>NC_143404.1:64650306-65275306 GCF_052110815.1 Crocodylus siamensis
CTTTAAGACTTAATCCACCCAAAAAATGTAAATTCATCCAAATACTTTTATGAAACTGGAAATCTTCAGCTAGGAAATGCACCTGCACTGAGCAAACAGCACATAAACTCACACTGAGTGATTGGAGAGCAGACAGGATAGACTACAAATTGAGCTTGTTTCACTCATATGCCAGGGGATGACTAGTGTGTCTTTAAGCACCAAGAAACCTCTACCTTAGAAGACCATTACCAAATGAAATCTTCTGCTCTAGAGTGTCCTACTGTGATTATTAAATGTTATTTAAAAAAATATTTATATTGCTAATTAGGAGAGAAGGTTGCTAAGAACCTGGAGCCATAACGACAATCAGTCCAATTCACAGTTCTCAGTAAACCACACTGATTAGGGTTCACTGCTCTGAATTCTTATTAGTCAGGGGGGAAAAAATCTCTCATTTTTCCCTTTTGAAAAGTATGGCCTCAGTTCTGTAACCAGATGCAGTGTGCAGACCCATACACCTGTCCGTTGTCTCACTGAAGGTAGCTGGTTCTACATGTGCAGGACTGGGGGAGATCTTATTGTTGCTACTTCCTACCAAATATACATCCATAGGCTTGTCTTACACAGACATGGTCACCACAGTCCTTTAATCTATCTATCTACCAAAAGCATTTGTGGGTAAACAAGCAAGGCAAACTTTAAATCACCTGACAAAGCAGCGAGACCATTGAAGTCTTGAGTCAATTAACAGCTGCTAACAGCAGCGTTTGTCTTGAGAAATTCAGCAGAAATTCCAACGTGTAAAGAACAATCATCTAGCAGATGTGCAATATATTTTGCACCACCACCAGTGCACAGTGTGTTGTCTCAAATATCTCAGACCTGGTCATTTGTGGCACAGGTCCTGGTGCTGGTCCTGAACTTCTCAGGTTGGCTACCAAGACAGCGTGGAAGAACAAAGTCAGATGGAAACTGGTGATGGTATAGGAAGTCCTGATCATGGCAGAGGCTCTTTCCCATTCTCTCTGCCAAAACAAGCTGGTTCTCAGTTGGCTGAAAAGTAGACCACGCTGCCCAGATGGAACTTCAACTATATATTTGGTCATGAGGAAGATCCACATATCCTTGAAAAGTGGCAAGTGTGGCATTTGTTGCACTGTGGCAATCCATGTGTTAGCTGTGATCTGATGCCAGGTGTGAAGTGGAGGAATGCGGATTGCAGAGGGGTGTTTCATTCTTTACAGTGTCAAAATAAACAGCAGTAACAGCTGCTGGACTCGCACCCTGTTCAGAGAACAGGATGGAGGATGACAAGGGGCCCATATTTATATTTATTCAGGTTTCTGGATATGCTGTTGATGATGGTGAGGAACAGAGGGGCTGAGCCTTCCTACTTGAAAGTAATGAGAGCTTATATGTGGGAGAAAGTGGGACAAGTTGCTCATATTCATGGAAGAGCCTTGCTCCCCATCACAATATTAGATATGGAGGATATAGCTGAACATGTTCACTCATCCTTACTTTGGAGAAGCTGGGAACAAGATCCAGACTTGATCTTTGCAGCACAAACCCAACTCTTCCTACTAAAACTTCACTCCTGCTATGCTTATCACCACACTGATGGGGTTGACACATTTGGGACGAGGGCAGATCCAACACCTGGTGGAATCAGTGGGAGTCTTTCCCCTGACTTCATGGGAGCAGGATCCAACCTTTAGCCAGTGCTCTTTAGGGCCCCATTTCATTCCTTGCACTTCTCTTTCCAGCCAGCATCCAGCAGATCTAAGGTACAGAGAGCAATAAGTTACAGAGAGCAATAAGTTAATCACCGTTTTTCACAATTCCCAAGAAAAGATTCAGGTTTCAGTGGAAGATGTATGAAGCTTCCTCTTGCTCTAACATTGGTGCATCTATCCTGTGAGAGGATGTGTGGCCTTAAGGTTAAACTAAGAGTTAGAAACTACAGTAGTCTTGCCCCCCGACACTAATTTCCAAGTCATCAAGTCATTTAACCTCTATGCCCATCAGTCTTCTCATCTGTAAAAAAAATGTACCTACAGACACATGCCCAAATTCAGAGGTTTTGTGACAGTACAGTCACTGATGCCTGCAAAGTGCACATGGAAGTGGAAAGGACTAGTATTATTAGTTTGTTACCACTTTGGTCTGAGCTTGACCTTCTTCCGAGTGGAAAGAAGGGTCTAACGTAGTTTGGTAGCCAGTCGTAGTCATGTTGGTCTAGAGGCTAAAGGAATCAGAACTCATGGTAGAGGTGATAGCTTTTACTAGTTGATCTAATAAAAGACATCACCTCTTCCATGAGTTCTGAGTCTTAGCACTGTTTGCACCTAAGTGCATAGAGAAAGCAAGTCAACGTGGGACAGGACACCCACGACAGTAGCTTTCTAGCTCTCTACACTGAGGCCACATGAGAAATGAGTGTAAATGAGTCCTGATGCATGTGTGGCACAAGCCCAGCCCAGCCGGCAGCGTCGGATGTACCCCTGCGCAGCACTGACTGTAGCGGGTACTGTGATTCTGGATGAGGGTGCTTTGGGGAGAGCCATCTGGTGGACAGCACCGGCCATTCTGCGTTTGTGGTATTTGTCCTTAGCTTCTGCAAGCAACACAATTTCCCCAAAAAAACCTTGTTAACTAAATAAATGGGACCAGATTCAAAACGGGTATAAGCAGATATAAGTGTATGGATTTACCTTAAATGTGCAGCTGGCACCTCTAGTATAAAGTGCACAGACATGAATACACCGGGTCAATCAATAATAAGGGGAGAAGACAAGAAAATGATATTGGCTGTAATGTTTGCAAACACTCTTCACCTCCCAACACACTGATGAATAGATGGCTTTCGCTGAAAGAAAAGATCCCTCTGGCGTTAAAGAAAGCGGCTTGATGAGGCACCGGGGAAAACGATTCAACATGAAATTCAGTTTGACCTGATCTGTCCTTACAGCTCTTTGTTTTCCCATCTCTTCCTCTCTCTCTGACCTTTAGGGTACGGGGCTGGGTGGGTTGGTTTTTCTTCCGAACAGGTCAGCTCAAATGGATCCGCTTCCCCATGATAACATGACTGCAGAATATGAATGCAGGCTCCTTCTATTGTGTCCCGTTCCACCCCCACGGCATCCCCCCCGCGCCCCGCGTGCCTCCCCCTGCCTGCGGGCTCGTCGCACAAAGGAACACGGAGTACCCACTCCGCAGCCCACCTTGAACAAAACACTCCAGGACTCTCGAAGCAGCAGAAGTGCTAATCAAGCAGGGCCCTGTGCTGTGTGCTTCTGCAGTGGTTGCTTGGCATAGAAATGGGCTGTCTGGCCGCAGCTATGAGGTAACGTCTGGCTTTTTTGCCAAGCTGCAGAACTAGTCAGACACTCCCTGGAACAACATTTCTTCAGGAAAAAAAAAAAAAAAAAAGAAAGAAAAGTTAGGCAAGAAATGATCTTCCAGAAGCTTCTTTGCATCTTTCTTTCTATGGTGTTTTTTTTTTTTTTTTTTGGGGGGGGGGAAGTTATATAACCAAATTACTTAGAATGCAGTGGGTTTCATCAGCTGCTTCCGATTTTTGGCAGTGATCTTATGAAACTGATTTTTCACACTTACCAGACAAACTGGAAATTCTGAAAACAAGGAGAGCACACAACACACCCTTTTCTTTTCCCCTCAATACACTTTAATCCATCAGCTATTTCTGGATGCAAACTGAATAGAGCAATACAAATACAAGCAAGGCAGAACTAACCGGTGTCTGCAGCATCTCTTTTCAGAGCCCCCCCCCCCCCCCCCCCCAGCCTAATTAACCAGCTACAATACTGCAAAAGCCTTTCCCCCTTCCTTCAAAAATTCATTTAGGATCCACAGTGCTTCTCATTTCATCTTTTCTGCTCTTTATATCATTGACAGGTTGTTGTTGTTTTTTCCAAGCAAGGCAAAATATAGAGTTCATTTTTCTCCAGCGAAGGTTAGGAAATAATCTGAGCTGAAGAGGACAAGCTGTTCATTTAGAGTTTCAAGCTGTGGAAAACAAAACCTCTGTGTCTTGGATCAAAAAACAGTGCAATAAAGAATTTGGGCTGGGTTCTCCATGACACCTATCAAGGGGTTAATTTCCAAGAGACAGCAGCTTTGAAAAGCTGCAAGAAATTGTCCTAGCCTTAGGATAGGATCAGCCAATGAAATTTGGTTCTGATGAGGTAATGCTTGAAGCTTGATGCATCATTGGTTGAGGAGCTATTCACTTGATACTAGTCTGGAGAGTTTGGCAAGTCGAGTCTTCATGGGCCGGTTGGTAAATCTCTCTTCCAAGAGCATTTCAGTTCAGTTCGCCAGGGCCCCGCGCTCTGGGTATGTGTAGCCCGTGGAAGCTTGTTCTGATGACAGTGCTTCAGTCCCGGGTCTTATGGGGAATGCATCCCGATGCCTGGCTATCAGCCTCGACTAGACTTACTTCTTCAACCTACATGTGCAGCTTACACACGAACCTCTTAATAGAAAGCAGTTGTTTCTCTGACTCACCTCTGGACTCCGAATTGTTGCTTCAGGAACCAAATCTCCTCCACTCCCCCAGTTTCTATTACTTTTCTAGGTTTTCATCTGTCTGGTATAGCAACAGCTGATTTCTTTACTAGGAGCTGACTGGTGGTATCTTACTGGTGGTACCTCTAGTCTGGACTTCCATCTTACTAAAACCATTGCAATATCAGTCATTCCCCAAAGATGTCAATGGAGAGATGGGCTGTTTTTCTATAGCTTTTGTCTACACTGAGCTATTTTGTCCTGAAATAATTGCAGAAACATAGCTGCATCAATGCAATCCGCTACTGTGGTTGAGCTGCATTGGTGCAATAAGTACCTGGCATTGGAGCAGTTTACCTTGATTCCAAGATGCTTTCACAACATCCTAAATGCAAGCCAGATTACATATTGTGGCTCCTCTGGCTGAGATCATCACCCCCTATATTTCCAGTAAACAGGCCTGGGCTCAGTTAAGTGGCACCATAACATTTAGTCCAACCAGGGGGCATGTCCCCTGAGGCAGGAACTGAGCAAGATAGCTGTATAGTCTTCTACACGTCTTCTGAAGACCTGCACACGAACTGTAGCATGGCATGCATGGGGCTAGAGATGGGAGGTCACTGCCATCCCGGGATGGAGCCAACCTGTGCAGCTGGACTGGTCACAATTTCCACGGCTTCCTACATCTTCCCAGGACTGTCAAAGTTACTTTGGGAGCTGCTGCAGGATTCTTTCTGAGTGAGACTTTTTCAACTTTTGTGTAAAAATCTGCACTCTAATACAACATCTGCAAAATTCAAACTGAAAAGTTATTTCAAGGAAGAAAAAAAAATCAACAGTTTTTGCTGCAAGAACATGGTGTTTTTTTCCTCGCCACCTCCTGTTTAGTTAAGTAATGCATTAATCAACAACGTGGGGGAAAAGCAATCCTCTGTGATGCCAGTGGCAATAATGTGCCATGACAATGAGAAGAGTGGGGAACACACAATAGTAGAAATGCAGGGAAGGAACATCAGGAGGTCACTTAGCATATCCATCCACACTGAGACATGACCAAGTAAACCTAGATATCTGTCTACAACATTTTCAAAACCTCCAGGGAGATTCCACAACCGCTCTTGATAGCCTGTTCCGAAGTTTAACTATCCTTATGGTTAGAGAGTGTGTCCTAATATCTAATTTAAGTCACCTTTGCTTCAAAGCAAGCTGATTTCTTCATCTCCTGTCCCCAGCGGACAAGCAGAACAATAAACACTTCCCTTTTTATGGCAACTTTTTACGTAGTGGAAGAGTGCTATCATGCTCACCTCCAGTCTTCTCATTTGTAGACTAAACAAGCCCAGTTCCTTCAATCTCTCCTCGTATGTCATGTGTATTAGAGCTTTTATCATTCTGCTGCCTCCCTCCGGACTTTTTTTTTACTTTAACTACATCCTCCTAAAACTGTGGTTCTCCCAACTGGACACTGCACAGTTCATGCATGAGCAATAAGATGGCGCTGACATTGTTTAGCATCCCGGTTCTTTGATCAACAACACTGGAAAGGAAGGGGCTTTCAGATTTTTTTATATGGGATTTTTTTCCCATTTGAATAGATGGGAAATTGAGGCATGGAGAAATATAGATCCAGTTCATTGCTCTGCCTGACCTGATAGCCTATCCAAAGGTGGGTTGTCCATGGTGAGTCAAACCCTGGGTTTCTTCTCGGTTGCATTGGTGCCTATCAAATTATAACATCGCCTTCTGATAACCAAAGAGGCATGAAATATGATTGCTTCCTTTTCTCCAGCTAGAACTAGGATTTCTTCCCCCCCCCAACATCTTGATGAAATAATATATTATATCACTCCTACTTGTGCGGAGGTTTTGAAATGAAGCTATTGTACAATCAGACTGCAGCTAAAAAAATTCCTGGGCAATTTACTTTAACATTATATTTATGGGCTTTGGCAATTTGTCTTGTGATGGTAAAAGGCAATGACAACGAAAGTCACGCTTACAGAGCCGACTGTTATCTTTCCAAACAACCACAAAAGCCTGTCTCTTTTTCACACTTCTCTTTTTGTTAGGAACCCTGTCTGTGTTGGCTTTGTAAAAGTACTGCAGCTACAAATAATAAACCACCATAGCACCTTCTCCCACCCCCTCCTTTACCCTACATATAAAGAATTCAGACACTGCTGTGCAGGCTATTTGTTGTCTGGTCTATTGAATGACCCATCACTGGTGGCTTGAACCATTTTAAAATATGTAAAGTGAGCCCATATACCATGCTGCCTGGCATCTTACAAAAGTATTAATGATTAATAATGAAGTTGAGCCATCACACTTAGAAATTCTGGACTGAACCCATTTTATTAAAAGGTAGGGTAAGTTTATCCCCACCCTTTAAAACTAAGAGGCTGAAAAGAATTACCTTAATGGCCAATCTTTCGCCCACTGGAGCACATGGGGAGCCTTGCTCATCTGTACATTTGAGGTACCTACCTACACAGGTCAGTACAGTGAGGCCATTTGTGGCAAAATGCCTGTCACAGGTTGGCGCCCTGATTTAAATGGTATGGATTTTCCCATTCTGGCATTTTTTTAAAATGAGGTTGAAACTGCTCAGCATTTCAGAGCAGAAAAATTCCACTCCACAGGATGTAAAGTGTCAATTTATGTGTTAATTATATTTTCATATCAGAATATCAACTTCAGTTTGTGAGAACATGGGTGTCCTTAAAATAAGTGGTAATAAAAAAATTGAAAACAGCCAGTGTTCTTGAATCAATTTTCACATTTATAACTTTAAAGCATAATTCCTTCTTTTCTATCTCATTTTGTCAGCTCAGTATAGCTTTCCGCTTGCCTTGTCATTTAATCAAAAATGTGTCAGTCCATAATTTGCAGTGTTTCTTTCAATTTTTTAAAAAGAAAGAAAAGCTAAACAAACAAACAAAACGCAGAAGCGAAGTCTCAGCAGTACATAAACTATGGGGGCATGGGAATCTCAAAAAATATGTATAATTTATTTCATGAACCACAGCGACAACTGGAAAGATTCAACCTATAATTGTGTGGATAATATCCTTCCAATGCTGTTAAGGGCTGTTGTCTGCAGTGTGTACAGTACTTATAATTTTCACAGCTACTCATGTTATAAATGAGATACAAATGAATCCCATGGCAGATGAACACCCCGAAGGTATTGCGTTTATCACAGTATCTGAGGCTTTTCTTCCGAATTGCTAAAAATGGGCTTTTGTTGATTTGATTGATTGATTGATTGATTGACTGACTGACTGGGTTTCAATTTTTGAATTCCAAATTGGGGCCAACCCACTCCATTAAAACTAACATGCGCCACAAAGTTAAAAGGTGCTGAGCACAGAGCTGGAGGTCCTTTCTAAGGCACTCATTTCTAATTCTTCAAACTACCAACTACTTATTTTTAAGCTTCTCCAAACTCATGCAAATCCCAGGAGGCTGTAGCAGTCTTCCAAACCTCTGGCAGTACATTTACTTTCTTCTAAGTTAACTACTATACCTAATTAAACAACACTGTCTCATCTGAGTGGATGATATTCTTACAGTCTGAATACAAATTAAAATTCCAGTTCTGTTAACATTCAGGTCAGTTAATCAGAATAAACCTCTTTAAAAACTAGAAGACTAAAGTGATTTCAAAGTCAATCATACTTGTAACTCATTTTTAAGGATGTCATTTATAATATTCTCTATTGGCTCGATTATTTAAAAAAGCCAAAAGCTAGATCAGCTTAATTCAATGGAAGAAAAATAAGGAATCTCGCATAAAGGGAGATAAAGAGGCTTGGTTTCAAAAGGTCAGGCATGCAGTTGTGTGTGGTGAAAAATGCATGTGCAATTAGGAAAACTTGCCTGTGTAAATCAAACGCTGCTCACATAATAAACCTGGCAGAATTTGTGATTTGCATGGGGAAATGACAATTTTGTATGCCCTGTATTGTTCTTCCTACCCAGAGGCACAGTGGCCCCGCATACAGGGGTAGTGGCAACTACTGATTGTCACCGTCACTGCGACTCTAGTTGCAGAGTTGCGGCAAAAGCCTGGTTTTTTGCCCCCTGCCCCCATCAGCACCTAGGGCTGCCCCTGCTTTCTGCAAGCACAGCTCTGTATATATTAGTACATGTATTCATGCAAATGATATTTTGAAAACCAAGCCCAAATATTCAAGAAATTCTTATCAAATTATTGCAAGCATGTCTTTTTTCTTGGCCAGAAACCATGCTATCAGAAAACCTGTGTCCTCAGCCCAGTCCTGCAGGAGACTTGCTATGTCAGCTCAGGCAAATCACATTGCTTTTACCCTCTCTTTGCCCATCAGTAAATGGCTTTCATATCCCCTGCCTATGATCACAGAGGCATTGTGTAGTTCAGCTGGGGTTTGTAATTCTCTTTAAATTCCTGAGCAATGTACATTTTGGAATGAAATGATCAGCTAAGGATGTTCAACACTATCATTTACTTGCAGCAAATGCTAACCATTAGGAAATGGTTTTCTTGTGTCAAAAAGAAAAACAAGGAGAAAGCAACACAGTGAAAATTCAGAAAGTCTTCTACCTTTTTTTTTTGTTGCATATTTTTGTGATTTAAGAAAATATAATTGATGGATCTGGTTCATTCCTGAGTACAATTTAAGTACAGAATCTTAGATCTGATGATTGGTAGTTAGGCATAGTTCTCTTCTCCCATGTGATAATTTTCAAAGATGTGCTCCATAAAAGAGAGACAACTATATAGATGTATGCATTTAAAAGTATTTTCTAAATAGCTAATAATCCAAACGTAAAAAGACCAAGTCTTTTTGTCTAGGTGTTCTATGACCAATAAGACTTCAACGGGTTGCAGACTGGAAAGAGCCTCTTGTATCTTGTATCCACTTCTTCCCAATGTCATGACAGCTGAGACGGAGCTCACAACCTCCTGGCCTACTTATCAGGAAGCAGCATGAAGGGGAGCACTCATTCCGTTCTCACTCGTACTCCCAGAAAGTGGGAGTAATTCCACTGAAGTCGGTGGGGTCACGCTGGTGTTAGCAAGTGGGGAATGGAATTTGGGACATTTCCACTGGAGGGTTTCAGCCAGGGAAGGGGCTTCCACTATCATTTTTTTAAATCCTAAAATGTGGCATTCGGGTAACCCTTCAAGACTTCACTAATTCTCCAACTCATTTTCCGGGGGAGGACAGGACTGGCAAAAGGTGGTGAGAGACTTATGGTTTTGCATGGATGTGATGCAATCTCCTTTCTTCGGAAGACTGAAGGGTACCTCCATGCCTGGGTGGTACCTCGTTATGCATGGCTACAAACAAACTAGTCACAACCGTTCAGGAAGAAGAGTCAGATCCTGCCAACATCATGAGATGGCATCAGGATCATGAGATGTCTTGTCCTGCTGTTCTCCCCTCTCCTGGCAAGCAGCAGGGTCTCCCTTCCCTCACCAGAGTTGTGGGCTGAGTAGAGAAGTGAGGGGAGACAAGCAAAGAGCAGACTGATCCATACTTCACAGGGGGATGAAGGACTGTTGTTGTCCTGGTCTGCTCAGTTTGTTCTGTTCCCTCATCTCTACTTTCAAAGTCATATCAGCTCATGAGAGACTAGAGGAGAGAGTTGCCCACCTACAGCTGATCGGCTGCTCTTCATGAGGCAGCAGGTAGTGGGAAGGCAGGGAATCGGTAGGATCTTTCCCATATGCATGGACATAGTTCAGGAGGAACTTGAACCTGCCCGGCTCAGGCTTCCACCGTATTTGTTGGGTTGACCTAGCAATGTTGGCCAGGGATGCACATAAATCTGACCTTAACTGGCGTGGCTGGGCCAACAAAAGCCCTAGAGCAAAGTCATAGCAGCAGTGTGCTTTCCCCATCTTGGTGACTGCGTCCAAGGACCTGGTTTAAGCAAAAGCTTCCAACTGGTGTGAATCGCATCTCCATTAGGAGGATTCTGCACTATCGCAGTACCTCTCTAGCCATACTGACAAACCCTTCTGTTAGTACAGACAAAGTCTCCATCAGTGGAGTTGGCAACACTGGTAAATAGGGAGGCAGGGATGGTTTGAATTGATGTATACAGGGAGAAGAGGCTGTGCTTTCACTCTAGGGCAAGACTAGCTTTGGGTCTGGGAATGCACCTTGCCCATCAATCCCCTAATAGAATTAGTCTCAAAACCACTGCAGGTAGCCCAGGACACACATCTGGTACTAGCAAGCAGCACAACAAAGGAAAATCCTTTGTCCAATCATCAGCGGGCATATTGCTAAAATATTTGCCTTCCTGCCTGGTATTTTTTTAGGCATCTTCTTTAAAAGCTACTTCTTCAGGGTTTTCTTCATGCTGTTCTCACCAAAGATTATCTCTGTGGTTCAGGCATTTGCTGAACCCCCATCTTTCCTTCAACATTTTCTGCAATGCAAACAGCTAAAATACCAGCAGCCAGCCATGAGCCTACAACTGCCTAGATGGGAAGATTGTGGTGTGGGAATCTATTCCAGTCCATAGAATGAGATGTCTAACTGAAAAGCTGAATGCAGCTGGGTTTCCATACACTCTTCTACGTGTGCGTTTAATAGAGCCGAATGCATATCGAGGGAAGAAAATGGCTGCAAATATTTGCTTGTATTTGAAAACTAATTTGATTTAACCCTGACCTTTTATGTTCACTTTCCATGATCATTCAAGCTCCACGTTACTCAGCTCTCAGTGACAGAAATTCCCATTCAGAAAAGGTGAAGTACTAAGAAATGCTGGCTCCATTGAGGACGTTAGCAAAGCTCCCATTGACAATGGATTGTATCTCCATAGTAAATGTTGGCCATGAGTCTCATTTTAGCTCAGCTTGAAAAGGGACAAAAGATCTTTCATTTCCAACCAGGCAATCAGCAAAGACAGGCAAGAAAAAAGCTAGGTGAAATCTGTAGGCAAGGCAAGGTGAAATTTGTTGCATAATTATCTGTAGTCTTTGTCACCCTCGTTGTTTTATGCAACTCCTTTTCGTATGTAGCATGCACTCAGTAAAAGGTATTAGAGTGCAAGGCAGGAGCGGTCCCAGACAGCGTCCTTGGCAATAGTCATATTCTAGCATTTTGGAGTTAGTACGTTAGAATACCCTAATCTTTTCGTGTGTTGAAAGTGGTACCCATTCCTCAACTAGTTAGGCCATGGCAAGAGAGGAAGCTTAGTGTGCCTGATAGCTGCGCCCTCAAACAAGCTGCCTGGATCCCCCCATTCTCCTGGGCAGGTCAATCTGCTTATCCGGAGCGTGAGCTACTTAGCACTGCTCAGAATTAGTCCCAAATAACTTGCTTTCAGTGCCACACAGTTTCCCCTGCACTGCTTTCAGGCTGGGTGGTAGCCTGCGCAGATCCAGGAGCCATGTTTGAAGGTCTGAACGTCTGAAATTTAGACGTGGCTTTAGTGTGGGAAGAGACCTGCAAAATCAAGTGTGAACAGTGGAAAAAACAAACACCTTACGATTTGTGTATTATAGATTCGGAACGGTCAGCACACATCATATATTCATGTGGTTTCACTTACTCCACTCCTCCTCTATTTTCAGCTTGTTGGCAAAACCCAAGGGTGTAGTTTGTGTGAGAGACTAGACAGATTCATAGCTGGGCTTTTATCATTGTTTCCACAGTGCATGCGATTTTTTCTTTATTTGTTCCTACTTGTAATTTTATCACTTTGTTATTATTTCACAGTGGTTTTTATTGTGCTTTTTACTGCAGGCATGTTGTGGGTATAAGAGCTAGCTGCTGGAAAGCGAGCCTCCTATGCAGAGGGCTACCCCTGAAATGCAGATGGAGAGGTGGCCACAGGTAGTGGGTATTTTTTATCAGCACCTAATTTCTAGTGCTGGAACCTGGCAAAGTGCAGATCTTAGACCAAGAGTTTCAGATCTGACAGGTGATCTTGGCCGCCTACATTTTTGTACTGCCCAGTGTGGGCCACGTTGAATGGTCCACATGCAGCCACCACAACACGATTTGCTCCAGATTTTTCTCAAGCTTACCCAGCCACACAGCCATTGCCTTAGGGTTGTTGTTTTATCTACTGGGGAATCTTTCATGGCTAATCATTTACAACGTATAGGAGCAGCTCCCTTCCCATCATAAAAGTACATTCACACAGAAATCCTCTGCACTTTAAAACCTTCTGGAGTCATCGTCCTTTAAATTATGAAGAATCCCTGAACCAAATTGCTTTGATCCAGAAAAAAAAACAAACCCCAACAACAACAAAAAAACACCCCAGCCAGTCATATACCATTTAATCTCAGGGATAGTCTCCATTTTCTGTCCCTGCTGGCAATGTTGATAAGCTCCTTTCAGACCTCCAGCCATTAGCAAGGATAATATTTGTAGAAGACTTGAAGAGCCCATGGTGATTAGTGCTATTTAGAAGCACAATCTAAATCTCAAAGTATTATTGTGAGTGACACAATCCTTACATATCGGATCCCATCAAGTTTGTCATGTCCCTTCCCTTTAACGGGTTTAACGGGATGCTTCACCCAGCTGGAACAGGCAGCAGGCAGCCAAGCTCCTCCGAGAGCATTTTCTTCCAGTCCCACTCCAGCAGTCAGTTGAAATCAGCTTGATGGAGCAGTGGGTCAGCAGGAAAGAAACATGGCATATTAGTGTTTAAGCTTCTTAAATAAAACGTTCTGGTGAACCCTGGCAAAAAAGAGGATTCAGAGTGGGACCCTGCAGCTAGAAGAAGGGAAGTAATGGACGTTAGTTGTTTGTATTTTAAAGAAATCAATGGAGATGCTGGAGACGGTGTGACAAGCACGCAGCTGGTAGAATGGGCAGCCAGAGATCACTATTTCCCTTTTAAATAAATCAATGTGTTAATTGGGATTCTGGTGGGGTTCAGCAGCTGCTAATGGAGTCAGGGGCCAATAGAGGATCATTAGTTTTCATGCTAAGCATTGCTGCCTACTAATTGGGGTGCGATTGTGCTGCTGGAAGGGAGCGAAGCCAAAGAATGAAAAGTATTTTTTTTTTTAAGATCTGTCACTTTAAACTATCCCCACTGGACTGAGCATATTTAAAAAGTAAAAGCAAGTTAACAGTCGTTGTTCCCTTAGGCCTTTGAACTTGGGAGACTCCTCGCTTGCTGAGGATGGCTCTTTGCTTATCAGGCAGTCTTTCCTGGCTTTCAAACCAGGTCACACAGAAGTGAAGTACAACATGGGAGAAAGGTGTTATTTATTGGACCTGTCCTTGCTCTTACTGAAGTTGGAGGCAAAGCTGCCTTGACTCAGCCAGGCATGTTTTCAGGATTAACCCATGTGTCCTTGATACATCTGGGCACACTTCCATGCTTTACTTAATTTTCCTTGTTTAATGTGGTCCTGGTTAATCTACATGCCTTCATCCTGATGCTTGGCCTTCCCCTTGGGCTGATTCAGTCAGTCCTGACTCTTTCGCCCATCTCAACAAACCTTGTTCATCTGCAATCTTAAACCTGTAAATGATGTGAAATCCAGATTTCAAAGAAACGAAGGGCAGAGACGTAGATCTTTACTCCGGCAAGATTGTTGGGGAGCGCATTTGAAAGGCTAATGTTTGCATGAACATATGTATATAGCATTTGATGTCAATTATAATCACATGCTAATTTGCCTGGGATTTCATGTGTGATGCAAAAAGCCAATTATGTTTACCTTTGTTTGCCAAATTTCTTTGGATTATAAACATAGCCCTAAAGTTTGGCTTCAGAAGTGGCAGCCCCATGTCCGTGCATAGTTTTATCACCACAGTAGCAATGCCTACAATGGGTTCTGAAAAACTAAGAACTCTTGCCCTGTCTCGTGGACCCAGATACATTTCTAATACTACTAAACTCAGAACAGATGCAGAGATCAGATTCCCCTCATTTTCAAGTTCCCAGGTGGGCAGGAAGAAGAAATCCTGAAATCCCATCATAAGGGCCACTCCTGTGATCCTTCCAGAAAGGAACAGGAACAGAGTGCTGGAAAATTCATGAGAAAACTTATTCCCACATTAATTTGAAAGAGTCAGGGAATACAGATAAATGGTGGAAAAGAACTGAAGCTTCCCTAATCTAACATCTAAATAAATGCTTCAACCTATTCAGGTGTTTCTTCTGCTAATTTCACCAGTAGCTTAACTCCCAGTAGATAACTTATTTGAATCCAAGTATGGACATGATTGTACTCCATGAAGGTGCAGCATTTCACAGCAGTTCCAGCACTAGTACAGCTCATAGAAGAAATGATTTTGGAACCATCTGCCATATGGAAAATACTCTTGTGGGTAGACCCAAAATGCTACATCCAAAAACATTCGCACCACCTGACAAGCAAACCACAGAAAGTGCTTCTCCCACCTTGCAGAATTGGGCTCTCTGGGTGTTTATACGCATGCCCCAGGGGGGCCAAGAACTGCTGTAATTAAAGTACCCAGAACATCATGTGTATCAGTGTTCCTGCACTGAAAAATGGCAGTGGGAGGTGCTTTAACTAAAGCTCATTCAATGAGCTTTAGTTAAAGCACGCCTGCCACCATTTTTCAGATGCTGATACATGTGACGCTGGAGTCTGCTGGAGCGCTGTGATTACCACCCTCCACCAGACTCAATTAATCGAGTCTGCTCCGACGTGCTGTAGATACAGCACATCGGAGCAGCCTCTCTGCGTGTGTATAGGCAATCTCGAAGTCTTTGATTGTTTGTTTACACGGGCCCTTCTCAGTGAGACTTTACTCTGTCGCAAAGGTCTATTCAGCCTGCAAAATCAGGATTGTGCTTCTCATGTTCACAGACTTTGACCTACCCTTTTCCTTCACCATTAATAAGCTGAAAATACCTGCCTTTGCTGTACCATTATTTTCTAGCAGTCTTTTCTAATGCTGAAAGAAAAACCAACAGACTTTGTGAACATTGCTAAAATTTAATTACAGAGTCCTCAGGGCAGGCTGGGAGGTAGCAGCTTTCTTATTTATTTTTCTAAATAAGCATATAACATGATGGATAAGCTGTCAAGGAAAAATCAAATCTCAGGGGACACAACTTCAAGGAAATGACTGAATGTCTCTCCACTGGCTCTCCTGAAATGCCTTTTACAAAATTTAAAAAATTAACATGGTTGCTGACTATTGCCAGAAATGACATTGTAATAATGATGCTAATTTCCATAGTATGTTACATCCCAAAGGACCGTGACCTGTAGAAAAGGCTCAGGGCAGACCTTCAGCTGATTTAAATAAATGAAACTACAATGGATTACGTTTCATAGTTTTTTTACACAAGCTACGGACCTGAAAACAAATGAATTGTTCCAATTTTTAACCCTTTCTGTTTTATTGGTGGAGAATTTCTAGGAGTCCCTGAAAGCTTTTTAGCAACCTCATGAAACCAGGCACTATAGGAAATGAACATGGTTCCAAAAGAAAAGTTACTTTTAGAAATATAGCCTGATGTCTAGCCGCAAAGTAATTAAGGTTCTGAAAGCTTTCCTGACCAGATGAGTTGCATTTACTCTAAAATAACCCTAACTATGTAATAATAACAATGACCCATCACTGATGTGAAGTAATAACAGTAAACAACTTCCTGGAGGGGGAAGGGAAGGGGTGGAAGAAAGCAAGCTCTCCTAGCCAGAATTCTGCAAAACATCTTGTCTTAAGGCTCAATTCATAAAAAGAAAGAATACAACTGAGTCATGTTCTTTCCACCAGTTTGTGAGTGTGACATAGGATGCAAATTCCAAGCATGATTCATAGAGAAAAATGTTGGTTTAACAAAATCATCTACGAGCATAAGAGTTTGAGATAGGCAAGACATCAGCTCTTGCTAGGGAGCATTTCTTTCCTCTTCAAGTCAACTCTTCCAACCTGCCAAGTTCCAAAATCAGGCTATATAAGTTCTGGCACTAAGCAAAGATGCTGATCACCTCCTAAGGTGTGCTTACCCTTTCAGTTATTTTGGACCTGAATGTATTTCAATGGCTGTTATCATTCCCTTGCGAGGCAATGATAATGAGCTTTGGATCAAGCCACAGCAAATATTCAAAGACAAGGAAAGCTCAACAGAATGCAGGACTTCACTTCTTCACAAATCACAGCTGCTAATGCCTCAGCTGAAGGACTCTACGGAGGAAACATGGCCAATTTATAAGAGAAAACTTGAGGAAATAGCAAGTGGAGTGTGGCTTTCAGCTTAGGTATGAACTGGGGGGCTCTATCTTTCCAAATCCACCTCATAAAATGAGATGCAATGCTGATTTGAAGCATCTTGAGTTCACAGAGATTCTTACTCAGTGCAATAATATTGTTTGCTGCTCACCTGCAGATGTATTTGTGACTGATGCAAATTCATTAAGAATTTTTAGAAATGAACCCAGTGGTATAACTTTCCTTAGTGGAAATGTCTCGGCTTCATGGTTGTCAACAGCATCCTTATACTGTACAATCTCCAGTTTTGAGAAACAGGTTTAGAATTGTTGGGGTCCACATGAAACCCATTTTCATTAAAAGGCAAGAATGCAAAAGCTGCATGTTTTTCATTGAAAATTGGGCTTTTGGAGGAAGTAATTGTCCATGTTGTCAAATGGCCATCCAATATCTTGACAGACAAAAGGAAACATGACAAAGTCAGTCAGTCAGTGGTGCTTGGAAGTGGTGTGGGAGAAAAGCCCAATGCACAAGCAGGAAGCCTTCCCAGTGGCTGCAGGTCCACTCACCAGATGGAGGTGGAAGCGCACTCTGCTTTCTGGGTCACCTGCAGACCTCAGCCTAGGCTCCCTTACCTTCTCCAGCAGCAGGGAGGGGGAAGGGGAAGCCATGGCTACTATGGTAGAAAACTAAGACACCTAGGACCTGTTTTATTTTGGTACATCCCAAAAAGTCATTTAACATGCAATACACCACTGACAGTGTAAACAGCAGCACCATTAACGCACAATACGCTGCTGACAGTGTAAACTGCAACGCCATTAAAGCGGTGCAAAAGGACATTTAAGCCACTTTAATGGCCAATTTTGTGGCGTGTACAAAGGCCTTTTGTGTTCAGAGTTAACAGCTTTTTGTTTCAGACATATGAGGTAAGTTTGCCAAAGGTCGATTCTTGCAGCAAGTTCTTTATCAAGGATAAGTGAAATGGTAAGATTTGAGCCAAGATAGCAGGTTGTCACATAGTGCTAATTATACAGTGGTCACAAACTGATGGTTTCCTACCAAAAGAGTTCAACTAAAAGGAAAATTTTGCTTTCACAAACATTTGAAGTGGAAATCTTTGACTTACTGATTTAAAAAAAAATCAGAATATTTTGATCTGGAAATACCTCATGCTCCACAGGTTGGGCTCCTTAGACTAACTGTATTTCCTACGAGATGTGATGATGTGATGCCCCTCTTTAGGGAGTGGGAAGTGGTGAATCAATATAAATAGTAGATAAGTACAAACTGTTTATACCAAGAAAATAGTAAAGTCATGTAGACCATATTTGCTTTTCCCTGCTTTGCTTTCCAGATGCTTGTTTTGTGAACATTTCCAAGGCCCTGCCAGAACCTAATTCAGAGTAGAAATCAATTCAGACTAGAGATCATATCAAAGATCAGACAGCCACAAACTAGCTCTTTGATTCTTGCTCATATGCTGAGGTACATGAGAACTTCAGGCACTGGTCATGCAAGTTCAGAGGTGATGGATCATAGGAAACAAGGATGTAAGGCTTCCTGGGTCAGAGTCCATCCCCAGCTACTACAGACAACCACATCCTGAGGCTGAATGCCCAACAGGAAACTCTGAAGAACTCAGTCTCTGCAGATGGCTGCTTTGGCCCTTTTCTTTTCCTACAGGACCTGGGTTTTCCTCAACAGAAACGTATGAGACTTAAGAAAGAGAGGGACCTGAAAGGCTTGTTTTAGACACGAGGGCATTAAAGGAGCAGGGAGGATGCAGCTGTGAAGATGTTCTCTTTGGGAGTTTGATTCACCAGACTGGAGTGACCAAGCAGATCTTCAAGGGTCAATTTACTGCAAAAGAAACTATTTAGGGATCAGTTCATGTAATAGAACCCTGCGGGACTGATGTAGCCTGGACCAGTCCATCCACAGCCTTAGCTTGGTGATGATTCACCCTCACAGGAGGAAATGAAGGAGCTGACTCTGTTGACTTTTCAAGCAGGGAGACATATAGTTTATGGAGCAAAAATGCTAATGGAACAAGAAGTACAGACCAGGCACCTGAGCTCAGTTGTAAATAGATTACAGATGAAATAAACACATGCACAAATAGGCCCAAGGCCTAGCGCCAATGACTTGCAGCTGCAGGTCCTGTTCATTGCTGGCGGGGGTTGAGCAACATCCCAAAAGGAATGTTTGTCTCATGCTGAAGATTGAAATCATGGCATAGCTAGGAAAACAACCCTGTTGGCAAGGGTCTGCTTCTAGCTTTCATTCATTTTCATTGTGGTGTGAATCACATCAAAGGGCCGGATAACCTGAGAACACAACTCTCCCCCTTCTTACACCCCTTTCCTCTGCCTCTGCAGCTCTCACCGATGTTTTATTTTCTATGTGAGACAAGTATTACACAGAAAACATCATGCAGCGAGAACTGCTTCATAGAAATACCATGAAAAGA
This sequence comes from Crocodylus siamensis, assembly GCF_052110815.1. Lineage (NCBI taxonomy): Eukaryota > Metazoa > Chordata > Crocodylia > Crocodylidae > Crocodylus > Crocodylus siamensis. Next base: position 64,669,456 of record NC_143404.1, read on the forward strand.
CGCCTGTCATTCACACAAGTATATACCCAGTGACTACCGAGCTGTCCACATCTCAGCTACCCTATGTTCTCCCCAACTGAATGGTTTTGATGAACAATGACCAAGTGAATTACAGATTAGAACCTGTCCACACCGATCCAGCGTCATTAGGAGATGTCAGTGTGGAGCAATGAAGAGACTTCCTATCTTTCCCCATCACACTGTAGGCTTTGTTGTTATTTGTGTCTTGGTAAGGGCAAGAAACACAGAAGAGATTAAGGCCTGGTGCTAAGTGCTGCAGAGACATTGCCTACCCTGAAATCTGACAGCCCAGATATGCACAATGTGAGGTGGAAAGGGAAACACATTTGCTTAAGTTATTTATTACACACATGAATACTATCACTCATCACTCTTAACATAGTCCATCACTCCTGAACACATCTCACAGCACTCTGGTGAGACAGACCAAAGTTATTCCCACTTTACAGTAGGGGATGTCAGTACAGAGAGGCTATATGACTCAAGGTGACATAAGAGATATATGACAAAAGAAACAGCATGATCCTTAATCTTCCCAATCTTGGAATGGTGCCTTGACCATGGAGCCTCCTTCCTCAGATTTAGGGAGGAGAAACGGCACGGTCAAGATCACACAAGTCAGTGGCACAGCTGGGAACAGAACTCAGAATCCCTGGCACCCAGCTCAGTGCCCTGTCCACTCTCTAACCATTACTATTGCAATATTGTTCCCATCCCAGCTGATCCAAGAGCAAATCATCAGGACTGAAAGTCCAACTTGGAGGCACAGTGGCAATAGTAAGCCAGTGGTTGACTTGAGACTGCTGCTTACTCATTAGAAATTGAAGAGTGAAATCTGCAGTTCTGCCCTTAACATCTTACTTAGCCAGAAGTCAGGGCCACCCTAGAATGAGGCACGGGTAGATAAAGTGACATGTACAGAAGCAATAGCATTGAGCGAATGGAGGCAGCCACATTGAAGATATGGTTCCACCAAGATGGCCCAGAGAGGTGATCCTCCCCCTCTATGCAACTTTGGTCAAGCCACAGTTGGAATACTGCATCCAGTACTGGGTGCCACACTTCAAAAGGGATGTGGCCAGCCTGGAGAGGGTTCAGAGGAGGGCCACCCACTTGGTGAGAGGGCAGCAGGACAGGCCCTATGAGGAGAGACTGAGGGACCTGAACCTGTGCAGCGTCAGCAAGAGGAGGCTGAGGGGGGACCTGGTGGCTGCCTACAAACTCATCAGGGGAGATCAACAGCAAATAGGTAGAGCCCTTTTCTCCCCAGCACCACCTGGGGTGACAAGGAACAATGGTAATAAGCTGATGAAGAATAGGTTTAGGTTAGAGATTAGGAGGCAATATTTTACAGTTAGGGTGGCCAAAATCTGGAACCAACTTCCCAGGGAAGTGGTCCTCGCCCCTACCTTGGGCAAATTCAAGAGGAGGTTGGATGATCACCTGTCTGGGGTCTTATGAACCCAACATTCATTCCTGCCTGTGGCAGGGGGTCAGGCTAGATGATCTGTTTAGGCCCCTCCTGACCCTACCTACTATGAAATGATGAAACTATGAAGACAAAATACCTATTTGGAGGGGAAGAATGGCTGGAAAACAGGGAACACTGTTTTTGAGAGAGGCTTTGGGAGGCAGGTCAAGGCCAAAAAAATATATATTAGTGGTGCCCAAGCTAAATTTAGAAGGTGCTGTGATATGGTAAGATTTTACTTGTCTCAGCATTTTCCAGACCCCTTAGAAAAATTCTCAGCTCCCTCATGATCTGGCATCAATGAGAAATACCACATGGGGTGTTGCCCAAAAGTTGTCAGTTGCACCAGAGGTGGTGGAATCCTGCCCATTAATGCCACACTACAAGCTTTCAAGAAAGCCTGGTATTTTATTCTGGTTTGCACTTTTATATTAAAAGAAGGATGAGTGTGGAAAAACCTGCATTTGTGGATCCATAAGCAGTCAGACAAATTACTTTCCAGTTCCACTTGTCCTCTGGAAAGTATTACTAATAGAGCTATTAGTATTATGATTGTAAATATTTAAGAAGAAATACCTATAGAAATACCATGATAAAAAAATCATGGACTTAGTCATGGAAACAGCCTTATAAAGGGTCTCTTTCAGGTCTAACTTGCCCTAAAAAAATTGGGCTTTGTAATAATAAGCCTTTACAAATCTTATGTTTCCATGCCTTTTTTGTTTTAAATTCCAATGGAAAAAAAAATTAAACAAAGATTCTCTGTAGTGCTGGCTCTGTGAGAGATGGCATGAAGCCTGAGATTCTCACAATGTGAGTGGCTAAAAACAACTGGATGAATATTGTAAGGAATTTTCTGCTAACCTTTCTCTGAATATATACGTCCAGCCAATCCTTTCTTTTGCAAACTTGCTAACAAAGGCGTTTATTGGTAATAATGTGTGTTGATCCAGCACGATGCAAGTGCATGTTGAAGAATACGTGTAAAGCAAGGTTCTAAGAGTTACTGTCTTCCAGTTAATAGAGATGTACTCTATTTCCAATCAAACCGACTTGCAATTAGATCACTGAAGGACTGGATGTGATCTAGGTGGCCAAGATACATCTATAGAAGCAGAACCATAATGAAGTCTATGCAGTCTCAGAGATACAGATTTTGGGACTGGAATCTTTTTTTCTTTTTTTTTTTTTGAGGGCATGAGAGAGGTGAAGAATAGGAATTGTTCATAGAAATGATTCAACAAGTCACTTTTAGAGCTAATATATGTGAGGAAATGGCTGCATGCCTGGAATGTATGCAAGCCTTGTGAGAGCTTCATAGTGGTCAAGATTTGCATTTACATGGCTGTAACATAGAAAAAAGAAAGAGAACGTAAGTGCCCACTCTTCTCCTCAGCTTGCTCAGAGGAATACTCCAAGCACTAAGGGAAAGCAGGCTCTGCCCATCTGGCATCCCACCATAGTTGTCCCAAAGATGAGACTAGAGTGGGATAGGATGAGCTCCCCCCCAGAAAGTAATTAGAATATTAACATTTTTCATGGAAAATGTTGTGGTTTTGGCAAAACAATGAAGGCCAAACTATTTTGGCAGAAAACCAAAATCCGCCTGTCTGTAAAAACTCTCCATGGTGCCTCCTAAGTGTTATAGCGTGTGAGAGTCATGCCCCTATTTTCCACAGTAGTGGTTCCCAAACCAGGGACAACAGACCGACCACTGGTGGTTTGTGTGGCTTTGGCAACTAGTTCTGCTCCACAGATTACATTGTCTCCCCACAACCTCTCTTCCCCCAACACGCACACATTTTTTCAATTAGAACACCAACTGGCAACAATTCATAAGAAATTTTGCGGGTTAGACATTGGTCCAAACAGTTTGGGAGGGAGCTCAGGCAAGCTTCTTGGCAAGACCAAACCTCCCATGGTGCACCACTGTCTCCATTCGTGGTCAGAGAAAGTGGTGCCTCACAGCAGTAACAGGGTGGCAGTAAATCATGGCAGATAAAGGCCAACTGGAGATCTCAAATGGGAGAGAAGAGTGGGAACCTGAAGTGCCCAAACTGTGGACTCCTAAGATGCACTGGAATGGCATTCTGAAATTAAAACATTTCAGTTTGGGGTAGGGTATTCAGTTTTTCAACAAAAAATAAAGAAAAGTTCATTGACATCACTTCTTGCAAAATATTCCATTTCATCCAAACCCCAGTTTTCTGTCACAACAAAACCTTTGATGGAAACATGTCAACTGGGGCTAGATAGGACAAACTTCTCTGTTCCATTATTGGGAAACAAGTAGCAAAATATAAGGAATAAAGTAGCGCACATTCATTTTAGAGGAGAAAGGGCGAGCTTCTTTCCGAGAACTTCTGAGTATTTCCTTATAAGACCTCCCTGAAAACCTGATGGCAACCATTTGGGCAAGGCAGCTGGGAAAATCCCCCAAGATTAGAAATTTTGCTGTCACTGACTCTCTGCAAAAGGTGACATTTTCCTGGTTAGTTCTGGGAAATGTATACGTGAGTCACCGGGTAGCAATTTTTCTTGTCTTGAAGCACCGTTTACAAAGGAAGGGAAAGGCAGACGCTCAATTAGCATTCCTTAATATTTATCTTACAGTAGCCCCCAGAGGCTCTGCTGAGCATCAGGGTCCCTGTTTGTGTACAAACGCAGGGAGTTCACAGTTGAGACTGTGCTAGAGTTGAGATGTCCATAATTTACAAGAGTGGAGGCAGCAGACAACCAAACATTTCAAGGAGACTTTGAGGCACTGAGGGTTTTAAACCAAACCCAAAAAACCCCGCACTTGAATTATTTTGCACAGCTAGCCTGCATCTTTGGGGGCAAGCAGGGGCTTAAAATAAACCTTATCTGTAGGAAGCCTTAGACTGATAGAAAAATAAGCATATTCCAAGTCCTGTTTAATAAGCCATCCAGACAGAGAGAGCATTCTTCTGCAAGCCCTGTTTGGCACAGTAGGTCTCTGCAGTAAGAGCTACGCAGGCAAATCCCCCGGCAGGGGAGAGACAGCACTTTTTGACCCAAACAATGTCTAGACAGCCTGAAAACAGATAAATTAACAGGCAAGCAGCAGCAGCATCACTCAGCAGCGAAGCGCTGGATATTTGTCACCTCAATGATGGGTTAAATGAAGATTCAAGGCCTCGGTATATTCTTTATGAAACACAATGTACTCCAGCTGTCTCCCTCCCTCCTCCTGAGCCATTTACTGTGTTAACAGCTCCATGCAGAAAGTTCACATTCACTGACATGGTAAACATTTCCCATCTTTTACAGGCTGCCCTAATGAGGCACCCAAATCGGAACAAATTAGGGGCAGGAGCTCATCCCCACCCCTTCTCAAAATATATAAACAAACATCTGCTCAGAAAATGAACATCAAACCAACTGCGTAAGTAATAAACAGGATTCAAATAATTTCTGGCAAATAAGCGGTGATCTATTCAGAAGAATGACACAACAGTATTTTTTTTATGTGATGCCCTGCTTGCATTTATCCTGATCCTTGGCTTCTCTCATCAAGAGAACACATGGTTTGGCTACATATAGGAGGACTTAAAACACAGGCTGCTCTTCTGAAAGAGTCGCGTAAATGGTTTCAAATGACACCGTAGGACGAGAAAGTGCGTGAGTTCATTCACTGGTGTTTACCGAAAAATACAGATACACAAATTACCTTAATGAGGTGCAAACCTTGTCGTTTGCATTTAGTGTTCCCATAACAAAGTTCTTGGAGCCGCAATGACAGCATATTTAACTTATAGAAAATAAATAATTTGTTCCATCAATGCTGTCAAATTGAAACAAGCCAGACTGTGATCAAAAGCAGTTATCATTAAACCAGAGGCTGACTTACAAAGCTGTTGTGAAAACAGCAAAAGAAGCAATTTTCTTAAGTGCATTTCAAGTGACTGAGTAAAAATTGAACTTATGGTAGACTGTGCTACAGAAATGCTATTTAAAGTGTTTGGATGATGATACTTCATAACACAGGAGCCTTGATTCAGCACAATTTTAATCAGTTTTTTGTTGCTGAGCTTGAAAGGATATTGAAGGCTGGGAGACATTATGTTTATATGTTTTAGTAGTACAGGACTCGCATGTGAAGGCAAGGAAGTTTGAACCACATGAGGCTTTTTATGTACCTAGAATGAGGGAAGGAAGGACTTTGTTCATCCTCTGAAATATGTCTTGGCCTATGCCTAAAGTAAGAAACATCCTGTGCATCTTCACTGCAGGAGAAGCTGTAAACATGTTGTATAATCACAGAATTGGGCCACGACCCATTTGTTAGCAGCATAGGAAAAATCCGTCAGTCAGAGATGGTCTCTTCAGACATGTCTCTAGTGATACTCATCTGCTATAAACTTTCACTGTGAAGTATTGATGTTTTAAAGGGCTAAGGAGCTTTTTTAAATTATTAATTTCTATTTAAACTCCGTAATGATCAGTCATGCCATCCTGACAAAAGTAAAGGAGAAAGCAACTGATTACCTTGTGTGATCTCAGAAAGGATTGAAAGAAGGGTAAGTAAGGACTATGGCTCTAGGACTGTCAATAGATGGGCAAAGACTGTACAGGGACAGGAGGCAGCCCAGCTGGGTTGCCTTACCATCATGCTGGGGATTTGGAAGCAGCCCAGCTGGGTTGCCTCACCATTGCGCTGGGGATGTGGAAGCAGCCCAGCTGGGCTTCCGCCTTTCCTTCCCCCCCGGCATGATCTAGCGCCAGGGATGGGAAATCAGCCCAGCTGGGCTGACTTCCTGTTCCCTGCTGGATCTTGCACTAGGGATGGCAATTTAGCCCAGCTGGGCTGATTTCCCATCCCCAGCCTATGGTCAAAATGTTTAGACTTTTGAAACATTTTGACTAGCCTCATTTTGTTTCGAGGCTATTTCGAAGGCCTTTGTTTCATTCCAATTTTGCTGTTTTGACCCCCAAATCAGTTGAAACAGTGTCAAAATGAAATGAATGGTGTGGTGACATTTCGCACAGCTCTAATATATGGCACCTCATCTAATCCAAGGGTTTAAAATGGATGGAGGGGTATTCTCAGGGAGAAAAGCTGACTTGTCTCCATATCAAATGAGGATTTTGCTTACCTCATACACATATGCCTCAGTGCTAAACATAGGCAGGCAAGGTTCTTTCGGTAAATGTGATATCTTTTATTAGACCAACTGAGTAGTTTTAAAAAATCTTTTTGGAAGCTTTCTGGAGCAGTCACCCTTCTTCAGGCATAGGAGCAAAGACTTCCTATGCCTGAAAAAGAGTGATTGTGCCCAAAAACTTGCAAAAACTTTTTTCCAATTACTCAGCTGGTCTAATAAAAGATATCATATCCACCCAAAGAACCTTGCCTGTCTATGTCCTTAGACCAACATGGCTACAACCAAAAACCTAGTGCTAAACATGTTATTTGTTATTGTAATATCTCTAGGAAAAGATCATAGAGCAGGATGCTATACAACTACATGAAAGAGGGCCCCTGCCTGAAACAGTTTCCAGTCAAAATACCTTACCATAAACTACAATAGGGCTAGCCACCAGCTTAAAGATAAACATGTGCTTAAATCCTCTGGTGGCCCAAATGCAAAGCTGTCACTATATCTTGAAGTAATTTTGACTTTTGCTTTTTATTTGTCAGCTTATTTTTGGCTCCTTTCATTTTTCCATGTTTTTTCCTGGCCTCTTTGTTTCGGGGGGAGATACACTAATATTGCTATATATCTTCTTGGCCATATACTGTTAAGTCCCCACTCAATTATTATATTGCTCCACTGAAAGAAGTCACACCGCCTATCAAAAGTTACATGGCTGCTGAATCATTTTTATTAGGCCTCAATGGGCACATTTAAATGAGATGCATAACTGTGAAGTTGCCGAATTTACTGCACAGTAAGCATGTACATCTACATTTGCACGTGCTTTCTGAACAGAAAAAACCCTTAATCAGACTACATTTGCTACAAATGCAGGTAGCAAATTTAGTCGCGATTAGTAACTGCACAGTAATTCACGTGTAGACATGACCTGGAAGTAAATTTGCTGCTGAGTCTTCCCAGCCACTAGCAAGCCTGCCTGAGGCCAGCCCCAGGGAGGCTATCCTGCTCCAAAGCTGGGATGTCTCCATGGCAGCCCCTGCCTGCAGGCTATAAAAGCCTGCAGACATTTTGTGCCCTGGGGCACACACACCAGGGAGCCTGAGGGCACTGCAGGCCCTGTGTGTCTTCCTGGGCAGGCTGCAGGCTACCTGGCCTGCGTGGCTGTGCTGCTTAGCCACTGCTGTGCTGCACGGCAGCCAGGGCAGTGCCATGGGGGCCAACAGCCTTCTGCAACCTGCTGCAGCCTCTGTCCAGGCCTGCCAGCCCCCAGGGTCACCTGCAGCCAGGTCTGTTCAGTAGGACCAGCACTACCTGCCTGCTGCACACCCCGGCAGCCTACCCTGCACCTGCAGGTGCTGCAGGGCATAGTCTCTGCCACGTGGCTGTAAATCCCTTGCATCCCCCTTCTGGCAGATGCCCAGGTCTGGCAACAGAGGGACAGCTATACAGGGGCCCTGAGAGCTGTCACAGGATCCAACATAGCATCCCCCTCCCCATCTAGGCCCAGCACCACCCACATGTGCACACCCATGCCCACCACCTGGGGCCCCAACTGGAGCCAGGAGGAGGTTGTCAACCTTGTGGCACTCTGGGGTGATGCAGAAGTGCTGCACCAGTTTGAGCGGGGCGGGCACGCAAACACCCACATTGATGACAAGGCTCCATTAGGTGGGATGCAGGACAGAGGCAGAACTGGTCAGCATAGCAGTGCCACATAAAGGTTAAGGCCTTGCGGGCACAGTAGGTGGCTGTGACCGACCACAACCATGGGTCCAGCCATGCCCGTAAGACCATGCCCTTTATGCAGCAATTCACTAACATTCTCATGCCCCGGGGCCCAGACCACAACTATGCAATGTATACCAGCATGGGTGGCCTGTCCAAGCCCCTGCCCTACCTCAGCACCATTGACAATGTGTCACTGGAGAAGGGACCCTTGGGTATTTAATATACCACCCTGCCCAGCTCCCCAGCTGCTCACTCCACCAGCAGCTTAGGGAGCTTTCACCAACGCCTATCTCAGCAGCTGCACAGCCCCAGGACCAGCCACAAGGAATCGCTGACCATGTAACCACCAGCCATCAGCAGTACCAGCTCCTCCCTGGGGCTGGGCCCAGCCAGGCACCTGCAAGCCATGGGCCATGGACACCAGGCACAGCCAGATGCCATCACCTGCTGGGAGGACCATGCTGAGCTGCCAGCCATGCCAGCCCCGGACACATGGTAAGCCCTATACTTTATGCTCAGACACAGTTGTGGGCAAATCATCTTCTTTTCTTTGTTAAATTGGATTAATTTATTTCATGTATAGAATGAACAGTAAGTGTTGTAGTTGTAATAAAGTTATTTAACAAGTATCAAGTAGAATGAAAATGGGTTTCTAAAAGACTGCAAATACTCATCACAAGCATATGGTAGAGAAGCTTTTCCTTTTCAGACTGAACAGAAAGTGCAAAACCCTCAGATGTTCAAGAAGACAGGCACCTATGGAGGACTGAAATAATAATTAATTATAATGTCTGAGGCTTGGAATAGTGCTTTTCAGCTGTGGGGTTCATAGCATTTTACAAAGTGCCAATCCTTCGACCACCCTACCGTTTTACTCCTAGAGAACTTGGAATAGAAAAGGTGGATTGATGTGTCTAAAAGTCACAAGGAAGGTCAGAGACAGAGCTGGGACTAAAACATAAGTCTCCTAATTCCCAGCCCTGTACCCTAATGCATTGGCTTGTGTTCCATCTCTGAACAACTCAGAATCTGCCTACTACTAGGCTCTGTCATGCAACTCTTATCCAAACCAGTAGTTAGTGAGATTACTCACATAAAAGAACAGTCTTAGAAGGAACCATCTTAAGTATAAGCTCTCATTATTTATTATAACCTTTTTCAAACTCCACATAATCTGGATGGGTTTATAAAATCCCAGTGCAACCCTTAAGAAGAGTAATTCTGTTTGTGTCATCTTACATGCTTCTCTATAAAAAACACACCAAAATTGTGACATTTGAGGAGTGATAAAGGAACTGGAAAAGGTTTGAAGGTTTAGCTTGGGGCAAGCTTCAAGAGCTCAGAGAAGCGTCTCCACCTAAACCTGGGCAAAGACAGGGGAAATAAAACCCTGCCTTTGAATGTTCAATTTTACTTTCAAGTGAATTACTTTTGCTCCTCATTCTCCTGTGTTTTCATTCTGGGAATACACTAGATACTAAGACATATTAATATGAACCTTGGTACAACACACATTTAAACACAAATACTGCTATTTGAATTTTACACCTAAATTTGTAAATTCACAGGTTTTGGCTCATTTTATAAATCCACCAAAGAAGGAACAGAAAGAGCAAAGTCTAATTTATGCAGCTAAGAACATGTACCTGCATTGGGCTACATCTATGACCAAAGTGAGTAGTTCACAACAGGCATGTCTACATGTGCCACTATGGAACCGTTGTTACCGCACTGTCATTTAATACTTCCTTTTGGAAATACTAAATGACAGCGCAGTAACAGCCAGTGCGTGCACGACTATTTTGGGGCACTATGTTGCCGTAGCGATGCGCTATAATGGGGGAGCATGTTGCTATGAAAATTTAGCTGCGTTTTGCCCATGGATGCTACGTCAACATAGCATGTTGCTACAACGACATAGCGTCATTGTAGATGTGCCCACCATAATCTACAATTAATGGGCAGCTAGAGGCAAGGGATCTGGTTTAACCCTGTGCCAGTGCACAGCGAGATAAAGAGAAGTAGGGCATTTTGTTGAGGCAGCTGAGACCCGTTTCAATACCCAGCCCTTGTTAATATTTCCCCAAGCTCTGTCCCATATGTGTTTGGCCTAAGACCCCAGTGGAACTTGTGGCAGTCAGGGAACAGCCAGAGTAGGACTTCCTTGCCACAGGCCCTCCCAACTTGGGAAGCCACCTTTCTTTATTTAATCATCTTTCACTATGAGGGCTCTTTTAGAGGGCTGTGGGGAAGAGATAAAATTGTGTCAGAGCCAGACCTCACCAGAGTGGAGAGGGTTAATTATCTCTGCTGGAGATAATATATAGAGAATAGCTGGGGGGTGGGGGGGAATGGAGGAAATTGGACATCAAGGCCTGCTTTTGTAGGTGTAGGGAAACCATGGACCTTCAGGGCCCAAAACATATTACACAATAACAGTAGGGGCCTGAATGCCTCCAAAGCACTTTCTGAGTCCATGGCTAAGTACAGACAGTCAAAAAGCTTGAGGCTGAATTGATTCAATCTTTGCAGGTTAGTCTAAGTTGTGTAGATTGAACTGATAAGCAAGTGAACAGACATTTACTTTTGATTCGGAAAGGCAGCCATATACAGTCTGCCATCTTCCAGTGCTCAGCTTCATGGCTACTATTTTCAGAAGCCAGTAAGCTTCTCTGTCCTGCACAAAGTGTATAATAGAAGATATTGGGAATAGAAAGGTTTTTAAGAGAAAAAAGATGGAAGGAAAGAGTGAGAGAGAGAGAGAAATGAAGAGTGGAGAAAAGGAGCCAGAGGAGATCTTGGATTATGCTATGTAAAATAAAAGCAGAGAACAGAACCTTTCATAGTAACTGAAGGAAGAAAAAGTCTCCTGTGGCTAAACTTCAGTGAAACACTATTCAGGATAAATCTTTTATTGTATTGTCCTGCAGGCAGCCTGGTAAAAACGGTGCTCTCAGCACAAATGACTTCTCCTATTAAAAAAGAAAAAACTCTGTTTTCAGTACCACTACATGTAATGGCTGCTGAGGAGCCCAGGAGGGGATACTCAGCAGCAGTAGCAAGGAAAAGTGGGTCCACATAGTTCAGCCAGGAGTAGGAAGGTCCTTTGATAGAGCAGACACATCAGACCTATTTGCCACCAACTTCCCACTGGCTGATGAAAGACTGCAGTGCACATAAAAGACTTAGCCCAGGGAGAGCATTTAGTAAGGAAATGGCGCCTTTTGCAGCATGATTTGTCAGTATCCCTTTTAATTTGTTCTCTGACTGTGAGATGAGGAAACTCACGGGCCAAATTAGCCCCAGTGGAGTTACAGCAGGATGAATTTGACCCTAAGTCTGCAGCAAAGTGAGATAAGGTTTAAAGAAAAAAAAAGAATAAAGGCTTTAAAAACTGTGAGAGGAGCTCTTAGCTTCCATTTCAGAGGTTTGGTTCCAACTATGTTTCAATAAACTTCCCCACGGACAGCAGCCTAGAGAACACTGTACCCAGGACTCATGGGAGCTCCAGGTAGGTATAGGAGTAGGATAGGAAAGAAGAACGGCTCACCCTAAGTAATTGGTGCATTTAGGAGTGCAACTCAGTTCTTGGCTTTAACCACAAGGCCATGCTTATTTCCATGCTTATTTAGTCTTTGCCAGTAGATTAAACTACTAGCATAAATTCCATATCAAACCTCGTGTCCATGTTTTCATCTCACAGAAGTCTCATTTTCCCCAGCCCACTACCATCCTCAGAAAGCCAATTTTCAAGAGAGTTTGGAGACATCACCATGTGTCTAACAGTCCACGTGCAGTTGACCAGAGCTGCCCAGCAAATCAGCAATTATGTAGCTTGCAAGCAAAATGAAAGCGATATCAGTTGTGTCATTGTAAACCCATTTTGCATGTAAAATTTGATGCCCACTCTTTCTGAAAATCTGACTTATCTTCAAACAGTGAAAGCACAAACAGAAACACTAGCTGCTACTATCCTACCATGACAGTTTGAGAAACAGCAAACTCAGGGGTTGACTTGAGCAAAAGGGCCATGATGCTATTGAACATGCATGATCCATTTTCAGATTTCCCAAAGAGCTACTTAGCTAAACATTCCCCCATCATCTTCACTGCTTCTGCTTTTAACTTACACCTCATCTGCTGAGTTTTGTTGCAACAGTGGAAGTCTAACAATGGCTACTAGTGTTAGTCTGGTACCTGTTGGCTTAGGTAATGGTATTTAAAGGTTTGTTTTTTGGGAATTGACTTATAGGTAAAGATATATGAATTAGAAAGGTTCAGGATGGACAGCAGGAATTAACTGATTTCTAAAAAGCTTAGGTCTCAGTCACATGAGATCACAGCCTTCAAGGCAGACAGGCTAACACAACAAGTAAAAACGGATGGGCACATAGCCCGAGAATTGAGGGGGCATGTACCATACTGTTAACACAGCAAGGACACATAGTCTGGAAAATAGTCTGGGAACAGGGGGAGTATATACTATACTGCCCATAACATGCGATAAAAGTGGCACCAGTTAGCAAGTCCCCAGAGCAGGGTGGGGCCTGAGTCCCAGTTTTGGGGGAAGAGACCAAATTAGGAGAAGGCATAGAAGACCAAATTAGCATGTGTGCATGGAATAAGCTACATGGACCGTGACAACAACACAGAGAGACCAACCAGCAATAGCTATGGATCAGGAGTCATCAGGAGGGAAGTAGAATACAAAAGCAGAGACTTGAGAGTAACAAAGGTTCCTCCCCATCCTCCTCCCTGAGAGGGTCCCCATCACCCTCCCCCGGGAAGGGTCCCCAAGGCCACCATGGATAGAGGACATACTACCAGACCATCTCATCCACCCCACTGGAGGGGGGTGCGGGCCTCGGCATCCCACCTCCAGATTGTTGACGTCTGATGCCTAAAAGACAGCCTCAGAGTGAAGGCTGCGTCCTGGCCACATGTACTTTGACTCTGATGACAGTCCTAGGATTTGGTCGATATCTAGGATTGCTTGATTGTTTGTACTGCTTCTTTTCTGTTATTACTGTGTATCAATACATTTGCCTATTGTCAAATGGAGAGGTCATGGTCAGTGTGAGGATGGGAGTCCCCCTCCTCCCAAGGCCTCTGAGTCCTAAATCCAGAGCCAACAGTAGCCAAGCATTCCTCCCAGACCTCTTTCATTTAATGATTTATCCATTAACCCCTTCAAAATTGCCATCTTTTAAAGCAGTTTCTTTGGAGGATGCCATAGAAAAATAACTAGACAACCAATCCATGCAGATACTCCCCTCCTTAAGCTTCAATAAATATAACCCATCTAGGGAAAATAGTGTTTTTCCTAATGGTGATCCCTCCTCGGGAGTAATTCCTCATGCTCTTAGCACTCAGAATTAGCATAAATTCACAGAAAAGGGAAAGAATATCAAGATCTATCATCAAAACACAGGGCTAGATGGGACCCCTTGAACTGTCATCAAGTGCAGTCCCTTTGTGTCACAACACGTGGTCCTTTTGCTAAACCAAGTAAGTTCCATCTTAAAAGCAGCAACATTTTCCCCTTCACAATTCCTAATTATTGCTCTGATACCATCTTCCAATTTCCAGTCGCAGCATACTCATGTTCAAGCAAATGCCCATTCATCCCAGTTCATGATGGCTGCTTCTTTAATTCTCTTTTTCCTTTAGGAATATGAATGAGACATCTCTTGCTGTAAGGCAGTGGCACTTCTAGACTTCAAATAGCCCTTCTTAGTCATTCGTTCCATATGTTTTAAATAAAGTCTTCTAATTATAGGTTCTTCACTCTTATTCTTTGAGTGTGTGAGGAGTTTATCTGGATCAATTTTTATCCATTCCCTCATGATTCCAAAACCTTCAATTATTTAGGTCAGCATGCTTGCTCTTGGATTCCCTTTCAATTAAAATAAGGCCAATTTGCCTGGTATTTCTTTTTCTTAAAAATTTAACCTTCTATACCTGAGATAATATTGGTTTTACTGCACTGAATCCCTTAAAGAACAGACTTACATTTTCTAAGAAACAAGGACCACCATCTTTAGCTGATGTCTCATTAGTGTCTTGTACAACAAAAATGCCTTCTCTTAGGGTATGCTATTATAGCATTAACCATGTGTGCTAACATCTCATTTGTGCTCTCTCTGCAGTTGGAAGCATCCACTTCCAAAGTTGCAGATAGTACTCTAAACAACTACATTTCTTTACCCATGATACCGTACAAAAACCTGCTCTTATTAAAACAGACCACCCCATTTGTTGATTACTGAGTTATGTTCCCTGTTTGCTTTTTTGTATTCCTCTCACTTTGGACAATGAAAATCAGGGGTGCTAGTTTCACTTGTATTTATAGACCAGTTCACCATCCTGACACTGGGGAGCTCTGTGGGCACACTTTGGCTCCTAATAAGTCCATAATTGGGACTGAAATAAATATTTTTTATTTAGTGTTCCCAAATTCTGCTGAAAAAATCTCTTGTGAAAGATGGACTGGGATTCCTGCAAATCTTTCCTCACAGAAATCCATGGAAATGTGTACGTTCTTCATTTAAACGACAGCTTGAGGTGCAACACATTGGGCAAACAAGCCCAAAGAGTAGATGAGCATAACTCCGTGGTCTCTAACCTGTAGGGATTCAAAGACAGCATCTGGTCCTGGGTATCTGGGCTGGAAGAAACAAAGAAAACTTGAGTAAAAAAAGCAGTTTTCAAGCTCAGTTATAAATGGGAACTGAGTAACACACAGTGGCAGGCACGCACAGGCAATAATATGCTCTAATTATATATGGTTTCCTGCTCAAAGAGGAATATTTCCGGGTAATTTCTGAGTGGCCTTTAAAATCTGTGTTTTTGGTAGAAAAACAAATCCCATATTTGCTTTTAATGAACTTTAAAACTATGTGACAGAGAAAACACGAAGTGAATTACATTTAGAACAGGTTGTCAGGTAAGGTAAATGGAGAAAAAGACATAGGAGATGCAATATTACTACTGAACTTCTGTTAGGACACATGATGCTGTTGAAATTGAAGCTACCCTAAGAAAAATGTTGTACAGATCCTGCTCGCTTGGCTCAATGGGGAGGTCCCCTCAGGTTACTTTGCAAAGTTGCTGCGTACACAGTAATAGTCGCACAAGTCTTATTGTCAGCCTGTATCCCTATCCACCTCTCTTTCACCTTGCAGAGTGTTCCCTTGGTGGCCCAGCATGACCCAAACTAATCCATATTTTCTTGCAAGGTGAAGTGTCCACATTCAAGTGAGATGTGAACTTAGACCAAGAAACAGAAGAACTGGAGGGCATCATTGGACCCAGCCCTTGCAAGCCAGTTTCTGTGCATTTTCAGGGTCACCATCTTGGCTTGACCAACAGGAAAATGTCCAGGCAGATCATGCTCCCCTCACTTGCTTAGTATGGGATAGAAAAAATGGATCATCGGCTATCCCTCGATATGAGGATGTCTGCTGGTGGGGAGGGGGTATGGGGTAGGGATTATTGTGAGTTTTAAGGTGACTGAGGAGTCCAATTCATGCTCTGCAAGTTTTTCCACAGACATGACATGTGGGGCCTTGCGGGGGGGGCGGGGGAGGGGGAGGGTACTTCAGCTGGCTTTCATCTGCCCAGTGGATCCTGCGTAGGGCAGCAATATTGATGTTATATCTTGCACGTTCTCTAGCTATTTCAGCGGTTCTTTTTTCAGGACACTCACTGTTTGGGGAGTCCATGAGAGTGTAGACATCCCATGTGCTGAACTTTAGTACTTTATTTTGTTGGTTTTGGTCACAAGTAATGTGATCCCACTGGATGTGGCAATCCAGCCTGGGAGGGGTTGAAACAACCTATGTTTAGCACACCTTTTCTAGTCCCTTCCCTAATCAGGGTTAGTAGAGGGGATCTTAAAGAGCCCTGCTCAGTCATGGCCTCAGGTGCCAAATTGTACTTCTGTCTCAGTAAGTGCAAAACAACCATCACACAACTGCCACCTACATGCAGATTTGTGATTCGGGACTCCCAGAAATCACTGTTCCTGTCCCAACCACCACTCAACATCTTCCACAAACCAGGTCCGGTGGCAACAGATAACATCCCTGGCACTTGACATCTTTTAACATAGGGAAGATGGAGTGCAAGCAACAACCACACAAGCTTAACAGGAGGGAACTCTGAACCCAATGGCAAAGATGTCCAAGACAACCATCAACCTCCATCCCACTGCAGTCCTCATGTGCCGTCAAAGATGCAGAGAACCAGTAGGTCCTTAAGTATGCCTGACCTGCTGTTGGGGTCAAGAAAATGGATATAGTCTTGGAGAAGTCCAAGTCCAACATGCCAAAGAAGGTGCTGAAGGGAGTGAAGAGTAGCTGCAGCCAAAGGGCAATTTGTTGTCATCCAAAGCATGAGTCTCCATGCCAACAGTGATAAATGTTGCTTTTACTTTGATTCTGAAATTCCATTCCCATAAGTACTTCCTCGTTTTGGATGAGAGTGGAGATAGTAAGATATTTTTATGGTCTTTCTTATTAGTGTGTGATCCATGGCCTATGGAAGAATAGGGTGACTGTAGGGGAGGGTGGGAAGAAAGAGTGCTGTGGCAACTAGAGAGTGGGGTTCATAAATGCCAAACAGGCTGTGGGTGATGAGAAGTGGGGTGGCCACCTGAAGCAGGTCGCAAACGTTGCATGTGCACTGCTGCAGGTTCAAAGCAAGATGGTTGGTGGTGCTGGGAGCAGCAAAGGCAAGGTAATAATCACATGCACTCCCATGAAGGCTGCTCTTAGGTTGGTGAACATTACCCCAAGGTGGGTTTCCAGAAGGCAGAGAAGGATTCTGGTAAAAAAAAAAAATGCAATGGGCAATGTAGGACAACATGCTATGGGGCTAGCTTTTGGGAGGTTCCTCCCAGACTGATACAGGAGAAGAAGGGAGTAAGCTGTATGGGCACTTCAGATAAAGCTGTTCTGCTGGGCAGTCTCTGTGCTAAATAGCAGCACTCTCTTTGCCTTAAATTCTCTTTAAAAAAAATTAAAAATTAAAAAACCCCAACCAGCCACGGATCAGTATAAACTGCACTGAAAAATAAATGGAATGAAGGCAACCACATACCTCAAGTTACCTTAAAACCATTGCCTTTTTAAAATGCCCGAGTAATGTGACTTGGGTTATTGACCTCATCATACCTTGCATTGGCTGCAAGATGAGGGTATTAAAAGCAACTGAGCTAGTGCTTTTTCTTCCTTCCCTCTATCAACCACTATAAGAGAAGTGTCTTTGCTTCCTTGGAGGGGGACTGGCAGGAGATGGGCTTGAGAGATGGAGAGAAAAAGAAGGAGAAAGAGAGAGAGAGAGCAGGAGAAAGAATGAGAGCGTGAGTGAGCACAATATGTGCCGCAGTAGAAAGTCTAGGGCAGAATCAAGCAAGCTCAAGCAACTAGTGCATGTTTGTGTACTATGGGAAATAAAGCACGGGAGAATGTGTATGTTGTCCGCAACGAGCAGTGATCCTAATGTAGACACAGTCATACAAACAAAATTGCCCTTTCCATGGTACAGCTTAACTTCCTTGCACAGGAACATTTACTGGTTTGGCAGAAACTGAAGGAAGCTGTGTTCAGATCAACCTGGATGACCAACAGGTGTTGCCTCCAACACCACCTCCAAGAGCTCTTCCAGGCATCGACCAGCACGGCTGTACCTCCAGCAACAAAACAGATGAAGGCAAGAGGAGAAAATAAGAAGTAAGTCGGCAAAGTGCCTTTCTTACAAACAGATCCTCTTAGGATAGAAGTGACCGAAGCAAGTAAAGCGTGGGAGCATGGGCTTCTCTCTGGGGATGAGTTGTAGCCTTTTAACTCTTCTTCGCATGGCAGATATTTTTTCTTCTTCTTTGGACCAGTCACCTCAGAAGCCAAGCTGGCTGCATCATTCAATATGTTTGTATTTTCCACAAGCAGCCGTGGTGACAGGCGCACCCAGGGGCCACTTGGTGCCCTCATTAAAGACCACTGGTTACCACAATTACATTATTCAATTCCATGAAAGCCGTAAAACCTGACTTTAGTAACAGCAGGGGCTGTGATCACACTCTCAAAGGAAAGTTTTTTGCAGGGTGACCAGAGCATTTCCTAACAAGCAGCAGACTCAATACGATGCAGCTGGAGAAGCTTCTGGCTTGTGCCCAGCTGTCCATTCACCAAGTCATCTGCTTCTCTTCCCTCTGGCCAATGTTTGTAGAAGACCTCTTTCCGAATGAAGTAATGGGGATGCAACAGGTTTCAGCATGACTGAAGCACATCTGGAGGAAGCACATCTACCTTTTAACTCATGCCATCCTCATGTACTTTTCTTCAGATGTGCTCCCATCTTTTACCGCTGCACAGTAAAACCAGCTGGGAAACTAAAACAAAGAGGCTGCCCCTTGTATGCAGAGAGATACATGGGATCTAGCCCTGCAAGCACTGCTCAAGGGACTCCTGCTTACGTGAGTGATTACAGGATCCGGCTTCTCTCCTCTTTGGACCATATTTTCAGTTATCATGTAGCTGCATGTGCAGAATGTGCACACTGTCACTGCTTCAGTTGCAGGTGGAATCAATTGTAAGTTGCCCGAATAAGCCATGCACTCATGGCTTTTGTAGAGGCGTTTAATTGTCCTTCAAACTCTTTTGAACTCTGCCCCTTCATGCCTTCTTGGTATATTAGAAGATGATCAGTTTCTCTTAATTGGCTGGAGCATGCATAATACCTGGAGTTTCAATATAACATGAAGAAATTGCAAATCATTAAGCTGCATTGAAGTATGATTTCCAGGTTGCATATACAGCACCTAATACAAATGGGCTATTTATTCCCAAACAGGGAAATGATCCAGCTTCCGCTGAAGTCATCAAGAGCTGTTGCTGTTAGTGAAGTCAGAGCCTCAGAGGCTGTTGGTACACCCCTCATAAAAAATAATAAATAAGGGGAATGAAAGTTTGCATCTGCAAGAACTGTAGGCTCATGCAGCAGGTTGGCTGGTTTCCTTATACTAGTCTGTTCTTAGAGAACTTTAATGTGTTTTCAATGCATTTGGTTTATTCACTGCCCAAATCAATTTAAAATATGGTAACAGTGACAAAGCATGTATTTCACTCTTGGATTTACCCACAGCTTTCACAAATTTATCATCTAGTGGAGTCTCTATTAGTAGACAAATATTTTCTGTTTCCTCAAAATTAATTCATTGACAACCTTCAGTTTAAAATGAAACCACTGCCTCACCTAGAGTGGAATATCCTCTATAAGTTAAAGGAAGGGTATTTTTTTTTCCTCACTTAAAACTATTGTAGATTAACAAAAAATATGGAGAAAATCAAATAACCTTAGAAATTGCAGGGCGCATCTACACATGAATATTAATACCACACACTGTTCATGCTGAAGTTTATTGCTCCTGGGCACAACATTTACATGCACACCTGGAACTGCAGCACATTGAACCAGGTCACAGTAGCCCCAACTCGCAGGGGTCCCAGGGGTGCTACATTGTGGGGCTAGCTGGCAGAGAGCCTCACACTGTACCACCCTCATGCATTAGCCAGCCCTGGTCACTGTCTACACATGTGTTGCAGTAGAGTAAATAACTCCACCATAGAATAGTACTTGTGTTAGGTAGTAATATCCTATGGCAGAGTTAATTAGTTTAGTCTGGCCTAATACCACCTCTCATGTAGACAGTGACACTTTACTGCAGAGCTAATTAGGCAACGCTCCAGTAGGAGTCTCATGTAGATGCACCCACAATTATATAAATCTGAAAACTAAACTTTCTTGAATACTAGAGAGAAGGAACATAAAAATATGGAGATGATTTATAAGCACTTGGAGGAGAAGAAGGTGATTAGGAACAGTCAGCATGGATTCACCAAAGGCAAGTCATGCCTGACCAATGTGACCGCTTTTTATGATGAGGTTACCGTCTATGGATAAGGGTAGACCAGTGGATGTGGTGTACCTTGACTTTAGCAAGGCTTTCAAAATGGTTTCCCACAACATTCTCACAGGCAAGTTAAGGAAATATGAGTATGGACTGTAAGGTGGATAGAAAAGTGGTGAATCATTGGATTCAGAGGTTAGTAGTCAATGGCTCAATGTCTAGTTGGAAGGTGATATCAAATGGAGTGCCCCAGGGGTTGGTCATAGGGCTGGTTTTGTTCAATATCGTCATCAATGACCTTGAAGATGGCATAAAGTAGACCCTCAGCAAGTTTGCAGATGACACCATGCTAGTGGGTAGGGTTAGGATTCAGAGAAACCTTGACAAATTGGAGGATTGGACCAAAAGAAATCTCATGATGTTTAATGAGGGAAAGTGCAAAGTTAGGGCTGAAGAATCCCATGCCCCAGTACAGGCTGAAAACTGACTGGCAGGGCAGCAGCCCTGCAGAAACAGACCTGGGAGTTACAGTGGACAGTAAGCTGGATATGAGCCAGCAGTGTGCCAAAAAAGCTAGTGGAAGTGTGCCAAGAAGGCTAGTGGCATACTGGGCTGCCTTGGTAGGAGTGCTATCAGCACTCCTACCAATGATCAAGGGAAGTGATTCTTCCCCTCTGTTCAGCACTGGTGGGGCCACATCTGGAGTCCAGTGTTCAGTTTTGGGCCAGCCACTACAGAAAGGATGTCGACAAATCGGAGAGTCCAGCAGAGGGTGTTGACACTGGATTCTAGGAACCCAGCCCTTATAACTTTGTTCCAGGCAAGCACAACCCACAGACCTACCACAACACCTGCCAGTTGATAATAGGCAAATTTACTGATACAGAGTAATAACAGAAAAGCAACAATGCAAACAATCAAACAATTCTATATCTACCAATCCTACGGCTGTCATCAGAGTCAAACTACATCTGGGCAGGATGCAAGCTCCACTCTGAGGCTCTCTCTTAGGTGTCAGCAGTCTGGAGGTGGGAAGCCAAGGCCCACAGCCCCCCTCCAGTGGGGTGCATGAGACGGGATGCTGGTGTGTGCCCTCTGTCCATGGTGGCCTTGGGAACCCTTCCTGGAGAATGGGTTCATGGATGGGAACCCCTCTCAAGGAAGAGAAGGAGGAGGATGACGAGGGATGGGATGGGAGGGATGGGACAAAGGGAGGGACAGCAAGGAGGGACAGGGATGGACCCTTTGTTAATCTCAAGTCTCAGCTTTTGTCTTCTCCTTCCCCGTTGTTGACTCCTTATGACTGTCTCTCTGTAGTGACACATCCATGTAGCCTTCTGGGCCTTCTAATTTGGTCTGTTCCCCCAAAACTGGGACTTAGGCCCCCCCCCGCTCTCTGAGGCCTTGTTGCTGGTGTCACTTGTGTTATGGGAAAATGTGGTACATACTTCTTTGGTTCCCAGGCTGTGTGTCCTTGTTGTATTAGACAACCTGTCTGCCTTGAAGGCTGTGATCTCGTGTTATGGCATACCACCTTCAATCCTCAGACTGTGTCCATCCATTGGCATGGTTGTGCTAGACAGCCTGTCTGCTTTCAGGGCCATGACAAGCTGTGTGTGTGTCTCCTAAGCTCTTTAGAAATCCATTTAACCCCTGGTGCCCATCTTGACCCCTTATAATGCATACATTTATACCTGTAAGCCAATTTTCCAAAAACAGGCCTTTAAATGCCATTTTTAAGACAACAGAGGGCAATGAAAATGGTTAGGAGGCTGGGTCACGTGATTTATGAGGACAAGCTAAGAGTATTGGGCTTATTTAGTCTGGAGAAGAGAAGACTGAGAGGGGATTTAATAGCAGCCTTCAGCTACCTGAAGGTGGGTACAAAGAGGATGGAGCTGGACTGTTCTCAGTGGTGGCAGATGACAGAACAAGGAGCAATAGGCTCAAGTTGCAGCGGTGGAAATTTAGATTGCGTATTAGGAAAAAAATTATCACTAGGAGGATAGTAAAACACTGTAAGGGGTTACCCAGATTGGTTCTGAAATCTCCATCCTTGGAGGTTTTTGAGACCTGGCTGAACAAAGCTTTGGCTGGGATGATCTAGTTGGTGAGGGTTCCTACTTTGAGCGGGGAGGTGGATTAGGTGTGACCTCCTGAGGTCCCTTCCAGCCCTAATGCTTCTATTATCTACTGAGCAGGAATAACACCAAAAAGCCAGAGGGTTTTTTGAATCTTCAATGAGATCAATAGAAAGAAACTTGAAACTACTTTAATAAGAGGAGTGAGACCAGTTTTCCAAAAACTGACATTCACAAGAATGTGCATTATCTGCAAATGCAAATTGGCACAACCAAGCAAGCAAATCAGACAACTGCATGCCAATGTGCCTACTTAACTATTTGCGTATACCAGCCAATTTGTGTCTGCAATAGCAGTAACTGTGCCTGCAAATTAGGTACACATTTTATACACACAAAGATTTACCCTAAAGCATAATAAAATATGCCATTTAAAATGAAAGATAGAAAAAAATAGCGAAGATGAAGCCTTAATGAGAAATATGTAGCACACAAAAGCAAACACATATACACACCCACAATGTGAAGGAAAAAAACAATACATATAGATATTTTCAGAACTTAAGTGGGACTTACATGGTACTTAACCAGTGAAATAGTACTCTACCTATAGCTGGATTGAGAGCATAGGCACTCATAGTCTCTGTTCATTCACAGCGCAGGTACAATACAGGCAGCTAAGAAATGGCAGGGCCATCTTTCCCACCTTCTAAACCACTTGACTACGTGGCATCACCCACAGGAAGAAAAGGAGAATTTAGCCTCCTATTCTGTTCCAGGACCCTTGCACTTACCAATAAAGGCGTCATCTGATGTCAAAAGCGGGCAGATGCCTACAAGGAAAGAGACTTGTTCACCCTCTTTTCTTTTCTTACAGTAGTGTTGATCTAAGTGGCTGAAGCAGAACAAGATTCCTATTTCACTTCCAGTCCTATAACTTCTGTTTTGGAGTTAACCAGAATAACCTCATTTTTGCCTCTGTGGTGTTTATTTGCCCTCAGGTAGCAGCAGAGCAAACTGGTAGGTAGGTAGATTAACAGGTAGGTAGGAAGGCAGACTGATTTCTGGTCTGAATTATATCCTGGAACCTCAAATCAGTGTTATATTTTTAAAGTGCTTAGACCTTTAACTCAGTTGTTAGCAGATTAATGAGATGCACAGACTGACATTTTATTTGAAATTTTCCAGGCAGAGAAACATAAAGTGCTCAGTGTGAAGAGCAGACTGAGGAGTGATGACAGCAAGCCCCCTCAATCACTCCAGGCTTCGCAATGCTCAGAGATACGAAACAATGAGCACAAGTTGAAGAACAGAATAAAAATGTTGATTAAATTTTGATTCAGTCCCCTTTGTGTGAGTGCCTGCATCAAAGGGCTCCGCACTTGTTCTGCACTCAGACAGCGGTGATACAACAAAGATCATTGACCGCTCAGTGCCATCGATATCAGGCTCACAACACTCATCACTTAGAGCAGCTGTTCAGAGGCATACAATCCATACGGTTCTTAATGATCCAAAGACAAGCCGGAATCAAAGCACCCAGACTGGCCTTCGGGCCACGTGAAATATATAGCTTCATGGAGCACCCTCGTGAATGTGTGTAGGTCACATGCGAGATCTCCCATCTCCAGCCTGACACAGGGCTCTTAATAAACAGCTTCACTTGGAACACTGGAAACTTTCCTAAAGGTCCCAGCACATATATTGGCCAGCCTCCCCTTCTGCCCATTTCCGGTAGGTCACTGTCATGATCGCAGCCACAACCAGTAGCCCTGGTGCTGACATGCATCGGCTTTGGAAAGTGCCGTTCCTGAGGATGCCACTGCAACTCCCAAGGACAGTGGCAGAGTTGGCAGCAAGGGGATAACTTGTGGACATCTTAGCCTGTAGGTTTCCACTCACCCTCTATTCAGGAAAGCAGCTTTCCCAACTCCACCAACCACTTCTCTTCCTGTTTTGTTTAAACCCCAAAGTACTATTTTTTACCCAAAAAAAGGAAACAAGGTGTTTGAGTGTAGAAAGTTTATTTCCTTTGCTCAGTTTTAGTGGCCATTCTGCAGTCCTGATGCACTGATTTCTGGTCCACTGTCATAAAGCTAAAGCAAACACTCTGTCCAACTTTAGTTTCAAAGCACGTGCAAATTCATTTAGTTATACATCTGACTGGACATGCAGATCAGACAAGCAAGCAAAAAATGTAAAAGCCTTCTACCTGCAAAGTATGGCTGCCCATCTACAAAACTGAATTGCCTGGACATATCTTTACTTGTAGCTTGACCACATTCCCAGGTTAAATTAAGATCTTTTAAATAAAGAACAAACCTGTCTTGGTTCTTAGGTGCTGTTTTATATAAAGCTATTGGGGTGGGGTTTTTGGTGAGGAATGATATACAGAAACATTAAATGCGTTGTGTGGCATCTACATTTAAAGTAGGGGGGCGTTGCTCAGGCATTCCCTAATACACACAAGAGTTCTTGTCTAATTGTGGTCCAACTAATACTTTGCTTTCACAGGGTCTGATCTAAAACTCTGGAGGTAATGGAAAGGCTCCCAGACGTTAATGAGTTTTGGACTGGGCCCGTAGATTTTGCTCTATGAGCACAATTACTAGTACAGGAAGTGCTGTTAAGTCCTTAAAAACAGAACATTCCCCATAGTCAAGAGGAGAAAGATTTACTGGAACTAAGAGAGGTCTAAAGACAATCTAGCTCAGCTGTCATTTTTTTGAAAGGTTGACAGGGGATAGAGAAATGCAACAGGATCATGAGCCGGCTAGTGAAGGAAAGAAGAAATAAGAACTGGTTAAAGAATACCATGGAGTATGAAGACAGATTGATTAAGAAACCTGGACAAAGACATTTTTGCGCATACATTGGGAAATCACTGTTAAAATCACTTCCACCAAGTACATGTGCTCTTCCAAGAAACCCATAAAAATACATTGTACATAAACCAGGACACACTGGGTTGAATCAGCCCATCAACCCACACTGGGTTGAATCAGCTGCAAGAAGCAAAGGGTGGCATTCTGCCCTAGGTCAGATTTATGAACATTATTGAAATGATCAGCCAGACACATGCAAGGTGCAGTTAGGTGATTTCCTGGCTGGGGCTCTCTGTGCTTGAATTTGAAGCACATCCTCAAGAGCATCCTGGCTGCCTTGTCAGGAAGGGTTCAGAGACTTAGCTCATGGAGAAACCCTTTCCCACAAAACAAGCACAAGGATTCCTTCTTCCAAAATAATGTTTAGAAATTGAGTTGCTTTGAGCAATTGTAGGTGACAGAGATGGAAAGAGCTATTTCTCCCCCTTGAAGATATTTCTTAGGAAATCCTTGTCTTTTATCTATATTTTAGTTTTTAAAAACGAACTCTCCACAGCACCTCTGAAGCAAAGCCTCCTGATTTTCTGCCTCACCAAACTGTGCAACGCACATCTTGCTCATTTGGCTTGCCTGCCCTGAGCCTCGTCCTTTCTCTGTGCAGATGGCATGTCCCTCCGGGGCAGAAACTGGTCTCTTTTTGTTTTTACAGTTCATACACGGTGAAGTCCTCACCTCATTTGGCACCTCTTGGCATCACCCTAGCACAAATAAAATCTTGTGCATGCATCTCATAAAAAGCATAGGAAGCACAGAGAAGAAGGGCTGGAAGGGGCCTCCAAAGGTCATCTGGCTCTACCCCCTGCCTGAGGCAGGATCATTTTTATCCAAACCATCCTATACAATCCATCATCTAAACTCTTCGTAAAACCGCCATCAACCCTGACAACATGAGACATAACACCAGAACTGCCGCAGGTAAAGCAGGGGAACCATAGCAGCCAATGTCCTGCTTCTATGAAATGTTGTCAGTAGGATCCCAGGGATCCAGGAAGAGGGCCATGCCCCTTGCTACAGAGGAAGGCAAACATATCAGTCTGACCCAAACATGGTGATCGGTCTGAGTTGAGGGGCAGGAGCCTCTAGGCAGGAGCCTCTAAGCTTTGGTACCAGCATGAGCACTGGCACAGCCCAGTTCAATCGTCAGTCTGGGCTTCAGTCGAAGGCCAATGATTCTGAGGAAGAGTTAGAAACACCCTGACACACAGCAGAAAGTAGGTGGGGAAAGGCAACCAGCAAAGGAGGCAACCAACTTTCATTTAAGCCAATTAAATTATTTCATTTAAGGAAACACAGCAAGTAAGTAAAAAAAAACCCAGCAGAAATGGGTAAAAATCAAAGCATGGGTTTGGTCCCGGTAGTACAAGAAGGGGGGCTGGGAAGTGAACAGGTGTGCACCTGGAATGAAGCGATCGAAGAACTCCTTGGTCTCTTTTGAACCATCAAAACCAGCTTTATACTTGTGAAGAGAGAAGCTGTCTGTCCAAATGCCTACGGCTTCCCGCATTCAACATTTTCAGCAGCAATGCACAGACGAATAATTCGTCTTTAACACACTTCAGTCCGACCAGGATTCTTGTAAATGAGTTCTCCCATCTCCCCTTTTCCTTTTAGTAGTGATTCAGGAAGAGTGTTGTCCAGACTTTCTCAGCCTTCCAGATGGATTTTGGTGGCTGATGTAGAAACTAAGGGCTTTGGTAGCCCTCAGAGGCATAACAACGCGGCCAGGCACCCAGGGAAACTTCCACATGCCGGGGCAGTGGCACCTTCCAGCTGCCACTGCTTGTGTAGCTGTGCAGCTCAAGCTGTTTTTTCTGCCCCCTCCCACCCTCCTCCCTGAAAGCAGCCTTAGGAGTGGGTGACTGCCCAAGGTGCTGTGGTCAGAGGAGCACCGGGTGCACGTGTGCGCGCACACACACATAAGTGTGAGCAGCCTGCTCTCACAGCAGTGCTCTCCTCCCACCCCAGCCAGTCTCCACCCCAGGCAGAAGGAGCAGTGCCCAGCCCAGCATGGCCCCTGCCACCAGCCACTGCTCAGGAGGAGCTGGGGTGGCACCTGCCTGCCTGGCACACCATGCCACTCCACCTCCCCACCAGACTGCATCCCTGCCTGTCTGCCTCTGCCGTGACTTGGGGGGTGGGTGCCAAAATACAAGTTCCTCCAGGGTACCATTTTCCTTAAGACCAACTCTGCCTGCCCCCCTCCGCAGGTCATCACTCAGGGCAGCTGTCCCAGTCACCCTACCCCAGTTATACCAACGGTAGTTCTTTTCCTTTGAGTGAGAAACTTGGTTTGCTTCCCTTAGCTGCAGAATATGTGCTCACATGTGGACTCAGCATTGTCTGGTAGGAATGGAGGCAGCACAATTCCCAGAGAAAATAAAAAGCAAACAATCAGTGGAAAGATGAGTGAACCGTAAAGGAGTACAAAAAATATACTGGTTTGTTTTGATTCGTCTTTTGCTTGGATTGTCACGAGGATTGCACACAGGTTGCTCTTTGCAGCCAGTGAATATTTATAGGTTGCAAAAAACTCTGAAACTATATATTCCTGCTCTATAGAATAGAAAGCAGGTATTGTGTCAGACTACATGAAATTAGGGGCAATAGATGCACTAATATACCCAGCTGGATGCCCAGAATCTAAATGGAAGGCAGTCAAGTCATCCACACTGAAATAGATACACGCAGACCTAGCCTATTGTCGATATGCTCAGTCTCACCCAGTTATCATTCATTTAATGAAATCTAGATTTAAACCCCTTAAAGGGCCAGAGAACAATGCCTTTACTCTATGACAAGCCTTGAGCTTGCTAGCACAGACTGAAAGCTGAGAGCTTACATGCTTTACAACTTAGTGCAAGTCCTTGTGGGAATTAATTACTTATTCTTTGTCATAATTAAGGCACAAACAATCGCTATAAGAACCTCTATTTGTTTACAAGTGGGTGGATTTTCCCTCGCCTTGGAAAGTTTACAGCCACATTTGTACTCCAAGGCTTGCTATATTCCAAAGGGAGATTATTCTGCTTGACTGCGAGTGAAAGCCATCTCTTTGCTGTAGCAGGTATGGCTATATTAGGCAGCAGTTGGGGGCCCTCAGGAGTTACTTGATTACATGTTAAAACAGCTTCATTCCTCTGGCACCAGGCCAATTAGTCCTATAGGAAGACTGATGGCTTAACTAGCTACATCCATCTAAGTTGCTGGTTTCAAAATATACTGTTTACTAGGTACAGATTGAAGCTCCATTGCTATTTCTTATTTTCTACAAAGTTCAAGAGACATCTGTGATTTGTGTTCCAGGCAGATGTTCCAGGAACCTGAAAAGCATGCCACTAGAATTTGCACTGTCTCTCTCATGAACTAATTGCCTACAGTAGCCATCAAGGGACTATGAATAAGATCTTGAATCATTTGATTTCACTTTTGTCTATTAATCTGCCATGGACAAAGTGGGCCAAAAGCAGCCCCTAGGCACAGGGCTGGAAAATCCAGCCAAACTGCAGTACCTTCGTGGGACTACATAGGACAAGAAAAATGTATGGCAGCAAATGCAGCAATGTAGCCACTCCACCAATTGATTACAGGACGCATCTGTATACTTGAGCTTGATTGAGAGGATGCATTCCTGAGGCCAGGATCTAAGAGGTCCTGGGCATGGGATGCTCCAAGTGAAATCACCAGGGGCTGCACCTCAATTTGGCCTGTAATGACATCGGCAGGTGTTATGATCTCCCTTGCAGAACTTGTGTCCAGCCACAATGCAGCTTTCAAAGCTCATTCCACGGGACCCTGGAAACCCTCCTTTCTTTTTACAAGGCCCATTGTGACATCCAGTGCTCTTTCTTGCCTAGGCAGGGGGTCGGACTCAACGACCTGTTGAGGTCCCTTCTGACCCTAGCACCTATGAGTCTATGAATGCCAGGAATAACTTAGCATTTCTCAGATATTCCTCCACCCCTTTCAGAGATAGTATCTGGTGCATTCAAAGGCTTCACACCCTAAGTGAAAACTTTAGAAAAGAAAAATCAAAGGCCACAGCAATGTACCTCCCATTTTCACAGGGACAATAAGCATTGGGAAAAGTACACAAGAAACATTTTTTTATTATGCTAGGAAAATGCAGCTATTCACTCAAAGCAGAAAGTAGAGAAACCAGCACAGATCCTCTTTAGGGGTCAATCTAGTGAATAGTATCCAGCATCAGGACCAGATCCTTCCCACTGCTAAAGTGCACACAGAAAAGAGTTCAGGAGGGTTGTGGAGTAATTTATCCCTGGTGTTGGATCACACCACTGCCTCAGGATAACATGTCATCTAATGGCTACTGCGAGTTACAAAGGCTGCTAGTACCAAGGCAGCAACCCAGGATCATCCCCTCCTGGCCATGAAGTTCCCTCTTCCAGATGTGCGACGGGTAGAAAGGCTCCTCTGCTGCAGAAGCTCACAATATAGGGCTGGTATTTCTACAGCTGGTAATGCTGACATCAGCTGCTTGGAGTTGTCAATATGTCTACAGCACAGGCCAGCATCTGGGCCACCGTAATTACCTCCATGAGCACTCCCACTGAAGTCAAGAAAAGGCTTGTGGGTGTATATGTGTATAAGATCTTGACAGCCAAGGAAGCCTCGCTTTCAAGAATCTGATGCTGATCTGTGAATTTATTTGTGCCACATGCCCATTTACTTTAGGATCAAACTAGAATTCTCAGGCACTTCAAAAATGGATCAAGCCCGTGTATAAAACGTACTGTTTTATTTTTTCACGCAGCTCATTCCTTACATGCTTACTCCTTATTTTTGATAAAAAGTAAGGATAAAAAAGAGGAAAGGAGGTATTATCAAATAAATTCTCTTACTAGAGTATGCCCATAGATACAACTGCTAATTTGTATCACAAAAGCATGTCTTGGAACAAGAGAAGAGAATAATTTATTCTAGTTTCGCCCAAATGCAAAGTCCTCAATCACCCTGTAGCAATGTCTGATTTTTAAATTATTCAAATTTCCTCCTCATCTTCGTGGCACTCTGAGAGGAATTGAAGAACCTCTGCACTTATTTCTGTATGTGACATATATGAGGCTGCTGTAGAGGAGGTTTTGGGGAAGGTTCCTCCAGGAGCTACCCAGGGCAGGTCATTACACTTTTGCATCAAGCCTCATAGGGAAGAATACTCCTGGTATACGAATCCCTACATGGGCTCAGGTTGAGGTCCATTACTCACTTGTTTCTGAAACATCTGAAATGCCTGCAGCAGCAGCAGAGGTGCAGCACCTCCAAGTGGCAGTAAGGAGTAGCAGAGCAGCACCTTCACCAGTGGGGAGGCAACGGGAAGTTCGGGGTATGCAGCTACACGGGACCCACCAGCTACCGATGCTGCTTGCATGGAAGCAGGAAGGAGTTTTGACCAGATGGACTGTGACAAATCATTCACAGTAGGCCTGAGTTGGCTATTAACTGTACAGGCGTTCACTGAGGATTGCCCATTTTCTCCCTTTTAACAAACCCTGTTTTGATATAATATTGCTTGAGAGAAGTACAAGCCCAGGAAGGTTCCCCTAAACAAGCCCCCAAAACATGACCCCTCTGCCAGGCACTAGACAACAGTAACATGGGTTGAGATCAATTTAGGGGTTTTACACAACTTCCCAGTGCTGTCTGGGCTGGGGCAGCTGGTGCTGGAGCCGCTGGGAGTGTTGTCCGTGTCCATGTCCCTGTTCCTGCCCACTCTGCCGCGCACAGTAGTGGAGCCCAGACCACACAGGACTGGGGAAGGACTCATGAAGGTCACCAGTGCCTGGCTGGGCTCCATCACAACATGGTTTTAAAGGGCTGTGCCGTTGTCTCTGCTGGTGCAGCCTGTAGCACCCGCCCCAGTGCCAGACCATGGTAATGGGGGGGGCATTGCTGTATGGCCTGATTCTGTACTCTGTCCAATTGCCTGAGATGGCCGACAGCAACAGCACCGAACACATCCCGGACAAGCCCCCAAAACATACCCTTCCCAGGCAATTGTATGATAGTTCAGTAAAGCATTTTACTGAGCTCCTTCGGGAATATCTGCAATGAGTGTGGCAGTACCTTTCCTGAAAGATGGGATGTGGACCCTCACTACTTCCAAGAGGAGATCACTCCCACCCACCCCTGTTTCTAATATAATCCTCTTAAAGAGAACATCTGTGTTTCTGTAAACAGAAGGAAAGACCATGGCAGATATACCGGGGTTGTTGGGCTTTCAACCACTGGCTCCAATCATGGGTACCAGTGCGGTATGGGCAAAGAGAGATTTTACAACCTCATTTTGAGTTAGACCCAGAGAGAGCTGCAGGTTTTCTCTGGAGGCTCACCACCCAGAGCTGGGGAAGTGGGTTTTGAGCCCTCTGAAATGCTGGACCAGTGGCAAGGATCAGAGAAAGAGAAAAAACACCTTCTGATGGAGAGCGCCAGAGGCCCAGCATTCAGTGTGGTCCCAGCTTTAAAAAAGCAATGACCCCAAGGACAGTGCTAAGGACTGCCTAGATTGCCAAGCACAAAGGTCTAGGGTGTGTTGAGGATTCAGGGGATTTATTGCCGTAACACCAGGCAGGACAAATATGAGACGATTATGGCTTGCTTACTGAGACTGGAAAAACTGTGATAGAAAGTGGTATCTAAAAAGGAGACATCAGCCAGGAATATGTAAACCATGCCTGGTTCAGTCAGATATTGAGAGGGGTGGTCTATAATAAGATGATGAGAGTTAAACAGAGGCTTAACCGAACAACAGAAGAATCCCCTCAGTTTTTGCTAGCTGATTAAAGATGTCTGGGATGAAGAGGAGAGACCATTATGGAGGGTTTTCAAACCCATATGGGTAAAACGGCCCTTTCAAAACTGTCTTAGGCTCTTGTAGTGAGCACTCAAGACCTCTCGGAGCAGGTTAGGACCCTAGTAGCTGCATTACACACAAACTGTCACGAATTCTACAGGTCCCGAAGTCACAGACACCACACAATTGCAGAGGTCTCCCAGAAGATTTTTGTTCCGTGACCACAGTGCAGGGACAGGCAACCCATGTTCCACGGTGGGTGCAGAGATGATGGGCACGTGGCCGCAACGTGCCAGAAAGCGGAAAACCCCACCTTAGTGTCTCCTCCTGCTGGGAGGGCGTTAAGAAACTGGGCAGGGGGCCTGGAATTCCAGCATCCCAGGACAGAAGGCAGCTCAAATCCCCCCAGGATGTGTAAGGACCTGAGCTGAAGTTCCAGTGAAGTTTGAAAGGATGGACAGTGCTGGACAGCAGGTCTCAGGAGACCATTATTATTCAGTCATTTTATAATAAGAACTTGAGACACTTACCTATACAACCATTAACTGGACTGGGTTTGCTTAAACTGGTGCAGTGTAAGTAAAGAGGGGGACCCGTATAGTGGAGATGTCAGGGTTCAATTTGCATTTCCAAGGGGGTTGATGGGGTTATGGAAAAAGTGACCGTGGCTGCATTGATATGCCCTGACCTCACAGGAATTTGAGATGTGTCTGAGGTAGTGGGATTAACTCCAGTCTCTTCAAAGTCCTTGTCCTACACTAAACCTCTAAATGAAAGAGTCCTATGGAGACAAAAACAATTTCCTCACCTCCTCCTAATGCACGCACCTGTGGCTTGTTTACTAGGTGCTGTACTGCAGCGTGGGAAAGGCTGAGGTTCAAAGCTTGCCTTGTATTATGTATTTGCTGATGTGTGTGCTTCTCCCACTGTTTACAAGGGTTATGTGAGCCCTTATAATTATATCTTAAAATATATTCTGCCTCTATTCAAATATGCTAAATGTAAGTGAAGAACAAAGTAATGCACCATGCAAGAGCAATGAGCCACTAGCAGCACTGCCAGAAACTCCACTGCCAGAAATAGGGGCGTGGGAAATCTAATTTACCCGGAGCCTCCCATCACAAGAGCTTTCCACGAGCCTTGGCAAAACTATCGCTACTATACCTTCTAGGCCTCACAAAATACGATGTCTCTAAAACCTTAGGCTTGCCTGTGCTCTGGCTTCACACTGCTGCACGGGTGACTTTTGAAGCAACTTAGCCACTGAGGAAACTGGAAACATTTGAAAACTGTGGAAGGGATTTTCACACCAGAAGGCTATAAATATGAATGACCTAACCTTCAAATGGGGACGCGATGCAGGCCATCAGTACAAATGGACGCAGTCCCCAGTGACATGCTAAAGTCTAGTGACACCTCCATGAACATCTTGCCTGACATTTCACAGGCCACAGAATTTCACCCAGGGATGCAGGAGTTACCTTTGTAGGACAGGACAGCTGAGACCCATAACTTGCAACTGAATTGTGTGTATAAATTAATCAGATCTTTTATTGTTTTGTAAATGTAGCACAGAAAAGCACAGACAAGACATGTTTCCAGCCTCTCGTTACTTCTTAGATCACATATTTTTGGATTCGAGTTCATTTACTCATGGGCTACCAGATACTTTAACACCTGAGTGTCTTCATCCTTTAAAACATCTCTGCAAATTGCCAACTATCTTGATGATTTTTATTGCAGGTCTCACAATATTTTATGTAGTTTGAAAGACTTCACTGCTTCCATTTTTCAAAAAACTGTACATTTCTAGTTCTCATGATTATGGAAAAACGCTTGGCGTGTCTGGTACCCCAAAGGGGCCAAAGACAGAAGGCAAATAAAAAGAATCCAAAATCTATTGTTTTGAAAGTCACCACAGGAAGGGATTCATTTCTGAATACCTGGGGCTGAGAATGGTGGAAGCAAAAAAAGAAAAAAGCTAATAAGGAACAGGGGGAATTACTGAGGAGCAGGAAGACTGCTAAGGCTTCTTTTCCACGAGTGGATGTATGAGCACCATAAAGTGACAGAAACAAAACTGGGATCTTCTAGGAGGCTAGAAAGTCTATGCTAATTTCTCTTTCAATGAATGACCTGTATGCTCCCTGAGAAGCTCTCCAGGATATTTCTTTTGGAGTATGAACTACTTAATTGATCTCTCAGCTTAGTGGCTTGAATATCAATATCAAACCAGTGCTGTTTGTTGAAGAAAAAGACCCTTTAGTAGCTACAGAAAGTTTGACATGTTTCACTGAGAAACAAATCTAAGAAACAGCCAGAAAGAGATACAGATTTTACATTCAATATTCATGGTCTGGTATAATTGTTCTGCTCTGATTCAGTTCACAGGGTACTCTGCAGTCAAAAAGCATTTCTTCCTTGACTTCAGTGAAAGCATAGTTTTATATGGCAAAGACATAATCATGGGATTGCTAAAAAAAATAATCTCACCAAGACACGCTTCTTGTATGACGCTGTCATTTTTATGACCTGTAATAGACTCTTTCAAAGACATGAGAAATCATATTACAAGACTATTGCTAAAAAACAAGAGTCGATCACTTTAAAAAAATCTCCAACAATTAAGCAACAGATTTTCAAAGGCAGAAATATTTATGCACTCAGTTTTCCCAAGCTCGGTTCCTAACGGTCTCAAGGAACACTCTTTCCGTCAGGGCTCTCACTGGGAAAATGCTATCATTGGCTTTCATGACATCACCAGTAACAAAGGAAATGATATTATCTTCCTTCCTTGGGCAAGCTAAGGCTGAGGAACGGATGCCATGGATGGTGGGGGACAGACACCCACTCACAACAGAAATGCTAGGTATTATTGAGGAACTTTCCTGTGACTGTCCAGCAAAACCGTGGAAGACACAGGCATTTAATCAAATACTGCCTGCTACTAACTCAGACTTCTTTTTACAAGACACTTCCTGCCTAATAAAACAATAAATCCTGGTAATGCTAATTAAGAAGTGAGAAGCAGGCAGAATGAAGCTGTAGCAAGAAAGTCAAGAGAATGGCTTTGCCGCTATTATTGTTCTGGTGTGTTCAGCGTGCATGGCGTCCTCTGCAATTCTCCCAGCATGTCTAGCACTGCATCAGTGCTGTCATCTAGCCCTAATGTGGAGCAAAAATGCAAAAGCTTCAAATTAACAAGGCATCTAAGAAAAAAAGCAACAACCGACAACTTGCCCTGCACAGAATAGCGCTGCGTCTATAAGTACCCGAGTTAGATGCAATCTGGCTTCCCCCAGCTGTAATAATAATACAATACGCTGTAAAAGGGAATCTGAAAAAAAATCTCAAATTGAATCTCTGTTTACTACCAAAGTAACTGTGGAGAATGTACAGTATAACATTTTAATATTTTCAGCAGGCAAGCAATACATCTTGTCTAGATGCTAGAGAAATTTTCAGACACAAAATTATTTTAAATGCTAAAGCAAATAATGCAGACTTTACCTCACATCCCTACCAGATTGTAGAATGTCATTTACTTTAAATTTGCAGCCAGACATCACATAGGCAGAGAAATTGCCTATAAGAAAAATAGGCTGACACTTATCACTGCATTCCAGTGGGACCATGGAGTGATGTCAGCTATCTTGCTGTTTCTCCCAGACAATTGAGCTTCCTACAAATCAATAAAAACAAGGTTTATTGGTACGTTTGCTTTATCATACTTGAGCCACTTTCATTGTCCTAGTGACAAAGTCTTCACAAATTGAATCATTAAACACAGTAATTGTGTTTCAAATACATCGGAGAGAGGAGCAAGAAAAGAGAGAGTGTAAAAGATGATGTGCTATAGTATTTATGGCTGCAGAATTTAGATTTGTAACATTTTGCCATATCTATATTTCATTTTCAATATGGGCCGGGGGGAGGGGGGGAGTCTAGCAAGTAAAACAAGCAGTTTCACTCAAATTCAGACCAGCTAAGCTTTTAATATTTCACTGAGGCAATGTTACATAAGGAGTTCTCTCAACAGCTTTGCACACAGAATGTCAAGCTTGTTTTAAAATTATATTTTAAAAAAATTATTCAGAAAATCTCACATAGAGTCCAGATTTAAAGGATCGCTATCAGCCTCGTGGTTAAAATAATTCCTTTCTGGGGGGCGGGTCTCAGTCCCTCAAGCTGATGCATTTCAAAATGTAGACTCACTGGGCTCAGCACGCTTAAGTTCTTTGTACCTCTTCTCACATGTCGTTTGCAACGTACATACCCCCCACACGTAAAGAGGTATTAACATTTTCCACTCAGCTATTTGGGATTTAAAACTGTATCATTCACATTATTTTGTCACTTAAGAGCTCAGACCTGCATGCCTCACACACCGCCCACCTCTCCCACTGAAGTGCAAGAGGGTCGAACCTTTAAAAACCATCCTTTTGCATACTTATCAAGCCTCTTAATGCTCTTTGTGCGTTGGCTTATTTAACCCTCTTAGGGATGGAGCCGAGTGACCTAATGACTAAGATCCTGGCCTCGCATAGCAACTCTGGGTTCAGTTGCTATGTGAACCCAGTTTGCTGCTTTTCAGTGGAGGGCCTAGCAAACACAAGTGCATTTCACAAAACTATCTCACATTATTCAGCAAAATACGGTGTGACTAGAGTCCTCTGTACTGGAGAGGCCCTTGACTAAGCTAGCATGTAAATTATATTGTTTTGTTCTGAATGGGGCTGACCTCCATTGAGCAAGGTTCAGGTCATTGGCAGGCCAGCACGGGAAAGCTCATAAAAGTTCCACATGCTCGGAGTCTGACTTGGAAATAAGCAGGGGAGCCCATTTGACAATAGCATTACTTCTTTTGTCTTAACAAGCAACATTTGAGAGAAGTCATGGCAGAGAGAAGGGGAGACTTGGGCTGTATCGTTCGAAAAGCCACTCTTATTGCATCAACACAAACATGGGGTTGTCAAAAGCAGCCAGATGGTTTTGCACAGTAAAAACTGCCCTTTCCCTTGTATTAGGTTTTCTGTGTATATCAGAGATATCCTTTTTTTTTTTTTAATTTTGTTGAATTTTTCTTACTCCATTAGCTTGAAATGGAACAGGATCATGCTTCCAGCTGCAGTCGGCTTCCAGCACAGCAGCATCAGACCTTTCCACATGTTACACAAATTGTATTTTATCATAGAAAATTAAATCTAGAAGGCAACAAGGTCTATGTGCCGAATGCTATAAGAGGATGTACAAGTCCTTCTACCACAGCCCACGCAGCATTGGTTCTTAACATGAATGGCAGGCTGTCAATCTAAGATCTTCCAGCAGCACTGAATCAGTGCAATGCCCTTCACATTTACATCACAATATAGTTACCAGTAAGTAGATGCAGTAGAAAAAAAAAATAGCAACCAATCTTTAGCTCATGTTAACGTATCATGTGCATGAGCATGGGATTCCCATGCGTTACAGGCAGAGTTCAGTGGATATAGTGCTTGCAGTCTCAGCCCATCACTGTCTGTGAGCTGATGTACAAATACAGCCACTTTTCTGATGTGATGCTCCTTTTTTTTTTGGTGCTACCCCTCATAACATAGAAAAGTGCTTCAGAGGCCACTGTTGTCTATGTCCTTTACACAAGCAAAATCATACAGAAAATCCCTGCAGAGCTAAGTCCCAAATAACTATGTTTGCTAAATATGCTTAAACAGGAAATTCAGGGCTACATATATTGCTGCTCTAACTAACTCCTGGCACCTTTTCAATGCAGAACATGGTGAGCACTGGCTAGACAGCTCACAACCTATTTTACACAATGCACTAGAACTCCTAGTTTCAGTTTTCAGAGTTGCTCACATATTGCAAGAATTGCTGTACTCCTCTGGATGCACAGGGTACGGGCACAAGGAACACATGCTTTAATGCGTATTCCTACTGTTCATTAAAATGTAATACCTCCAGTGTGAGGCTCTAAATTAATGCGCATTAGGCTGCCCTAATGCACAGTAGCACAAGTACATGCTTTTTAGACGATACTTAATGCACAGTAGCCTATTTTACTGTGCATTAGTGTAATAGTGTGGTTTTTTACACATCACTTTAATGTACAGTAAATAGGCCACTGTGCAGTAAAGTGCACATGTAGACACGCCTGGTGAGGCTTACTTGGAGATGTGAAGTCATTCACAGCAGCTCACTGCGAGCTTATTTCCATCAACATCCTCTGGCTGGATTCATGACAGCAAGCAGGAACAACTGCATTTTTCCAGCCATGTAAATTTGACTTTCTGTGTATTAAAGTCACATGAACCAAACTTTATGAAGACAAGTGGGGCAAGGGCGAGGTGGTGATGACTAAAATCCACCTCTCCACACTGGCTATGCTGTATGCTTTTCAAGCAGTTTCCCAGAATAGTCAGAGCTATTCTGCACCCTTTGTGTAGGGCCACTGGGTCTGCATAGTTTCAGACAGGTTGATTTTGCTCAGTGTTGTCTGGCAATTACCTGCCTAAAATGTATCCTAACCATTTTCGATGCAGAGACAGAGTCTGTGGATTAGACGAACAGTAATGTGAAATAGGTCTCTCTTTAAAGCAAATTACATAGAGGAGCAGTTTTGCTTTGATATGCTTTCACCTAGCTAAAGCTCAGGGTAAAAGTTTAGAGACATAAACACAATATTTATGGCTGGAAGAAAATAGATGGGCTTCATTCTGCTTTCTCACTGGTGTAAATCAGAAGTAAATTCCCCAGAGACAGCAGAGTTACAGTGGTGTGAAGCTGATTTATGGGAAAGGAGAGAGTCCGAGTGAGTCCATCAGCTTTTCTCCTTTGTCTTGGCAGGGTAGCCTACAATGCAGGAAACCATTATACCTCTACAAACAGATCAAAGCCATACATCTTCATCGAAGCAATACTTGTGCAATCACAGAGTTGCTCTTTCAGTTGAACATCTTTTCAAACAGACAAAAATGACATCTCTGGAAAAACTGAACGTCTTTATTGATGATTTTCAGCAATGGTGACCAATTCAGCTGCACTTGCTTGTTCTAATCCCTCGGGATTAGATTAATCTAATCATTCTTTACTAAGAACTAATTCATGGAATAATGTAAAATGGCTCCCCAAATTGGCATGTTACTTTTTTCTTGAAATTTCATTGGCAACTGAAATCAAGGACCTATTGTAAGGGCATTGCACAGCCACATAGGAAGAGTCAGTTCCTAAGCCAGGGAGCTTGCAATCTATACAGAGAAAGCAAAGGAAGACGGGGAGGGGGAAATCAGAAACACAGAGCTCTGAAGCTGCTAATTTGATGTTACCTGGCAGGTCAGTGGTTGAGAACCAAGGAGTCTTGGCCCAGTGTCATATTCAAACCCCAGTGACTATTACCACCAAGAAAATGGACCGAAGAGGTTGTGAATAAAGGCCAAAAGAGTGTGTTTATACTCATACAACTCATATCCCACAACTCATGCTCCCCTCCCCTAAAGGCCTGTTTGTGACTCTTGGGAATATGACCCTTCCCTGGGACCCAATGTGGTAGCTTATCTGAGCCCTGAATTCCTCCGGGAAATGTAAGTCCCCTGGGCAGCACACCAGGGAACCGGATATTTTTGTTTTTTGTTCTGTTTAAATTCTACCTTTGCTTTTATTTCAGAAATCTAAATAAAATATGGGCATTTCTCTTAAGGAACAGGCAACCAGGCTTCAGCTTAAACAGAATGAATCCAATACTATCCTTGAAAAAAAAAATCAAGGAATGGCAGGTTAGGCAGAGACTGTAGGTGACAGCTCAGAACAACCTGGACCTTGTCACCAGATTCAAACAATTTTTTTTTTTTTTGGTGAAACATAGTACATTTTTCATAAACTGAGTTTTAGAGGGACTGTCATCATTTGAAAATTTGGGTCAAATTCAGTGCTTGCCAAAAAAGGCTGAAGCCAGGGTGAAGATATTTTTTAAACAAATTGTTTTTTTGCTTGTTTCAAAATTCCACATTTCATTTCAAGATTGACTTGAAAGTGAAAGAGTTAAAAGAAAACAGGGAAGTAACTCCTCTCCACAGAAACCTGACATGCCGTACAGGTGATACAGACCATTTCCCTTCCTTGACCTGCATCCTCGCTCCACATCTACACGTCCTTGTTCAATGGGAGCTATGGCCTGCGGATATTGTTATATTTGTGAAGCTCCAGTAGTAGCTACAGTGTAGTTCCACTGTCTCTCCACAGCCTGGAGAGAAAAGAAAAGGTCATCCCTGGAAATCACCTTGACATCAATCACCTTGATGGGGAAAGGGGTTTGCTCCTTTAGGTGTAAAGATTGTGTGTTCCTGAAATACAATCACCTCTATCAAAGACAGAATTTGTCATTTCTCCCTCATCCTGCTAAGTGAATTCAATGAGGCAATCAAGCTTGAAACAAAGGCCTGTGTATATGGACAGCTAAACCCTGAAATTTAAATGATCACTATGCAACTTCATTATTTTGTAGAATATCAGTGCAAGGGATGGGATCCAGTATAATCTGCTGGATCATGGACTGGGTCTGTCTTAAGAAAGGTTCACTCCAAAATGAGAAAGCCTCAGGTTCTGTAGGTCGGCAAATGACATCTCTGTTTCTGGATATATTTATACTCATGTAGAACTTGGTGAGGAGGATTCTTGCTTACTCCATACTGGTTTAAAACCATGATGTAATTAAGTGTTTCCTCTGGTTTGAAAGCATGTAGCAGTCTCATGGATTTCAATGAAACTATAGATTTACACCAGCGGGAGATGGCGAATGCTTGCAGAACTGGCAAAAATTTTCAAATTGTCAAAAGCATCATGTAAAGGCTTTTGACATTTTGCTATGGAAGTGCTTATACTCCTGAGAAAGTATTTCTGATCTTCTGATGTATTCACCAATTAATATTCCTCCTGCACTCAAGAAAACACCTCAACACAATTTGCTCTTCTAAGATCACTTCTTTTTTGTGCTAGAACCAATGGGACCTTGCATTTAAACTTCAGTAAGGGCTAAATTCTGCAAACCTTACCCATACCTACCACAATGAGAACACCAGTTGAAGAATTCAGCCTGGGCTCTGCACCAGCGGTAGTAGTACTAAAACATAATTATTATAAAATATAGATATAAGCAATGATAGGTCCATTTAATAAGACTGCTAGTGTTTAACATTAGGCATATGCGTAAAAATCTGACTAAATTACTGATATTCATGCAGCTAGTACCTAAGCAGTTGGTATTATGTTTGAGAGCTTTTATCCTATCTGATTTCTGAAGACATTAAAAATAAGTATCAAGCACATATAAAAATAAGTAATTACATTGTTCTTTTAAACAATGCAGAACAAATATCTGCCTTAGGTTTTGTGAATGATTAGCAAATCAAAAGCACAAACTCAGATGACCTTTTATTTAAGAAAGCACTTTGACCACACAGCAGAGAAGAAAAGAGTATTTTGGGAAAGAAAAAGAAAAAGAAAAAAACCCCTGATGTGAGCCAGAAACTCATTCGATTAGGTGACCCTAAAGATTAGAAACTAATTAAAACTAAAGAAGATGTACGAGGGGGTTGCTAGGTGCCTTTAACAATAGCAAACATTCGCTCACGTCTCAAGTTTGTGTGGAAGTCAAGAACATAGACTTAGTTGTGATGAAGTATTTGATTTGTGTTTGCTCAAGAAAGTGCTTTGATAGTTTAGCTAAGAGGAGTTTGTATTTAATCTGAGTAGAGCTTGGAGTAGATAAGAGCCAAGACAATCTACGCATTCTGGAACCAAACCAGAATCGGAGACAGAGGATGCAGATTGGTGAACACGTTACTTAACAATATTTGCAGAGGCATGTTCTTGCTAGCACCCCAACTTGCAGACAGTGAAATGTGAAGTGCCAGACCTGGTTGTTCTGAACAGCGTGCTCCAACTCGCTGGGAGAATGGAAGTTAACACGCTCCAGGAGACTCTAGCATCACATGTATCAGCATCCTGGCACTGAAAAATGGCAGCAGGGCACTTTGAACTAAAGCATTCAATGAGCTTTAGCTCAAAGCGCCCTGCTGCCATTTTTTTAGCGAAAGGATGCTGATACATGTGATGCTTGGGTGCTTTTAAATAGCACAGCATGCTAATTAAAGTGCCATCCCTCCCACCCCATACACACACAGCTCCCACAGCTTGTGTACAAATGTCCTGGAACTTCATCCCAAAGAGTTAAGTTTGTCCTGCTGCAATATCCTTCATTCATTTTTTCCTATTAATCTTTGCCACATTCCCCCTCACATTGTAGTTTGCTTCTCTTCACCTGCGACAAACATTTTGGATTAGAGGTGGTCAGAAACTATGGTTCTGTTCTACCAAAAACTTCAATGGGAACAATTTGTTTCCAGAAAACTTTCCGCTGCAATATTGCTCTTTGTGAAAAACACAAAGCTGCCACAGTGATTGTGAGACTTGGCATTTGGGTACTTCATGCTCACATTATTTTTTATAGACCCAGCTCCCTGGTTGGACAATGGGCTTCTGTATGATAGCTCATGGCCTATCTTCTTGGTAAAGGGAATGGTAGTTGCGTAGCTCCTGTGCATCACTGGAGATAAAGTCCTGCTGGGGAGTGGAGCCTGTATGGGGGTGTGAGGCACCTGAATTACAATTCCATATGAGGCTTCACAGCCATATTTCAGAATATAATTTTTTATTTTTAGGTTTTCACTTTTTGAAGGATTTCCTTTTTTTTAATTCTATAGAAAGTAGACTCTACTGAAAAAAGTTAAAAACTCAACTTTTCACTGAAAAATACTTTTGATGGAAAATTTATGACCAACCCTACCTTCAGACTGAAAGTTGTGTTACCTATATCTTTCTCAGCTGGAAGTCCAGGAAAAGACACTTCAGCTAACCTAACAGGTTAATGTGTGCACATCTACATGTGCTCAATGCACAGTAGCCTATTTTAGTGTGCATTAAAGTGGCACATAAAAAACTGTGCTAATATGCTAATGCAGAGCAAAATAGGCTACTGTGCATTAAGTGTCACCTAAAAAGTGTGCCTTTGAGCATAATGCATATTTATTTAGTACCTCATATTGGAGGCA
This sequence comes from Crocodylus siamensis, assembly GCF_052110815.1. Taxonomy (NCBI): domain Eukaryota; kingdom Metazoa; phylum Chordata; order Crocodylia; family Crocodylidae; genus Crocodylus; species Crocodylus siamensis. The sequence continues at coordinate 64,712,583 of NC_143404.1, forward strand.
GTAAATTTAATCAGCATTAGTAAAAGCACATTAATGCATGTGTAGATAAGCCCTGTACATACCTAACTGTCAGGGAGTGGCAAGACATAGAATCATAGAAAATTAGGTTTGGAAGGGACCACAGGAGGTCACATCTAGTCCAACCCCCTGCTCAAAGCAGGAGCCTTCCCCAACTAGATCATCCCAGTCAAGGCTTTGTTTAGCTGGCTCTTAAAAACCTCCAAGGATGGAGATTCTGCACCTCTCTGGATAAGCTGTTCCAGTGTTTTAGTGATAAAGCACTCGGAGTGCTAAAGTTTTCCCTAATATCCAACCTAAACATACCTCACTGCAGCTTGAGCCCATTGCTCCTTGTTCTGTCATCTGCCACCATTGAGAGCAGCCCAGCTCCATCCTCGTTGGAAGCCCCCTTCAAGGAATTGAAGGTGGCTATTAAATCCCCTCTCCATCTCCTCTTCTCCAGACTAAATAAGCCACTTTCCCTCTTGACTTTTCCAGCAACTGAGGTGAGGCTGACCGGTTTTTAGTTCTCTGGATCCGTCTTTTTCCCTTTCTTAAATATGAGCACTATATTTGCCCTTTTCTAATTGACCTCACCTGATCACCATGAGTTTTCAAAGATGATGGCCAATGGCTCTGCAATTACATCAGCCAACTCCCTCAGCACCCTCAAGTGCATCCCATCCAGCCCCATGGACCTCTGTATGTCCAGCTTTTCTAAATAGTCCCTTGTCTGTCCTTTCACCACTGTTGGCTGCTCACCTCCTCCCCAAACTGGGCTGTCAGGTACAGTAGTCTGACAGCTGACCTTGCCTGTGAAGACAGAGGTGAAAAAGGCACTGAGCACTTCTGCCTTTTCTTCATCCTCTGTCACTAGGTTGCCTCCCCATTGAGTCAGGGACCCACACTTTCCCTGATCCTCCTTGTTACAGACTTAGTTGTAGAAACCCTTCTTGTTACCCTTCACATCCTTTGCTAGCTGCACCTCCAATTGCACTTTGGCCTTCCTGACTTCATCCCTGCATGCCCAAGCAGTGCTCTTATACTTCTCCCTAGTTGTTTGTCTAATTGCCAGTGAAAGTCTCATAGCTAAAAAGGAAGGTAGCACAATAGGCACTTTTTTTAGCAGAGGCATTTGATACTCAGAGAAATTAACTTCTCCGAAGACTAAGATTGGGAGCAGTCTGTTTTGTTACTGCTTCTGAATTCAGGACCACAGACACAAGAAGGGAAAGAAAGAGCAGAGATTTGAGACAGAGATGAAGCTAAGGCAGCAAGAACCCCATGTTATTTGACTAAATTAAGGGACAGAAGAGGAAGACGGGTGCTGATGCATCTCCTGCTCTTTGCTGACAGGAAGTGTCTTCCAGGCTTACCCTTGTTTTCATTGGGTAAGAGCAATGGTACTAATATATTTTCAGCTGCTTCATTATTAGACAAGGTCTAAATGATGAACTAGCTTAAGTACTGTGCAGAGCATGGTATATATTTATAGCTTAGCCACCATCCATTACAGTACTGCATGAACTGCATTGACACAATTTTCTTATAGACTTACTTAGGCTGCAGATTTCCCCTAATAATTCTTGCCACTATCAAATAACCAACCTGGCCTGTAAAGCATGCTCCTGCTGGTATGTAAAATGCCTTCTTTCCCCACATAGTGTGCAGATATAAATAACCACCATAGCATTCTTTCAGCATTTGCCCACCGAGCAGGATTTGGGGGGTTCTGAAAGACATTTAAGCATACATGTTTTTTGTTTCATTTTTTTTTTTTTAATTTGTAGCTACCACAGTATATCCATATGGAGGTAAATAAATATCCCTATTCACCCGAGTAGGAAACCTACCCATAGTTACACAGTAAGTCAGAGATAGTTCAGCAAATAAACTCCAGATTCCTATCCACTAAGAAGCTTTGTCTGCTATTCCATTCCATGGGATTTTATTGTGTTTCAAAAATTACCTTCCCAATGCACTGTACAAATTGTCATTCAATCATAACTGAGTGGGGAATAAAAAATGAAAGTACAACAAAACAAGTTAAAATAATAAGAAACCAAAATATGCTAGAAATAAGTAGAAGAAATATGGCCAGCAGTAGTAACCTATATGGACTAGAAATAAAGTTTGGGAATTAGTAGCTGAAGAATATATCAGGGGGGATGTATTCATGGTAGAACATTTTTCATCAAAAAACATTGTTGCTGTAGTTGATACTGCTATGAGATCTATCCTGCAAATACATAATGCACATTAGTAATTTTAATTATGTGAGTGGTCCCGTTGAGTTCAAGGAGGCTACTCACTTATGTAAAATTATTCAAGGGAACAAGTGTTTGCAGGCGAGAATCCAAAGTTCATTTCTTTTAAGCCAGTATTTGTTTTAAACCAACTAGAAAATCACACTGATTCTAACTGAAACTTGGCTCGCTGGGTGGGAGGAAAAGGTCGTGAGTTTTATCCCCAGTTGGATTCTGCCTCTTTGCTCACATTTTCCTTAGAAAACTGATCTAATGTGAAATTGTTTTACTTAACTCCGAGGCTTTTGGGTATAATCATTTGTTAAAATCACTTGTTCACTTCTCCACCCCAGTGTGTGCATTCCATACACACAGGCCATGTCTACATGAGACACTTTACTGCACAGTCAACCAATCTACTGTGCAGTAAATCATCACCGTCTACATGTGTGTGGCATTTACTATACAGTAAATTGGTCTACTGTGTGGTTTAGATTAACTGTGCTGTAGCTACTGTGCAGTAGCACACATGTAGACTGTGACTCAGGTGCAAATCTGCACCCAGTCAGCCAGACCAGCAAGAGGCCAGCTTCCTGCCTGAGGCAGAGTCATGTGGCTGGGTGTCTCTCCAGCCACATGGCAGGGACAGCTCTTTGGCTGTCTCAGGCTGGTCTTGAAACCCCTGGCCTGACCCCTGGGGCCTGTACCAGCTGCTGCCTGTCCCTGGGCATTGGGTCCCAGAAGTATGGGCATGTGCTGGCTGCAGCATGCTCGCAGACCACAGCTATGGCCCCCAGGGACTGCCTGCCCCCTGAGTCCTGCAGCCCTCCACTGTGGGCATGTGCCAAGCCCTGCCGCCACCTGGAGTCTCTGCCTGAGTCCCTGAGGACCCTGGAAGCAGCCACGATGGCAGCATCCGTGATGCCTCAGACAACATCCTAGGGCCCAAAGTGGTCAGAGGGAGAGACCACTGGCCTCATCATGGTCTGGGGCAATGCCAAGGTGCTGAGGCAGTTTGCCTGGACTAAGCCTGCCAGTCTAAGCCTGCCTGCCCCTTCCTCCCAGATCCCCCAGGGAGGATCCTCCAGCTCCCCCTGGCTGCCTCAGAGAGACAGAGTAGGGCAGGAGTATGCTTGGATCTGCCTACTCCCACTGGGAGCAAATCTGTGCCTAAGAGGGTGCACAAGTAGATGCATTCCCATGGAAGGCTTACTGTGCCTTATTTTACTGCACAATAAGCGTAAAGCACATTAACAGCACATATAGACATGCCCACAATGCTAAGGTTTTAATTTCAAGTAGCACTTAACAAAATGGAAAACTATCAAAGCCCAAGCGTGACATCTCCAACAGCCAGCCTCTGGATTCATAGCTGCATGAGTAGCTGCATAGGATGCTGAGCAGCAGGCTCACCCCTGCTGAGGTTTTTACCTTCCCACCTGCTACACACCCAAACCCTGTAGGTAGATGAGGCAGAGGAGAAGAATTTCTCACTTGTGAGAAATCTCTTTCATTCTACACTTGTCTCCAAATTGGACTGGATTTGGAAAAAGTTTCTCTAACCCAAGCCTTTCAATTGAAACAGCTCACGCTCAATGACCTGGTATTTTCTGATGAATCTTTGTTTTGTTAAAAATTCCCAAACAGCTCCCCTTCTAAGGCCTGATTCAGACCCCTCTGTATTCAATCTCTACATCCCCACTTCTCACGTGTTATGTGAGTGGAGTTTGTTTCACCTCGGCCTCCGTACTGGTTTAGACCCATGGGATTAATAGGAACAAGCACACCAAATATTTGCTTAGGCATAGGACCATCCCTATATTACATGCAAATTAAATGTTTACTAATGGCTCCCTTCCTTCTGCAGCTGCAATAAATGAGAAATAATGAATAGTCTGGATTCTACTTACGTACATTGCTGAATGCTGTCTCAGCTGTACATGTACAGTTCTCACTGGTTTCAGTGGAAGCCCCCCCACACACATCCTTTTCACACTGTAGCTGTTAACAGCATGAAACCTATAAATGTGAACGGCTCCCCCCCACCCGCCACATTTTCATATTGTATTAAACAGCAAAGGAAATTGAAATTCAAAAACCAGCAGGCATTTGTATTTTAGTGTATGGTGTCCTATTTGCACGTTTCTCAGATGATTGTTATGGCCCCTAATTGGATTCAGTGTTTTCTATACGTAGGGATCAAGTTTAATGCAATCTGAAAACTAATCATGTTTAATTAGGTTGTTCTATTAGAGAACAGCCAAGCAAATTAAAACAATGCAGATCATACTCGAGAAATTTACAAAAGCAATATTCTAAAGTACAAAATTATTACAGTGAAGATGTGAAAAACTCAACTGCTGACCCTTGAGTGATGCAGACAGAGCAACATCGAGTCTCTTGCCAGGCCTCCAGAATCATCCTGCATGGCTCCTCTTCTATGCAACGCTGTTTGTTCCCCCTTGCCCTAACTGTCTCAAAGTAGTTTTTTCTATGAAGTGTCAAGTACTGCAGTTTAGACCAACATTAATATTCAAAGCAGTGTAAACCAATAAGAAACATCCTTCTCAAGCCAGCTTGAGACTTCAGAAGGAGGTAGAACCCGACACCAGAAATGAGACACACAAGAACTGAACCCCCTAGCGTAACAGTCATGGATTTAATAGATGTGTATGCTATATTGCCTAGTTTATTTAATATCCACCCCAACATTTTTCAGTAAATTGCTAAGAGATCATTAATCTAATGCAAATTTAATTCACTTTCTAACACTGCTCAAATGATGATGCAGCCATTTGTACTGAGGGGGAAAAACACAAACTACCCAGCCACCTCATTTTAAGTAAGTTGGATTCACTGATAGTTACACTGACATTTTTCCCAACTTCTGTGAGTGTACTTCAGGATTTATACTACATATTTACACTTAGTCTTGGATATTTTGGCAATAAATACTATGAAAAACAGAACAGGGATACATACCTTCTACAAGGGATAAGCTCCGAACAGAAAAGACAAAACAGGTTGGTGTGATATAAGAATAAATGTAGACAACTTATTGGCCTCCAAATACAATAATGCATGGCTTCCTCACACCCGATGCCTGAAAAATCTTCTCTTTTTTAAATGCCTCTGAACCAGCTTGGTAACAAAGAGATCCAAAATAATTTCAGATATTTAAAGCTGGATCCTGGAAGCTCCTTGTCAATGTCTCTGAACTTGGTTGTGCTTTAGCAGTTTCAAATGCATTTAATTGTTCTCATAGAATCCAGTAATTCAGAATACAGTAATTGTGGTTTAGTAGCTTTTTGTTATAAGTTTGCCTGTGAGTCAAGTCTAGTTTCTGGAGCCACACTAGAGCATCTTATTATGCTACCTAAACAAGGGCTGCCATACATCTGGAGATGTGCCAAAGCAGGAATCATTTAGGGATTGCTCATCTCACATCTGTTTTAGCGCATTGATCATCTGAGCACGAGGTGTTGCTATGTTCAGCTCACCATATTGTACCCAACTCTGTGCTGTCCCTACTCTGAGCCTTCCTGTATTAGGAAGGGAGAAGAATTGATACATTATTTTCTCTTGTCTTCTCTCTTTCCTCTAACCTGTTTCTTTCTCTACCTGGGAAAGGACTGATATATACCTTGCAGACCTGTCTTATACTAGAATAGTTCATTTTTCCCACTTACACCTTACCACGATGCTTATGGTTAGATGGATGTATATACAGCAAACAAAAACAACGTTAAAAATGTCATTCCTTCATTGTGTTACAAGATGCAACATCTAATGACACAATGTGAGAGCTTAAGTTATGTCTCTTCCTCTTATTCTTTTGGAGTCTATAATACTGCACAATGGATGTGTCTACATGTGCACTTTAATGCACAGTAGCCTATTCTACTGTGCAATAAAGCCTCACAGCAAAAACAGGGCCAATATGCTAATGTGCAATTTAATCGGTCTACTGCGCATTAAGCGTCACTAAAAAGGCACTTGCTTTTCTACCGCACATTAGGGCAGCCTAATGTACCGCATATTAGAGGTACTAAACTTAATGTGCAGCAGCAATAGTGCATTAATGAACATCTAGATGCTCCCTGTAAAAGCAATTTGGTATCTGAGCTATCAACTCTGTATTAAAAAAGATGTTTTTTATTGAGCACTGACAGCATGCATTCAGAACTACATTGAACAAAGAGGACACTAAGATCTCTCCCCAGCTGAGCTTGAAATCCAAGGTAGGTAGAGATGGCATAGTTTTAACTTATTCAGTCAATAGTTCAGAAGAAAAAAAACACAATAAACTGCATCAAATTCTTAGTATGTTTGGATATCTAATCTATACATGATCTGATATACAATCTGATATACAACTAGCCATTTGTGCACGCATTCATTCATCATATATCCTAAACAACACCTATTTTGCTAAGGATCTAAGATGGTAAATCTCTATGTCCAAGAGCAATTGAAGGGCAAACCTTCAAATGATCAGCAACCATCCTTCAGGTACATTCCTGTAGTTGGCACTCAGTAGTGGTCAAACTGGGTGTGATAACAGAGCTGTTAAGGCACCTTGCTATGGGGTTGACAATCTTAGCTCATGCCAAAGGATCCCTTAGTTGACAGAGGTACAAATGGGCACCTAGTCATTTGTGCCTGAACGCCTGCCAGATGTGTGCCAGTGACTTGGTGGTTAATCACTGGAAACTGAGAAAGGAAGTGTATATTTAAAGGAGACTTTTGAGTATAGAGATGGAAGTTATTTGTTGAGCAAGAAGAGAGGCAGTGCTGAGAGTGTGGGTGCCATGCACAACAGCATAAAGCTTAGCGGGGAGAAAGGTTTTGGAGGAGCAGGTGGAAATAGCAGCCAAGATTGTCAACCATTCCAGACAAGGTGAGATTGTAGATCAGGGGCTAGACTTGGATGCAGAAAAAAGACCGGGAGGAGTGGGAGAGGGGGGTGGGAGTCGGTGGGATGGAGGAGTGTTAGTCTTAGTAACAGGGGAGGAAGATTTTGTGGCAGCGTTTTGGATGCTGGGATTAATGCTGGGATTATTTCTGTTTCCATTCCCTTTCTGGGGGCTAGGTTTGCTCCCTTGCTTTGCAACACATTACACAAGATGCATGCATTTGATAGAGGCGGGTGGTTCTGTGATTTTCAAAAAAAACACTAAAGCAACTCCTTACAAGTTAAATGACCCACAGACTTGACAAAAACCATGGTTGTCTAGGCAATATGGGAATTAACATTGATTTGAAGTTTGCTTGCCTCTCATCGTGCTAGCAAAATCCTATGCCACCAATATGCTTTTCCACACAGAACACTCTCGTCCATCAGATCTGTCACTACATAAAGATCAGCTACACGCCTTGATACATTTTATCAAGGCTTGTAGGTGATCATTCTGATGAGTTCGATCAGAAGTAATCTGTTACATGGCATCCTCCCTCCCCTTTCCCTCCATTATACAGACCCAATCAATAAAAAACAAGCCACTCCCTTTTCTTTGCAGAGGTTTCTATCTCGGATCTTCTCTTTGCCAAGCTTTTTCACATGGGGGCTTCTTTCTAGAGTTGCTGAAGAAAATTTTTTATATGATGATTTATGCAAAATATTTGTTACTCCTAGTACTCTTTAGAAAAATATAGTACAGTTCAGAGGTAAATTCTGTACAGATATTCAGTTAGGTAGAGTGGTACCCGCAGATGGCCAGAAGGATGGAAAAATCCCAACAGTTAGTATTTAATAGGTATGCAGGCTGGTAGGGTGATAAGAGGTTGTTGGCTGGTAGCGGGAGCCGAATCATAGCATCAACAGTGGGTGAATCTTGCAACAGTTCTTTAATGCTCAGCTGTCTAGAAAGGCAAGTGGACTCCTCATAGGTCCTAATCCAGAAAGAAATTTAAATTTGATGCATTTGATTATATCACAGATTTCAAATGAGATTACTCCTGTTCTTACAGCTGTAAGGAACCAAGGGCCAGATCTAGTCCCAGGCCCCAGTTTTGCTGGTTGGGTCAGGATTATCATAAACTAAAACCATTTATGGGTTTTCTACATACTTCAACAGATTTCTGAGAGGAAAATACTAGATTCTACATGACTTCTCTGAGCACTGAAGCGCTGGGCAAATGGACAAAATGGTAGTAATTTTTTATACCTCCTGGGAGCATCATCTGCATTTCCACCTGAACTCAATCTGTGCAATAGCATGCAGCACCAATCGGCAGATTAGAGCAAAGGAAACAGAAAGTAGCACCAGTCAGGGATTAAAGGCAAATCATATCTTTCAAAGGCAATAGCTCTCTCAATCTACAGGTTCACATTCTTATAATTAGGGACTACCGAATTCACAGCAGAAGTGGGCTGTGTGGCAGCTTCTTGAATCTTGCAGGTTCCACCAATCCCCCGCTGATTGGCGGAGAGCCTCACCGTTCACTCCTGATTGGCAGGGCGGTAAAAATGGTGGCTTTAAATATAGCTGGTTTTGCCTCCTGGCCACTCAGCAACAAAAAGCAGGGCCATTGGGGCCCCTCAATCAATCAGCAATAAGGGGGCAGAAGGGAGGTGCGTGGGGGAGCCTGCAAAATAGGGCAGAACCAAACCAACACCATCTCTCCAGAAAGTCAAAGTCTCTTTGGGCATCATTAACTGGCTTCCCCACTTTGCTGGCTCCTCCTTCAAATCCTTTCTGTTCCCATAGTTGTCTTAGAAGGAGCCGTGCACAACCAGCACTAACCTCTGAGCCTCATGCACGCTCTTCCTTAAAGAAACTGCATTCATTTGGCTTTTGACAGCAATGAACAGCAGGGAAACTGGGAGCACAGTTTCAGCATCGTGCCATTCTTGAAACAACAAGCATGTTCCAGCAGGCTCTTCCATTGTAACATATATCATTCCTGCAGGCAACCTCAAAATGCTACTGCTAGTTTTATTGCCTGTTTTAAGCTTGCCTTTCACAGAACTGTGTCTGTTCAGGTTGTAGCCCACCTGCTGGTATGTTATTGTTCCTCATCATAAGAAGACTGGTTGCACATTAACCTTCCTGAAAGTAAAGGTATTTCATCTTTCAGTACTGCATCAGCAATAAAACGTATTACTTATAAAACATATCCCTCAGAAAGAGCTAACAGCAATAATGTAGATGAAAAGGGTGGGATAATTGAAACACAAGCATTGGTGTTACCGTCACTAGGCACTTAAGCTGATAAAAAAGAAAAAGAAGACTTGGAATGAGATTGGCAGTGGATTAATCATGGTTAAATAAAGTTGTAGCATTGCCTGGAATGTTTAAGTTATTGCACAAATCCTTTTCATCTAACTGCATTAAACGTACAACCTACCCCAAAACCTATTCTCAGTTCACAGTGATTCAGCCACAGAGACACAAGGACAAATTGGCACTAATGTGGTTCTTTAAAACAGCTGGAATCCCTTCCAGCAGAAGCTCCTTCTTCCCACCAGACACATACAAAGATTGACCCCCTTGCAAGTGTGAAATGGGCACAGAATTAGAGCAGCCATCCAGAGCGGCTACTTTATTGGCAGGTCTGTCAGAGCAAGTCAAGGTTACTGCAGCAGCCGGTAACACCGAAGCCTGTTAAGCTGTTAGAGCTGCTCAGCATTTTTATGAAATGCAACATTGAGGTTTCCCAGTGGTTTTAATTGTTTTTTTTAGCTGCAATTGTTACCTTTGCAATTTCTCCCTGTAATTAAAAGCAGTGAGCTAGAAACTGTGGGTTCCATGACCCGGTCTGGAACGATCTTGTCTTGGTTTGTCTCTTTGTCTCTTCCTGAAGTATTATCACCACCAATCACACAAATATATATTTGGTCAAATCTTGAAATGTTTACAATCCAACAAAACCCATTTGCTTTTTTAGCATTTTGGCAAGTTCAGAAAATAAAGATTTCAGGGCTGGACCTACTAAATTCAGTGCAATATTTGATTCATTACAGTTGGAGAATGAATTCCAGATGGAGACACCTCCCTCTTCTTCATGCTCCTCTGCTGCAGACAATGTTGTTTACCTCCTACCTACATTCATACATACAGAAAAAAGCCTAATTTTTTAAGTGGGGTCTTAGTTAGGAAGTCATGATCCTAGGGATTTCCAAGCAGTGTTAGTAGGCTGTATTGCTGAGATGATGGTGGCATCTCAGCGCACCCCCTGAGAGCTGCTATCTTAGCCATTATGCCTGTCTAAAAAAGTCTTTATTTTCTACCCTCTCCCCATTATAATTTTTCCAGGCATAATCATAGAGATGGCTTTTATTAGCTCTACTTCCACATTGTTAACTCAAAAAGATCTTCAGTTTTAAATAACAAGGAGGACAAACTGTGCTTTCTGAGAAATGGAATTGGTGTTCCTGCATGAACAGATGTTAAGAATGTTTCTGAGTGTGCTAGACTCATTTGCGAGTCTTTTTCACACATTTAAGTCTTGGGGACATCAGCAGTTTGTTCAATATTTTCAGCCTCCTTCCTAAATGCTGCTTTGGAAAAAGGTGGAGTAAAGGGAGGTGGGGGAGGGGGAAGGGGGAGAAGCAAAAACCTTCCACTGAAACAGAGAGAAAAAGATGCATTCGCATCAAAATAGCCAAGGAAAGCAAGGGACAGCCAGCCAGTGAGCAAGGGAGGGTCAACAAGCCAACGTAATAACAGATTGCTTTCATGTGCTATTTAACCTGTTGCCTTATGAACTCTGCTAGTGAGATGGGTCCACAAAGCAGATTAAGATTCGCTGTTCTGCTAGAAGCAATTTAATGGACTCCACTCAGTGTGAAGGGGTTCTGTCTGCAATGTTGTATCTGCAAACATTTGTTTAAACAGTGCAACTCTGAGCGCCAGGTGCTGACCATGCCCATGCTGACATAATTCGAAGGTAGCTCCAGTGGTGATACGCTAAGATTTCTTAGACTCTACATTTTGGGGGGGCAGGAGCCATCTTTTTTTTTCTGTGTTTATACATATCCCAAAACAATGGTGGCTTGGCATGTGACTGAAGCAGCTGGGAGCTAGAATAATAATGTATCTTTTTATAGGTTTTCTATATTACATTATAATACACATATTAATACATTAGGTTGAGTAAATTATCGTCATGATGGCAATGAAACACCAGTGTAAAAGCAAAGGAGAATCAAACTAGTTATACATTGTTATTCTAGTTTATAATTTTAATTGGCCGTTATGAGACTGCATCTTGAGCAGAAAGCAATATTGAAGGTATAAGCATCTCTTTATCCTGAGGGGTCCAGTGGTTCTGTGAAAGAACCGTGAACAGACTCGGGAGACCCTGATACAAATTCCTAACTCAACCAGTAACCTGTTGCATGACACTGGTGAAGTCATTCCACTTGTCTGTCCTTCCATCCTTGTCTGTCTTATCTATCTATTGCAGGTGAAATGGAGCAGACATTGTCTCCCTCTTCATGTTTCCAGTGACTATGTGGTCTCAGGTTGGTGCTGCCATAATCCCACCACCACTTTATCTCACTAATTCTGCTAGGGGTAAAAACTGAGATTCTATTACAAATTTTCTGGCTTGTTTTAGTAGGCCACAACTGACACCGGGAAAATGAGGGGCACTGTTTGCTTATTTAGCCTTCACTCCCCCTTGAAAAAAATGGCTGGTTGACTTACTCTTTCCAGGGAATTTTTGGTATTTGCACAGTTATGAAGGTATTTCTTCCAAATATCAGGGAAGGCTGCAGACGCTAAAGCAACCTAATCTATTAATCTAATGTAACACAAAGCCATGTTCAAGAGGGAGACTATGGCATGAACTGTAGGGACTGAAGTTGGGGAGTGTTTGGGGGGCTTGTAAAAACAATCAGTATATTTCATGACAAGCCACGAAAACCCCATTTCATTAGATTTCAAAACTCTTTCCAGTGGAGTTTGAAACATCACCCTAGTACAGGGGTCATGAACCCAAGGGAGAGAAGAACGGGATCAGAAATAAAAGCGAAACTGAAAAAGTCTGGTTTTGCCTTCCAAGCCAAAGCAAGTGCAAATGCAGCCCTCCAAAAAGGAAAAATAATGGAAAGTACAATAGGAAGCTGTGGGGGAGGAGAGGAGCCGGTGTGTTCCAAAGCCCCACGCCCCAGCGCTAACAGACTCATTTTACGCCCCTCGGCACAAAACGCCGGGGCAGGGACACTTACCATTCACAGGTGCGCCCAGGAGGAAAGAGAGGAGGCAGTCCGTTCCAGTATAAAAGAGATGCAGACAGCGGCTCAAAGGGGGGAACCGGAAGCGAGCGGCAGTGGAGGCGGGCCGAAGAGCTTAACAGGAGCTCAGGAGCGGGTGTCAACACCCCAGCAGACAGGGGAAGACCAAGGAGGCATGTGGAAGGTTCCGACTGCCTCCCGGCTTGAAAAGATCCCTGGCTGTTAGCATTGAGTTGTTTCTTATTTCTTTTGTTGTGGATCTCGGATACGGGATTGGACCAGACAGACAGTCCCCCACTGGTGGAACGGGCGAGGGTGTAGGGGCGGGTGGAGCCCTCAGCTACGTGGGACCCGGGAGTCTCATCTTCCAACTGGTATGCACCGGGTTATTAATACTGAACAAGGTTATCATCAAAGTCGTGGCAGGAGAGACCGGACGTGTGCAGCCTACAGGTGAGCAGCTCCCCCAGTAGATCACCGTTAGGACAGCCATAGCATGAAGCGGGGAGGCTACAGCGAGAAGGCATGGCGTGGCCCCCCCCCGACAGAAGCACAAGATAAAAAGGAGAGTCAGACTGTCGAGAGGGCTCAAGTAGCCAACCTTCTCCTATTCTTCCTAACGAGGTGAGTCTGTGCGGGTCCCAATAGAAGCAAAAGATTCAGATGCATATTTAGGTACCACAGGAACTGGTAGAAAATGGGAATCATGCCTGTAAGTAGTTTGTCTACCTGTGGTTGAAAAAAACTGACGTTCTTAGACTCTCTTAACTCATCACACAGCTTCTATTAACCCAGCTCAAAGAGAATGCATTGAGTATGGGTGAAGGAATGGAAAATTACATGGAGAAAAACTGTTTTTAAGTGACAGGAGAACTAACACCACAACAAACAGGAACAGTTGTGGGGGGTAGTACTTTTTATTTTTAGTTTATGAAAATTGTTCCCAAGCTGAGGTTTTATAACACCACATTTCAGCCCATCTTAAAAAGGTTTATAGCACATGCATGTAAATTATTTCAATGGGGCTTGAGCTGTAATGTGGTGCTCACTAGCATAATTTATTGACACAAAAAAGCAAAAACCAGATGAGGAGAAAGGAAACACATTGTTTTCTAACAATGCAACATGGAAAAATAAATTGGACAAAATCTGATCTCAAATAATTTGAGAAGCCATGATCAAATTTACTAGATGCTTGAGAACATATTGCTGGTATACTACATCTATTTAGATAATGTCCTTGTTGTAATTTGAAATCAATAATAATGAGCCATATGCTCACTGTTTTTGCTGAAAAATGATTCCTTATTTATGCTGTGTGAATTACTTTATGAATTTCAAGATGAAAAGCACAGAATCTAGTGGCATTTGAGTAAATGCCATTTTGCTCTTAAGGTCAGATAATGCTTTATGGATCCTAAGGGATATTTTCTATTATGAAGCTCACTGATGGCTCTTTTAACTTTGTATTATAACGATTATTTTATATATGTGTAAAAGATACACAGGGCTATTTAGATGTGGGACTCCACTGGAGTTTGTGTCATGTTCACCAAGAAGACGTGCACTAGGAAACCAAAAATAGAAATGAAAAGCTGCACCATCTGCTGGTGTAAACTGGTCTGGTTCCATTGCCACTAACAAATCTGACTTTTCATCACCATGGCATCTGACTGTAGGAGTTATGGCAGATACTACAGTGATGTCCTACTTCATAAAACCCTAGATCATATTGTGGGCCAAATTCTATTGATGCCCATAAAATGGTGGGCTCAAAGTGTCCTTCTGATAAAAACAAATCAGATTCATTGTAAATAACTGTTATAGCCTGAGCATGAGCCTAGACCTCAAACCAACATTTTGACTCTCAAAAAGGTTTCAGTAATAATTTTCACTCTCTTTGCTCATCTCCTCTCTGAACATGGTAGCCTTCTCATGTTCCCTGAACCTTGCTGACTCCCACTGGGCCTCCATCCAAATGCCAAAATCCTATACATGGTATCTTCTTGGATCATCTTGCCCCTTCCACTGGTTTCTCCTTTCTACACCAGATCTCAAGCATTTTGTCCTGACCTTGAAGACCCTGCACATGGTTTTACCCCTTCATATCTCTTTTTGACCTCTACTTCCTTTGTTTAGTCTCAGTAGTGAGACATTCACACCTTGCTTTCCTCTAATCTCTCATCACATTCTCTCCCATTATGTATTTTCTCCTAACTCATGTGTCTTCTGTCACTTTGCTTTTTAAACATGAACTTCCCTCTGTACATCCAAATCCTTCCTTAAACTATAAAATTGATCATCGTTAATCAGCTTAAATGAGAAGTTCAATACTTTCATTTAGAAAAAATAAGGATACTGCAGCACTTCATGAGAGCTCCTCTCTACTTACCCAGGGCAGCTGGTTTATGTCAAACCCTTATCTATCCAAAAGATTGAACTGTGTAGCACAGAGACTGTGTGAGGTCTTTGAGAGTGTCCTCTGTGCTGTATAAGACAAAGCTTAACAAATAATAATTATTACTCAGTCCTTTGCCCTAGTATTTTCTAATACTGTCTCAAAGTGGAAGTGACCAGATGACATGATGAGAAAAAGCTGTTCTCGGGGTACTGTTATCCCTAACTGAATTCAAAATATCAGAAAAAAGTCTGTTTTGGGGAGACGTCAAATCTGACCCTGATAAATTTAAATTTAAGGCTGGCTTCTATTAAGTTACATGTAAGATAAATTTGACTCAAAGGTTCAGAGCTTTAGGTCACATGAGGATCTGCTTCTCTACTTCGTGGACTTTTATATTTTCTGAAGCTTGAAACAAACATGAGGGTGACACAGGGCAAGGGATCCAGGTCTCATGAATTTACTCTTCCTCATTTGATTATGTTACCCCACAGTATCATGTGAACGTAAGTTGATTTTAGCAAGTTTGCTCCCCGTACGTATTATAGCAAAGGTCATGAGGATCCCGAAGCAATCAAAACACCAGGAGGAAAACAGAAGTCTGGAAATTACTGTTTGGCCTCTACCTCCTATCCTGACTCATGACAATGGGAAGCAGCTGATTCCTTATGGAAAGAGGAATGATTGCCTCACTTGGATGAAGACCTTCTGGTAGACATCCTAAAGAGTCCTGCAGGGAAGTGATGCCTTCTTCCTCTCCAGCTGGAAACAAACTGCTGCAATTAACACAACTAAGTTTCAAAGGAAGGGAAGCAGTAGGAGAATTTTCTTCAAGTGCCACTGTGGAAGGGTAACTGCTGTGCTGAATTAGTTTCTAAAATCTTCACAGTTTGCAAACAAAACACCCAATAATAATATGTGGCTATTGTAAACTTAGTGTAAAAATATGTGTGTTTTCCAATATTTCCAAAGGCACTCTATTAACAGTGGTAGAAGGTGCTGTATGCACGGATAATCTAAGGAAGCCGGTGCTTTAAAAAATTGCATTCTAAATGGACAAGGAGAGAGACAGTAGAAAAGAAATAGGATCATCACCATTTTACAGATGGGAAATAGATCAAGTGCCTGATCCAACGCTGCAAAAGTAAAGTCTGTATCAGAGTTTGAGACTGACCTCAGATCTCCTTGAAATCCAACTCTGAGAAGTGGCTTATTTGACATTTTAGGCCAGTAGCTCTTGGTAAGAAAAATCAGTTTAGATAAAGTTTCATACAATAGTATTGGTAGAAACTGTGTTTTGTGGCAGCAAGATACGGACACAAAACCTCATGATAATATTATTTATGGGCCAGGAAAGGAACGTTATTCTACCTTTTTGGGAAAAATAAAAAATCCCCTCCAACTACTCACGATGCATCAAAATCCAAATGCATTTGTTCTGTCACTACAGATGTTCAGTTATTGAACTATCTGCTACATTTTAGTAGAAACCAGATTGCGAGGCTATCATTGTAAAATCCATATCAACTGCATGTAAAAACCACCAGATACAGCCAGTGATTTATTTTCTAACACTGAATCTTATTTGCCTCCAAGTCCTACACTGTGCTTTTTTTCATCTACCTTCCACATTCAACTATTTAACACTGCTCCTGCACTGAACAGGGACAGATGGGCAGCAGAGGGGCAACAACTGGAAATGTTCTCACAGCAATCATGAAGGATCAGGATGACATGGTGCCAGTCACTGAGATATGTTGTAGGACAAATCAGACAGCAGAATGACAACAATGATAACAAATGGTGAGTGCAATCAGTGGAGATGGAAATCCAAATAGCAATGCATTTGGCAACACCGAGTGGCATGATGCAGGATTAGCATCAAGGTCAAATAAACATCATAAAACATTGCTCAAGCTGTCAATTAAAAAACAAACAAGGCCATCATAATTACACCAGATAATTGTTATCTGCTGGGGTGTTAATTAGATACATTTGATCAGCTCTGTTGTCACTGAACTGAAAAAAGAGCTGGTCAGAAAAAAAATTTAGAAAACGGTACTAAATTTCTAAGTTGGCTTTCTTCATTTTTAACTGGCCTGTTTTTTATTTCCCTATCAGCCATACAATCCCTAGCAATGGTAACAAATTACTGAACTTTTTCATTTTTGAGAAAGATGTGATGGCCAAAAGGGAGAGTTTTCCCATCACGTGACTTGGCCACCCAAACAAAATGGCAGTGGGAAGGGCACAGGAAGCTGAGAGCAAAAACAAAACAACCCCTAAAATAATGCAAAAAAGTCACTGAGAACAGGACCAAGATGAATTTCACTTTTTTTCTCTCTCTCTTTTCCCCAAAGCTGGTATTTTGTTTTAAAAATGGTAAAATTTCACCTTTTTTAATGCATGAATGGAAATGTCCAGTCCATAGGAATAGAATGCTAAAGAGACTAAGCCAAATTGCCTGAAACTGGAACACACAATGGTGAATCAAGCACATTTCCTGAGAAATCCACTTCCTTTAATTCTTGAACCAAAAGTCCAGTGATATAAAGGATGAGGCCCCAAGTGACAGAAGACACAGTATAGTTTTTGACTATCATAGCAAAAGAACATGAGGGTGCAGATGGAAGCTGGGATAGTGAAAAAGCTCTCTGAATATCAGTTTCCAGAGCACACGAGGGAGAAAGGACTGGAAAAAATAATAATTCTGTTTGGAGCTCAGCAAATAAAGACAAATATTCTACAGAAATGAAATAGCTTCAACTCGAGGCAGCAGGGATGTTACCCATTTAGCTGCTTTGGAGCCCTCACATAACTTTACATGAAGCCAATTCCTGCAATGGCATTTACTCTCACCCTTAGTATTCACTGTCCATCTGCTCAGCTAACGGTTGCCTCCATTTATCATGTTATGCAGCTGGCAGAGAGAGACAACTGTCTAATATTTCATCAATAGATATATCTGAACATAAATCTTAAATGGGTACAAACTGGTCATGAACAAATTTAGACTAGGAATTAGAAGCCGGGTTCTCACCATTAGAAGAGTGAAGTTTTGGAAGGTTTTCCACAGGGGCAAAGAATCTGAATCACAAGACGGAGCTCAATCATTTTAAGGAAATAGTGTGTGAGAACAGAGGTGGTGCAATCACCTACCCTGGATAGCCTCAAGAGGAGACTAGACGGTCACCTCGCTGGG
The DNA here is from genome assembly GCF_052110815.1 of Crocodylus siamensis. Taxonomy (NCBI): domain Eukaryota; kingdom Metazoa; phylum Chordata; order Crocodylia; family Crocodylidae; genus Crocodylus; species Crocodylus siamensis. Next base: position 64,730,612 of record NC_143404.1, read on the forward strand.
GTCACCTGACCCCCAATTGTCTTTCCTGCTTGGTGCAAGGACCTGGACCCGATGCTCTTCCGAGTTCCCAGCCAGTCCCTTACAATCTATGAATGTATGTCTTGGGGTCCAGACAGATTATTTTCCTTCAGTCAGATTACCAGGAATGGCTGTGAGGATTTGTCTCTGTGGTCTGGCCCCATCTGAGGACCTATGACCTTCTAAGCATATTGTAAGCTAACAAATGTCATACCACTGCAGTACGCAAGGCATTAGCAGAGCCTCCACTCCCCTTCTCTTCAGCTGAGGCATGTCCTAGGGTTTGGGTTGGGGTTTTTTTTAAATATCAGGTGCTTTGTGGCTATGGTCTGTAAGAGAAGCCACAAGTGGACATTCCTGTGATCCTTTTGAACAATCAATTCCCCAAAATAGCAGGGGACTGCATTCTTTATCTTTGGAACAGGGATTGTCTTTCTGTTGTACGGTTGTACAGCATCTGGCACAACCAGGTCCTGGTCCAGAAGTAGGCACTAGTCCCATAAATAACAATAATGAAAATGCAGTGGTTCTCTCAATACTAAGTAAAACCTTTAGCTTTTAATCAAATTCAGCATGTACTTATTAAAGCAGATGAGGTTCTTTGGATAAATCTGATATCTTTTATTAGACCAACCAAAGATATCAGATTTACCCAAAGAACCTTGTCTGTCTATGTCCTTAGACCAACACGGCCACAGCCTACACCCTTTATTAAAGAGCACACTAAATTTATGTGCTAAACCAGAACAATTCTTCCTTTTGAGGCATTTTGCATGGAGTTTAGTATGCAACCCACCACCCCAACCAAAAAAACACCAAATCCCACCCCTAAAAAATGCATGACCAAGGAGAACAGTAGCACACAGGCTTACCACACAGGGCCCAAAATAGTGAGAGAAAGGAACTGACTTCAGCTAGGATTATAGTTATTAAATCAAAACACTGGAAAATTCATTCCTCATAATAATGTAGCCTTGTAAGAACCTAGTCCTAAACAAAGAGTAGCAGTTGGCAGCCAAAGGGATATAGTACGGGTATACAATAATCTAAATTATAAAAATGTGCTTACAGTTTGCAGCAAATTTGTGGGATTTGTATGGCTGCCACATGGCAATAACTGTGTCAAAAAGTTTCAAGTTCTGCTAATTCACTTTCTGATAAGCAATATTTTTCAGGAGTCTTTTCACTGGATGGCTGGAAAAAGCAAAATGCTCAAATGTTACAAAGACTTTAAGATGATGAATCTACAGAGCACACAAAATCATTAACTTTAACCCCACTACCCTAGTTCCTAGCACAAGGAGACAACAATGTTTTCACAGCAAAAATGTGGACTCCATTAGACGACTCCAGTAGAGCAACGAAGTTCAACGCAACTCGTGCAACAGGTAATTGATATTATGAACACAAACAGAAAATTTGAGGTCACTGCCGGCAAGCTGTATATCAGGTTTGTTTTCTATGAACATTGAAAAGGTATTACAAGAAAGGCACACAAAACAAAGGCTGAGTTTAAATATTTAATATTTACATGTATATTTAATATTCATTTAATCATCACCTCATGCATAGCTTATTCATAATCTAAAGGTATTTCCTCTTGTTTCATAGGTATTGTTAATGTAGTTCCTCCTTTCCTATATTAAAATGTACATGGTGTATTCCACAGCACGGAGGTATAGTCCTTAGGTGAAACTTGGAACACTTCCTAGTGTGTAGCTATCTGTAGAGAAGAGAGGACTCTGAGAGAACTGGGTAAAATGTAAGGACTTCAGCTATTTTAAACACGTGAAGCCTGATCCAAAACTCAGATGAAGGTAGTTGAGTGACTGAACGGTGTTAAAGCCAGTGAGAATCTTCCATTGACCGAGAGCGGGGAGCTAAGACTCAGGCCTATTACAAGAAGTAATTGAAGAAGAAGTAATTCCACTGAGATGCCAAAGCAAAAAAAGTTCTAAGAAGTCAGTGGCAGAGACAGGAATAGAGAGAAAATTGGCAGGCCAAAAATACCTCTTAAAAGAGTTCTGTGACTCTCCAGAGTTTTTGACTAGAAGGCAAAGTTGTTTTTCTGCACTTGGGCTCCTTGCCAAAGGACCTTTTCAGAGTCAGATGAGATAAGAGAAGGCAGACAGGCATCTATCACACATCACCGTTATCAGTTCTAGGATTCCTGATTGCTAACTGTGCTGAGCACATTCATTTTCCCAATGTGTCACAAGGAGGAAGGAAATCAAAGCAGCATTCATTAACATTTCTGCCTTTTCTACTCTGATTGAGGCCATGAATGGTTTCCTTTGGTGAGCTGGGCTCCTAATAAAGATGAGGCGATATTGATAACACAGGAACCACCACACAGACAACTACCTTGAACATCAATGTCCATTACTTAAGATCCTGCAAGGATACATGCAGAAGACTTGAAACATTTGAAAAGAGAAATAAGGTTTTGGTCTGTGGTAGTCAAGAAAAGGGTCACCTGAGATCCTGGAGAACAAATGCACTACCATGTTAACTTGTAGCAAAAAGGGATAATTGGAAGAACACTGTTGTAGGGGAGTAAAGCAACTTTGCTCACACATCCTTTCTTTATGAAAGTCCACAAAGAAAGGAAGGGAGGTTCAGACTTCTGCACCTTCGCCATGTCCTATAACTGTAAGGTGACAGAGACATAAATATTAAATTGGACATGGGAAGAATCCAGAATCCAAAGTGCTGTTTGTTACAATGCACGATAAGATCTCCTTAGTATTATATGCATAAATTGCAGGAATTGAATTCTACATTCATTACTGCAGAAAAACATAGCTCATCCTTTCCCAGATCCCTCATCAGGGCAAGAATCATAGTCCCTGAAACCAACAGGTTGAGACTCTCATGACAGTGTGAGCAAAACACCAGTATCCATGCCCCAACAGACAGGATGGTAAATAGTGATGGACCCCACACTCTCTCACAGTGAACAATTCTGCACATCTCAGAAATCTTGGTTGCCATTAGAAGTTTGTATTTGTATCTGTGCCATCAAAGAGGACAGTCATCCTACTGCAAACTGTGAAGATGGACTGAAGTTCCAGGTTTCCATAGATGAGACAATACTGTGGTATTGAAGAAAGGTCCATGCAGACAAGAACAGCATGAAAACAGAGCATATCACAGACTTAAAAGGTCACCCAGAGACTCTGAAGGTTATAAAAGGATTCAGCTGTAATCACTAGTTTAGCAAAAGGCATTGGAGAAATCAATAGCAGACATGGGATGCCTTCTTAGCAGCGCATACATCATGGCAATGAAAAATCAGCTATTTACTGATCGCCCAAACCTTTGGCTCTGCAACTTTGAAGTAGTATAAATGTTGTCATAGTTCTGCCGTCCAGATCAGTAACTGTGGAGTCGTCAAAAGACACGCAATACAAAACTGACTGACTGCTCTGCCAAGTGCACCCCCTTCCCTTCCCAAGAAAATATTGCCCTGAGTAATAAGAAACAACTTATTGTATGCCTGAGTTGTTCTACTGGGAGTGAAGCACTTGCAAGTTGTTCTCTGATTTGATTTAGTTTGAGTCTTACAATTACCTCGGTATATTGACTTGGTTGCCGAAAAGTGAAATAGGGATATGGGAAGGAAGGGGCACCAGTAACTACTGGGGTAAGTTGAAAAGAGTTACATATAATAGAAGAGGGCAGATCTTGGCCATAGCTGATTCAAGTCTTACTCAGATCAAACTAGGTGATTAAAAATTATTGTAAACTATCTCGTTACTAACTCTGTTTCCCTATCTGAAGTGAGAGTCTTGTTCCTTTCTGTATGTTAAAGTCACTATGTGGGCATCCTCTGAAATGTGAATTGCCAGTGATGAAGTGATACATGCCCCGTTTTAGTCCATCCCCATATAATTGTTAAGCATTCCCTGAACAGAAATATTAACATCCAGGCTACCTCAGGTCACATTGATTATATTTTTACTCACACTATTTCATTTATATTTGATGATCATCAGTGTCTATTAATGTATCCTTTAACGTGCTCATGCCACAATGTAAATCAATAACCAGTGCTATTCTTGAATGACATTGAAATTAGGAGTGAGGCCAAGCCAATTCAAAGAACATTATGTTTCTAGTTTCCTTTATTACAAGGGATTCCCCTACTTCAGAAACAACGTTACTGCTTCCATGCAAGTATGGTATTGTCACCTTCAGTTACTACCCTTAAAAAATGATGGTCCTGTGATCCAATCAAAATTGCACATGTAGCATCTTAGGAGGAATATCATGCCCATTTTATAAAGGCACCTGCTGAATCACTTTTTATATATACATTTTATAACTTCATGTAACTTTGTCAGGTTTCCACACATGGTTGAATAACTTTCAAAAAGAAGGAGGGTCACCGGATCACGCAGCAATTATTTCTTCGGGGGGGTGCGGAGGGGGAAGGGAGAGAAAATCAAGTTTCATTCTTCATTGCAACTCTTCATTCATTTCCAGGACTATTCACTGGACTGTTTTGGGTTTTTTTTTTTAAATACTCAGAGAAAACATGGATCTTGTTAATATTTCTGCAACTCCTTTTTTTCCTCCCCTTCATAAGATTTGCTTCAGAACCATCTTACGTTCTCTAGATCTCCACAGCTCTCCCCTGATTTCTTTGCAGAAGCAAGTCAAGGAATAGAAATAAAAATGCCATGCAACTTAAATACCCAATCATACACCATAACAGGCCAACAAGGACTTGCTCCTGAGAAACCCATTGGCTAAAATGTGAACACATGAAGTTCCCACACAGTGGGTGCATCGGCACATGGTGCTGTTGTTACTGTGCTGTCAATTAGTACTTACTTTTGGAAGTAGTAAAAGATGGTGCAGTAACAGCCGGTACTGCACCATGCACAATGCACGTGGTTATTTTTAGGGACCATGTCACCTCGCAACACGCTATATCGGGGCAGCACATCACTACAGCGATGCAGCTGTGGCGTCACAGGTTTTGCTCACGGGTGCTACGTCTCTGTAACACATTGCTACGGAGACATAGGATCACATGTAGATGCACCCAGTATAACAAAGTCATTTCTTAAAATCCATTCATGCAGAATCAGAAAACAGAAAAAAATGCAGGTGTGTTGAATAAATTATTTCATACCAATCATCCATCCAGCTTTACTCTACAATATGAATCTGAGTTTAATTCAGTCATTTTTAATATTTAATGTTGCTTAGAGCTATTTTGTACTAATTGGTGTAGGGTTTGTATAGCATAAAATGAATTCAATGCACTGTGGGTGTTTTATATTTATTTTTGTAGGGGCAAGATGCAGGACTGTCTTTTTTTAATCAGAAAGGGAACAAAAATTATTTGTGTATCAGCATGTTGATAGTACATAAGTGATGTCCAACAACTGACATACAAAAACCAAGTCCGGTTGGTGGAAAACTCCATGTCTCCATATTAAAAGAGTCACTGATCTTGTCGAAGACAAATGATGAATGTGTGGAAATTACAGAGGGTACTTATTTATTAAATTATAATGGAACAGAATATAGATTTGTTAGTTTCTCCAAACAAAATGACAGCTCCAGAAAAGATTTTCATTTTAAAAAATGAAAAATAAAGAAAAAGGAACAAAAAAAACCCCTCTAAAAGAGCTTGGTAACTGGAAAAAAACAAAACAAAACCAAACCAGAAATTATCACCAAAATCAGCACCAAATGCAAAGAATTGGTCATAGATCTCCTTAGTTTGACACATTTTTTGCATATTTGCATTAACAAAGATGCATTTCCTCTCTCAACACTGGCACATGTGCTGTTGAAGGCATGGGTTACCACTGGAAATGTTCACTTTAATTGGATGAATGTGTAAAGAGGCAGGCGAAGCCTCAGGGTCATTTTCAACCTACACAATAAGCTTCTGACTCATTCTCAAGCTGAAGTAATATATGTGTTCACAGGAAGAAGGCAGGCATTCTGCTGTTCTGTTGTTTCTTAGGAGGATATGGAAAAGGACTTTTCTGTAAACCTAGTACTCAAGACTGGTGCTGATTCTAGAGCCTGCTTTTCTCAATTCAGTCATTACCTAGGTACAAAATGGAAACCAGCTGTGTGAGATTATCCCAAATGTAGAATTTAGTCTCCATCTCCCATTAATCATCCCAAGCTGCTTTGCTGACGATACCTGTTGTGACATACAGCTGTCTACCACCAGAGAAAAACAGCAACGACTTCTGCAGACCAGAACACACGGGCCACATCATCATCTGTTTAGCTCCCTTGGCAGTGCTAAGGTCTGTGTTTGAAAACCTGACATAAAAGATTGTTATCAACCCCAGTTTCATTAGGAGGCAATTTTGGGATGGCTTAAAGGTTCTAAAAGTATTTATCAAAAATTGCATCTAGTTGGTCTGCTTTTAAAATGCACTGTAGTTAGGAATGGGTGAACTAGTTGTCTTTAAAAAAAAAAAAGTAAATGAAATTTGCATCTAGGTTACTGAATGTAGCCAAATGTGAGCACTTTCTGAAGTCTGAACATTTTCATCATTTATTTGTTTTCTCTTTGCTAGTCATTATCAAGATAGGAAGCAGACATAATGCATGGAAGAATATTGCTCAGAAACTAGTAAGTAGCATTAACAGTGCCGCAAGAAAAAATCCCACCATGATATTTCCAAACCCATTTCCAGAGAAACTAGCAGCATGGCCTCTCAAGCATTCAGATGACCCTTTGTACCACAGAGGAAACCAAACTACAAAATTCTGGTCTGAATCTACACTTCCCACAGCCATAAGAGGCACTCAGCTCTGTGGATCTGGTTTCGGCTTATCCCTAACTTGAGCCAACCCAAAACAGTTAAGGGCAAGCACCAGCACACATGGGCAAAACTTAAGTTAAATCACTGGGAAGCTGCCATTCACGTCAGTCAAAAGTGGCTTACTCATCACTACTCACAGCACGATGAGATCAGGCCAGGGTGATCCTGGTACTTTGTGTACCAATCTCATGAGTCAGACTTTGCCCAGAAAGGTAGATGTCCTGTGAATCACAACCAAGCATTATTCCCATGGATTAAAAAAAAAGCCTTTCCCACAAATTGGGAGGCAAATTATGAGAACTATGTGGATGTATGGTTGCATTTTTTTTAAGGAGATCCACTTTCTCCCTGAGGAACTAGACATGCAAAAGCATATTTGTTGTGCTGTTGCCAAATAATGAAGATTTATCTTTGTAATTAAGGAAACAAATTGCTAAAACACATGTATTTTTGCAGATGGATTTCTCCATTTTCTATTAAAAAATTTTGTTTACATTGCAAATGAAGGCAAAAACAAGATTACACACTTTTAAAGGCCCACAGCCAGCGAGTAAGAGCAATAGGAGAGCTCTGAACCATCTCCTGCAGAATGCACCTGAAAGAGACTTTCTTATTTCTCAGTGTTGACATTATTTAAGTTCCTGTCGTCCTGAAATATAGCCAGAGCTGGAACCCTAACCTCCAGAAAATAAGCTCTTGTTTAATAACGTGATGGGGAAATGTATCCAGGAAATGTCACAAAATAAATCTGAGATAAATTAAACAAAACTGACTTCCTGTCTGATGCCGGATCCTTCTAATTCTGGCAGTTTGGGGTAACAGAGGGGAGAAGAAAAATGCTTGGTGTTGAAATGTCTGTTTAGCATCTGAGCTGCAAAGAAGAATAGCAGGTTTCCCAAAGCTGCAACATGAGGCCCAGAACTTGCACCACTCACAAAATTCCCATAACTTCAATCAGAATCAGTCCATTTCTCTTCACTGTTTTTGCAGTGCTTCCTTCCCCTTAGGATGGTCAGCAACGAAATGCTCTGAGGTCCATCCTGAGCATGCTGTACTCCTTGACTGTCACACAACAGATTCCTACAAACACCTCCACAAAGAACAATACAGTGGGACGTAACTCCCATCAACAGTACGTGTGGAGGTGAAAGCAGGGAAGGCTTTAAAGTAGTGGCAGACATGTTTCTTCATTAGACATGGCAGACTGGCCATCAAGGACCATGATGCAGATATACAGCCTTGTCAATTAAAACAGAACAATGTAAAATATAGGAAGACACAATTTTCACATAAGAAGAATGGAGGGTAATTTGGGGTACATTAAAAATATGAGAATCAGGAGAGTTAAGCTCTATACCTGGCTCTTCCATACCTTGCTGTGTCAATTCAGGTTAATCATTTGGGCCAATTTTTTTAAAGCATCCACCAAATGTGGACAACCAGCATGACAGAAAAGACTCTCAGCAGGGGTGGAGTAAGTACCTGCCCTGGAAATCTTCGAAAGGAGATAAGACGCACACCTTGCCAGGGTTATTTGACTTCAGCAGCCTTTGCTGCCCAGAACAAGGGCGGCTGGACCCGAAGATCTCAAGAGGCCTCTTCCAGCCCTGAACTTCTGTGAATCTATGAACCATGACACACCAAGCCTCTGGTTTTAGTAGTGTAGATCCTATTGACTTCAGGTGGCGTGATGGAGGTGTTCACCACAACTCTGAAAATTAGACATAAGCCCTTTTTTTCCTTCTGTTTTCCCATTTGTAAGAAGGAGATCATAATGCTTCTCTCCCCCACAGAGTCATGTGAGGCCTAATGCAGGAGGCACAGCTTTTTCAGCTAACACTATTTAGCCAAACAGGCAAATGGGTGTCCCTCTACAGTGTCTTCTGTCCCTGTATCCTGATGGAGTGGCAGCCTTCTTTCTTTCCCTTCCTGCTCTTTTTCCTTTCATATTTTTCTGTTCTCAGCCTAATATTTGTTCTTTGATGTTGTAGCAGGGTTTCCTGGTCCTGCAAAGAAGAGACACATCCTGCTTGGTGGGGGCGGGGGGGCACAAGCAGCTCAGGAGTGCCAAGTTACATCCCATCTTTTCACCAAGCAAAGTGACATGGGAGCAGGGAAGAGAAGGGTGGGCATTGCTGGCTGCTACCTGTGTCCATAACCCTTGTCGGCCTGAGCAGATGCGGGTACAAGCAGAGAAACAATGATCTTCTCACCTGGCTGAATTCTTTAGCTCTTACCGAGAGATACATGACCAACTACAAAAAATATGCAGAATAGCAGCCAAAAACATTTGAGAGATTAAATGTAAAAAGTTTGCCTCTCTGTAGGGGTACAGCCAATTTCCTGACAGGTTCTCCCTCTGGATATCACAAGGATGCCCATTCATGTGCCACCCTAACCTTACTAACCCTGAATGAGGGTTTCACATCTTTGTAACACCAAGTAATTGTCTTACAGGAAAAGTTGCATGTCCCTATGACTAACCACCCTTAATGATGTTTTTTGGATGGAGGTGGAAAAGCTGCTGCAGGAGTGTGGGTGCTAGCAGAGGAAAGAAGAGTTTCTGAGAACCTGTCTCTTGCCACAGGTCTAAGTGAAGAGAGAAATGTGTCAATTAAGTCTTTACTCCCAGGGATATGCAGGAATATAGCGGGTTGGTTTATTTAGTGATTGCAATTGCCAGTTTTCTAAGGAATAAGGCGATTAACATTTTTAAGCCTTTTCCTTCTCACTCCTCTCTCCTAATCTCTGCTATTCTATATCTATCCCTTCATTCTTCATGCCCCTCTGGGGCTGTTGCTTCAGTGTTGAATACCAATGAGATAATATGTACTGCGACCCCAGGCCACCATTGGGTAATTTCATCAGTTTGAAAGCAGCCAGCCAGCTGGCACTTTTTCAGGCACCAGGTGATTTGAGTCCTCCAACAATCAATGGTTCATTTAATAGGCAGCCCATGTGGAAACGGCATTTCAGCCCCAGCTCTAATTTAAAATGATAGGACTAACTCCAAGCTACCTTGAAAATGCCTAAATATTGGCAGGGCTGTGGAGACGTACAACAGCGATGAATAAGACTTTGCTGTTTGTGGCAGCCCTCTCAGCAAGAGGCAGTACTTCAGGGAGATATCCAAAGCAAGGCCGTTTATCCCCACCAGGTGAGGGAAGAGGCCATCCAGCCATGTATTTTGTCCTCTAGCTGCACTGTCAATGAAAGACTTTCTGGACATTAAAGAACAAAGTCTCATAAGAGCCTTGGAGAAAGGTTATCCCCTCCATTCAGATAGGGAAACCAAAGGGGAAAGAGTGGCTTCCCCCGATGTCACATCAGAGGCATGTGGAAGAGCCGGAGGCCCAGCCTGCCCATGGTCCAGTGCATGCTTTCTTACCAAGCCACAAGCTCACGTTGCAAACAGTCGGTAGTCCCACATATTGTGGTAGGCAAGCACAGCCTACAGATCTTCATTTTGCTGGGTTGAGAAGACAGTAAGGGAATGGCTTGCTGCCTCCTCCAGAGATCCCCAAGGCAGCAGGCCCTCATGAGGGGACATCATGAAGCTGTCCTGGAGAACGGCTTCCCCACCTTTCTGCTGATGGGATGGGACATAAGCAGAGAAACATGCCACTTGACTCAAGATTGTTGGTTTTGCCCTGTTACTCCAGGTGACTGCTTGTTCAAGCTAATGTGCTTAGAGTGTGTGCTTAGCACTGTACCATATGGAGAGTATAAGTGGATTTTCTTATCCAAGTACCTCTATATCTATACAGCCTTTATTTTAGGAAAAGCAGGCAAGGCTAACAGAGCTTAAACTTTTACCTCTGATTTGTGGAAACTAACTGAACCTCAGTTGAGATGTACAATTACCTTGCTTCCTCTGTATGGGGAGCAGAACACAAATTGCCTCCACATTTTTAAAATGAAGCCCAGGGACCAGAGGTTCCTGAACAGTAGCCCCCTGGCTCCATCAGATGTGACAAGCCACTGAACTTGGCTGTCTCAGTTTCCCCACATGAAATACTGCTCCCCAACCCCACAACTTGCAAAGATTGATAAGCAGAGTCATTTCCAGAGGGAAAAAAGTTTTGTGGATTTCTGTGATTTGTGTTAGATTCGGTAGTGGCTCTACGTGCGATGGGAGGTCTGGTTCTGTACACTGAACAGCAATTCGGATAGTATCATTTCTCTCTCATCTGAGTAATGGCACCACCACACTATGCACCTTGTTACCTGAATCCTATTCCTTGAAACTCCTTATTAAAACTTTGTTGGAACTGAGGGGCATTTTAGTCCTTCATCCAGTAATAACGGAGCGGGGAAAGGGTGTGCCGGGGAGGAAGTCCAACCAATCTCCATGACTCTAACAAATAAGTGTGCTACTATAATGGTGAGGGAAATCTCTGTGTACGATCTCCCCCCCCCCATCAAAAACTTTAAGAGAAGGTGGAGGGTACTGTTTAGAGAAATGTATGATTTTTAAAAGCTAGCCAAGTGCAGAAGAGAAATAATGCAACTTTTGCCTCCAGAGAAATAACCTTCAAATCACAATTTGACAAACAATATCAAAAACTATCAGAGAAGCGAGCGATCGCGCTGACTGCGGTGTTTTCATTCCATTCTCAGCAGTGTGACCTCATCCCAGTCGCACTCGCACAGAATCCTATTACTGCTGCCTCAGCTGCAGAGCTTCGAGACAAAGGAAGGTTACAGACACATCACTCCCCTCTGTGCCTTGCTAATCAATAGTTTTTATCTAATTTCTTTGCTTCAAGATACAGGAAAACAAGGTGCTGTGTCTGAAATGGAAGGCTGGGAATAACTGAGCTTTGTGGGAATCGATACAAAATAGAATAGCTGACAATGTCATCCTGCCCAAAACACTGAAGCCAGATTCAAAGTTCCTCTCATTATCTAGATGTTTGTATTTTTAAAGGCTATGACTTAAGTGTCTGCAAAAATATTGGCTTTGCTTAAGAGCCATTGTGGGTTTTGAGCTTCTGGAGATGCTGCGCAGTCTATTTGCTTTCCTTATAGCTTTGGTCCGAGTGCAAGTTCCCCTCTTTTTGTACCGCTCCACGCGGCTTGGATGCTGGCGGCTTAAATGGTTGTCTGGTATTTCACTTGCAGCATCCAGGTAGGTGATTGCTGCCTGACAAAGCACAGTAGGCTGGACCCTCAGCTGGTGGGAACTGGGGCAGCTGTGCCAATTATGCAAGTAAACCACAACACATAAGGTGTTTGGGATGAAACAAACACCCCCCAGCATTTCCAACTCCCAGCACATTACTGACAGTGTTAGATAGGCATGTATATTAGAGACTAATTCTGCCGGAGTGGTGGCAGGCATCTGCTGAGTTAGAGGCTTTTTTTCCCTGAGAGTCAAAAAAAGTACTCTGCAACAAACTGCCAGTCATTTTCGAGAAGGAAAGGATCCTGCGCTATCAGAAGTTAATTCCCCTTTAGGTTGCACTTCCTTGTCAAAGAAATCATGCCATGCTCCTTTAAGGACAAACACACATAGGACAAGGATTCCCTTGAAATGAGCCTGGCTCATTTTTACAGGAAAACTCCTATTCCCATTCTACCCTTCAACCCCACTTCAGCTAGCTCCCACAGGGCTCCTCCTCCTAGCCCACCACCACCAGACTAAGGCCTTTCCGCTCCCCAGCACATCCCTTTTGTAAAGTTCCTGTGGGGAATTAATTAACTCTCCACAGCTGGCACATCTCTGCAGTCAGGGCAGGCAGCTGTGTTCTTGCAGCTAACCCCAGGAAGGGAGAATTAACCCTTTTCCTGACAAACTGTGGACCAGATCAGTGCACTCCATCACATTGCCCAGCACTTTGTTCTAAAATATTAAGGCACCGGTCCAAAAACAAGAGACTGAGATAGCTCCTAAGTTCACAACTACAACCCTCACTTTCCTGCTCAGCTGCTGCCCAACCCTGGAGGTACCTAAGTCTTGGACTACAAAACTCCCCAAATGTCTAAAATATGGCTTCTATGCATGCCCCGAAAAACTTCAGCCTTCCTAGGGCTGGGCAGCCTGGCATCTCCTGCCACAGTTCAAAACCAAGACCTTTCTCTGCCTCTCTCCCCTGAGAGCCAGTGGGCAATTTCCAGAGCACAAGCCCCAGATGGACTCTGCACACCATGCAGTGGTAGTTGCTGCCTTCTTTAAAATGACACAAGAAGGAGGTGATCTTCTTGGACAATAGCTCAATGGTCAGAGCTCTCATCTGGGATGTGAGAAGTTTGGGTCCCAGGTCCTCTGTTGCTTGATGGCATTAAAACCCACTCTAACCACAGGGCTATGGGGTATTCTGGGGTATGGGATAGAGACCCTCACCAGCGATGCAGGTGTTCACCTCTCACAAAAGATTTACAGATGCATGAGTTCAGAGAGAGGAAAGCAAGAGCAAACAGGAATGCTTAGGGCACCTACGTGCAAGCAAGGAGACCTGGGTTCCCGGGCCTGTTTCTGTTACACAGTCACTGATCCTCTTCCTCACTGGCCCAATTTAATTCTGCTATGGAAAGTAACACAGTTTCCACAAGAGGGATTCTTGGTGCCCCATTGGACAGAAGTAGGATTTGAACCTGGGTGTCCCAGATCCAGAAAGTTGCTGGATTAAAGGGGGCACCACCTTTACCTTCCTCTCCTGTGTGTCACCCCTGTGTGTCACCACCATCTTTATAGGTGGAAAAAGACTCATAGGTGCCTGCCTTCAGGAATGGGATCTACGCTGTGAATCCTGCATGGGAAGCAGCACCTACCAGCACTGGTAAGTGCTGAGCTAGTCCTGAAGCTGTAGAGAGCAGCAAATGTTAAGGCGCACCCCTGTCCTCAGTATTGTCTTCCTTAGGCTGCTTTTCAGCAGCCCCTCACTGCACAATATGTTTTGGAAATGCCACTCTGAAGCACCTAATTCAGGGTTGTGGGTTTGCGGACAGGGGTCAGCTACTTAAATGTTAGACATTGCAGTGCTCAGCATTATGCCACCTAAGTCCCTTTCTGTATTTCGGCCTCAGGCACCTCTTTTAAGGTCAGTGGGTGCATCTACATGAGGCACATTAGATTAATCTAATGCACAGTAAGGCATCACCATTTACACATGCACAGCATTTACTGTGCAGTAAATTAGTCTAAGAAGCAGTTTGCTAGTCCCTGTAAGTTCAGGGACTAGATTAACCACACATTAGCCAATGTGCAGTAGTGTACATGTAGATGCTGACTCTGGTGTAAGTCTGCGCCTGGACAGTTGAACCAGCAGGGAACCAGCCTCCTATTTGGGGCAGAGCCATGTGGCTAGGAGTTTCTCCAGCCACGTGGCAAGGACAGCTCCTTGGCTATCCCATGCTGGCCTTCAGACCCCTGGTCTGACCTCTGGGGCCTGTGCTACCTTCTGTCTGCCTCTGGGTGCTGGGTCTCACAAACGTGAACATGTGCCAGCTGTAGCTGTCTCACAGACCCTGGCTCTTGCCCCCGGTGCCTGTGCCACCCAGCTGCCCACCCCCCAGTAACCATGCCCCTTCACTGTGGGCATGTGCTAAGCCCTGCCAGCATCTGAAGTCCCTGCCTGAGTCCTCAAGACCCCTAGCAGCAGCTTAAGTAGCAGCACCCCCAGCACCACAAACAGCTTCCTGGGGCCCCAGTTGGTTGGGGGAAGAGACTGCCAACCTCACTGCGGTGTGGGGCAATGTCAAGGTACTGAGGGAGTTTGCCTGGAGAAGCCAGTCAAATGCTCATATCTATGAAATGATGGTGCTCTGCATGCAGGAATATTGCCATCAGTGGTCTGGGTGCCAGTGCCACATCAAGGTCAAGGTCCTAGGGACCCAGTGGGTCCATGTCACAGACCACAACCAGCAGTGGTCCTGTGGGGCTGACCACGGGACCATGCCCTTCATGTAGCAGGCAGACTGTATCCTGGCCATGGCTTCATGAGACCCTGGCTAGGCCCGCCATGTCCACTCCAGCACGGGCAGGCTGCTGAAGCCTCTGCCATGGCCCACCAGTGACAAGCACTCTCCAGAGGAGGGCCCTCAAGGCACCAGGGAATGACAGGCTGGGGATGGCCCAAGTGGTGAGAAGCTGCCTCTGCACGCTTCCACACAGTGCTTCCACACCCCAGGGCCCTGCAGGCAGCTGCACCACCTCACCACTGGCAGGGACAGAGTCTGACCATTGGGAGTGCCTGTGTGCCCTCCTGGTAAGCCCTGCACAAGGAGGAGGGTCCTCAGGCTGCATGCCTGGAGCCAGGGGGGGTGAGAGCCCCCTCCATTCCTTCCCCTCCCTTCCTCTTTTTTCCCTTCCTGGCCCTGTCTGGGAAAGCTCCCCACAACACACAGGGACGCAAGAGGCAGTGCATCCCCCATGCACCCCTCCCAGCTTGAGAAGCCAGCACTCTCTCAGCTAGGGCCTGTCACACGCACAGAAACTCATTGATGGCAACAGCAATCTCTTCCTTGGCTGTGGAAATCAGGCTCTTGTAGTGTAGGCAGAGATACCCCTCCAGGTGATGGTGCACATTGCAAGGAGGCACGGGCTAGCCTGGGGTGCCATTGAAGCTCAGGGCCCTGCACCACATTCTCAGCTGCACCCAGGGCACCCTGCTGATCAGCACTAGAAGGATGCTGTGGGTCAGGCACCCCACAGTGCAATCGAACAGCTTGTTGCAGTGTGCCTGGAAGACTCTCAGGGCACACTTGGAGTACAGGCCATGCATGGCAGGGGTCATGGCCTAGGCTGCTGGCTCCATGTCTTAGCCTAGTAGTTTCATAGTTTCATAGTTGCTAGGGTCGGAAGGGACCTGAGTAGATCATCTAGTCCGACTCCCCGCCATGGCAGGAAAGTAGAAACCCCTCACCCCCCACCCTGGACAGCAAGTGCCATGCAGGCCACCTGCCCTTGTGGAGGGAGTTGGAATGGAGGACTTGGCTGGTGGCTGCCTGTGGCAAGGTCCATGCAGCCAATTTACCATGACCCCTGGACACCTGTATGCACACAACACCAGATCTGAGACTGGGCAGTGCACAGCCCCTTGATACAGTACACATTATCTCTGAAATGTTGCAAACTCTCACAAAGAGCCTCTCTCTCCTGGCTCTGCAGGTCCAGCAACTGCTTACAGGGGAAAAGCACCAGCTGCCTGTGGGCATGCACCTGCAAGGACACCTCCATCATCAGCCAGTGCTCTCTGCATGCACCGCCTCCACCAGCCCCAGATGAGGAGGGGTGGGACAGTCATATTGCCCAGCTGCAGGTCCAGGACACCTAGTGAAAAAGCACCCATTCTCCACCAGGGCTGACAGGGCAGAATTCCAGAAGATCCAGGCATTGGCACCGATGGTTGTGAAAGTGCCTCGGTGGTCTCCCGCAGCCTAAAGCATAACCGAGTGGAGGCTCTCCCAGCAGTAGTATGGGTGGTCCCCCCAAGGCAGGCAGGTAATGGGGATATGTGTCCTGTCTAGGGCCCCAGTGTACTGTGGAAAACCAAGGGCTCAGAAGCCTACAACCACCTCCAGGGGATCAGTGACCCGGAGCACAGTGTGGTCCAGCAAGTCCTGGAGGGCACCACAGATCTCCAGGATGGCCTCTCCAGCAATCACGTTGTCCATCCCAAACAGGTGGCCAGCCAAAACAAGTGACTGGCAGGCATGGCGAGCTTCAAGAGGGTGATGGCCACTCAGGTCTCTGCAGGGCGAGGTGGTCACATGGTGGTGGGCTGCCACTCCAGGTGCAGGCCAAGCTAGTGGAGTAGTTCCTGGAACATGGCCTGGGTCATTTGGAAGGAGACCAGCCACAGGTTTCAGGAGGTGGCCCAGGAGCTGGTAGCCAATGGCCTGGGGGAAGCAGGCCACAGACTGGGCTTTGCACCTGGCTGTGTGGCAGCGTGGGGCAGACAGGTTGAGGCCCGCATGGGCAGATGGCAGTCACTGTCACTGTGGAGTGCAGCAAGCACAGCAGCAAGCAGATCATTGCTGCCAGGGCCTGGGGCAGAAGCAGCCATAGCGCACTGGGCACAGGCTCTGGGGACAGCATCCTAGGGGGCTGTGCCAGCAGGCTGCAGGCTATGCTGGGCATAGAAGCATGTGGCCAGGGAACAAGGTGAGGGGCAGCCTTTTAAAAAGCACCCTTGGCACCCATGCAACTGGACCCAGCCTGCAGCTCTCCTGGCTGCTGGAGAGCAGATCAGGGCAGGAGCAGGCCTGGACCTGCCTACTTCCACTGGGCACAAATCTGCTCCTGACAGAGTGCACGTGTAGACACATTCCTGGGCAAAGCTTACTGTGCCTTATTTTACTGCGCAGTAAGCTTAAGGTGCATTAATAGCACATGTAGACATGCTGATGTTTCCTTTCATTCCATGTTGACATTATAATGGAATCTCCTTGGGCTTCCCTTGGAAGGACTGTGAAATCACTGACACATTCCCATGAGTGTGGCCTCAGTTCTCTTATAAAAATCATTATGAAAAGCAGTGATTGCACATAAATTGCAGCTGTTTTCCAAGCTGAAATATCTAACCCAGAGTAAAATATTGTTTTTGCTGAACTATAAGATTGAATATATAATTATTTATAATTAATATGGTTAGTCCTTCTATAGCATCTCCAAAATATAGTGCAAACATAAACCAGTATAACATAATTAATCTATTTGAAATTATTCATTGTTGTTGTACTTCGAAGTGCCTTTAAGTAGTTAGCATGTGGGGTCTGGGTTCCAAAAATACCGGCCGTTATTCTCAATTTTTCCACTGACTTTGGACTAGCTAGCATGAACCTACTTATTCCATGTACACATTGGAGAAAACAACACTTACCTAGGACACTATGGGAATAAATCAATATTTTCTACAGTATTTCAAATAATAAGTGCTACAGAAGTCTGTTTTGAGTTGCCTATGGTTGGTTGGTTTGGAGGTTTTCATTTTTAAAAAGTAGGAATATAAATCTCTAAAATATATATGGACTTCTGTGTAGTATAGAGGAATAAACCATTATTATGGAATAAAAAATGTGTAGCTCCATCGCACTGTTGCTCCAGAATAGGTCAAAGGCCAAAATCCAATTATGGATCTCAGTTCTGGCATCCATATGAACAATATTTTATAAAAGGACTGCTTATTCAGGTAAAGACTTATTAATAAAAAATGTAAAATGCCCTGCCCTGCCTTCCCACTCCCATTTCCCATTTCAGATATGCTGAAGCTAGATGCTCTGCTTTAACAAACATACTTATATGGTTGCTTATCTCTGTATGTTTTAAAGTCATTGTGGTAGGAAATACCAGTATTTACCCAAGGGAAAGTACTACCTAGAGGTGGAAGAAATGTTTTCAATAAAAAGGATTACTGAAATGGAGTTTCAGAGGGACTGGAATGATTTCTGAATAAAGGTTGAATTTAGCAAATAGTTTTGGATTAAAAATGTTAAGGTTGGGGGAATCCTAATTTCAATTCATTTCAATTAAACCTTTAAACTTCTAATTCTGAAGCAGAATGGGATGTTTTAAAAATATTGAAATTAATAAAAATACTCACAAATGAAAGTCATGTATAGAGTTAAATAACTTAAAAGCAAAATTGGATGTTTCACTTTTCTCATTCCACTGAAAAATGTAAATAATTTCACCTTTGTTCAGCCTCAGCCATTTTCCCCCATTTCCAGCAAGCCAAAAATTCCACATTTGCCCAGCTCAACTGGCTAATGGCAGACTGACATTTAATAGTATTTCTTCTATCAATTCTCATAAGTCTGACTAAATTTCAATACATTTTATTCACCAGCACAAGGTCCCGTTCATGCGTTCTGTATTTTGCCCTGTGCTGTGATTTTATGATGTTATAGCTGCATTTTAATTTAGGAATGGAGCCAGAATCTTTTTTCTGACTTAATATCAGCAACACAGAACTAGAAGTTAAGCACTGCCTGGCCTGGAGTGCTAGAAGAATGTTTTTCATCCCTAACTTTTAAGACTATAGACGGGAAGTTAGGCAGATAAGAGAGCAGGGAGTCGCACATCAGGAGATCCATTCCTAAGGTTTGGAATAGACATTTTAAGTCACCTTAAGCAGAATGTAAAATCAAGTCATTGTTATATACCTCTGGGAAGTGCGTTGAAACTTGCATTAAAAACATGTCATGTGGGTTCTGTGTTATTAATTTATTCCCATTATCACTAATTTATTAGAATAGTACACTGCGTCTGCCAGCCTTCTGCTAACAGTTGCTGGCAGGCTGTGGGCACTGGTGGTTACTAACTACTAATAAAACTCTCTCTAGGGACTGATTCTGGAGATCAGCCAGCTGGTATAGTTCTTCGGCTCCTTTTACTTTAAACAACGTCCTACATGCATAGGCACATGAAAGACAGCGGTCAGCTATCCATATATTGGACTGGTAGTTGTCACATCTCTCAAGGTCTTTGTTTACCGCATGCAAGTTCTCTGTCTTTCAGCAGTGTAGAAAAATGAAGGTGGAGGAAAAGAGACCTGACACCATTGGAGTTATTCAGTAGTTTAATTGGTTTCTGTAACTTGGCAGACAGCATGGATACCATGCTGCTCAGGAAGTCTCTCTGTGATGAACAGTACCCTGGTGACACTAGGCCCAGCCACAGCAGCAGAGGTGGGGGCAGGCCCTTCTCCCTGCAGTTTGATTGATTATGCCTGGCAGAAATCAGTCGTAACTAATGGGAAATCTCAGTTGGGTTGATTCAATTTCTATTTTTGTATTGGAGGCTAGTAGTTAAATAAAAATTGGTTACAGATAATTGGTTAAATGCCAGCCCTTGGAGATGTTGGGAGGGAGGGGTAAGGAACCAGCAAACTTTGGACCTAATTTTCAGTTCATTGAAAATTTGGAAAATATTCTTTTCTTTTGCAATAAGATTTCTTTTGCATTGTCTATCAACCAAAAGCATTAAAGTTTCACTGGCCTCTGAAAATACTGGACTTAACATATCTTTGTTCTGATGCAGGAAGGCAATGCCCAGGTAACTATGTAAATGAACCAGCTGTCCCATGTGCAGTAAATTCAATATGGAATAAGCCCCCTTAGGCATTTTCAAAGTGGGAAAAATTGGACCTGAAAGGCAATGTCCATAGCTATCCATTTTCTCTTGGAAGAGTTAAGTTATTACATATTTGCCCCACACAAAAGTATTTTTTGCTAGCTTGTTTTGGTTTTGGTTTTTTAATCCCTGGACTGTGCTTCTGAGGAAATAAAATTTCACCAAAGTATCAAGCAAAAAGAAAATGTGCAAAAAATGTAATGACATCCTCAAGGTTTGGAGGGTAACTTCTTGTTGCCATTGTTGACCTAGATTTATCTTGGTTCTTTAAGTACTATAGTTAACTATCAGGTGATGAAGCGAACTGTGTTCCCAATGTGTCTAAACCGACTGTTAAAAAGTCAACAGCATCTCTGTGTCTCAGTGCTCAAGTGATGCTGCTTTGGTATTGAGTGAAAGGGATGTGAAATACATTAAAAAAGTCCCTAGATAATGTATTTGTAGGTAGCCTTTATTGTAGGTAGTCCAGTGATGTGTACAGGCGCCCTATTGCTCCAGCCTTATTGTTGTTAGTGTTGCTTTTCCATTCTTGCTGCTTCAGTTACCTGTGCATTACCATGCATTGAGATCATCTGATACTCTTGAGCTAGCCTCTCACGAAATATCCAATGCTCTTGTTTTATACACACAATAATCCACTGGCAACTACCCTCATAGAATATGAATGTATAGGCGTAGTCTCTCTGCAGACCTATGGCACTGTTTAATCCCATGTTTAAATGTGATTAACTGTTTAAATCACATGTTTAAATGACAATATAGTCATTTAAGCTATGTGTATATATTATCTCAAAGATGTAAGTATAAATTTATGAATGCATGTCTCCAAAGTGCACTGGCTCCAGTTGTCTGTTTTGGCCTGCTACAGAGACAAAAGCCAGAGGTAATGGTCAAAGCTGGGCTCTCCTTCTGAACCACTGCTCCAAGATGCTGAAATATTTGGATTGCAGACTCTGAATCCTATATACGTGATGAAAGAGCATGCATAGAGAAATATTCGGGTAGAGGAATAAGGAAGGGCTAAATTGCAATAATATCAGTTCATGGCGCCATGGAGTATATGAAACTCATGCTCAGGATGCTTGGGCAGAAGACAAAACATTTCAAAAGCAAACAGATGGCGGAAAAAAACCCCAAGTTTTTCTCTTCCTTATCATATTTCTTATTCTGGGCTCATGAAAAATGACTACGCCATCAAATGGCCATCACAACTGACTGTGCCATCACCACATCAAGCATCAACAACAGCTCAAAAAATACAAGTCCAACCCAAAGTAATAATCACAATACAATGTTACATACTCTGTAAAACTGTTTGGCTTCTCTGTCTGCCACATGCTCAAGGAGACCTGACCACTGAGAAATAAGCCACTAATAAAGTAATGATGGAGAGGAGAGGGAAAATAATTAACATTTTCTTTAAAAATCCAGCATAAAAAATTTCCTATTTTTGCTGTGAATTGGCATGGAGCCTGAATCCTAGGTAAGTTCCTGGAGGTCAACAGGATCAGTGGAAAAGAGAGGAGCTTTGTGCACCCAAACAGCCAGAGTCCATGGGCACTGCTTTCTCTCTGCTTGGCAGACCAGAGGGCAGCCGTCTCTATGCTAGTGGCAGCATTAGGAAAAGGATCAAGCCCAGTGTAGACACATCTGGAGCAAAGTTCTGCTAGAACTTGTCCCATGGATTTGCACTGAAGTTAGGAGGGATGTGAGCATGGAAAATGCTTGGTACATTAGATATAGTCCTACTGTGTTAGCCTCTACTACTGTCTAGTTTATGCATGGTTATAAAAGCACAAGGCAGAGAGGCATTGCTATTTTTCTGGAAAACATTCTTTTGTACAAGTGTGCAGCTTTGTCTCCTTCAGTTATGTTGGGTTTTAGTTATTCTAAAATCTGACTTTATAAAAACCCTCTGTAAAAGAATATAAAATGAAGGCGCTTGCAGTGTAGGAGTGATTAGAATTCTGGAGTGTCACAGTACATTCTCTTACTGATTCTTTTTTGTGTTTTTCCCCCCTCAGAATAGTACACTTGTGGGCTTTAGAGATCTTAAAATAGATTTAAGATAATTTTTTTTAAATCAACATTTGGGACTTGAATTATACAACTTTGGTGCAAACTTTCAGCAGAGTTAATTCATGCTGGAAACTAAACTGTGGGTCTGTTACCAGATTGGGGCCAAAATCAAACATACTATGTATGTGAGAAATGCTCCAAATATTTGGCCCATGTAAACTTACCTTTATTACAGGTGCACAACTCCTGAGATACATTAACACTATGTGGTTTACCTGCATATGTAACCCATGGAAAATAGATATATATCTTCATGGTATAAAATTAAATTACCAGGGCACGATCTTGGAGATTGCTGGAAATCTCCTGAGAAAGGCCAAGTGCCTTCGACTCTCGTTGCCATCAGGGAAGCTCCGGACGTCTTGCAGGATAGGGCCTTCATTGTCTTGCAGCTAAGTATGGGTTTCTGCAAAGCTGCTATTCCAATGCTGGGTCTTGAATGCATTTTTTGTAGTGCCAAAGTCAGATAACAAGTCTGGCTCTCCAGATGCATGTAAGACCAATAGCAGGAACTTCAAACTGATTTACAAGGTACAGCTAATCTCCAACATGTTCAACAGGAGCCAGGTTTCTCCTTAAATACTCAAACAGGTGTTCCCTTCTCTTTTTTACAGTTGGGCTACTGCATATTTAGGCCCTTGCTCAGCAAGGTATGTAGGCATATCTCTGTCTTTTACCATGCATACAGTGCCATTGTCTTCATTGGGATTGCTAATGTGCTCAAAGTTAGGCATATGCTTAATTACTCTGTAGAAGAGTGACCTGAAATAGCTCCCTGATATGAAAAGGCTACGTTAGGTTAACTACAAATGTTATTTGCCTTGTGGGAACCTTTGTCTTGGTTCCATGATTGAGGGCAAACCATAATGTAGTAATGGACAGATAATGCACTTAACTCCATTTTTTAAACAATATTTTATTGATTTAACTGAAAATCTCTAATCTGTGGATTTACTCTCTATAATGCCAGCCAATAAGGGTGTTGAAAGAGCAGGGAAAGGAGGGGAAAAAACCAGTAGCAGTCTACATTTTTAACCCTTTCTAGATATATTTTTTTAAATGGTCTTTTGTCTCATATCAATGGCATGAAACAAAGCCAGCAGCATTTCTTTGTCAGACCCATTGGTAACACAGACAGAGAAGAAAGGCAAACAAGGACAGCCCAATTTGTGCTGCAGCTTGCTACATTAGAGCATGTCTGTGCCCTGAATCTTTTCTCTGTTCATGCCAGCACTCCTTTGATGATTACTTTATCTGAAGAAGATAAGACATTATGAATTTGATTATGGCATCACTCCATGTGGTTTGACAGGGCCTCAAGCACATTGGTAAATTGCTGTCTGAGCAGTTCCATTATTATTACATAGCGTGGCTCAGAGTTAAGGGCCAAGCTGGAATAAATATAGAATTAAAAAAAAATGATAACAGTCACTCACAGCCTTTAAAGAAATTACTCTTTTAAAGTTACAGTGTCTTCTCATTATTTGCAATGTCATTCAGTTAAACATTAATAATTGCTGGACTGTGTATTACCTACAAGCTCAAAGCAATCCCAGCTTTTAGCTTCACAAAGCTGAAATGTCATTTTTGACCACCTTTGTAGAATTTAATCAGTACTTAAATTGTACAGAACATAGAAGGAGAAGTGTTGATGGCAGTTGCTTTGAGACCGATCATATAATTTTCAAGCTGAATTTTATGATTATGCAGTATTTTAACTAGGAGGACACTACTCTGACCATAATTTTAACAAGAGGAGCTTTTTACAATGTTTTTTTTTAATATACTCAGGGATTCAGTGCTTTCAGCTTAAGGACCTTTGTCTTGATACTTAGAAAACAACAATACGCTGCTTTGTAAGGGAGGGCATATGAAGAGCAAAAGTTTGCATCCACCCATTATCACTTTAAGTTTAGAAAACTGATTAATTATAATTATGAAAGATTATAAATTTATATGGTGCCTTAAAAATGTAGGGCTACAGGCAGAGGGAAGTATAAGCTGGTGTCATTAACAAATCTTCCTGACTCCTTCCCTTTGTGAGAAGGGAAAGACAGAAAGAAAGTTGAAACGGGGCATCAGAGGGAAAGCCCTTTTTGGACAAGCCAAAGGTCCATATCAGTCAATAAGGCAATAGGGGTGTGCGAAGCAGGCCGTATTCAATTTGGATTCGGCCCAAATCAGGGACAGTGATTCAAGTCATTGATTCGGATCACTGTCCCGATTCAATTCAGTCGAATCCAAATTTGAAGATTCAATGCTGATTCAGAGAATCAGCAGTACAGCCATAGACACAGCTTGAAATGTTTTTTCTACATACCTTGAGGTACCAGGCGGCTCGTGAATGCTGTGATGTTGGGGCAGATGGAGCATCCCACGAGGGGGGGTAGGGGGAGCGCCCTCCACATGCTCAGCAACAAACCCGGAAGTGGACTGGAAGTACTTCCGGTCCACTTCCAGGTCCACGGGCAGCATGTGAGGGCCCCTCCCAAGGAGCATGCTGGGGGATAAGGCCCACCAGGGAGTGTGGGGGGGCATACCCCATGCACCCCACCATCGCAGCATTCATGAGCTGCCTGCTACCTTTAGGTATGTAGAAAAAACATTTAAAGCTGTGTCTATGTCCAAATCTCTGAATCTTTCTGAATCTCTCCAAATCGATTCGGAGAGATTAAAGGGTCCTCTGATTCAATTCGGATTCGGAGACTTGGCCACCGTATCGGGCCAAATCTCCACCAAATCGAATCAGGGACCAAAGCTTCTCACAGCCCTATAAGGCACCTATTTGTTGATAAGCCACATGGGTTTCTACAGTCTAGTCTGATCCGAGAGGAGTGAGAGAGCTGGAAACTTGACCCACACACAAGGAACATCAATTCTCTCACCTTAGGGTGCAACTCACTTTCATCAATGTGGTGGATAGGGTGACCCCTGGATCCAGTCCTGCTCTATACCGAACTTCTTCAGCTTCACCTTTAATTGGAGAGAAAAAGATACAGTGAGTGCCTCCATATACTCTTGAGTTCTGTAAAGCCTTCCTCAACAAACAGCACTTACTCATACCAAAAGCCCTACAGATTTTCTTGGGGCTGTTTTTGTGAGTTAGGGTTGCAGACTGCAGCTCATACTCATACTCTCTGCAGAGCAGTGTCACTCTTGTTTCCTCCTTAGCTGACATGGTGTGCATTAAGCTGAAGCAAAGAGGCCCCCTGCTTTGATGTTCTTTGCTAGAATCCAAGAAAAGCGTATAGAGAGTATTTTAATAATTAAGAATTATGGATTTGAAAGCAAAGCTGTTAACATTGCCAAGCTCAACCAAGGCCTCTGAAAAGTACTCAGTCAAAATGCATTTCTAAGAAGAAATTATGTCGTAAATTATTTTTATGGAATGTTCAAATGTTAAATGAATATTTAGGTTGCAGTTCATGAAAACCTCCCTTCTTTGAAAAAATGTTTTCCTTTTACAGATTTCTCTTTGTCAGCATTTCTAACAGTAAAAATGACAAACTTTTGTGGGTAAATGCCAATGGAGACAGCTGTATTTTATTATTGAATACTTCTGGTGCTTAGTTTGGCACCAGTCCTGTTTATATTGCTAGTAAGATTTCATGCAAGCCTTTGCGAGGTCTTGTGTTTAAACTTAGTTGTCTGATATGGTTTGTAATTGATTCCATCCCCCCTCTTTCTTGGTCCAATTTCCAAAAGAGAATGTATCACTGTGCAAGGAGCAACCCTTCCAATGTTGCAAACTCAAAGACAAAAATTCCCCAGCAAGACGCTAAGAAATCTCTGGTTCTATTATGATTCTTTTTAGCTGCTAAGAGAATATATGAGTTCCTGCTGTTCCTACCATGGGATTCCTATTTTTTCATATGTTTGTATTAATTAACTTTTCTCAGGGTTAACTCAAACCCACCCATGTGTCTCACGTTTTAACACCAAACATCTAGCATTTGGCTGCACTTTCTAGTGCCTTCTTTTTCCATTCCTTTTTTCGAGGTCTGATCTCCCCCATTTGCTGCTATCATTATGTTTGGCAATCTGCTGCATACTTGACCTAGGCAGATGTCTCAAAACATCTTCACAAAAAGGATCCACTTATTATTTCAAAGGAATTTGCTTGGGGACTTTTGCCCACTTTCTGCACAACATATGAACCAGTGAATATTATTTGTGAAAAGGTTCACTGTAAGTGAATATTAATCTTACCCAATTGTGTGTTTTTGTGTTTTAAGGGATAGACCTGTGATTGAGACATTGGGACGAAGAGGAGGGGGAAAGTTCCTAAAACCATGCACCAGTGCCCTGGAACAGAAAGAATTAAAAGATCCCTATAATGATTACACCCCGGGTAAAATACTGCAAGTCACAAGAGTACTGTACTCAGTGGCTAATTCTGTGATGCTCCCATTAGAGCACTCTGTGAACCTTGGCTAGCCTGAGGAATCACCTGCCATTACTGAGACTTCTGTGACTCCCAATTTATGCAGCCGCCCATAGCTCCCCATTATAGTGTCCTGCTTCCTGTCCTTGTTCACATCTTTATTCACCTGCTGTACCTTGTCTAAATCTCTAGATGGTTGAACACACAGTCCTTGTGTTATATGTTTGCACAGGGAATATTACAATGCAGTCCTAAATCCCTGACTGGGATCCCCGGGACTAACACAATAGCAAGAATAATTATGAAGAACATGCCACATCTTTGTAGCACTCTGATCTTCTTAGAAGATCCCCTATTACATTTCACAATATCTAAAATGAGGTCTTGCTATCGTCTTGTTTATTTTTTTTTAATCAAAATCACTTTCACACGTTTCAAAACTCATTTCCCACTGTTAAATGCTGTAAAGGATAAAGCAGGTTATTCAGAATCAATTCAGGTCCCTCTCTTGCTGACTGTGCCCCAGTTTAAACTGTAAGCAACACTCCCTTACCTCATTACTTTACATTTTTCTACAGCAAACTGCATGTGCAGGTTATCTTACCATAACAATTTTTTCCATATCCACAGCTAGAATGAAAGTGCCTTCCTGTAGGAAAAGGTAACACTAGTTAACCTTATAATAGGGGTGTGCAAAATGGGCCATATTTGATTCAGATTTGGATTTGACCTGAATCAGGGATGGTGATTCGATTAGTTGATTTGGATCATTGTCCCAATTCAATTTGGCCAAATCCAAATTTGAAGATTTGGTGCTGATTTGGAGAATCAGCAGTTCAGCCATAGACACAGCTTTGATTGTTTTTGCTACACACTTCGAGGTACCAGACGTGGCTTGTGAGTGCTGAGATGGTGGGGCGGATGGAGAATCCCATGGGAGTGGGGGGGGGCGCCATGCGCTCAATGGTGAACCCGGAAGTGGACCAGAAGTACTTCCGGTCCACTTCTGGGTCTGCCACTGAGCATGTGGGGGGTGGCCCTCAACACCCTCCCAGCCTGGTGATGAACCACTGGGGGACCCCGGGTGTCCCTCCTAGACCCAGGGACACCAGTCCCTGAGCCAGGGGGTGGACCCAGCTTGCTCCCCAGTGGACCCAGAAGTAGACTGGAAGTGGATGGGGATGCTCCATCCACCCCACCATCACAGCATCCATGAGCTGCCTGGTACCTTGAGGTATGTAGAAAAAACATTTAAAGCTGTGTCTATGTCTGAATCATCGAATCTTTCCAAATCTCTCCAAATCAATTTGGAGGGTTCCAATTCAATTCAGAGAGATTAAAGGGCCTCCTGATTCAATTCAGATTCAGAGATTCAGCCACCAAATCAAGCCAAATCTCCTTCAAATCGAATTAGGGACCAAAGCTTCGCACAACCCTACTGTATAAGGACACTAAAAGTTCTAAACCCCAAAGCTTTGCAACTTATTGTAGCAATAAAGTATCACTACACAATTTGATTTTTCTTCCTGAGAAATGAAAAGATACAATATAGATTTTAATATGGAAAAAGCTATAATTGCATGTCATGCAAATATCATTCCAGACAGAATTATAACAGATATAATAGGCCAAGTAACTCAGATGAAGAACTATGGCATTCTGCTAATTCCCTTCTCATGGGGTGAGCAAAAGATGTTGCATCAGTAATTTGGCACCAGAGTGTAATTGGTACTCTCATTCAGTCTCCTTAGTGGAAAGAGAAGGCAGCAGAATAAAATAATATTCAATAAGTTAAGGGACAGGCAAGCAGATCCGGATTCATATAGATGCCAAATCCAAAAACCTCAGGAGAATACAAAACATAAGCTGAAAATTTACCCAATTAACAATCAAAATTGTATGGAAATGGAAGGGTGAAGTCTCACAAACATCACCAGTGTTTCTTTTGTTACTGCTCATGTGTAGCCAAATGAACCTATGTTTCTCAGGAAGCTTATTTCTCCCACCCTCATACAGACAGAGAAGCAGAGCAAGGCAAAATCATTTTGTAACATGTTCTGGGCCTTAAATGTATTTTCTGTAGAAATAAATTCCAGACAGAACCAAGTGTAATGGTTGCTAATATATTTCTGCATCCACTCTCCACAGCCTTGTGTCTGGGGACATTTCCCTGCAGATCCTTTCAAATGGATGTAGTAAGTCAGACCAGAAGAGGTAGTCTACAAGGCATCCTGAGCTAGACTAATGCAGGATTTATAGATAGCTCTTAGATAGACCTACAGATAGAACTCAGATTTCACATAGAAGTGAACTCGATGATGGGTACAGAACATAGATGTGAATACACACTCTTCCATTTGGAAGATGAGCAACTTACTTCTGTTTCTCCATGTTGGAGACTGTAGCAGGAGCTCAGCTGGACCTTGTTCTCACCGGGATGGTGGCTGTCAGCATGCCCTGCAGACAACAGATCCCTGATCAAGCTCACTGGGGAAACAGCGAGCCAACACACCCAGGACGTGCTCCGTTGTGCTGCCAGATAGACAGCTGGCATGCAGCAAGTGTTCCCTGGGCCCCGGGCCCCAGGACCAGAGCAGGGTGGGGGCCAGAACCCCAGCTCCATGTAGGCTCAGACTGCAACCCAGAGAGGGAACAGGCAGCCAGTGCATGGAGTGCTACCTGGGACCTGGAGACAGCTTCTGTAGGGAAGGATGAGCCCCTCAGGGGCTCCTAACACAGGTCAACAGCAATTGGACATGTGGAGGTGAACGAAGGGCCAGATTGGCTCCTGCCAACCCGGAAACCCTACACAATAAGGTTGCGCGAAACAGCACCGTTTGGTTTCGACATCCATTTCAATGTTTCAACAGGACAGTGTTTCATATCAAGTTTCATTTTATTTTGAAATCACTGTTCTGTTTCGTTTTGTCGAAACGGTTTCACTGTTTCAATGCTGTTTCGACGTTTCACCCATAGTTTATAATGGGGAATGAAACTGCCTATAATGTTGTCATTTATTTCCTGGTTCAGATTAAACTTTTAGGGATAGTATCCCTTTCTGAGGCCATTAAGCCTGCCAAGTTACAAGGAGATAGGTGCAAGCATTTTTGGGAAACTGCACCTCCTTGAAAGAAAAACTCATGTCGTGTGTATGTTAAGGCACAGCGGGGTGAGAACTGCAGGCATGCTAGGCCCTGCTGCAGCCATGAAGCCTGACAGCTTTCAAGGAGATAGGTGCATCTGTTTCTGGGAAACTGCACCTCAGGCTGCTGACAAGGATGACACTGTGTGTGTGTTAAGGCGTGGCCTCACTGGCGCTGGGGCCTCTACACGACATGGTAGTGTGCCCGAATGAGGCTTCCTCCTCCCCTACAGCCTCCATCCAGTCCACCACTTTAAATGACAGCAGGTAATAACTTAATAAGCAGCACAGTAGCACCAGCAGCATTTCAGGCAGCCAAACTGTCACAGAGACTTTCTTTCCTGTCCTGCAGGAGCTTCTTTTCCAACAGCTGCCAGAGAACTCACCCTGCCAGCCCAAACTCTGGAGCTTAGATGAGCCCAGGGCCCTGCGTCTTTCTGGTCAGGTGCTTGGGGTGCTGGTCTAAGGACATGGCATTTGCAAACAAGGTCCTTTCCTTTGTGTCAATCTAATCTGGTATCTTTCAGCAGACTAACTGAATAGTTACAGAAATATATCTTAGCAAGCTTTTGGGTTGAAAAACCCTTCATCAGGCTGAGGAAGCACCTGCAGTTGGTGTGTGTGTGTTTGTAAATTCAAACAAGCACTGAACCTCGCAAAACTCATCACTAGAAGCCAACCTCCTACGGCCCAAAGCACACTGAATGGATCCAGGCCATGCCATGACAAGACATGAAAAACTTGCCAACAATATCTTCAGTATGGTGATATCTTCACAATACAGTACGTATGTCCATCAGGGCACATGGAAAATATATGGAAACACCAAGGAACAACTGCACACCAGAATGGGTGCACACCAAAAATCTATCAAACACAACAACAGAACATCACCTGTCTCTCAGGCCTGAGTCTCAAAGGGAATTTACAAACCACTTTTCACAGACGAGCCTATGAACTGCACTTCACCAACCTTGTAGGTAGCAGGTATACACACTCACATTGAGGGTGTAGGGGAGGTGAGCCCCAAGAATACCCGGAATAGGACTAGCACCCAACCCACAAGGAGCCACAGGAGGGAGCCCCACCACTGAAAGGAAAGACCAAGTTGTGGCAGGTGAGTATTGGGGTCTCCCTAGAGATGAACGTGACCCAACATCAAGGCTGCAAAAACAACTACCACAGCCGACCCCAGGTGCATGCTCTAAGGTGGCAAGGGAGTGCCTACACAAGGCCAGGCACGTACATGATGCACCTAAAAAGACTTTGCAATGATGATCATTTGACAGTAGCTTAATAAATGGAGAGGAGGTTAATCAAATATGTCTGCAAACAGAACGTGGATCAGTATCGGGCAGGTACTGAGCTCTCCCTCTAAAACATCATCCATTTGATTTAATGAGAATACTTTTCTGAACTGGATTCCAGAGTCCAATTTAGATACAGTCTCTAGATATGCATCAGTGCCTTCTGGTTAAAGGAATATTTGCCTTGGCATTAATACTCTGGTATTAAAAGAATGTTTTTGTTAAGTGGAGGACTATGAGGGAAACACCAACAGAAGGCACCTTTTCTTCACAGATAAAACCGCAAACTAACTTTTCCCCATCTGTCACTGGGACAATCCTCTGGAAGAAAGAAATGAGGGAGAAACTTTTACTTAGAACAGGGTTCTGCTTTTTAAAAAAAGAAAGCAAAAATAGCATTTGAATGCTCCATGATCCTAGGGCCCATTTGCACAGCTATTTGTAGTATTGCAAAATTAATACAAAATGTTAGAGGAAAAACAAAACCCTACCATGGTCAATGGGAAATTTGTCATCAGCTTCTATGAAGCCAGGGTTTTCAGTCTAAGATTCTGATTTGGTGAAATTTTATAGTCATGCTGCACAGAGGCAAATGACAACACAAGAAGCATGCCAATGGAGAACCATACCCATTGCATCTCACCATGATTGTTCTACTTCCAAGCCCAGCCTCAGCTCTGACAGTCAGGCAGGGTTATTTCTATTTCTCTCACCTGAATGTATAATAAATAGAGTTCTTGTTTTGTTTGGTTTTGTTTTATATTATTTTGAAGTAATAAACCAATTCCAAAAGTGGATACTAACTCAGCAGTTACGCTGTCACTGTTAAAAGAGGGGTAAGACCTTCCTTCAGCCTCCAGAAGTTCAGTCTTCTATGTGGATGGAAGATCTCCAGGACCTGCCATATATCTGAAATTTTAATTTCTCTCCCATTTTGAAAAAGACACTACTATCCTCATACAAGTCAAAAGACAATCCGTACAGAAGTATGAGATGGAAATACAGCCAGATGTTCCAGTAATTCAAATGTCAAGGAAAGGAAGCTATTGATGGACTCACTACAATAGATTTTTTCTACTTTTGCTCAAGGGACATAAAAAAAATCAATTAAAGAAGCCAATGAAAATGAAGTTCCAACCTTCCAGGGCATTCTGGTACATTATATAAAGTCTTACAAAATGTACAGAAAACATCTATTCACCTAATGTCAATGGAGCGATAACAGGGATAAATTTGCCTCAAAAAAGAAAAGAACATGAGCATCCTTATGCTATGGACTGCTCTGAATAAGGCTAAAACCCCTACAAAAGTGAAGACGCTCATAATTAAGGATGAAGTCCTTGCTTATCTATGTACACGGAGGTACTACAGAATTTCCAAAACCCTTTTAGCTTTGTGTGCTCAGTAGGGTATGGAAAAGGCTCTTATGAAATTCTGGGCTTCAAAATCAACAAGAACAGAACAAAGCAGAAGAAGCCAACAGTCTGCTCTTCTGGAGTCAATATTGCAGAATATAGGTAATCAGCTTTATTACTGCCATTCTAAAGGCTGCTGGGCATGTGCTTTATTAAATGTTGCCTGTTCCCATTAAAATCAAAAGTCCTAATGGGAACAAGGTAGGACAAGAAAATAAGAAGCAGAATTAGGGGCCATGTATGAATCCAACTGAAGTCATGGAAAAGACTTGGACTGACTTCACTAGGTTTAGGATGAGACCTAAGCATGGAGAATCAGCTCAAACCTGCTAAAAACTGTACCAATTACTAGGAAAAGTTCTAGATACCTCTCCCAATGTGATTCTTGTAGGTACAACTTAGGACTTCCCAAGGCATTACATCTGTAAAAGCCATTTTTTAATCTGAAAGCAAGCAAACAAGTCACTGCTGAAGTAGGATCATAAGCATCAAATTCCAGCCCGAAATAGTTTTTGGTGAACAAATTATACACTCTGGAAAAAACTGAGTTTTTAAATGAAAATACTGACAGGCCTTTTATAATGATTTCCCCATGAAAAGCATTGTTTGTCTCTAAAATATGCTCGCAAAAGGTATGTATTTCAGCAGGAGTGCATCTAATACAGTCATACCACAAAATACAACGGCTGCTATCCACTAGCTCTGCATTAAAGAAAAGAAAAAAGCAACAACTTTAACACCATCATGCCATGCCCAATTCTCACTTACACCAATGGGAAATTATACCAGGGGTTCCTTCCCTGGTTTTGAGATACGAATATCACTTTGGATGTTCACTCAAATAATCCCAGTTCAGAATCCTGGGGCAGTTTCGTTCTTGATGTGCTTTGGGCATGAGCATTATGATCTATGATTTCAGAAGCTTTCCAGAACTGTTCGTGTTCACGAGAAGTCCATTTATGATAGAAAGATACATATTTCCCAGCCAAAGTGATTTCATATCATTTCCAATGTGAGCAAATGTGACAACGTTCTTCACCTTACATGACAATTTTTTCACTCCCTCCTATTATTTCTAAGTGATTTACAGCACCAGTGATAGAAGTTTTCAAAATCCACCATGTGCAGCACAAAAGTTATCAGGGCTCTTATTTATTCAGTAAAGCCCATTAAGATGTTGTGAGTGTTATAGAAGTGTAATGACCTTCCCTCGAGAGGCATTCAGTAGGACTAGGGAGCAGTAGGACAAGAAATTGCCAATGTACTGTTCTGTTGTAGGTGCACTGCTCTTTGCTGTCACGGCAGACATTGGCTCTGTACTTATGTAGTTAAAAAGCAAACACAAGGGAGTCTGTTTTAGTTTTTGGCAGCCACAGACTTCCTGGGTTACTTTGGACAAGGCTTGTGGTCTGCTTCTGGCATTTTGCAAGAGTAGAGGGCAGTGAGCACCCCACAGGACCAGGACTTTACTGAAAAGAAGGCATTATGCAACTAAATATTCATAGTGCAGCCAGCCCTCTTTCAAGATGAACATCAATACTCCTCAAGGGTCTGTGAATCCACTTTGAAAGTCACTGCAATGAGATAAGATCCTGATAGAGGATTATTTACAGCCAAAATCTTTTAAATGGTGGCTGATATTACAACAGTCGAGACGGCTGATTTCACAGGAGGCAAATTGTGATCCATGGGCCTGGGAAGTGAAAACCAAGCTGCTATTTCTATTCTCAGACCCTCAAAACATACAGCACAACAACTCTGCCAAGCAGATACTGGCAAGGCATATGTATTTACTCAACAGTGCATGATCCACTTACTGTTTATGATGGGTTTAGGCATTTCCTTCAGGGTGATATTCAAAGAGATTAATTTTGGGAACTTGCATAATTCCTACAAAGCAACTCCATGCAACTCTGATTCTTCTGGGTGCAGCAGAACATATTCAGCAGGAATATATGGAGACTCTGAGCCTCAAATTCAAAAAAACCGGATAGCTGCTTGAGAAAAACAGGGTGACCTAGCATGTCCCAGACAGCTGCTTCTGCAGTCTAATCTTCCTGGATATTTTAAACTTTGTGAAGAATGAAAAACAGCTTGAAAAGAAGAGATAATGCCAATGCTCTGTGCAGGATGTAAACAAAGTTTAATTTCCCTAGCATGCCGAAGCAGAGCTCTTCATTTTTACTCTCCTGTTTGATCCCTGAATTTAAGCCCAAAGAAATTTTTCCTGGATGTTAAAGCTGTATTAATTAAGTGCCTGATTTCATGTCTATGAGTAAGCTGAGAATGATTTGAAAGGGAAGTTTCATAAGATTATTGCTTTTACAAGATACCAAATACCAAAGCCTGAAATAATATGCAACTCCCCCATTAGCAACCCTGAACCTAGATGCCCCGAGCACAGGTACTGATGTAGAAAGCACTAGCAGTGTTTTAATTGTGAGCTTGAGGCTTATTTTATGAGCACTTCAGGCACTTGCAACGTCTTCAGGCCCGGATGAGATGCTGGGGAATAATTAAAGGATATGTCAAAATATGACAAAATAGAATTGTTTGTATGAAAAATCTAGGCAAAACAACCACTTTTTTTCAGCCTCGTAAAAAGAAGCATTGCTTTATTTACTTCACCAAACTCCCTTGAGTAGGGATTGTTTGGTTTCAGATCTCAAAAAGAATAGTCTTTCCACACTAGAACTGCAAAGAGTAAATCTGTATAGATGGGCTAATTTTTCCTATTCCAGGTATGACTATATAGGCATTGGAGGAGATCCCTAGATACTAGCTTATAGCACATGCAATGAACCTGCCACAGATACATCCAGTGCAGGGGCAACTCTTGAGCCAGTAAAACAACCTAATCTAAAAGGCACAGAAAGAGCCAGAGACTGAAGTATGCAAAGAAAACCTTTCTGTCCCATAGAGACGGGATGTTTCCACTCTTTCAAAGACCTACAACTTTCGAGAGAGAGAGAAGACGAACAGAAATTGTGAAGCCATGCCATGCTTCAGCAGGAGATGTTCTAGCTCCTATTATTTGGATATTAGCAGTGTGGGTACTGCAGAATACTGTCAAGATAAAGAGAGAATTAAAGTGCTAGAGATGACTTCAGGCACACTTTCCCAGTGTTGAGGGATGCTCAGATCCAGAATTTATGTGGATTTTTTTAAAGAAAGCACTAGTGTATTAAGTATGAACCTCAGTAATCATCTTTTGGAAAGAAGCCCAATCTAGACATAGTCCGTAGTCAGAGATCTTGTGGTCTCTACCTACTGGGCAGAAGACCACATCACACTTCACCTTAAACAGTTCACCAGGAATTGACGATTCATGCTTTTTTTTTTGATGGAAACCGGTCTGCCTCCTGTCTGCAAATAAAACACCCCTCTTCCAGGTGGTCCTTGAAGGTCAGCTATAGGACAGTACAGATGGGCGCACACTGAAGCTATGTACATCAAGAAAGAACTGTCAGCACTGAAAAGTGAAGCCCCTGAGTCAACAGAGAATTGGTTTCTCTACATTGCCACTTCCTTAGCCTTTGCAAATGCAAATATTCAGCACAGCAAAGAAGCTCATGAAAGAAAGAGACTGTAGGCAGCTCAGGGCTGGTGCTTCCACGGCACCTGAATATGCCAACTGTTAAAAATAAGACTGCAATGAAGTCATCACTACGCACTTCCCTTGCGTAACGGTGGTCAGGCACTGGCACCCAAATACCCATCCCTCTTCCATCCTGTTTTAACTGACAGTCACTTAGGGTTAATTTTAAACCCTGGCAATTACAGAGCAATTTACTTGTTTGATAGTAGGTTCAACAGAAATATTCCTCTTGGGGGGAATCAATATTAGAGTATGCCAGCAGAGAGAGAGTATTTTACAGCAGATAGTTCACTCTAATATACTTTTTTTATCTGCTGTCTAATAGGGAGACATTAACTAGCTCTCTGGGAAGTTCTAATATTAAGTGTACATGTTTGTGGTGGGTGGGCAGGAGAAGCAGCTATTGATTATTATATAGACATATCTGTCAAAGCTCATACTAAAGTAATTAAAAATCCATCACCATGAACGCTGAACTATATACATAGCTTAACAGCAGTCTTTGGAATAATTTTTTAAAATCAATATAGAAGTATAGCTAGCCTTGGGGATGAAGCCCTTTGCTTATCTAAGAGAGAGGCATGGCATCGGAAATGGTAGCACAGTCCCTTTTACACTGGTTCAGTATTCATCCTGCCTATTTTTTTCCTATAAAACTTCTGTACCATTTTGCAGAGTACCAAAGCTTCCATGAATAAGGACTGCAGGGTCCAGCCCATCGGACCCACCTCAAACAGGAATTAAATCAGATTCTGTTAGTCTCAGCTTAGCCTGTCTGGTGACAGTGGTGATGATCTTCATGATGGTCCTTTGTACTCTAAAGGCATAGAGATTTATTGAAATCGGTTTTCAATGGCCAACAATGACTTTTCCTTGCAAAAAAATTTCAAGAATTTAGTTTTTCTTTACAATTGTGCAAGGAAAAAACAGTGTTACTGCCCAGCTCAAAGCAGTTTGAGATCCAGGACTGCTAGGTACAATTTACATAGCCAAGTCCTAGTACCTTTCCTCATGTAACACTTCCGCAGAAACCATTTTGCCTGACCAAAACCAGCAGGATTTGAAACTAAATTACAAATGGGCATTTGTGCACGTCTAATTAATTAAGTGATGACCTGACAAAACACTAATCAAGAAGCACTGGCTGGTGAAACTCAATACAATGTTTACACAAAACGAGGACAAGCAACTGAAAATTCATGAACAGTGTAGCTCCTTTATGTGATACACTGTCTAAACCAATGTACTTGGGGAAAAAACTTATAAACAAAGAAAAATTAAGTGCATGTGTAATTTGCATGTCTTAGTTGCCAGTATTTCATTCAGGGGAAGGATTTCTCTTTTAATTCTATACTCAGTTTAACCACATTGCTAATAGAATGCAAAGCCCCATCTTTAAAGCACTTGAAAACAGTAATGTGTTAAGCCTGACGACACCCATTTTACAAATAGGGAAACTGAATTGAGGGTTTAGTTTCTTACACCCTAAAAGTTCTGTATCAAAGCCAATATTAGACGTCAGGAATTCATAATCCTCCTTCTCTATTCTTAGAAAATCCCTTGTCATCAATGTATCAACTCGTAACGTGTGTGAAGCTATTAAATTCAAAAGTTTGGTTCAAATGGTTTGGGCTACATGTTGTTTTAAACATGTGGGCCTCAGTTTAGCAAAAGCATTTAAGGGTATGCTTAATACTTAATAACAACTCTACCTAGTCTGGTATATAAATGTATGCTTTAACTGTATGCACATATTTAAGTCCTACTGAAGGCAATTAAGTCATAAGGGGCGCGTCTACATGTTCATTGATGTGCCATAATTACAGTGCATTAAGTTTAGTAGCTGTAATAACAGGTAATAACTTAATGCACTACAATCAGTAGTGCCAGTGCATGCTTTTTTGTGACACTAATGCGTAGTAGACTAATTCTACTGTGCATTAGTGCATTAGCTCGGTTTTTGCCTGCTGTGTTAATGCACAGTAGAATTAGTCTACTGTACATTTAGTGTCTCGTGTAGACACACCCACTGAAGAAAATAGGATTTAGGCATATGCAAAAAGTTGAGCATCTGCTTAAAGGTTTTGTTTAGCAGAGATGGAAAGCTGAATCAGATGGAGACCTGGGATTTTACTCTTCATTAACAAACGAGCAACTGCACAATGTCCCTTTGGTTTTGTACAAATCACACATTAAACAATAAGTTAAATACAGTCTGAAAAGAAAAAAAATGACTCCATTTGCAACTTTTTCCCAAGTGTTTATGGAAAGGTGAATTCCAGGAATGATTAATGAGGTGGCACAGGAGGGAAACAGACTTCCAAACTAGGGGGGAACCCCAGCCCCTCTCAAGCAGTAGATCAATCCATCCATTGTCAGGGCATAAGAAACATTGTGGTCTTCCAGCTTATAATTCACCAATTCAATATTAGGTCATTTAAGAATCCCTGTGTGACACAAATAGAAAAACAAGTTAGGAGCAGAAATATAATGATTAATTTTATGTGAAGTAAATAGATCTGCATGCCTATTCAATTTCTCGTAAGCCCCTTGACAGCAGAATTTTTTTTCTTTTTTTCTTTTTGGTTTATAATTGACACTGCTCCTGACAACCTGAAATGAGGTTGTCATGAGGGAATGAATATCATTTATAAAGAGGTTTCATTGAAAATGGGCACTATACCATCAGTAGCATTGTCCTGCAAAAATGAATGAAATTAGTAGTCTGCTTTGTGTTAATGGAGTAGTGTATATATAAACACAAGAGCATGTAATTAAACGGCCTTTTTAACAGCACTAAGACAGATTCAGTCCAAGCATCTGCATATTTATTATTTGTCATGATATTGTTGGAACCACTAAAACCCAAATTACAGTGGGATTCAACATACAACTGAAAATAGGTAGATTTAATTAAATAAACACTGAGCTGATTTGTTCGCTTTAAATTTCCAGAATGAAAATACAACCAACATTTTGAAAAATACTCTGTGAAGATAATGTTAGCTATTACTACTAGGTATTAGAGTAACTGTAGACCTTAGGACTAATTACCAATTTTGTGACTGATGAATGGTAAGAAAATCACACAACATTAAATTACAAGATCATCATGAATTCTTGCAGACATAATTCATGAATATCATCAATGGACCCAATCCTGTACACTCTAAATACAATGGCAGCATTCTAATTGATTTCCATGAGAATCAAGTGCATTTATTGGCAGGGAAGAGGCCAATGATTTAACTGTTCTGCCATTTTATTTTCTAAAAAACAAAAACCCGCCTTGTCCCAGTACTTTTCATGAGCTGAAATAACTGTTGGCACCATCAACCAAATTATCTTCTGTACTATTTGGTCAAGTGCTGTATATTTGAGCCTAAAACATACAGAGAACTTCCATTGGAATGGATCAAGATAATAAGGAGTGGAAACATTTGCATAATTATACCTCCTCTACTGTTGATTTATCCAAAGCCCACTGAAGCCCAGTGAAATCTCTCCCATAACTTCAATGGTCTCTACACTGGGACTCCTTGTTATGACCACATTTTGGGGAACGGAGTGATTGCTTGGGTGAGAGATCAGAATTCTACTTGATCAAACTGGTTCCTAATCCTTTAAAAAGTCATAAGAGAGAAAGTTCAAACTTCTCAACCCAGAGTTTTCCACACTGTAGCTACCAAGTAGTTGCTGAACACTATAGGCATAGGCAGACATTTTCTTCTGAGAAGTCAGTAACATCACTTTTGAGAGGTCAACATTTTTCATAAATACAACAAAAAGAAAGGACTTCTGATAAAAGCAAAGCTCTTGCAAAGTAGTAACAGCATGAAAGATGCTGGAGGCACAGAATATGCTGTAAATTCAGGGGACCACGTTAGACTTAATATTAATACAAATACAACACCATGCACACATACACACACAAAATTGTATCTGTAGTACAGCCCTAAGTGTTGGACTAAGGGTGTGAGTGAAATATATCTATGTGTGTATGTATTTACCAATCTACTATTTGGGGTGTCAGACCTGGTCAGGTATAGTGTCATCTAGTGGCTGGATATCAAATGTGGTGAAAACAGAAATAGCAGGAATTTGGATTGCAGCAGTGTCAAACAGGCCAGGATCCCATTAGCTAGCATGTACGTTAGCTCAAGAGGAAGAGATGTTTGGTTTTGTGAGGTGCAGAAGAGATGGAATTTTAAGCCAGGCAGTAACAACTCTGACATCTCTGAGGGCAGAATATATGGAAAAGCAGGTACATGCAAAGGCCTGTGCAGCTACCAAATTGTTACATGATTAAGAATAGTTCTATGACATTTCTGAGCAAGTGCAACTCAAATTAAAAATTGTCCATATTTTCCCATGCTCTTGGTTCAGGTACCAGTCAAGTAGGCTAATATGTGCATCTCTATTCAGCTACATGTGACAGATATCTAGAGCCACATGGTTAAAATGCACCTTTGTTTAAGACTTACAACATCTGCAGGAGTTTAAACAAGACTATTATTTCCAAAATTAACATGTGCCTGACGAAACTGTGGCACTCTCCAGTCTGAAACATAATAGAGGAGTTTGGAAAGAGAAGAAAGATTTGTAAGAGCCACACGGGAGAAAAAAAGAACAGACACATTACAAAAAAGCTGAAGAGCTGCAAGAGTGAAGGTAGCTTTGAGAGAAAAAATAGGGAAGAATTGAAAAGAGCAGGAGATGGTATTGTTCTTCATCATGGACAGGACTGAAATGGGCATTCCAAGCACCTCTGAAAAGAGATGGAGAGAGAGAAAAATAGGAATCAAGAATAAAAAGCAGCTGGCATTGCCAACAGTTCCAGCCTCCAAATCTCTCATGCTGAATTCTCTGTCACTGAGGCTAGGGATAGATATTCAAAAAGCCTGAGCCTGAATTGATTCAGTCTCTGCAGGTTAATCTAACCTGCCTAGGTTGAACCAGTTTGTAACTGCACAAACATTCCCTCTGGACTGAAGAAATGCAGGCACATGCCTGCCATGGCTCAGGCTAGAAGCTGGGGGGGTGCTAGAGCAGTCCTCCCTTCCCTTCCATAGCGCTGAGCTAAGGGGGGCATGGCCAGGCCCTGGCAGGATGCTGTGATTAGGGAGGGGTTTAAATCCCCACCTTTCCTGCACTGTATCAGGCTTTTCCCTGCTCACTGCTCAAAGCTGCTTCATACTGTTTGTAAACCTGACAGGCAAGGGAGCCAGCAGGGAGCTGATAACACGGTATTTATCAGCCCATCAACAAAACAAAAGCCTCTCACATTAGTTTAAGCTCTTCTTAAACAACTTTTTCCAAGGAAAAACAGAAGGACATTACCAGATGACCTGTTGAGTAGTTCCAAAAAGCCCTAAGCAGACACTGCTCTTTCTGCCTGTTCCAGTGAAACTGGAAACACACACACAGACACCTCTCAGCATTAGTTAGCATACCACATTCCTAGGGCCTGTGGGGCTGGGGTCTGTGCTGTGGGAGATGGGAGGGATGAGGAGATCCCTGCTTGAGCAGTGAGTGGGGGGAGAGGGCAGACAGGGGGAAGCCAAGCAGACCCTGCTGTGCCTGCAGTTTCTGCTCGAGCTCTGGCCAGGAAGCACAGGGGCCAGGCCAGCCCTGTTCTCTGGAGCAGACAACCCAGTCCAGCGCTGCAAAGTATCTTGGATGCTGGGGGACTCTGGTTTAACTTAAACCAGCAAGGGGTCTGGGGCAGATATTGCATAAACCAGTTTGACCCAAATCAGTTAAGTCTGATACTACATTCAACCAAATTTATCTTAAACAAGTTTCAGCCATTTTTAAACTGGTTTAAGTGCACTGAACATATATTCTATTACAGGTTTAAACCAGTTTTTGATCACTTAAACCGGTTTATATGTAATATCCGTCCCTAGCCTGAGGGCTTTGCTCTGATGCTGAGAACCTTTTGAGACAGAGCTGAAATTGCACATAGCCCTGCAGGTTCAGGGTTGAAAGAGGAAGAAAGATCTCAGGTTGTAAACACTATTGATACATTCCAGTTCTTTATTTCATCCTATCAGGAAAATAATTAATTATGAAGCAATTACAGTTCAGAGTCTGGACAAAAAAAATCAATGGAAGGCTTATCAGCTACAGAATTTACAACAGTCCATAATTATAAAAATATTTTCTTCAGGACTATATAATATTTACAGAGCTTTAGCCATTTTATAGAGTTCTGTGGAACTCTTCAATGCTTTGTGCAGGTAATGCAGCTTGTAGGAAGGAAATGAAAAATCTCAGTACAGGGAAGATGAATGCTGCTTGTTGTAGACACCCAATATTGCACCAAAAGGAAAAACAGTAGGAAAAGCTCACAACATACAAGGCTCTTTCAAGGGAATAGCAAAAGCAATCCCAACTCAAAATATTGAGCAGATTTTGAAAAACATTTTCTGAAGGTTTTTGATACATTTTCCCTACCCTTTTGTATTCGTT
Organism: Crocodylus siamensis; assembly: GCF_052110815.1. Classification (NCBI taxonomy): domain Eukaryota; kingdom Metazoa; phylum Chordata; order Crocodylia; family Crocodylidae; genus Crocodylus; species Crocodylus siamensis. The sequence goes on from NC_143404.1 coordinate 64,772,916, forward strand.
TCCTACCACCCGACTCCAGTTTTTGCCAGCCCCTTCCCCCTCCAGCCATCAGATTATATGATTGCTAGTTCCTCTGAGACTCAGAAAGAAAAGGAACCTACAGAGAAACCATAACTGCACACTGTGGGTTTAGAAACTGTGTCCCAGCACAAAGGGCAAGTTATAGGATCCTCTAAAACCCACTAAATTAATGTGGCCCTTTCCAAGAGCTGTGGTGGGCTTTAGATCAGGATCCAAATCCACCAGAGCGGTGGTGAATCAGTGGTCCAACAAGTTCCAAACCCAGCAATAGCTCCTGCTTACTTTGCTCCTCCTGTGTCACTTTATGCAGACAAGGAACATGTTGGCCTGACAGTGTCAGGGAAGATATTCAATGATTAATATTAAAAAAACCATTGTTATATTTTAAAAATATAATTTCTAATAAAAATGGAAGTGAAACAGAAAAGGCCTGCATTTCCTTTCTCTTTCAGGTTGGAAGCTTTGACCTCCTTACATACGTTCTGAAACCCTTTTTTTTGGTTGAGATCATACCAGACTCTTACCGCTTCTTGCAGTCAATCTTTCTAAAGGTAAAATCATTCTTAGTATCACCCTAACTATGAGTTGGCAGCTTCCAAAGGAGCTCTGCATCCCCTGAAGCAGGCTCACTTTAATTTACAATCTCCACCTTCTGTTATGAAATAAATGTCAGAATGATGGAGAGCTGCCTTTCTAGGTCAAGCATTTGGAGAAAAGTTGGGGAGAGGTTGAAGAAAACAGCCTGTTAAATCAAGAAAGTCTTCTAATGATTTGTAAAATGTCTTAATTGCTTCAGCACAAGCTACAGGCATGCTTTCAGGCCTCAGACAGGACAAATAACTCAGTCTAATATTTCAGAATTAGTAACTTGCTGAAGTAACCAGACTATAATCGTCCTAGTCATGGGTTAGAATTTTTGAGGTCTCATGAGCACACCACAGCTTCTTTCTTTAAGTGTTTTGTGTAACTGCAGGCTTATCTTCAAAGAGCAGATGTATGAACTATCATTTTTGATTAAAGCCATCCAGTCAGAATAAAAAAAAAATCATCTGTTCACTGCAGCTAGAATCATCTATTTTAAATACATTTACATATCCCTTTAGCTATCCAACCATTTTTTTCCCCACTTTCTCTTCTTTCTGCAGCTTGGAATCGTGCCACATTTATATTTTGTGCTAACTACTCAGGGCCCTAATTAGCAGAAATGGGATGTCAGCAGGGTACCAGTCAGCAAGGGATGCTCTTTGCTTCACTGGAATGCTGTGCAGCATGCGGCATGGATCAAAATCTTTGCATCCCATGCGGAGAGCAGCAGGAAATGAATTGTGGAGCAAGTGAAATGGGAGCATCCAGACATCTTGGAAAGTCTGTGAAATGGCAAAAGCTGCTGAATCGCAAGTTTCAGTGACAGCCAAATTGCAAGGGGTTTGGCCAGCATAATTATAAATGAATCCAAAGTTGGGCACATGAGCCTGTGTTTTGGGAGTCTGATACCATGCTCCTCCTGCACAGACTGGTCTCGATGACTTCAACAGCTTGATACTAAAAAGGCCTGAGAGCAGGCAATACTGAAAAGTGCAATGGGAAGTTAATGGCCTTGGTCCTGGACTGCAGGAGCCCCAGCGCACTGTGCAACACCCAGGGAGAGCTGAGCACTTTTGAGTAGGATTCAGAGCAACTGCATGTGGAGTGCCAGAAGCTAGTGAGTGAGGGGGAAGCAGGCTTGAGCCAGCCAAGAGGAAACAATGAGGACAGAGGTGCATTTACATCCTGCCTTTCTCCAGGGCTGAAGTGCCTGACCCAGGGCTGCCAGGAGGCACCTGGGACCCACAATCTGGATCTGTCTCCTGAGAGCAGGTGCTGACAACCTTGCAAAAATAGAGCAGGCACCCCCATCCTTTTTATGGCCTCCCGATCGGTTCTTTGCACAGAATAAGAAAAGGGTCAAGCATTTCATATGCTCAGCCCAGGTTTTATCCAAAATCATTAGAATGAAGGGGCTTCTTTCTGTTGATATCAGTGGCTGTTGGAAAAGACAGGCAGAAGGCACCTTAGATTCGCACCTGATAGACTAACTAAATCAGAGATGTCACCTCTCATAAGTAGCAGCTTGCTTCTTCAGGTGCTTTGAGAAAGAGCCAGTGTAGCCAAATGACAAGGAAATTAAAGCCAACCTGTTTATCTTGTGAAATCTTATTCTTAAGTGACATTGCATGAAAAATTTTGCCTCCTTCCATAGATAATGGGACAGTGAATTTGTGGGGTGAGTTTGCAAACGGTGTGAAATTCCCTGCCCCTGCGAGGCTCAAGGCACTGCTGGCGTCCCGATCCTTTCCTGTGTGTCACCCTATAGAGTCGGTACTAGATATGCTAAGGCTGTCACGGGGGCTGTGTGACTGCCATGTGCAGGAAGTCCCCTTTGGACAAACGTTTATTAGATGGCTGCCTACAATCAAAAGTGACCGGACTCAATGACTCAGGTAAGTCCCTTCCTGTTCTGTATGCCTGTGAACAGATGACAGATGTGAGGGCTAAATCCTGGGAGCAGCTGAGAACCCTCAACTCTCACAGAAACACCTAAAAGGTATTCACTACCACACAGGGCTAGGTTCACTGGGAACTAAAGGCACTTACTTGCACGAGGCCTCAATTATGCTCCCACCATAATCCATGCAGAGTGGGAAGAGCAAAGGCTGGCCCTAGGTGCTCAGCGTACTTAAAAGCTGACCCCCAGAAATTGGTTAGCTAAGATAAAAATAGCCCTGGGGAAAGGAATGAAACTAGTCACTTATTTATAAATTCCCAAACCTACCCAAACTGGCTGGAACAAACTAACAGATGCAAGGGATTCAGAATTAAGGCCACTGTCCATTTTTAACTCATTTCCTTTTATGCAGATAGTCTATTCCATCACATACTCCTCTATGAACGTGAATAAAGGCCTGCTTTTCTCACTGTAATGGGATCAGAACATCAAACAGAGAGCGCTGGGGCCCTACTATGGTGACAGAATACAGTATTTTTATTACACTAAAATCCCATTGAAACAAATAGGTCAGCTACAGCAATGCAGGTTAGTGAAAGAGAGTTCTGTGCAGTAGGAATCCCAGCCGACACGGCTACAAACAAGGTGGATGAGGGAAAGGGGTAAAGAAAGCCAGATCCTGAGGCACTGGGAAAGCATAAAGGGACTGAGGGTTGGAGTATTGAGAACTCCAGCACGGAGAACAGCACTTGGGAGAGAGAGCAGGGAAAGAAGGAAGGAGGAAGAAAAAATGAAGGGAGGCAGAGCAAAAAGAAATATTTCTGACAGCCTTAATTGAGATCTACATACTCCTTTTCAGTCCTTTGACAAGCCCTGATTTTTGACACCTGCCTCCTCCACACACAGCCAAGCAAGTGGTAGTTATCTTTCAATGGAAAACCCAGGCTAGGTCTTAACTAGCATGTGCCTGGGCCTTAACTAGCATGTGCCTTGACATAATTAATTTGTTTAACACTGGTCTATGCAGAAATCTAAAAAGAAAACCAAGGAAAAATATTTAAGCCCCAAGCACAAAACCAGTCTCAGGTGCTGCGTGTGTTTTTGTCTGGTCCTTGTATCACTCAGTAGCAATAATCTGCTTCTAAAGACCCAGCCAAAGATACAGACACTAGAGAAACATGTGAGCTTCAAGGTCAGATTGATCTGAGCACTGATCTATCCTTTCTTCAAAGCTTTGAAACACTCATGTTCTGCATGTCCGATTCTTTTCATATCACCCTAGCCCTTATAAAAAGCTATATGCTGTGTGACCTGGGCAGGAAACTTTCACAGAGAAGAAGGTGCAAAATAAGCTTTTGAGTGGACAAAGCCAAGAGAGTTTTCTTAAATATATATTTTAATCATTACCTTTAAGTCTTGTTTTTAAATTTGCTTGTTCTGATTAGCCCTTCAATCTAGAATCCATTCCCATACTAGAATTTCCTTTTTCTCCCTCTTCTGCCATTTCTTGTTCTTAGGGTCTCATGGGGAGCGTGTATATGATGGCATGGCTTTTATCAGAAAGGAAATGATGGATGTGAATCAACTGTTTGAGCAGGCAAATTAAATACATGGTACGGTTATGCCTGATGGCCTGATACCACCAAGGTTAGTACGTGTTGCTCAGAGTGCTCAGGAACTAGCTAGGTAAAAATATTTTAAAGCCCCTTTCACATACCCCTGTATCCCCTCTTCATCTTTCCCACCTCCCCAGCCAGTTTGGGTCTGGCTGACCACTTACAGGGTCCTAATCAAAGTAGGTCAGCACAAGGCTGCTGTGTCTTTCCCTACACCCTCTGCCATCAATGCCCCAGCCACCTCTGCAGCAAGAGACTCCTGGGGCAAGAAATGTGCTGACCATGCATTCTTCCCTGAGACAAACAGTAGGTATCATAGAAGTCGGGTCGAAGGGACCTTGTAGATCTTCAAGTCCGACCCCCCGCCTGGGTGGGAGAAAAAACTCAAAAACTCAAATGAGTCCAGCCAGGTAGTCATCAAGCCTCTTCTTAAAGACCCCCAGGGCAGGAGCCAGCACCACTTCCCTAGGAAGTTGGTTCCAGCTCCTAGCCGCCTTGACTGTGAAGTAGTTCTTGCAGATGTCTAATCTAAACCTACTCTCTAATAATTTGTGTCCATTGTTCCTTGTCATGCCAGGGGGCGCTAGGGGAAACAGTGTCTCCCCTAAACCCTTCTGGTCCCCCCAGTGAGTTTATAGATGGTCACCAGGTCCCCCCTCAGCCTTCTCTTGTGAAGGCTGAACAGGTTTAGGTCCCGCAGTCTTTCAATGTAGGCTCTGCCCTGTAGTCCCCGGATCATGCGAGTGGCCTCCTCTGGACCCTTTCAATGTTGTCCACATCCCTCCTGAAATGAGGCGCACAGAACTGGATGCAGTACTCCAGCTGTGGCCTGGCCAGCGTCACATAGAGGGGGAGGATCACCTCCTTGGCCCTGCTCAAGATGCACCTGTGGATGCACCACAAGGTGCGGTTAGCCCTGCCAACCGTGACCTCGCATTGTCGGCCCATGTTCATCTTGGAGTCAGGAATGACTCCAAGATCCCTTTCTGCCTCCATGCTCTCAAGAAGGGAGTTTCCCATCTTATAAGTATGCTGCTGGTTTCTACTGCCTAAGTGCAGCACCCTGCACTTGTCAGTATTGAAATGCATCCTGTTTATGTCAGCCCACTCCTGTAACCTATCCAGGTCTTATTGCAGTCTTTCATACTGGGTGTGTGATAGCCTAGGCTACATAATATTATCACTGCTCCCTAATTAAAACTTCCATCAACCGGAAGTGGGTCTAACATTTCCAGTCCAAATACTTGTGCAAATACAGATTAAAAATACACACATAAATGATGCTTCCTCCTTGCACAAGGGCTCTAGTTAATGTGAAATCGTATGAATGGCCCTGGAAAAGAAACTGATATACAGGCAGTTCTTGGATTAAGATGTTTTGAGTTACAATGGACGGCACTTACAATGTTTATAAAATGACATCCTTCTTCAACTTTCTGACGTCAGTTTTGGCTTTACAATGCCATGCCATGCCAGCGATCAAGTTCGCTGTGTCGCCCATCTCCCTGGAGAACATCTGTCCAAACTTCCTTGGACACTTTCTTTAAGAAACCAGACATGACTCCAGAAAAACCTGCAGCTGAGACTCCTGAGAAGACTCCAGCCAAGAGCCCTTCAAAAAGTCCAGCAAAGTCACCTCAAAGAAGTCCTTCCAAATCCACATGATTGCTACTTACAATATAAATACATTAATGTAGCTATATTACTCATCTATAATTGATTGACTACAAAATTCTGGGGTATTTTTGGTGAAAATAGGGTATTGGACCTTTGTTCAGCAACCAATCCCCCATTTATAACATTGTTCCTATGGGAAAATCGGTTCTGAGTTACAAAATCTCAGCCGAAGATGTGGTTTTCAGGAACCAATTGTGTCATATGTCTGAGGACTGCCTGTCTTTTGGAAGAGCCACAGGAAATAAATGGTAGTGTAAAAGTGATATAGCCGTGGTGAGCCAGAAATTATGTGACAGGCAAGGATTTCTTAGGATGATATCTTTTATTGGACCAACTATGAACTTGGGTTAAAGTTAGACAAACTTTCAAGAGTGAGACATTCTTCCCCAGGTCTCTCTCAGGGGAAATAAAAAACAGCTGTGAGCAAAAGCAAATAGGTAGGAGGTGAAGTTAAATGCAAAGTCTCTGCTCTAGTTCTACTTCTGTAAGATATTTATAGATTCATAAATGTAAAAACTAGAGGGAACTGTTATGATCATCTAATCTGATTTCCTAGATCACACAGGCCACAGAATTTCACCCAACTAATTCCTGCATTGAGACAGAGCATCTCTTTCAAAAGACACCTAATCTTGATATAAAGGTACTTCAAGAGGTGGATAACCTACCACATCCCTAGATAGGAGTCAGTGCTTAATTGGTGCTTAATTACCTTCAAGACACTGAGATTTTTTTAAGCATACCAAGAGTGTTAGACAGCTGGGTTTTTATTAGTAAAGAGGAAGATGTGTCTAAATCTCCTGGACTGTTTTGAAAATCTCTGTTAGAAGTGAACCAGTTGCTTCTCCAGAAAGGAAAATCAGACCCTGGGGGTTGGAGGAATGGTCTGCAGAAGTTTCTGGTGGGCCACAGTTTATGGCTTCCAAAAATAATGTTCAGCCAGGATCCCCACATCGCATTGTGTGCTAATAAAACATGAGTTATAAAAATAAGTGTTAATGATAATTATTCATACACTAAGGGCATGGGCTTGTATTAAAATCCTACCTTAGGTGTTGGAAGGCAGCAGAAGGTGCCAGAATGGAGGGAAGTAGTTGTAATATGGGATGACATCCTTTTTATGATGTCAGGCTACAAGGAGAAAGGAGGGACAGGAGATTAGTTGCTAGTCAATAAAGGAAGTAGCTGTGGAAATATTTTATGTTGGCATATCAAGGGGCTAATGACTTGAACCCAGTGGTTCTCAAGAACTGGATTCAACACTAGTCTGTAGAGGCACTTTTGTAGGTAGGGTGGCCATCATAGAGGACACTGCAGTTTTCTGCTACTCTGTCCTCTACTGATATGAAATCGGATGCCTTTATGTCCTCTAGTTTTCTCTTGAAGGCAAAAATAGAGGACATAAAGGCATCCGGTTTCATATCAATAGAGGACAGAGGACAACTGGACTGTCTTCTATGATGGCCACCCTATTTGTAGGAAATGCCAAAGGGTATAGTCTTCTCCCACTCTCTCTCATTTTGTAGTTCTTCAAAATGTCTTTCATTTTGACAAAAAAAGACGGAACAAAATGCAGATATACACGTAAACGTACCTTCAGTATTTAAAAAGAAATTAAGGAAAGAAAGTGGGAAACCAAAAAATGAAAACCAAACATTCAGCATATCAAATCTGATGATTTCTGATTTGGAACGAAACACAGGGAAATTAAAAGAAAAACTGAAATGTTTCCACAGAAGTCTCTTGTGTTGAAAAGATGTCTATGCCTCTCTGAGTCTGGGCTGACAAAGCTGCAAACAGTGCTTGTTACACCTGTGGAAACTCACTGCCACGTCAGTGTAAAATGCGACCAAACCAGAGACCCACTTGCTGCTGACCAAATGGGAGGCAAAAACTGCTGCAGATTTAAAACGGTGGTTTTTGCCTCCTGGCCATCAGGAGCAAGCAGCAAGCGGTAGGGCCGACAAGGCCACTCTGCCAGTCAGCAGGAGGAGATCCAAGATGAAAGGACCCACCATGCCGCGAGCTGGGCTCACAAATTAAATCAGGCCCTACCGATAGGTAATCCTTACACTTTGCACAAAGGTACGTGACTACACAATGTGCAAAGCAGTGGAGAGACTCAGTCATGTCAGCCAGAGTTATGAAAGGAGCAAATTAATGAACCCTCAGAAGCAGCAATGTTTTAATTAAAACTCATGAATAATATTAAAGCCAAGATTTATCTATCTAAAACACATTCATTACTTAGTGGAAAGGATCTATTTGACCCATTTGTATTAACTTTACTTTATTAGCTTTTCCTTGGTGTCATGTAACCAGGTATCATCATAGAGATACATCCATAACACATCGCAACTTAAACTAGTGCATGTTGAAACACTTAGGCTATAAGCCAACTGTACACCCAATGGACATGTTTAACTAGCAAAATAATAATCGGGGTGCATACAAGAGATATTCTGCAATCTCGTTATAACTTTCCTCACAGTAAACGGAGCCCTAAGGCAGGTATTTGTATCTGCATGGTGGAATGCAATGACTCTCTCACAGTAGTGAATAAGCACAGCCAACCGCCCAATTTTCTGAGCACTTTGTACAAGGTACAATTTTATTATGCTGTCATCACTCCATGTTGCAGGAAGGCTGAAGTCTCTCATGATTTCTCCATTGAAAAGTTACTCAGTGGCAGAGGAAGCAGGTTTTTGAATGGGGAGGCTACTCCTATGAAGAAGTAAAGCCTCAGAAAAGGTCAACACAGGCACAGATAGACCAAGAGACACTGCAGCATCACAAGCTCTAGTTCCTTGTTCAGTTAGAGACATGCCTCGAAAAGTTAGCTCCTGCTGCCAGTGATAAAGGTGGCAAAATTCCAATTGGTTTGGAAGGGAATTTAGTATGGACTAAATGCACCAGGATTGCACAGGAGTGACTTGTTGGCCTCGTCTACATGGGTGGAGTTGATCAATACAGTTATCCTTGAACAACTATTCCAGTGTAATTCAGCTATTCTGGAATAACTCTTCTATTTGGACACCATTGCAGAATAGTTTATGCCAGAATAACTACTCTGCTTTTAGAAGGGAGCAATGAATCAACTGCCAATGACACCCGGGGGAATTGGAGCTAATCAGTCCCTCGAATGAAGCACACACCCTCTTAGAGGCTGATCCCCTCCAAGGGCCCCATTTTCCTGCCCTTAGGATATGAATAACTCATTGACATTAATGGGAGTTCCTAACATCCTGTGGCAAAAAGATAAGACCCTGCAGCACCCAAAGCACTATTGTATGGATGATGGAGAGCTTTAGTGGACAAGGAAACCAAAGAAGAATTAAGTCTGGAAGCTGACAATCTTCAGTCCACTTTATCTTCCGTTACATTGAACTACCCCAGGCCTAGGTTATATTCACCATTATCTTATCATATATTATAATGCTGTACATCAGAGACTAGTCTAATTAGTCCAGTGCAACACTGGACCATTAACTACACTTCAACAGACTGAAAGTACATATTACGGAAAGATCTCCTACCAGAAACCTTGGAATTGTTACAACAAATTCTCATCCATACTTTTTGGAGCATAATAATGTAATACCATACTCCCTCTTCAGATAGCTGCAGGGTCTCTTTTAATGAATAGGAACAAACAAACTATCCAGCTAGGCCAAGAAACATAACCCTTATGAAAGGCAAAATCAAACAATACTCCAAAACAATCTACATATACAAAGAACAAACTTTTTGTGTGCTTCCAAAGATCAACTCAGCAGGCATTTGGCATTCAAAAAATGCAACAACAACAACAAAAAATGGTTTCATGTTTGAAGAGGTTTTTCTTTAGCATTCACATTGCCATTCTTTTACAAAAAGCATTGCAGAAAACACTTCAGAAATATTACAGAGTAACATTCAATGCAGTCAGCCCCTCTGTGCTATTGTTCACCCAAACTTTTTAATACGTCTGCCTTGTGCAATTTAATTTTTTTTTAAACCTTTCATCCATCAGTACTAAGTGTTGTTCGGTATTTATTATTCAGCTAATATTAGCTGTCCATATGTTCAAAGATTCTTTATAGGCAAATGAAGGGCTTGTGTTTACGGGACTCAGAGAAATGGGAGTTCTGTTCCATCGCTGCATCAAACACGTGGTGCATCCTTGGGACAATCGTTTCATCTTTTGGGGAACCATGGAGATAACAATGCTCTCCACCCTTTGTTTGTTTTATCTACCTAAACTATCAAATCTTTAGGACAGGGACTTGTAGAGCGCCTTCACTGGCCCTGATCTGGGTTTGGACCTCTAGGCACTAGCGTACGATGAATTTATAATATACGAATAATTAATTCAATGCATCTAGACCACCCTACCAGTAAGCCCTGCATAAACCAAGAGTTATTATAATGAGCTATACATCGATTAATGCATGATTAAAGCACTCCACATCACACAATCATTGAGTGCCATTCAACAGGAAGAACAGATTCTGGCAAAGAATGGAAATAAAAGTGCAGTTAGCTCTTAGAACCTATGCTTCTAACCAGTTTGCTAAGAAAAGTCTTGCTAGAAAAGAGGAACCTAACCCGGCATTCAACAGTAAATGCTACAAGGTTTAGGTGTTAACTCAGAGTGTGATGTTAGTTCCATTAGCACTTTGACAACAATGGAAAGACCATGGAAATATAATACGAAAGCATTTGTACATCTTCTTTGTAGCTGGAGTTTCAAAGAACATTCTCATTAAAAATGGCTTGGAATTTTCCATCAGTTTTTTCTGAGTTTTTTTTTTTATTTTGCTGATTTTTTTTTTTAATTTCATTCGGAAACTTGAAATGAAATTGTTCATTTGGTCTTGGATGAACATGAATGGCGACTGTAAATACTTGATATATAACTGGAATGCTTCATTTAGACTGCAGGCCATCTTCACTCATAATTTTATTCACAGGAGGACTCATTCATACAGGAGAAGTTCCACAATTTAAGAACACCTTTGAACTTCTCCTTCCCCTCTCCTGTGTCCTTGCAAGAATAGAAAATGCATTGTGTTTAAATGTAATGCTCCCACCTAGTGGTAACTTTGGTAATCACAGGAAGAGATCTATGCAAAATCAAATTGTATTAAAAAGGCAATATAATTGTGGGTACCGTGGGATGATGGAGGGAAAGGAATCTTTCTTGACAGGATCTAAGTTGGACTTAATCTGACTACGTAAGTACAAAAGATACTTTGTTTTCTTACCAAAATGAAAAAGGACCACATTTGCATCACACATTTTCTTAGTTATGGGGATGCAATCTAATAACAGCAGAATGTTATAGTCATAAGAAACAATCCTGCATCTCACAAAGAAACGCAAGATAAACTAATAGGATTTTCCCTGTGTCCTTTGATGCTGTGATCCTGCCCAGTTAAATTATTATTGTTTCCACTCAGGTCACTTTATAATTTACCACGTTGTTTCCAAATGATATAATATAATAATCATGCAATTAACTTGCGAGAGGGATGGTGAAAAAGAGGCGCAAGTGACATTCCATATAATCATAAACCAACATTAAATTACCATCCCAATTTAGCACGGCTCCCTATTGGATCTAGTGATACAAACAAACCCTCAGTCTGAACTATGTCTTATTCCCTATAAAAACTAGTTTATAGTTTCATAGTTTGTAGGGTCAGAAGGGACCTGAGCAGATCATTGAGTCCGACCCCCTGCCACGGCAGGAAAGAGTACTGGGGTCAAATGACCCCAGCAAGGTGTTCATTCAGCCTCCTCTTAAAGACCCCCAGGGTAGAAGCCAGCACCACTTCTCTCGGAAGTTGGTACCAGATCCTAGCCGCCCTGACCGTGAAGTAGCGCCTCCTGGTATCTAGCCTAAATCTACCCTCTGCCAGCTTGTGACCGTTATTTCTCGTCACTCAAAGACTGGAAATAACCAAGCGTGTTGTAAAGTGTGGAAATAACCAAGATGGACTGGATCCTCAATGGTAACAGAACTGTTCACTCAGTTCTGTACTCATCCTGATACTTTTACTTTATTTTTCGTGTGCTCTGCTGTATGGACTGTAGTGGAATTACTGTTGCCTGACACTGTGAGTTATAGATGTGACAGAGGTAACTGCAGCATGGCAGATGGACTGCAAACTCTAATTGAAACTTTTCATTTGCAAACAGTTGAGCTGCTGCAGCCATTTAAAAAGTAGCAGAAGAATTCAATGCATCATTAGCGGGTCGGAAAGAAATTTCACATATTATCATAGCAGTAACTGTAATATACGTCTTTTTATGCCCACGATTATATGAGACTTCCAACCAATACAGAGCTTATGGCAAGAGAAGTCATCCTGTTGCTGTACATATCATTTGCATCCAAACCTTAGTTTAGTGTCACATACTGGTTGTTATTCTAATGGCAGTATGTCTGCACATGTACCTCGTATCAAAAGAAGTGAAGCTGGATGAGCCCTGCCCAGCTCCAGTGTAGCTGCCTTGGTGATTATTTCAGGGATAGGGAGAAGAACTATCCATCCTTTTGCACATCTCCGAAGGGCACATGGGAGTAATTTATAAGCACATGAAGAGAAAGAGAGAACTCAAGTACCCCATGGACATGATCTTGTAAGCTGTTTCCAAAGGGATTCTGAGAACACACCAGAGCTAAAGTCACACATGGAAGGGGTTTCTACTGCCAGTGTGTCAGTCACAGTAAAACTCAAGAAGGGGGTAATCGTATGCAACTGATGTTGTCAAGTAACCCTTCACAGTCTGTTGAGAATGCAGCAAAGCCTAGATACTACTAGACACTTTCCCTGCTTTTACCATCAGCCCCATTGGGCTGAAGCTACACACATTTCCCAAAAGAAGCCACAGGCTATGAGTAACTGCACTGTGTCAAACAGGAGATGACAAGTGAAACGAGTCTGGATGTTTCAATACAGATAAAGAAACTGAACTCATTATCAATGCCAGCCCATCCAGGATTAACTGCCATGCTTCAGAACAAGAGCCAAGTCAGAGAGAACCAAGGGACACTTCTTTGCCATGGGGGGTATGGAGCAAGCCAGCAAAGACGGGGGGAACATGCAGCCACAAGCATAGGCATCAACAATAGCATCAGACTGTAAACTATGTACTTGCAGAAAAGCAATCTCTCTACCATGCTTTCCCTGGCATGGAGCAGGCTATTTCAGCAGACCAAAACTCTCAAGACCATCTGAGAGAGAACCACATGTGTTTGTTAAGAAGCATGGGACTCCAGCAGCCATTGCTATCAGCCCTTTAACAGATTACCCACTAGGCACGCAAAGGCAAGACTCTGGCACTACACTGGCAATGGATATTGATAGCCAACATTGTTTTTCATTAGATAGATGAGACTGACTTCCTATTGCTATATGACCCCTTCTCATCACCTGTTCACCACTGCAGGAGTAGAAATGGGGATGTACCTCCTGCCATTGGATTTCTTCAGGACAGGAGCAATGTATATGTGACAGATGTGTCCTCTGCTTGCAACCCCAGCATAAAGACATGCTGACTGCCAAAAGAAGAGTGATAGACAAGGTTCTTTGGGTAAATCTGATATCTTTTACTAAACCAACTTAAAAGATATATTTACCCAAAGAACCTTGTCTGCCAATGTCCTTAGACCAACATGGCTACAACCTGTAGAGGAAGAGTGAGCATTTTGCTCAGCTACTGGGGTAATGAGAGCTGTATAAAAAACTATGTAGAATAGAATAGAATAGAGATGCCGCAAGGTAGCAAAGATGCCTGTGCTGGACCAATTTATGCTTCAGCCAAACCCAGGATCCAGGAGGTGCAAAGACAAAACTAACATGTCCCCATCGCACTCATTCGGGACCACATATGATACTCTGTGATGCCTAAGTCACAGCATATCATTTAACACATGGTGCTCAATGATGCTGTGAGAAAGGGAGTGGAATCAGAGTGTACTGCTTCAGCACAGGTCTGAGTAATGCAGCAGACAGGCCTGCACCTCCTGAGAGAATGGAGCCCAAAGGGAAGGCAGCAGCTGACTTTTCTTTTTTCCCCTTTTCATTCCACTTAACAATACATTTATGAGCCTGAGGTTTGTGCCTGCCTATTCATCTTTGAGTCACAAGCTTGTGGAAAGAGGCACCTCTAGGAGAGACTGGAAAGGTGCAAAGGGTTGACACTTGTGCTGCGAGTACAGCTGATGGCTTTTGTGATCACTGCTTGCAAGTCACACTAAGCTAGGGTCTGATCCTGTGAGAGTTGAAGGTGCTGGGGATACTCAGCACCAAACCCAGATCATCCGGCAAGAGTGGACAATTTATCTGAAGAAGAACTAGACAGGTTAATACAACCTACTCCTTTTCCTAAGTGACTGTAAGATCAATGACTTTCATGTTAGTCCCAGTGCCCAGGTGTCCAACTTACTTAGCTCTGGACACTACAGAACTGCCAGAAATAATAACCCAAAGACATTTCATTTTCCACAACATTTTAAAGCTGCATGACTTGATGGAATCCCAACAGTGAGGTGGAAGCTATGATATATGAAGTGAAAAATGTTCACCTTCCCTCCTGAGCCTCCCAGTGCACTGCAAGCACACCCTGCCAGGATCATGGATTCGCGCTGTTATATTTGCTCAAAAGTAGGTTCTGGCTGGATGCTTGTCAGATGGCCTGGGTAGATATGTTACAAATGACAGATGTGCAGCCCAAGAGCTCGCCAAACCCTGGTTTTACCTCACCTCTGCTGCAAAGAGCACATTGGCTCAGAACTTCCCTAGCACCTGGATTTAAGAGGAGGCAGGGGTTGATTCTGGCTCATGTTTAAGAATGACCTGAGTTAACTTTGTGCTTGTTGTTTGGCTTGTATTATATGGAAATAACCATGTAGCCAGTTACAGTGCATTATGGAACGCATTCTTGAAAGCAGCCTGATACTTGATATTCCTGTGGAAAAAGATGGCCATATCAAAGCTTGCTTGGCAGGCAGAAGGTATTTGGGTAATGTGCATGTGTGCTTAGAACAGGAAATAATAGTTTGCTGCAGTGTGGATACAAGCCGCTCAGTGTAAGTGGTCTTTCTGAAAGCTGCCATGTGGAATGAATAAAATACTACAGCCAGGTAGACAGGTAGAATTCATAATAAGCCACGGCAGGCTTTCAACAATGACTTTCACAGCTTTTCACTACTGAGATGCCATTTCTGCATTCGGAGGTTAAGATATAATGAGAAGTGCAGATGCATAGCTATTTTCTCTTCTTTTTGACTGATTGATTTCAAGAATAAGAACCACAGGCTCAGCGCCATGAATGGGAAATTCAGTTCTTGTCGCTGTCAGGAGAACCTGTTTAAAGTCTTAGTGTTAGCAGTAAAGCTTTGTCGGTATTTATGTTTACAGAAGAAAAAGTTAGACACAAACTTTCCAAGAAAACCACGAACAGTGAAAAGTTTATCTGATATTTTCCCCTTCAGGTATAGCTACAATACTGGACAATTTTGCAGTGGGTTTATTTTTTATTTTTCGAGTCCAATTTAATTACCCTTCTCCATGGAGAGCAAGACAGGGGCATGATAGCAGTTGAAGTGAAGTCCTCGGGGCTTATCTTTCCAAGAGCTTCACATTTTTTCCCTTATATCTGTAGAATCATAGAGGAGCAGGGCTGGAAGGGGCTTCTAGAGGTCATCTAGTCCAACCCCCTGCCTGACACAGGATCATCCCTATCCAAATCATTCTATACAAGCCATAATCTAAACTCTATGTAAGACTACTGTCAACCCTGACAAAACACAGAACCCCCTAATCTGCCACAGGTAAAGCAGGAGAACACGGCAGCCAACATCCTACCCAGGTAAAGGGCCATGCTCCCTGCTACAGAGGAAGGCAAAAAACCCTACAGTCCTAACCAATCTGACCATGGGGTAAAATTCCTTCTTAGCCCCATATATCATGATTGATCAGATCCTGAATGGAGGAGCAGGACCCTCTAGCCAGGACCCTCTGGCTTTGGTCCGAGCAGGAGCATTAGCACACCCCAGTCCAAGTCCTCAGCCTTGGCTGTAGCCAACACCAAATGTCTCTGAGGAAGGCTTAAAAACAGCATCACACATATAGCATGTTTTAAGTATCTACAGTGTAGTTTTTGGGGAAGGGACCGGACATGCCTATCTTTCTAAATAGGAAGCCACAGACAAACCTCACAATGTCTTCACATTTCTCTGTGCTTTTTCTTTCCCGTTTAAGGAAGTGCAGTCCTGCTTCTTCAAATGTCAATGTGCTGCAAGCAGTATCTGCAGATCACAAGGATACTAAGGACGCAGTTACCTGAGGTAGAAAAATATGAGTTCCATAACTATCCACTCCCCTGCCCCTCGTTGCTTTTTTGGTCCACCTATCAAGAAATCCTATTGTCTCAAGTTTGCCTGTGCAACATAAATCTAATTCAATTCTTTATTCTCAGCCACTCTGCAAAACAATAAAACACTTAAATCTACAGCAGAGAGAAAGCCAGCAGTTTTGTTAACTCTCATGCTTCTCATAGGGTTTTCTGATAGCAAACTAAAAAGCGTAATGCTGCTATTCAAAGGGTGGAGTCTAATCAGCAGGCAAGGCAGGAAAAAAATCACCTCTACTGCCATGGTAAAATTAAATTATGAGAGATTTATATCATCTGCTGAAGCTTTGGAGTGAGGCCTACTAGAATTTTAAGCTAGACGAGCCATTGATCTATTGAGTGATGGCAGTCCAATGTTCTTATGTTTCTACTATAGCACAGTTATTTTGATTGTTGTCATTTAGATCTGAAGTAAACAGAAAACCTGATACACCTCAGACACCCATTTGCCTTTCTAGGAAATACCAGCCTGTAGACAGTACAGTTGGGAGTGGTATTACTATAGTAGGTGGCATTAACAGACCAACATTCGGGTGTCACTCCTAGATGTCATTCCATTTCCAGAAGACGTACTACCTTTGTGGATACATCAGCCTGGTCATTTACAGGAGCTAGAAATATTCATTGCTTGTCTTCTGTAGTATCACTGAAATCAGTGTGACTGCTTGAAGAGTAGGATGCTATCAACGGGCATGTTCCGATGAGCACGCATGTGCCTGTTGCAGCATCTCAGAGTAGTTTGAGACACTGCAAGAGGCATGCTGGGAACAAAAAAAAATGTTCCAGTGTGAACTTTAAATTTAATACTGGGAAATCCCACTATCAAAAAAAAAAACCCACTGAAAAAAGCAGTGTAGGGCACGCTCCTGAAGTAACCAGTGGTTTGCATCTCATAGATTCATAGAAATCTATGAATCAGAAGGGACTTCAACAGATCAAGTCCGACCACTAGGCAGGAAAGAGTCCTTTAACGAGATGCTCTGGCACCCAACCCAAGGCTGACTGGTGCCCCTGAGCCTGGGTGGGCACCAGATCACTGACCAGAGGGGTCCCCCATCAGCCGATTACCAACTGGGGGGGGTCTTCCAGGAGCTGATTGCTGATGGGGGTGGGGGGAGGCCCAGCAGCCAATTGCTGACCGGGAGGGGGATCTCCCAGCGACCGACCAGTGGGGAGGGTGGTTCCCCCAGTGACCGATCACCGAGCCAGCAGCAAAACTAGAAGTACCAGCTTCTCCAGGCATCCCCACTTCTGGCAGCCAATCTCAGGGGGTGCACCCCCTATGTGTCGCGAATGCTGTGGCCTGGGCAGAGGTGCAGGGAGCAGAGCAACAAGGGCAGGCACTGCTTAGAGCCACAAAGCAGCGGGTAGAGCAGCTGCAGCTGGACTCATGTCCTGGTACTGGGATGGAGCTGCTGCTGGGAGAGAGCAAGTGGGGGGCAGGCAGGGGCTGCAGGTCAGGAGTGTGGGGCAGTAACAGGGCAATGGCATATCAGTGAGTGAAGGGGGCAGGGTAGCTCTGATTTTTCTAAGATAAAAAACCACAAGCAAACACCAAAGTGTATAGCTTTTAGAATTCATTTATTATGATGATAGAGGTACTGGTAGACTTCCAAGTTGCTTTACAATTATAAATATATCAATAAAACATTGTCAACTGATCTCTCTATGTACAGTCGTGTTTCATTTTAATCACAGAACAACACAGATTTGGGGTATTGTATGAGAGAATGAGAATAATGAGAGAATTTGGGTTTTTTATCATAAAATTTGCAATTTTTAAACAGGGAACAGCAGGATTTCTGCTGGTGAGACAAGTAGCGAGACCTGGACAGAGGAGCCTGCCCAGGACCAGTACTGGGGACCTAGCTGTAGGGCAGACAAGGTGGCTGACCTGGCCATTTGGGGCCAGGAGGACACGCTTTGACAGTTCAAAATGGGCTACCACAAGAAGCACATCTTCCAGGCAAATGCTGCCCAAATGGCAGGGTAGGGGCACCAGAAGACATGACAACAATGCCATACAAAGCTCAAATGTGCAGACACGGCCCACTGGCAGCTGGCCCAGAAGTGCAGGAGGCTCTGCTATAGTGCCCATACCACAGCCCAGGTGGCTGTGCGATCCACATCCAGGTGTGGCAGGTGTACAGCGATGGGGCTGCATGCTGTTGCAGGTTGCAGCAGGTCATAGCCAGGCAGCAGCCCCCACAGCCAGACTGCTGCAGTGGGTAGAGGGTGGAGGGGCCACCCCAGGTTACACCTATTTCAGCAGTCCAGCTGGCACAAGGGACTAGTGTCTCTAGATACCAACTGTTCAGGCCTCAGAAGCTCCTGAGGGCAACTTGCCCTGAGCTTCTCACCAGGGCAGCTTTTATATTGCTGGGGCCAGTCTCTAGCTTCCCCTGGATGAAGATCCAGGAGGAGCTGGGTAGGGTCAGTTTGCCCCAAGTTGGCACAACTTGCGCCACACCAAAGTGCATGGTCACGCACATGTGCTGGAGCACAAATCTCCAACACAAATTTATGCCACTGCTATTTGAGCTGTTGCAAGCACACATGCCTGCATGTGTGGACATGCCCGATATGCTTTGATCTTGGCTGACCTGAGCCACTGGGCAAATACTAGGGCTGTGCAAAATGGCACCATTGTATTTTGACTTGAGTTTTGAGGTTTTGACAGAACAGTGTTTCATTTCGAATTTCATTTCTATTCAAAACAGCTGTTCCGTTTCACTTCATCGAAAAAGTGAGGCTGTTTCGACGTTTTGCCCATTCACTATAATGAGGAAGCTCAAAACAGCCTCTCACATCTGGCAGGCAGATGGGGGCCTGCAACCCCGGGAGGGTTGCAGGGGCTCTGCCAGTCCTCCCAGGGCTACGGGCTCCCAATCTGCCTGCCAGATGAGGGAGGAAAGCCGGGGGCAGCTGCCTGGGAGCAGGCAGCTGGGGAAGAGAACTAAGCCCAATTGCTCAGTTCCCCTCCCCAGCACTAGATCGGGCTGTGGAAAGGAACTCAGCCCAGCTCAGCTGAGTTCCCATCCCCAGCCTGATTGTAGGGTTGTAGAGCCTGATTCAGGCTCAGTTCCCTTCCCTTGTGCTGTAATCAGCTTCCCACAACCCAGCCGCGGGAGGTGGGGAGAGCCAGGGCTGCGCTCCCAGCTGCTGCTGGGAGCGCAGCCCTGGTTCTCCCCTATCTCCTGGCTGCTGGCTGCTTCAAAACTCGAAACATTTCAAAACTTCCAAACATTTTGACTAGCCTCGCTTTGTTTCAAGGCTGTTTCGAAGCCCTTCATTTCGATTTGATTTCACTGTTTCCAGCTTGAAATGAGTCAAAACAGTGTCGAAGTGAAACAGCTAGTGCAATTTTGCACAACCCTAGCAAATACCCTCATTGCCTGTCTATATGTGCCACTACAAAGGTTCCCCAGCAAAGACTATGTGACAGTATTTATAGTGTTTCTACCTTTAATCCAGATGCATCTGGGGTTTGATCCAAAGCCTGTTTAAGTCAGTTATTGACTCTTTCAACTGCTTTCAGGCAAGGTGGACACAGAAAACCAAACAGAAGCTTGCTCTGGACATACCGCAGCCTATGCTGGACATTTACTTCCCACCCACCGATGTCAATGTGTATTTGCAACACCCTCCATGGAACTGTTTTTTGTTTCAGCTTTGTAATCCTGATTACGTAATAGCTCTGGATGGTTCTAGGATTGTGCTACAAGTAAAGACAGTCCATAAACAAATCATTTTATCTTCCCAGAAGGAGTAGCAGAGATGTGTGGATTAAATGTAATTATAATCTCCTTTTTTTTTTTTGTTACCCTAAATAACCAAAATGTTTCAAGATAAGTAAAATTAGCCATTGAACGTGAATGGAAGAGAGCAGGCAGCTCACACCTGCAGCCAATTAACATGCAAAAACTAGACAATAGATATTTTAAAAGCTGAATTTGGGGCACTGAGCTGATAATGAATTCTCAGTAACCTGTGAATTCCCAGTGGAAGCCAAAATCTCATATGTGGAATTTAACTGAAATAAGCCATTTTTACAAACAAGAACATGCAGACATGTATGATAATTGATATAATAACCACTGGGGCAGCTAGCTCTTTGGAGCCATCTCCCCTCCAATCCCCTCCAAGGCCTTTAGACAGATTAGTGCCTTCTTCTGTCCACCAGAAATGAGTGTAGGTCCCTCAAAGCCCCCTAAGTATCACTCATTATGTGGTCATCCAGAAGGAATGGTTCCCTACACAAGGGAGAGACTAAGCTGAAAGTGCCTGTCTCAGGTAGGCCAACAAGCTAAACTGCAGTTCACTAATAATTTTGTTAAAGGAAACTGCCTTTCAAGACAATGATTTTTTTCAGAGAAAGTATCTATTGGCCTCAAATATTTTTATATTTGAGCAAAAAAAATCCAAAACTTGAAATTGGGGGTATTGACAATGGTGAGACAAGAAAATGCTATTTTTTACTGTTTTTGATTTCCCCGGGAAAAGTCTAAATTTTCCATGCAGGAGGAAACTTTTTCTTGATCCTTTTCCACACACACACCCTTTATAAATACATGTGACCGGCTGAATCCTGCTGTTACCATCTCTCCCCTCGCACACCACAGTATGGGTTGGAACAGTTTTGTTCTATCCAAATGCTAAATGTCCTTATTTCCCAACCTCCACTCTCTGAAAATTCACAGGCACCAGCTGAAAATCTTTAAAGTCCCCTAGAGAGACAAAAGCCCATAAAATCCATAACATTTTTGAAGTCAACTCTAGAAAACTGACAGTGGAAACGTTATTGACTGCACTACAGGGTAAGACCTGCAAGTAGGCGAGGCGGTGGAGAATGAATGTGCATTCTGCAAAGCAGTAATGGTGACCCTCCCTCCTTAAGTGGCCAGAAGTGGGGGTGTGGAAACCTCCTAAAATAGTACTCAGAAATAGCTTGGATGGTTGAGCAGGAATGTATTTGTGGATCTTTTATTGTGCATTTGATTTGGTTTTTCTTTCATTTGTGTGCTTTCATTGAGACCCTGGTGAAGGGGAGGATGACTAGATTTTTGTGCATGGGATGAAGCGATGCAATGCTGAAGTATGGGGATGCTGGAGTTCTTGGAGGGCATCACAAATCCCACCAACGCAAAGTGTTGAGGGAAAGAAAGACAGATTAGAAAAATATTATAATGGCTCTCTCATTGTGCATTCCCCACCCAGTCCATATCCAGCAAGAGAATGGTACCATGATTCGTGTAGCACAGGAAACGACAGTGCTACTTGAGCTCAGAGGGGGCCTGGTTCAGGAGGCAACAGCAAGAGGAAGAAGAAGCCCGAGAAATGATTGTTTAAGAGGTGGAACTGGAAAATCTGAAATCTGCTGAAGCAGGTTTGAAAACTGGGGAGCCATACACCTTTATACCGCCAGGAAGTCAGCCATAGCCACTGAGAGATGGCACTTTCGGGGGGGAGGATGGGGAAAAGAATCCAATTGCCTTTCATGACCCTGGATCAGACTGTCACTGGGAGCTGAAACAGGAATTTTTCCCTGTTTGAGGGGACCTATTAAGCTTCTTATTTAATACAACCTCCTGGGTTTTTTACCTGAGAGACTTCCAAGAAGCTTCTTAAAATGCCGCAACCCTCCAGAAGCCCCTTCTTCCTCTCTCTCCTTCTTTCTACCACCCACATAATATTGATTCAAAAGATGACCTAATTACAGTGCGTGCTGCTCAGAAAGACCTGAAGAGCTCCAGTATCTCTGTTATGATGCAGTGTAAATAAAGGAGAGATGAGGGAGTTGGCTAGAGACAGAGAGGGAGATTATTCTTGTTAAAAGAGAAATCAAGTAATGAATGTAATCTGTAGGGGCCTGTAGGAAAGGCAGCATCTCCTTGGGTCCCAAGTCTAAATGGTTGTTATTGAAGCTCTTACTGTTTCATTCAAAGTTAGTTTCTCCTCTGCTACATTTTTCTTTCTTTAGGCCTAATTTTGCTCCTGGAGAAGCAAGTGGGGATTTCACTCAGAGCAATACCAGGTCCTTTGTTGTTAACCTTAGTGACAGTGCTCACAGGATTTCTAGCCAAGGGACTGATATGATTCCAGAGAAATACATATATATCTTTTCTGTAACCTCCTATAAACAGTTTTCTTTTGCAAGACAAAGAGAAAGAAACAAGCAACGCACAACCTCAGAAAATGGAAGCAGCAAAACTCTGCCGTTGAAACTAATATGCTGTTGTGCCTCTGCACCACAAATGAACAAAAGCTAGGAGATGTAAAGTGAAGGAAGGCGCAGCAGCAGCTCTTGCCATGGTGCCACTTTCTCCTTCCAAACAGCAAGCACTAAAGGCCAGTGAATCAGCCCGGACTGAATGTCCTGGCTTTTCTTAGGGTCTGCTCCTGTTCCCATCTGTGTCAATGGGAGTTTTGCTATTGACCTCCTTTGAGCCGGCTAAGACCTTTACTGTGCATTGGACCCTTCAGATTGATTTAATCACAGTGGTTTGGTTTTATTTGTTAAGGAGAAATAAAAAAGGAGCCCTCAGAGATGAGGACACGTTTTCACAGAATGAGCTGAGCAAAATGTGTGTGTAAGTACAAACTATTTATTTATTTGTTTGATTATATATGACCATACTCTTTTATTGCAACCTGACTTGAGGGTCAGAGCCTGCTAACTATTTTCATCTAATGAACTTTTTAGCTAAAGTGCTAGAGGCTGGTGCCTTCACTGATACCATGACAGCATCAGCCCACACAGACTCCTGGAGTATCTCGATATATAGTTTAGTGTTCACCCACCGAGTGGGAGAATCCCACCATTACGTAAAAGGATATCTTTTGGTTGCACGAGCCAGGCAAATACATGAGCAAGTAACCATCCTTATGGGCAACCACCTGAGTCACTCACATTTAGCTAACTGCACTCATCACATAGGCCTCTGTGAATCTAGACGCTCTGTGCTGGTTTTGAAATATTCATCAGTAAAAGTATCCCAAATGCTTTTAGCCTTATGGAAATTTGACTTTGAGAAAATGTGAGCTGCCCAGAGGAATTTTGATTTGGAATCCTACAGTGCACCAGAAAGCTGACTACATGCGCTGGAAAAAGTTAAAAAACAACTGGAGAAGATACAACTGAAATCCATCCCAACAGGAAAACTGCAAGAGAGGCCAATGTGAATACGTGGGGGATGTAAAGATTAGCATCAGCAAAATGCAGAAGGCTTTTAAAATACAAACCATTTCATAGGGAGGAGGACTGGGGAGATCTAGTCTTTTAAAAATAGCTGGAGTCAGTTAAAAGGATCCGGAAGAGCTAATACTTCACTGGGTTTTTCAAAGACACTATTTTCACTGCTAGCAGAAGGTAAAAGAAAACTGTGTCTACAAAAACAAAGAAGGAATTGGCAATAAGGAGGTGGTAGACAGGGCCAAATGTTTCCTTTGGAAATACATGGGCTTCCTGTTGTGCCCACTGGGAGGTTCTTTGCAGTACCTCTAAAGGCAGATATGGCCCTTATTTTGCTCATGTCTTCACACACAAGGATGATTGAAAGGGCTCAATACCTTACCTCAGCAACAGAGCTAGGGCTATGATATACAAAGAGACAGCCATGGTGAGAAAAGGCTGGGTGCTCCATTGACCAAGTCCATTTGGTGCCTCCAGGAGTTCTCAGGGGATGAAAGGACAAAATAAGAGAGGTCTCTGTTGCTGGATAGACTATGGCATCATGCTCTGCCGAACCTGGGCTTACACGATATGTTAGGGGTTTCACAGAGAGAGTGGGTGTAGCGGCAGAGTGGGCCGGGGAGCAGTGCACCACCACTGCCAGCCGGGTCACAGGGCACTGCGTCAGCTCACACGGCCTGCAGAGCCAGGGATAGGGGCTCCATGGTAGAAGAAGTGATATGAAAGGGTTTTGTGACTTTAGGAATTTTGAAACCCACTAGACTGAGATTCCCGAAGACTGGGAAAAGGGCCACAAAGCAGAGACAGCAATTATAGAGAAAGGTGCACAGCAATGACTTGAAAAATATCTACTTCTGTGATGATAGGCTCAGTGTGGGAATACACTAAGAGAGTCAGCATAGATGTGTTAGGGAAGGAGGTCTAACGTACAGGAACCTATGGTCCTGCCATGACAAACAAGAGAAATGCAGCAGAGGTAGAATAGTTAGGGGTAAATTCTATCTTCAGCACTTGCTTTCATCCTGACAAATGGTTTTGTCACTAGACCACCATAGACTTCCAGAACTAAAAGGGCTCAGATCTGTTGGAGAAATATAACTGAGAGAAGAATTAGGCCTGTAGATGTTTTAAAGTATGTAGTGTAAAGTTCTATAGTGAGAAACTATAGGTTGAGGAGAGGAATTATGGTATAGGGACAACATGATTTGGTGTAAAACACAGGAGCTAGCAGAAAAACAAGAAACTGAAATTCACTGTAAGTTGGAGTCTTGCTACTCAGAAAAAGGTTAATTGCAGGGTATCCATACACAAGCAGCCTGATCTAAAGCCCATGAAGTCAGTGGAAGACACTGATTGCTGATAATTGCTATTGTACAGATGACCATAAGAGTGGTTCAGGTTTTACTTTTCCAGCTAAATAAAAATACAACAGTGTTTGCAGCTTTCCATAAACTTCCCTGCACTTGTCGCAGGGCCTACTATAGTAGGCAACTGTTGATCCTCTGGATCATGGTGTACTTGTAAGAGGTCTGGTCAGATGCCTGATGAATCCATTTGTGGCTGACACATTTAGAAACCACTGTCAAGACAAGGACACAACTTGTTACAGGAATGACACAGCTTGTTACAAGATACACAGATCTGTGTGTTGTCTGAGTTGGAGTCCATGTTTACAGCATGCTGCTTTCTTTTTTCTCACTTTGCTTCCTGGATTAAAGCTGCTTCATGTTGAGCTGCACCCAGGGCCAGACGCTCCCTCCAGATCAGATGGGATTCTATGTGCTGCTCCTCCCAGCTTTCTACATTAATATTGAACGACTTCATATCATTTTTGCACACATCTTGACGATACACTCTCCTCCCATTTTCCTGATATGGCCGATCCATCACTAACTCCTTGTCCTGATAGTGGTTTCTAAGTGTGTCAGTCCTGCATGCTCCAGGACCTCTGTGTTTGCTATTCTGTCTTCTCATTTTATTTTCAGGATCTTATGCAGACATCTCATGTGGAAGCTGTTCAGTCTCTTGATGTGTCTAGCATATGTAGTCCGCATTTCTGAACCATAAAGTAGGGGTGACAACACACAAGTCTCATAGATTATTATCTTCACCTTAGCTGATAGATGGTTGTTATTCCATGTATGTTCTGTAATAGCCTGAAGTTCTTTTCCAATTCTGCTAGTCAGTTCAGTCTGTAGGTCAAGATGCCTGCTGATCATACAACCCAAGTAGCAAAAACTGTCAGCAACACCAAGGGATGTATCCTCCAGAAGGATGTCAAGTATTGGTTCTTCTATCCTTTGGTACATGATCACAGTCTTCTTGAGACTAATTGCCTTCCCAAAGCTCTTGCATGACTCAGAAAATCTGCTCAAGAGATTTTGCAGGGAAGATTCACTGTGGGCAACCAAAGCCACATTATCCGCAAACAGGAAACCTCTCAGCTTGCTTTTTGCTCTAGAATCGACATGACTGAAAAACTCATAAGCAGTCCTACACTGTGTGTCCTGAATAAGAATACCGAACATAAGGTATCTGTGTTTACTAACACCACTAAAGGTGCAGTTATAGCAAAAAACAAAGGGAAGAAACTGAGATACACAGCATTAAGGAAAGACTTGAAGCTTTTAAGAGAATGGAATTGAAAATGAAAAGTGCTGTTTACAATAAGTTTTAGGGCAATGAACCAAAACAGAAAGTATGTATAAAATGAGTCAGCCATGCAATAATCTGGCCAGGAAAGGAAGATTTAGAGGGTTATAATAGAAAAAAATCTTTGAACTTTGAAACTGTCAGTCCAGTATATGGCTGCAGTAAAATCAGGAAACATGGTACTGAGAAGCTGTACTAAGTGTGGGACAGGACAGAAATCAAAAGAAGTAATGTTGTTGCCTCAAAAAGGCCCTTGATCACATTGCAGAGGAAACACTGGGCCAAATTGTACTCCTAGTTACACTGGTACCATCCTGGTTTCTTTGACAGGACAGCAACATTGCTAATAGGAGAAGACTTTGGTCTACTGTGTAATTTTGGTGTAGCAGTAGGTGCAGCATGAGATCACTGGGATAAATCCAGGTCTAGCAATATGTCTATAAGGAAAGGCAAGGTCTCATCAATTAGACTTTTGTCAGTAGAATCACGTAAAGAGATTACATTGATTTTAAGTGGAGATAACGAGACTAAAGAAATTCAAACTCCACTTTATGAACAAATGCACAATCCTTTGTTGCATTGGCTTGTCTGACACTGCATCCTGGATGGATCCATGGGAGATCTTTGCAATTAAGTTAAGTTATGAAGCTCCACTTCATTTCAAAGGCTTTTTGAGGGAACTAGGGGCCAATTTTTAGCTTTGTGCCTTACACATCTAATTGTCATGAACCATCACAGGTGCTGAGATGTCCTGGTGATGGGTGCAGTGTTAGAAATTATACAGATAGGTGCATGCAATCAGCCAATATATATGCAATCACATGGGTGGAAACGCAAAAGCTTTTATGCATTCTCCACCTTGGAAAATTGGTCCCTAAAGACTATCATTCAACTATCAGGTTGTGACAGAAATGCTAACCTTAAAATAAATAGTTTTAAATGACAGAGAAGGATATATGTCAGAGCCTAATTGCACGCTAGCCTAACATACCTCTCAGACAACAGCCATTGCTTTAAAGACTCCTGATTTCCCTTCTAAATTGCTTTCCCTTTTTCATCCCTAAATTAGTTTCCTCTAAGTGAATGCTCACACTAGATCAGCATGAATCACTCATAAATCAAAGGCAATGCTTCAGTCCACAACATGTAGGGCCAGGTTCTGCCCCCTCCCTTATGCATCTTAAGTAATACCTACCAATTGGTAGAATTATGTGAAAAAAAAGGTGGTGCTCAAGGTGTGTAGGGCTATAAATAGACATCTCATTTAAAGTAGTTTTGATCGTCCCATGTTTTCACTTGGATCCAGATGGGGTGGCACAGCCCCTTGCACATATAGCCTTTCCAAGCTGCATTGCTCCTCTGCCACTATAGGAGGCCAGGGATAGCACACAGCCTAACAGGCTTGTCCTCAAAATTAGGTTAAATGGTGATGACCTGGGAAAAACTGTTTGGCATATTTTATCTGGCATACTTCACAGATACCTGAAGCAGGACAAGGGGTGTGAACATCTGTGGGATCCCAGCACAAAAGGCTTTGTACTGGGAGATGGGACATCCGGTTATGGCCTAAGTTCTTGCCATATCATCCTGGAGAAAGGACTGTGAGAAATGCTTCAGCTTCTTTAGGTCACAAGAAAATAGCACAGAATTCTGCGTATGGAGAACACTTGTGGACCTGGCCCACAGGCCATGGGTTGCCAACTCCTGCCCTAGAAGATAAAGGGTAGAGACAACGGGTACTTTCTGCTACTTGTGTGCATGTGTGGAAAAAATCTGGAGGCCAGAGGATAGAGCTGCCATTGTTACAACCCATGACAGAGAAGCTGCATGAGTCAGTAGCATCCTTGAAAGCAGCATTCCCTAAGGGCCCGTCTAACTACAGCCGCCAATGATTAAACTGCAATAGTGTCTAGGTCAGAAAACAGAGCTCCACGGTGCCAAGCTGGCACTCTTTGAAAATAATCAAAGGCAGCTCAGTCCCAGCCAGCTTGCTCACTACCACGTCAATTCCATGTTATGAAGTTATAGGCTGTTTTGGGCTAGATTCACCACAGTAATAAATAACAAGCCAAAATTTATAGTTTCTCAATTTCTAATGAATAACCAACATTGCCTAGTCATTATCTATCTGCATTCAGATTGTGACAAATGGTAGGGCTGCGCGAAGCTTTGGTCGCTGATTCGATTTGGAGGAGATTCGGGCTGATTCAGTGGCTGAATCTCTGAATACAAATTGAATCAGGAGATCCTTTAATCTCTCTGAATTGAACCGGAAGCCTCCAGATCAATTCAGAGAGATTCAACAATTCAGCCATAGACAAAGCTTTATATGTTTTTCCTAGGTCCCTCGAGGTACCAGGCCCAGCTCATGAATGCTGAGATGGTGGGGCGGATGAAGCACCCCACGGCAGCACTCTATTAAGTGCAAGTGCCATTGCTGTGATGATGAAAGGTGCAGATGGGCAGTGAGCTCTAGAGAAACTGGAAACATCTACAGAGCATGAATGTAAAGAGCATGCATAAAATGAAGCAAATAGGCAATTATGAGAGAGCTGTATTTATTAGTCATCAAAAAAGGGAAATTTGGGGCCTGATCTAGAACCCCCAGGGGTTCAGGGAACTACTTCTGTAAATATCAAAATCAAACAAGCTTTAAATCAGGTCTTGAACTGACAGGACGTTAAAAGTATCTAGTTAGTTATGCCCTGGTGATCAGGTCACCGGAAGAAAAATGCGTTCCTTTATGGAGAGCCAGCTCATGCCATTAGCATTATTAAGCCCTCCAAACAGCGCTCAGACCTTGTGCTGAATGTTTGTACCAAGGGTACAGAGAGATACAGTCACACCCCTGGGCCCAGGGTTCATGTATCTGCCCTATGCAAGTGCTGGCCTAAGGACCAAACCACCTGCAGCAGGGCTGAGCAGGATGGACCGTGGGCCTGTTCAAGTTGGGAACTTTATGTTCTTTTAAAAGATCTTTATGTCCTTTGCATGTAAATAGTCACTGGTTGAAGGCAGCATGCTTACACAGAGGCACAATTTACCTGCCACTCTTTCTGTTCTGTCATGTGCCATTTATAAAATTCAGGGAACTGTGGTTAAACTCAAGTAAACTCCTGCAAATGGAGCCATTTTCTGTGAGGGTTGAATAAATAAGCATCAAAAGCAACCATTGTCCTTTTTCCCATCCTGTCCCTTGGCTGGTGAAAGGGAGGTGATGTAAACAGAAATGAAAGTACAGTGAACAGTATGACTTTCCTGAGCCCAGGGAAGGAAGCAGAAGGTGATGAATTAAACAAACATCTGCCCTGGCAAATAGCAAACAATGTGTTTGTCTAGTAAACTGAGCAAACAGGACTTGGAAGTCACAGCGAGGGGAGGATAAGACAGAGAACGCCAAAATGGTCATTTTGCCAAATGACTTTTTTTTTCACGCTCCAGCAGTCAGTGCTGTAATTATAAGACTCTCTGGGGAACTGAAGAGTCTGAATCTTCATTGCTTTAGAACACTGCCAAGATGATATAAAAATTGCTAACGCAGTGAAAGCATTCATATGCAATGGAGGTTGGTATTTTTAACCAGCACAATTACTGGTATGCAAAAAAAGGGGTCTATTATAGTATCTTCTATCACACAAATGTACTGCTCACCTAAAGGGCTAGATTAACGGTGCTGGGAACTGATGTCTGGTGTTTACGTATTCAGTAGGCCTGGGAAAGGGTACAGTAAGCTTCCCTGCCATGTGTCTCAACCCTGCCATGGAAGGACAGCTTCTAGGGTCAGATGTTGAAGCTGCTGACCAAGGTGACAATAGTGGTAACTGCAAGTGCAAATTAGACATTCAATGTTGCACCTAATTCTTTGAGAACCTGACCTGGTGTTTGCCCAGTGGTCATAACTGATCCTTATTTTTAAGCTTGCAGCAATAAATCCTGCAAATTGTGAAAGTGAAAATATAAAATAGGCAAGAAAATAAATGAATGGAATGATGCAAAAGTATACACACAAATAAATAGATACATGAAGGGCCAAATTCTACCTGCATTTCCTTTGGCACGGCCGCATCTCCCTGAGCACAGTACTGTGCTAATGGATTGGACAGATTTGCACAAGTGTAACTGAGGGAAAACTAGCTACAGTCTCTTGATACTCCAGGTGGAAAGATGTCTGCATAGTCACAGTTTCTCTTGGCTCCCAGGAAACCCAGTGGATACTAATGCACAGTCCCTTGACTCTATACATCAACATCTATGAACTCTAATCACATTATACTCATTGATTTAGGCAGATGGAAAGAGATCAGACATTCTACATCTGATCATTTTCTTTGATTCTAAAGTATGCAGTCTATATGATACTGAAAAAGCCTTCATAGTGTGTGTGTGTGCACGCATGCATACGCACACACGTATGTATGAAGGTTGTCTGCCTTCAACCTGCATATATATGAATATACAGGCAGTCCTCGACCTACAACATTTCGAATTAAAACGCTTCGCATTTACAACGCTTATAAATTGACAACCTGTTCCAACTTTACAGCGCCAGTTTCAACTTACAACACTTGATCCGATGTGATGCCACGCTAGCGAACAAGTTCACTGCATCGCTCATCTCCCTGCAGAACATCTGTCCAAACTTCCTTGGACACTTTCTTTAAGAAAGCAGACAAGAAAAACCTGCGGCCGAGACTCCTGAGAAGACTCCAGCAAAATCACCTCAAAGAAGTCCTTCCAAATCCATATGATTGCTATTCACAATATAAATACATGAATGTAGCTATATTACCCATCTATAATTGACTGAGTACAAAATTCTGGGGTATTTTTGGTGGAAACTGGTTCCTGAACCAAGTCCCGATACCCTATCCCCCATTTATAACATTGTTTCTTATGAGAAAATTGTTCTGAGTTATGTTTCAACTTAGGACGCAGTTTTCAGGAACCAATTGTGTCATAAATCCAGGAACTGACTGTATATTTGGGGGGTTTTCTCTCTCAGTAGCATTATTACCTTTTCCCTTCCCTTTCCCTTACTTGAGAGCATCAAAGTTGCATATTCTAATCAGTTTTTGGCTTTGACTCTAAACTCTCAGCAAATTGTGACAATAGTTAAATATATGGTAGACATATGCAGTGCATTGTTATCATGAAAAACTCCATGTAAGGTATATTCTGGTATCACAATTTTTTCAGTGAAGGTTGAAGTCTGCCAACTGCCCCATCTAGGAAATATTGTGTTTAGAATGTCCTGACTTTATTTTTTTCTATTTTTGCGTGACAATAATTTTGCCATTTTCTAATATTAGAACATCATTTATCTATGTGCTATAAGAAAGGCAAACTCATCAACCACTGTTCTTGTTCTTGTTCGTGTCCTTCCTCGACAGACAGGAATATGTGTATTTTATTGAGACAATGAAATTAGTTAACTATCAAAATGTGCATAATTCTTTTCCAAATACTGTAAATGCTAATCACTGTTGTAACCTTCAGTGGTAATTGACAGTAATTCAACGAGTACTTCTTTTGACTTTAATAGCTTCTGTAATCATTTTGTTGGTATGCTTGAAGGATTTAAATTGATAGTATGCAGGGGTGTACTTCTCTGTTCCCCTGTTTCAGATGGCCTCTGCACGTAGCAAGTGGGAACATATTTTGCAAAACGGGTGTCAAAACAGTAGAAGCCAGTAGATGTTATTGGAGTCACACAGGCTTTGGTGGAGTATACCCAGTGCATTGTAACAAAGTGAAAACTTCATTTTGTTTTCAAAATGCTGTTATTACATTCAGGAAATCAGCAAAGGCACCTTGACAGAAAATGAGCAAATACGCGAACCTCCACTGCAACAACATTTACTTAGTAAATGACATTTTAATGTAGAAAGTCACATTTGCATACTAATTAAAATTTTCCTTTAAAACATTTAGACTTCTGGCCTTCCCACCTACCCAGAGTGACAGAGATTAAAAGATTTTTTTTATTAAGTCCTGTCAAACAAAACACACTTCTGTAAAGTGCTACAAAGTAGCACTTTAACCTATTTCCTAGTCATCCAGAATCCAGGCAGTTCTCATTACCATATGCTTTCCTGACCTCAGGGTGGCAGCTGATGGCTAAAAGATAGAAAAGATTGGGGCTTCTCCCTTTGTAAAGTTACTGCCTCTGGGAAAATTATTTTATGAGCCATATGCTGGGCAATACCTTTAAAGCATCCCTCCTGGTACATCTAACTTGGTTTTTATCCCGAAAAATGTTATGCGTGTGCTGCAGACAACCTATCACTTTAACCACATGCACTGATATCATGGTGCCTCCTATGAGCTCTTCCCCACTGAACCAGTCTCCTCCAACCAGGTTTCATGTAGGTTGCTACATCTCACCTGTTAGCAATTTTTTAAAATTTGGTTTGTATTGCATGCATTTACTGGGGCTCTTTAGCCTGGAAAAGCGCAGGCTGAGGGGTGATCTGATGGCCACCTACAAGCTTATCAGTATCTGGGGGAGCGTTTGTTCACCAGAGCGCCCCAAGGGATGATGAGGTTGAACAGTTATAAACTCCTCCATGACTGTTTCAGGCTGGACATAAGGAAGAATTTCTTTACTGTCCGAGCCCCCAAGGTCTGGAACAGCCTGACATTGGAGGTTGTTCAAGCACCTACATTGAACACCTTCAAGAGCAAATTGGATACTTATCTTGCCGGGATCCTGTGACTCCAGCTGACTTCCTGCCCTTCGGGCGGGGGGCTGGACTCGATGATCTTCCGAGGTCCCTTCCAGCCCGAATGTCTATGAAATCTATGAAATTTGATGGACTACTAGAGCTAAGTGATAGTCCATCAAGCATGGGGGTCTTTAAACCAGTCTCTTGTTTCTTGTCTGTGTTACCGCTGCTAGTAGGGGATGGATCTCCCCCGTTGCTGCCTTCATTCCATTACATCAGTGCTTGCCAAACTTTCCCCCATGTGACCCCCTTTATGACCTCATTTCCTCAGCATGGCCCCTCATTCCCAACCTGCGGCAACCCCCCTGCCCTCAGTGCCCCTCACTCCCAGCCCACCCCCCTGGCCCTGTTGGTGCCCATCGTTCCCAATCTGCAGCCCTCCACTCTCCCCAGGTGCACCAGGACCAGGGCCTGCAGCCTCCGCCCCATAATGGATATGCTTAACTTTAAGCACCGGCATAGCCTATTGATTTCAGTAGCCATTCATACCCATAAAGTTAGATATAAGCTGAAAACTTTATGGAATCCAAAGTGCTCGTCAGCTTACCAGACTTGGGCCATGGCATGACTGTACCAACACTTTGTCCCTCTACTACCAGTACTTTCAGTCACTAACATAGATTATGATGACTGTTTGCATCCTAAATATGACTGTGCTAAATGTACTTTGTGGCCCTGCAAACATTAACATATAGCAGTAGTCTGGCTCACTTACAGTTGCTGGGTGCGACTCATTTTATAATAGGCAATGTTGTTCATTTCCAGTAAGGACTGCGAAGTACTGACACCTCATCTAAATACAAATAACACAGATCCTCAACACAGCCATAGCTCCACAGGCGAATGCATGACCCAAACCTTCTTTATTTTCTACTTTTGAATCAAAGGAGAAGAAAGTATCTTCCAAATCCAAACCCAAATATCTATTTTGTTTTTATTTCCTTTCCTACAGCTCACAAACCCACAACTGATATTACCTCCCTCTCCTTCCATCTACCTTCAAATGTAAGAAAGCAATATCCTCCTCATATCTTTTGGGCCAGTTTGCTGGCTGCAGGGAAATTTGATGGCTCAGTGTAATTTAACCCTCTGAAAAACAATGGCTTGTACAGGAAGGGCTGATACATCATTGGCTGGAGAATGACCCTAAGGCAACAACAGAATCATACTAATCACAGTAGAAGACTAATGCTTACATATTTAAAAAAGGCCCTCTTTGTGTTTTTTAAAAAGAAAGAGAAACTTTACAAATGCTTTTAACATGTTGGCCTATTATTTCCATGTAGTGTAACGCTGGTAACTTTGCTGTCTCCGGAGGGGACTCAGACATCAAGATTACGGTGTCTGATGATGTCAGCTGCAGCTAGGCATACACAACCCTTGGGCCTCAAATCTTAATTATATCTGCTACTGTTTACAGCTTATAATTATTGATGTTAATTTACTGAGTGATGTTACACTTCTAGCCTCAAGTTATCTTTTTGGCATGTTAATCCATTTGCACACAGACTATTGCATCTGATTTTACAGGCTGAAATTAAAGTGAATTTTTCACTTTAACTTCATTTGGTTTTGTTCTGCTGTACACAATTTTAGAAAAAATGTAATCTGAATATTTCCAGTAATCTAATAAATAGCGTTTGAATTATACATGATGCCTTGACACAACAGCAAGAAACACAGTTGCTCAACTACACAGCATAAAGTTATATTATTACTGAGTATTTTGGGACACTGGTTAAATCAGAGCAGAAGGTTCTTAAAAAAAAAATCAAACATTTGTTTCAACATCAGTGTAAGCAAGCCTTGGGTATGTTGCCACTGGAAGGCATCTCAGAGTAGAAAACCACATGTCCGTAGAATTTGAGAAACTCACAATCAACACCATCACCTTATCCCCCAGAAGAGTGTGTGCTGCATTTATGTTTTATTTCAATCATTTGGGGAAAGGTTTCCAGCCCGTGTGTGTTATGCTTCAACAGGCAATGCCGTACAATCAGATATCTACATTTCGGTCCTAGCTATTTTCATACTAGCTGGATATGGCAGGAGGAAGTTCACATGCATTAGAAAATAGGACAGTCTCAGAGGGCTGGAAAATTGCATTAGGTAGATAAGGATAAAATCAATAGGTAATCATATTGGTATAATAAAGTTATAAAGAAAATGCCCTAATAGAGAACAGCAAAACTTTCATCTAATTTGTCTTTCTGGAGAATGGGATTCCTTTCATGAGAATAAAACCTATCAAAGGGTAAGCATTTTCCATCACGTGTCTACACTGCAGTCACTGCCAAGCTGCAGATTACAGAGTAGACCTATTTAGGCAAATCACTATTGGGAACATCATTGATATCAGCACAGTCCTGATCCTGCAAGGCAGTTATGCACATATCTGACAACAAACATGTGAGTGCTGTGATTGAAATAAAGAATACTATTTGCTAGCTTGACTTTAAAATTGAATATTGATAGCATCAGGGCCAGCACCAGGCTCTTAGCTGTAAAGGAGAGAAACTATGTCTACCTCTGAGTTTGTAAAGTGCCTATCATAAAGGTACCCAATCCTGATGGCCCTTCTGGAGCTATCTTAAAGTAGGCAATAATAATGTGCTACATTATTGTTACATGCAGGCAATGAACAATTCTGTCCCTGGGGCAATTTGACTGAAGTTACAGATACTTTTCAATGGGTATTAGGTGCCTAACTGCCATTTATGCCTTTGAAAATCCCTTCCTATATGTCAAGAGAGAACTGTAAGCATAAAATGATCCCTGTTTTATAAAGATAAACCAGCAGTTACTTTTTTTAAAAAAAAAAGGTGATCCTTAGGGAATAAAGCATTGCTGCCTAGCACGGAGATCTAAAATCTGGATTCCACCATCTCTTTCCCCCTGGGTTTTGAAACCAGGATGAGGTGTTAAGGAGAAGTGGGCACAGTAACGTCAAATGGCCTTTCTGACTGTGCGTGTGTTGCCTATGTCTTAAGTCTTTAAAAAAAAGAGAAGAAAGGTGGAAACCTATGGAAGGGATGGCAGGGAGGCAAGGAAGAATTATAAAATCAATGGCATGCTGATACTGAAATTCTGTGCATTATCAGAAATATTAAAAAACATGGAGCTAGTTATTGTAAACATTAGCATTTCAAACCTGCTCAAGTACCATCTTAGCACAGATAATCCTACAGTATCCCAGATAGGATCGTTTCCAGATCGCTGCAGTTCCAGCACTACAGTCTCACAGGCAATAACTCCTACCTCCTGTCATTGTTATGGAAGCAGCCAAACTGCTGTACTTTCGATACAAAGTGAAATTATTCAAGAAAGACTGTTCTTATTAGAATGTTTCATAAAGAAGTCCACTTACTATTGCTGCATGATCTATAAGCCTTGACAACGTAATTAATGATTGTATATAAAGGTGCTTCTAAAAGAAAGGTTTATTAATAAAGGGAACACAATAGGTTCCAGGTTAAGGGCTTAAGGCTCTACATTAACATCAAATGTGGATACTTTGAGGATAAGGCTCCTTACCTCCCTGAAAAGAATAGGGTTTGCTAAGTATTTGGCAATATACAGAGCCGTAACAAGCAGCCTCAGCTATATTTTTTATTCAAAAATGTTACTTCACCAGTCAGCTGTGTTGGACCACCGGTGAGCTCCAGCTGATGGGAGAAGCAATGCCCTAGGAAGTAAAATCCATGGAAAACAGCTGAGAGGCTC
The DNA here is from genome assembly GCF_052110815.1 of Crocodylus siamensis. Lineage (NCBI taxonomy): Eukaryota > Metazoa > Chordata > Crocodylia > Crocodylidae > Crocodylus > Crocodylus siamensis. The sequence goes on from NC_143404.1 coordinate 64,809,411, forward strand.
ATCCTTATTTCAGCAACCTGATGCAGAAGAAGTGGGGCAGGAACCAGATGGATAAAAATGAACTACACTGCTTGCATGTGTTTGTGGATCTTGATTTTCTTGTGTTCAGACTTGCATCACTGTGCCATCAGAATCCAGTTTAAAAGTATTGTTTGTTCCTGGAGTTTTACTAGAAGGGCCAAGTCATTAATAAGCATGCTGCTATTTACATTTAGTAACCCCATAAATATAACCTGGGCCACTGAAAGTATTAAAGAGTTTGTAGGAGACAGCTTCCCAGTCTTGTGAAAAATACTCCTGACTAGGAGCTCAGATCAAGAATGACTAGAGATCTTCAATCTTCTTTTCTAATTAAATCAGGTTCTTAGATTTAATCTTACCCAGGGCAACAAGCCTTTTTTTTCCACAGGGTCAATAAACCTGGATTAATATCAACTGCTATTATTAATTTTAGAGGTAATGAATTAGAAATTAAGGTTACCTTGCCATCATTCTAACTCCTGTCTTCTTCCTAAATCACATCTCTTGAGGACAAAAAGATGCAGAGCAAGTAGTTCTGCTGTAAAAGAAAGGAAAGAGAGAAAGATGGAAAGACACGTCATACCTTGAAGGAAAATTCTGTTGCCTTTTGTGTCTGATAAGAATGGATGGATTTATACTGAGCAAACACATTATCCAAAATGTTCTTTTCTCAGACAAACATTTAATATGTCTGAGTACTCTGCACAATTAGATACAGTGCAAAGAGTAATCTGCTAATGCAAAATCCAATGCACAGACCTTCAACCAGGTAATCACATGTGACAGGCAACTTCTTACATACACAGCACAAATATGTTCGTTTACAGCATAAAGAAAATATGTATTTACCCTAGAGTGGGTCAAGAAATTATTTTTACCTGCTGAAAATATTGATAATTTTAATATGTTTGTTCTTACATGTTTGCTTGGGATTTGCCCAGAATAACCCAAACCTAGACCAATATGTGGTTTTTAACAAATGAAAATTAAAAAAGAAGATCTAAGTTTACAACAGACAGGGACTCTGGGGAAAATGGTGAGCAGATGAGATGAGGCAGCCTAAGAAAGGAGGTCTGCTGTGCCTAGATGTGGCTAACTGACTAGTGCAAGTTATGAATTCAAGAGCAATTCAAGAACAAATGAAGACTGCATCAGGAAGTCTGCAGCAGCAAAGAAGGGATCATCCTCTTGCAATTCAGGCCATGGAGCAACAGCTCAGTGTCTCTTTACTGCCAGAGGGACCCATCTCACCCCAAACCATTTGAAAAGCTCTAGGAAATATGCATCTTGCAGAAGAAGCAATGCCATGTGGCATGGAGTGTGTTCCTGAGAGCTCTGGGGATGATAATGCCTCAAGGCTCCTACAATTTCAAAATGTCTTACCATTTATTATGGCCCTGGCAGTTTCTCTCACCATTCCTATTCATCTTAACATACGAATGTCTACCCTGTCTGTGAACATACACACCAGTTGTAGATGTACTGGTGAGCCCCTGGCATTGCTGAAGGCAGTAGAAAAACTCCTGCAGGTTTCAAGGGCATGAGAATGTCATCCTTTACCTAGTATCCTCCTCTGCTCTCTCCCCAACAGCTCTGCGCATTGCTCATTTGGTCTCTAGGGGCCCTGCTACATGTTCAAATTACAGCTGGATAGAAACCAGCTGTAAAGTTGTTACACATATATCAAGCATTGACTTTGTAGCTGGTTGGCTCTTGTCTTAGCTCGACAGTCATTTTTATGGTGTGATAATTACTTTGCACGTGTGGCTGGTCTAAGTTTATTGCACAAGGGACCAGTGAATTGTGTGATATATGTAACAAGTAGCAGGGCCCTGCGTAGCACCCTGTATCCAAACTGCCCTATCCCCCCTATCCTCATCCATGACCTCCATATCCAACACCTTATATCCCAGTTGTCTCATGCTACTGAGCCTAACCCACTGCCCTCAAACTACCCCAACACCCCACTTCCCAGCCATCCAATGCCCAGCATCCCATTCCCACATCCTGCACCATAATCCTATGTTACCCCAATCCTAACTGCATCCCTCTCCAGTGTCCTTCACCCTCATTTACAGTCCCACAGCCCACTCCCTCAGTCCCATGCAAAGTCCTATAGCCTACCACAGCACCCAAACCTTCCCCTCCACCTCATGCATGGCCCCACTCCTACCTCTCTTGTGGTCCACAGCCAGGCCTGCTGAATAAATCCAATCAAGCTTGCTCTAGCAGTTCCTGAAGCAGAAGCGGCATAGCTGCTCAAGCACAGTAGAGATGAGCAGTGTTCATGAGTTAGCCCGAGCCCAGAACTGTATGGGTGTGACTCAGTTCCATTCATGGAGCTAAAACTTACAGAGCCTCAACTGCATATCAAATAAAATCTTCCAGACGCAGGTCCACCACCTGGACAGCTGTGGTATAAAAAAAAAAGCACACTGAAGTTTGCTGATAATATTGAACCCAATGGAGATGCTTGGGGATGTGTCACTGTGTTTTGAGAGAGGGGTGGGAAATTGCTCTGCAGGGCAAGGGAGCTTGGATTGGTAGCTGATTTATGCAGGTCTATGGCAAACAGAGACACCAAAGAAGGAAGTGAAAAGTACTCATGCAACTGGTCCAATAAAAGATATCACCCACAAGAATGCTCCTCTTGCATATTTTCTGGACCATGAAAGCAAGAATATCACTTCCATGCTACTGAACGCTCAGCAAAGAGAGATGTAGAGTACGCACCCTTACATTAGAGCAGCTCCTCCCTGTGGTAAAATACACTGCCAGGGAGTATGATAACATGTGTAAAAGGAGGCACTAAATATAAGTCAGAGAAAATATTTTTGCCCTTAGAAGAACTAGTGAGAACACATTTATTGTACTCTGCTTTTATCGGCTTACTCTAAGCTGATAATGTAGAAAGGCAGGGTACAGCAGAAAGCAAACAGTGATATGGGACTGCAGGATTTTATCTTGTCTGGAAGATTAGAGGATCTTAGCAGTAGCATTTTTAAGGAGATATTTACAATTGGAGACCTCGGTGGCTACATCTACACTAGGCTAAAAGCCAGGGAATAAAGGGGGGTTGGTGTTTATGGTAAGCCAGCTAATACATTCTAACTAGTACATTCAAAAATACTATTATAGACAAAATGAGTTGTATTTTAGTCTGCTAAAGCCTGGGAGGACCTACAGTTTTAGAAAACATTAATTAGAACCTCCAAGTATATTCTGAAACTGGATCTTTTACCCCAGGTAAGATAAGCTGAGTAAAACGCGCCCTTTTTGTGATTTAATTGCATCACACTTTACACGTACAGGGTTTTTTGCATTTTAAATGAGTTTGTTGTGATGCAAAATAAACCACATCCTGATGTATTTCAGTTTGCATCAACGCAAGTTGCAACGATGCAGCCTTTGATCTGTCGTGTGTATGTGTGAATTCACGTTAAATGAACCCCTTTGTTCACCAAATGTTGCATCGATTTGAGGTATTTGTGTGTTGTGGCCATTTTCAGACACCAGGTGTAGCAGCCCAGCCTGACATGAATCAATCTTCTGTTCACCTCCGTGGACACCCTTGCCCACCCAGCATGGCCCTGCCCAGGGTGCCCACTTGGCCCATGCTACCCCTGGCTCCCCAAGGGGTGCCTTGATTGCCGGGGGCACCGTTGGCCCATAATCTGCCCCTGCCTCATGCAAGGAACATAAAACTGCCTACCCACTTTACACAAGCAGCCAGGAGCAGTTTTTTTTCCTGCTACAAAGAAAATTGTGGAAGAGAGTTATGTTCTACAAAAAAACTTTCTGCAACTGTTGCATGTTACGCTGCAACCAGTGACTGGCGTGCTCTGAATGGCTTGGCACCACTGGGGGTGAGGAGCGGTTCTGGGCAGTCACGGTGAGGAAAAGAGCCTTTGCCAAACTCAGTGACCCATTGCTCCCATTGTCCCCTACCCAAACAACCAATCCACCAGCCAACCATCCAGATCACTGCCTGCCCCTTCCCTGGTGTTGAGCCAGGCACAAGTCTCAGGTCTGAATTGTACCTGAAGCCTCAGTCATCAGGGCAAACCATGAAAAATGTCTGCCCTGATAAAACTGAAGCTCAGGTCGGGGTGGGAGTCTTGCACAACAGAAAAATGGCTATGATGCCTGCATGCTAGAACCTGCAGTCCATGAATTGGACAACCCCAGACTGCTTTAAATGCGAAATGACACCACGGTTGGCAACCACCCACTTAGAGTGGCAAAGCAGTTATTAATTCCATGTCCCTGTTGGATTAATGCATGAGACCATGAGCATGAACAAATCCACTGACCTATTTAATGGCACTGGGGAGGTGGGGGGGACAACTGAAACTCTGGCACCACCAAGACTTGCTTTGTGATGCTCAAGACTCTGGTCAGGGATGTCTAGGAGATTCTCTTGGTGACACAGAGCCATGGTGTTGTGTGGCCCAAAAACAATTTGCAGCCAGGCCCCAAAAGGGACCATGTGGGCACCCATCATGGGCCTAGACATCAGTACATAGTTCATTGATTAGCTTTGCAGATATTTCTGGCACCAAAACTTGCAAAAAAACCTCCCAGGACAAGTACGGCCATAAGATAGAAAGTTGCCACCAGGGAGCCAGCACGTCTAGTGTCCAAACTTTATGTACCAAAAACAGGGTTGGGAGTTGGGGAACTTGCCTGGAACCATTCACCTCAAGACTTATAAACTGAAGGCACCGTTCCACTGGTACCCCATATTGATCTGAGATGCCCGAGGCTGGGGAGAGAAGAGAGCAGACCACCCACAGCCAGGCAACCCCTTCTCAGTCATTTTTGCCAGAATGCTACTTATCCACTCACAAGATCTGCTGAGTACAGAGGTCTCAGAAATACTCTAATACCAGCATTTCTTCATTTTCAGCTCCACTTGATATGACAACACCGAGCAGATGAAGGCTAGATAGGCATGCTGTCAATGATGCCTGGACAGACAGGATTGTCAGGACCATCAGTACCTGCACTGTGTGGCTCTGCAAGATTGCCAGGCAGGTATGTCACACTTTTCAGACAGGCACTGAGGCAGGAAGCATTCCTGCACAAGTGGGAGAAAATGGCAGTCAAGCTTGGAAACCAGGAGGCATTCCTGCACAAGGGGAAGAGCACGGGAGTTGAGTTCAGAAAGCTAGAATTCTTATTGCTTAACTGTTAAAAAAGTTATTGATTGTTGATTTTTCTTGTCATTAAAAAAGTTGTTGATTATTGCTTATTGCTTGTTGTTACCTTGTAAACGCTGTTTTGGGGTGAATCACTAAATTATGGAAATTATGCTTACTATATCAACTGTGATTAATTGTGTAAATAAAGGTTTCTCTGTGCTTAACTTTATGTTCCATGTGTATCGGGCAAGGGGAGGGACTTGCATAGGCTTGATGGGCATGCCTTTGTTTCAATGCAGGCGATAAGCAAGTCCTCAAGCCAGACTGCATGGCTTTGTTCTCCTCACTGCCAAATCAACAGCAGTTAACACAGGGACCTGTAGAGTGGCTGGTAAGACTGATAAAACAGGAAAAACTGATCATTCCCCACTCCACACCCCCCACCCACACGTTGGCAACTCACCAGTGAGGGGCACTGCAAGGTTGGGGGGAAGGGCTGCAGTCGGGGAGGGATTGGCAGAGAAACCCCCCACCCGCAACAGGTGCCTGACACCAAGTCCTGCCCGACAACCCTAGCCTCCCTGGGGAGGATCTGTGGACCTGGGGACTCCTGGGACTGTGTGGCCACCATTTGCTTTGAACAGCAAATGGAACTGCTTTCGGGTGCCCACGTTCACCAGCCAAGCAATTATCAATTCTTTGCATGAACCAGGTTAAAGCCTGCATTTCTGTGACCAGGCAGCCTCTATTTTCTCGTTAGACGGAAATGAAACTGCTCCCTCCCGCCTGCCTGAGTAAAGCAGGCAAGCAGGTTTTTTTCCTAGCATTAAGCAGGGGCAGATGATGGGCTGACAGTGCACCTGGCAATCAAGGACCCTGCTTGGCAAGCCAAGAGCACCATGGCCCAGGCACGCACCCTGGCCCAAGCAATGATAGGTGGCCGAGGATGTCCACGCAGGTGGCTGCCGCTTCCCAGGGCTGCCCACCGCCTGCAGCCCTGGGAGTGGGCAGCCACAATTTGATTTTTAGTGGACAATGAAACCACTTCTGGCCACCTGCAAAAGGCAGCCAACCAGTTTTATATTCTTTGCATTATGCAGGGGCAGATTATCATGGGAAGATGGGGCCACTGGCAACAAAGGACCCCCCTGGTGAGCAAGGGACAGCATGACCAAGGCAGGTACAATGGCTTAAGGAATAAAGAGCCAATTCTGTCTGCATTCATTTCCTCACCAGCTATGCCAGCGCTAAATGTAGATTGGATTAGGATGGCATTACAGGGCAAGACACTTCTTGAGGTCCCTGCCTGGCCCATCTGTACCACCCTGGCCCCTGGTGGTTTTATGTTCCTTGCATGAAGAAGGGGCAGATCATATGCTGATGGTGCCACAGGCAATCAAGGCACCCCCTGAGGAGCTAGGGGCAGCACAGGCCAGGCAGGCACCCTGAGCCTACAGTGCTGGGACCAGGCAACTGCAATTTGCTTTTTACAGGGGAATGAAACCACTCCCAGCTGCCTGCATAAAGCATCCAGGAGGTTTTATATTCCTTGCATTAAGCAAGACTGCATTAAGGGGCAACAGTGCCCCTGGATATCAAAGTTCCCCCCAGGAAGCCAGGGGCAGCATAGACCAGGTGGGCACCCTGCCCAGGGCAATGTTGGGCATGTGGCAGCTACTTCCTGGGGCTACCTGCTGCTTGCAGTGATGGGACTGGGCAGCCATAATTTGCTTTTAACCAGAGAATGAAAATGGTTCCTGGCCACCTGTGGAAAGCAGCCAAGCACTTTTATATTGCTTGCATTAAGCAGGCGTAGATTATGGGGCGATGGTGCCCCTGGCAATCAAGTCACCCTCTGGGGAGGCAGGGGCAGCACGGCACAAGGGGGGCACCCCAGCCACAGCCATCCAGGGCAGGCAGTGCGTATCTCCTCCTTTCCAGCTGGGTCAGGGCCAAGGGCTAGGGGCAAGCATTGGGCTCCCTGTGGGCAGCTGCAGCTTCAGGGAATGCATTCCAGGAGTTAGGGGATTAGCAGTTTCCCACCCCGCTTTCTCCACCCCCACTGTAACTGAGCACCAAGAGACTGTTATGCAGCACCTCCTGCTGTAATTTACTGTGAATAGGACACTGAGCTTTATTCAGTTTTAAAGCTGTCATTTGTACACAGTGACAGAACAGATTAAAAACACACCATGTTAATTTTAATAAACCTGTTTAGTTTAGTGAGGATTAAACCCCCGTCATGTGTACAAGTGCCCCAGGAGTTCTAACTCCTTTTCGCTTATTCTGTGTAACACTCTATTTAACACATAGAGATAAGGATATATTACACACACACATGCACGTGGATGTGTTGTGCACACATGTGTGTGCATCCATCTTTCCAGAATGAAAAGACAACAAAATTAGGGATCTGATTTTCAAAAGTGTTTGGTATTCGCCTAACTCAGCTACAAAGTCAGTGGGAGTTTTACCACAGACTCCAAGAGTCAGACCAATGCCAAATGTTTTTCAAAATGTTGCCCTGACATTTTAGACCCCAAACCAGACATTTTCCCTGACATCCTCAGACACACAAGGTAATATTAGAAATCAGCGTAAGAAATAAATCCAACTTGGAAAACACAAATGACCTTTCTGAGCCTGAAATAATGTAATAATAGCTGGCCTCACCCACTGCTGAGGCTTTATTGTTTGAGCTTTGCTTTTGTTTTTCTTTATCTCCCCTGGATAAAGCTGATGGGTGGGAGCTCAGAGCCAGGAACAAGTGCAAACTTGTTTACCAACAAAATGAATAATGGCTTTTGAAATAATTGAAAACATCAACTCTGCTGCAAAGAAAAAGAAAAAAAATCACATGAAGAGAGAAAGGCTCTTAGCCCGCTTTCTCCAGAGTTTGACAGCCCATTTCTAATGAATCCAATAATCAGCTGGAACTTGAAACTGCACTGCTATCTTTCACTGTTCCTTCATTTCCAGGAAAATTGCAGCAAATGATATTTTTCTTGCTCGGCATAAAAAAAAAATACTAATGTTTACATCTGGATCCAAACAGTTTTGAGCTCCAGTCAAAACAGAGATGAAATTTAATCAGAATTCTAATGCGCCCTGGAGTTCTGCTTTCTGGGAACCCAAATGTTGGCTTGGTGGTTTTTCAAATCCTTTTCCACTCAGGGCCTGCAGTTGCAGTTGTACTGGTATAAAAGTGCTTTATACAGATGTGGCTTATTCCCATCAAGCATCTTTATATCATCATAACTGTGCCCATGCCAGGGCATGTACTATATCATTTTATGTCCTTCCAACCAAAATAGTCAGAACATTACACAACCTATTTGTAGACAGGGCAAAAGGATGTTGTAGAAACAGCCTCCTGCTTTGCATCAAAAATATTATTTGTTGTTTGAGCTGCTTTATGCTTGGCTATTGAGTCATTGTTCTGACTAGTTACTTCAGTCATGTTAATGGGGGAAACCAGGTGTATAGTGTCTTAAATGCTGAGGATCAACGTCTTCAGCTAGGGTAGATCAGCACTGCTGTCAGTAGAGTTCCATGGATTTTCTGAAGCTAAGGAGTTGTCTCTTATCCTTTATATTTGGGAGGGCTAAACTGAAGTGATGACCCTTCAAAAGGAAGGCCCCACACCTCACATCAGAGGAAACAAGGGGCAAGATTATGCTTCATGGAAACACTATCCTTCTTCAATGTGATGCTGCGGCTAGTAAAGCGACCAAAATGCTGGCTTGCATCCATAGATGCTTCTCAAGCAAATCCTAGAACGTCATTCTCCCCTTTGTACTCAGCCTCGGTGAGGCCGCAGCTGGAGTATTGCATTCAGCTTTGGGTTTCACAATTCAAAAAGGATGTGGAGAAGCTTGAGAGAGTCCAGAGGAGAGCCACGTACATGATCAGAGGTCAGGAAAACAGACCTTACAACAGGCTGAGAGCCATGGGGCTCTTCAGCCTGGGAAAGTATAGGCTCAGGGGTGAGCTGATGGCCACCAGTAACTTTATCAGGGTTGCTCACCAGGATCTGGGGGTATGTCTGTTCACCAGAGCACCGCAAGGGATGACAATATCGAATGGTTATAAACTCCTGCAAGACCATTTCAGGCTGGACATAAGGAACCATTTCTTTACTGTCCAAACCCCCAAGGTCTGGAATAGCCTGCCATTGGAGGTGGTTCAAACACCTACATTGAACACCTTCAAGATAAATTTGCGTGCTTATCTTGCTAGGATCCTATGACCTCAGCTGACTTCCTGCCCTTCGAGCGGGGGTCTGGACTCGATGGTCTTCTGAGGTCCCTTCCAGCCCTAATGTCTATGAAATCTATGAAATATATGAAATCTTGATGTGGCTGCACCATGGTTTCACCTCAAGCTCCCAAGGATTTTTTGGAGTAATATGCACTAGCGTGGTGGGGAGAAGGGATGACACTGTCCACCCAGTCCTCATTGCCCAGTGGTCTTGGCACTATTTGGCCCTCACTGCTTCTGGAAAACAGGGATTTTCACTTTTTAATTAAAACTCATATAAAAATTTGATCCCAGCAAATATATTTATGACTAAATGAGTTTGGAATTGGGAACCACCAAGCTTTTCTATGTTTTGTGAACTTCTCAAATCTGAAAAAGTTGGCTTGAGATCTCAGCTTTATTGTGTGGTTTACATTAGGGCTAAGGTCACAGTTTGGCCAGAAATAGCATGAGAAAGGCTGGATGTTATCTAGTGTTTCTGTTCCAAGTCCCAGACAGAACTCAGAAGGCCTGAGCAGCACAAAGGTGAGCAATAACAGGAAAGAGAGCTCACCAGCCTCTCAGAGTCTCAGAAAGATTGTGTATGAAGATTAAGCAAGAGCTGCACTCATACAAATAGGAAGGGACATTGTCACTTTATATAGGAACTGGGGCTGTGCAAAGCTTCGGGTGCCGATTCGATTTGGATGAGATTTGTCCCAATTCAGCAGCTGAATCTCTGAATCTGAACTGAATTGGGAGACCAATTAAAAGGTCCAAACTGATTTGGGAAAGATTCAGAGATTTGGCGATTCGGGTAGTCCCTGCTCGCTGCCGCAGGGAGCTGGACCTGGGCTCTGTGCCAGTAAGTAGGGAGCGGGGGGGGCCTGGAGGACGGGAGAGGGGACTATGGGGGGACCCCCCACCAGGCTCCATCCCCTGTCTGCTCCCCCAGCCCCTCTGAGTGCCCTTGACCCACACCTGCTCCTCCAGCCCTATCAATGGCTGCCCCACCTGGCCGCAGCTTGCCAGCTCTTTAAAAAAAAAAGCCCCACAGTTATTAGCTGCTGGCAGGTGGGGGGAGTGATTCCCACTGTCCCCCGCTATGTTGAGGGCTCTGCCACAAGCCCCAATCCCCAGCCTGCTCTCCCAGCCCCGTCAATGGCTGCCCCACCTGCACCAGCATCCTGGCTCTTTAAAAAGAAAGCAACAAAAAACCTGCACTCACTGGCTGTTGTGGTGGCTGTTGGGGCCTCTAGGGGCTCATGGTAGAGCCCCCACACAGCACGGGGCAGTGGAGAGCAGTAGGGATTGCCCCCCCCAGCCTGACAGCAGCTTGTGAGTCAAAGCTTTTTTTTAAAAAAAAAAAGAGCCGGGACGCCAGGGCCAGGCGGGGCAGCCATTGACAGGGCTGGGAGAGTGGGTGGGGGATAGGCCTGTTTGATTCAGCCGAATCAATTCAGGACAGTGATTTGAATCACCAAATCAAATCATTGTCCCCCAGATTGACCAAATCCAAATCGAAAGCAAATACTAGCTGCTTCGCACAGGCCTAATAGTAACCAACTTCTGCATCCATAGGGACATGGCAATGAAAGCAGGATTCATTTTTTTACATGATAGATCCAAACCAAAATGTTGCCCTGACATTTTAGACCCCAAACCAAATATTTTCCCTGACATCCTGAGACACGCAAGGTAATATTAGAAATCAGCATAAGAAATAAATTCAACTTGGAAAACAAGTTAGACCAAACCCACCAAATCCAAACCCTTCTCACCCTCACACAACCTAACAGAGTTTGTATTCAGAGAAACCTATTCCATAGCTGAATGTTGTGATCCAGGCCCCTCACTAGGATTAGCTAGAAATAGGCCTGAGGTGCTAAATTCAGATACAGACCTGGCTTCACATTTTCACCCTTATGAAAATGCATAAAACTATATCCCTACCAGGCAGATAACAAGATATCAGTTTGTTTCCTTTAATCAGGGAGGTTTCTGAGTATTTTTGTCATTTACTGGTAATTGGAATCTAACAGATACTGAGTTATTTTAAAGAAATAAGCACACTCCTCGGAGGCTTTGATTGCAATGACTTCTGGTACAATCACACAGAGCTCACACTTAATTGGCTACTGTTAAGTTAGTTTCTGGGGGAGGTTTCTGTCCTGACCTATTCATTGAATAAACGGAACTGTCTGCCAAAGCAATGGCTCCCAGATTAGAGAAATGCACCTTCCCTCTGGGAGTGCAAAGTAGGGCAGTGCTTCACCAGAGTTCTTCGCAGAAGAAATTATTATTCAGATTTCCGCACCACAGAAGCTCAGCATCTGTATCCAGCTAATGCTCTCTGGCAGGAAATTTAGTTAACTCATGGAAGCATATTGGCAGAGACCCATGGGTGCTCTTGTGGAGAGTGAAAAGAGAATGAAGGGTTCCTGATAAAAATGTGTCCTTGTCTTTTCCCAGCATAGCGCTTCTCTTTGTCCATGGGATGTAGAATTATCACCTTAGGTGGCAATAGGAGTTATTTATTTTAGAGCTGCAGAAAGCTCTTGGACATGGCCTGTAAAGTTCTGCATTGATTGTTGTTTTAACGCCAACAGCTCAGGAAATAATTTTCCTTCTAACTTTGTTTATTTTTGGTAAAAATTTTGAAAACCAGAAAACTGAAAAATGTTGCTTTTAGCAATCAACATTCCAAAATAGTAGGATTTTTAGGTTTTTGATTTTAAAAAACATTTTTGACCAAATAAAACTTTCACCTAAAATTTCTCTTTTGCCCAGACTTTTCCATTGAAAAAATGTACACTTACTGTAGTTATAACTTTTGTCTGCACAAGACCTAAGGGAAATAAGGCCCAGTCACCAGTGAAGGTGGTTTCAGTCAAAGTAGGGGGTTGACAGGAGTGTTAACTTTAGTACAGCAGCCAAATTCCAACTCAACTGACTGTAATAGTTTGACTCCGTTTCATCCCTAGCGTTATACCAAGGGTTCATCTGGTCCATTTTGTCTATCAAGCTCTCCCCAGTAGTTCCAGTCTAAAATGATGTTTTTTAGCTTCTGGCATTAAAAAAAAAACATGGGCCAAAGTTTCACAGAAAGATATCCCTCTCTCTGAATGAGCACATTTTTTGCCCAAAATTTGTGTATTACCTTCTGTGAAAGATCTTGAAGGAAGCCTGGCAAAAAAAAAAACACGTTTCATCTTCTAGAAAATAGCCATTTGTAAAATTCAATGGTCAACAGAGCTGCTCATAGACCTGTCCATGTCATGTCTATGTAAACTGTTAAGGATACTGTACCCTCTTGAATTCTTAATGATGTGATACGTAATATTGCTTATGCTACACCAGAGACTCTGAGTGACTTTCCTCTCCAAAATGATTTTTCCAAACCGTTGCAGGATGTTGTAAGAGCAACTGGGAATTTGTCCCGCCTCACTTTTGGATCGAATGTCTGCCCACTTGCTGGGGAGGTTCATGCTCATAACACACATCCAGCCACTTGCACCCTTTATTAGCACCGGCTTTCTCCAAGCCCTGTGAGCAGCTGGGTGAATTCACCTATCATGGAGAGAAACAGGTGGTGCCGCCTTATCAAAGTGCTTGAAAAAGCAAGTACTCATTCTTGGAGCCCCTGACTCAGAAGGGCTTGTTTACATGCCCCAGCTGAACTAATGATGTGATTTAAACCAGTTTAGCTAAACACTGCAAAAACGGCTGCACCAACACTATTTACAACTGGATTGTGTCAACTTAGGTTAAATGTGTAGGAACAGACTTTAATAATAAATTAGCCATCTTTAAACCAAAATAAGGGGGTGGGGATTTGCACTGATTTAATTCAATTAGGATATAACATCATTTAAATCTTAGTGGTGAAACATGTGCACAATCAGTAATAGCTGAAGAAGGGCTCAAATTTGGATTGTGCTTTGGATGATCAGTTCTGTAACAACCCGAATCTAAAACTTTTAAGGGCAACTTCCATGTGCAGGGCTTAGAAGCTCCTTGACTAAAGCCACCTACACCCACCTAGTTTTTCCATGAGATTTCTGCCAATTTTATTCAGCAATTGGATCCAAACTCTGTAAGAGTCCCAATGAAAAATATATATATATATATTTTTTTTTTTAATTAAGTGGTGCCTTTCAGTAAAGAAGCAAAACAAGACAAGTAGGCTGGGGAGAAAAAAATCCTAAACAGAACAAGGTATGAGTCACCAAAAAAATACAATTATGTATTAACACAAAGTCTTTACCAAATCCAGCACTCAGGATGCCCTCTCAGTTGCATAGCTCTGAGTGTTGCTAAGTGAGATACCAAGAGGCAATAAAGCCAATCTTTTAACCAGCAGATTTGAAAGTTTTCACAGACATGAACATTAAAACCATCCTGAACATGAGGAACTTTTGGCACGGTTGTCTGAGTTAGCCAAGTACTTAACAGTGTAGGGCCCAAGCAAAGTTAGATATAAGCAATTACTTTCCTCTCCAATGCTCTGTGTAAAGACATCTAGGAAAATGTCACATCTGGTTGGGAGCATAATAATGAAGTCTGGAAACCCATGTTCTGAGAGTCCAGACAGAAATGAACTGACAAGAATTAGATTATTTTATAAGGGGCTAGTCTGCAATGGAGCAAAAATCAGGTTCAGCAAGCCTTTCTCTTTGGAGGAATATCCCTGGTTTCCTGGTGCGAGTTCACATAAGACTGTATCTTTTCTAAGTCACCCGAACAAGCACCTATGGAATCAAAGGGAAACTGCAAAGTGAACATTTGTATTCAGCCAGAATAGTGGAATTACAGATTCACAGAAGTTTACTCCTTCTAGGAGTTTTAAGACTGTTGCTCCTGGTTTTCCCTTGGGGTGCTTTGGTGAATAGTTGTTTGCCTAGCCCCTCATGCTCTCCCCCAATATATTTGTAAGCTGCCACCAAATCCCCATGAAGTCTTCTCTTTTCTAGGCTGAACAGTCCCATATCTGTCAGCCTTTCCTTGTATGGCTTGCCCTTCAGGCCTCTAATCATACAAGTGGCTCTTCTCTGGACCCTCTCAAGCTTCTCCACATCCTTCTTGAAGTGCGGCGCCCAGAACTGGATGCAGTCTCACCAATGCCACGTACAGCGGGAAAACTACTTCCTTAGTTTTGCTTGAGATGCATCACATGATGCATGCCAACATATTCTTTGCTCTACTAGCTGTAGCACCACATTGGTGGATCATATTCATTTTATGGTCATTTATGACCCCCAGGTCCCTTTCAGATGTGATGCTAGTTAGAGTAGTACCACTGAACCTGTAAGTTTGTTGCGGATTTTTCCTCCCCACGTGGATCACTTTACACTTCTCAGTGCTGAACAGCATCTGGTTCTGGTCTGCCCATTTAACTAATCTGTCTAGGTCTGCCTGGATCTACGTGATGCATGGTTGCACTTCCCCAAAGCTTAGTGTCATCAGCAAACTTTGCCAGTGTTCTTTTCACCCCCACATTCAAATCTTTGATGTAGATGTTGAAAAGCACTGGCCCAAGTGCCAAACCCTGGGGGACCCCACTAGCTACCTTCTGCCAGGTCAACACAGATCCATCTATTAGTATTCTCTGGGTCTGACCCCACAGCCAGTTTCCACCCATCTGACCATTAAATTGTTGAGTCCATAGTCCCCTAGTTTTACCGTGAGAGCCTCATGGAATAACCAAGTCAAAGGGCTTCCTAAAGTCCAAGTAAATGAAGCTAACCTCATCTTCCTTATCCAGGTGGTGAGTAACCCGGTCGTAGAAGGAAATGAGGTTAGTCAGACATGACCTACCCATGACAAAGCCATGCTGGCCGTCGTTCAGAATTTTGCCTTCTACTAGCTTATCGCATATGGACTCCTTGAGAAATTTTTCAAGGATTTTTCCTAGGATTGGGGTCAGGCTGATCTACCTGTAGTTCCCTGGGTCCTCTCTCCTCCCCTTCTTGAAGATGGGTACAACACTGTCCCTCTTCCAGTCTTCTATGACCTCTCCTGAGCACCACAAATTCTCAAAGAGGTTCACCACTGGTCCTGCAATGACTTTGGCTAGTTCACTCAGCACTTGCAGATAGAGTTCATCCAGTCCTGCTGACTTATAGATATCCAGCTGCTTTAGCTGTTCCTTTACCAGCTCTACATTGACTGTTGGTAGGTTTAAGTAGGTGATCATCCCTACTGTGACTATTATGCATCATATTTGCATTCAGCAGGCTGTCACTTTTAGACTGGTGGAATACAAATGCAAAGTACTCGTTCAGGAGTTCAGTCTTCTCTTTGGTCTCGGTGCTCAGATGCCCAGATGCATTGAGCAGTGGTCCCACATTTCTACTGGTTTTCCTCTTGTTACCTACATGCCTATAGAAGGACTTCTTATTGTCCTTGATTTTGGTTGCTAACCTGAATTTGGTTACCGCCTTTGCTTTTTTAAGCTAACCCCTGCAGGTGTGGACCAATCTTATGTAGTTCTCCTTGGGGCCTATTCCTATCTTCTATCATTGGTAAACCTCCCTTTTCTTTTGCAGAAGATCTGTGACTTCCCTGTTGAGCCAAGATGGCCTCTGGCCCTTGTGCCACCTTTTTTGCATACAGGTATGAACAATGTCTGTGCACCAAGGATCATATCGTTCAGGAACGGGCACTCTTCATCCACACTCTTTCCCTGCAGTCCATGATCCCATAGGGCATTACTCGAAGCCCAAGTGAGAAGATATCTAAAGAACACATTGGGATCAAGTTATTTGACTCACGAAGCAAGTTCTTAAGCGCTCACAATTCTCAAGCCAGAAAAGCCTACATTACTGTGACTCGCTAGCTAATATTTCTATGCTGTACAACATGTGCAGGGGTGAGAGTGGCCTGTCTGAGACAGAGGACTGGTCTGGAAATTTATGTGAGTGAATGTGTGGGTATATATATTTGCGTTGCATTAATTTTCAAGCATTTCATTTCTTACCAGCTGCCAGTTTATGGTCCAGACCTTCTCTGTTTATGCACCCCAAAATGCCAAGCATTGATAGTGTTTTCAGAAGCATGAAGAAGGCCCAGACACTGATAGGATTAGCACAGTATGAAAGGAGAGAAAGAGAAACTCTTTGTCAAAAATATAATGCAGTTGTCGTAAAATGCCTCTCTCTCATTAAACCCCATCACTCTGGCAGTTTAACAGGGACTTGAAACAGGTATTAATTACATTTCATTAAAGCAAGAATGAGGCCTCATGTTTTCGATTATTCTTCAAGGTAAATGGAGAATTACCTAATACTCCATTTCTAATGGGAGTAAACTGAAAGGCAAGGGACTGTCAATTTGGTTTATAGTCTCTTGCCAAAATCTGTTTATTCCTCTGCTATACAAGCTTTTCATTCTAACCATCTCCATGACATGGCAGTTTGTACTGTATCTTCTTTTATATTTGCCTATTACTAATAGGATGATTATCTTACACATTCTTGTTTCTGAGAATTAATAAAAGGTTTGCTTCCTACCCTTCCACCTACTCAGAAGCAGTGTCTTCTCATGTTTTGCTTGCTAAAGCACATGTGGTCCTTTCAAACAGTCTTATTTGACATCTAAAATAGATTAGAAGTCACATCAGAGAGCTATCTGTTGAGTGACAACATAAGTACTTATTAGACTGTGTATATTAAATACATATGCATGGCTATACACTGTACACGCAAGGTTTTAAATATATACCCTAGCTAACTGCCATATGGATATGTTGTTGTGGAAAAAAATATTTATAAAATGTTTTTTCCAAATGTTTAATCTACAGCAGATGCGTCTTGCATTCATCTGTTTGGCTTGGCATTCACTACAGGGAGATCTTATTAATCATACAGACCTCCTGTAGTAGAGGAAACAGAGGCTATTATAGGATTCATCTGTTTATGACTAAACAGAAAAAAGGATCTTCATCAAATGAGAGATCCCTCTATGAAAGCTCTGTGAAATGTAGAAGGTTGTGAGTAAGCCACATGTTATTTTTCATCTCACAGCACTGCACACGTTCTCTTCCTTTTTGTATTGCAATATTAAAGCTGGAGGCTGTGTATATCTTCAGGGGAAAATATGTTTAAAAGGTTGTATTGCTGCTTTCCATATTGAGATAGATCTGACTGAAAAAGGTGCATCTGGACTTCATTTACCCCCCTTCCAATCCATCATTTTTGCTTAAAGGCAATCTCTATCACTGAGTAACTTACTCCATTCACCAGAACATGTCCATAGTATTTAGCTAACTACATATAAGGGTTTATGACAAGTATTTTAGAGCACGATATCCACTAAAATCTCCACTCAAGCTTCCCATGTATAATGTTGCTATCAACCTTCTTCATTTCAGAATATAGTGCCAACATGGGAAAATAACAAAATCTTTACTGCAAAACTGAAAAACCCAAGGTAAAAATATCTCTATTGTTTGGCTGATTCTCAGTAGTGGCTGACGGCACAAATGTAGCTGCACCTTTCTACTGCGAACAAAGTTGCAGAGAAATCTAGTAAAAGTCAGACATGGAGTATTGGGTAGATATGGTCAACCTTCCTAAACCATTCAACTGCAAAGAAAGCCAAACAGGAAGGTGATGCACACCTACCTTTGAAGGGTTTTCTTTTAAACAAAGAGGAACTCCATGCCATGTACCCACTTCCTCATATTCATTTTGCATAGGTTGTGGCAGGGCACTATATGTGCCTGCCACTTTAAGGCCCTGGAGCTGGCAGCCTCCAGGTATCTAATGTGGGCAGCCATTTTAGGCTCAGGGCTGCCTATATAAACAAGGCAGTTTGGCTGCTGGAGGGGAGGCAGCAATATTGCCTGGCCTGAGGGCTGCTGAGTTTCATCTGGAGGTAAGGGAGGAGCTGTAGGGGATGGTAGGAGGCTCCTGGTCCTGGCTACAACCAGAAACTACACCCTGCCGGGAGTGGGTGGCCTGGTGGAGCTCCCAGTGGTGCGGGAGCCCCCAGGAAATGCCAGGCCAGTGATCACCCCGGTGAAAGGTGGGTTGGGATGCCTTAACCCCTAGCCCTCACTTTAGGGTGGTTTGTAGTACACTGGAGGTATTTGTGGGGGTTTGAGACCCTGAGGAGGAGAGTTGGGGCCAGGCACAGTTATGGCCAACTGAGCCTGCCTGTGGAGGAAATTCCTGAGACCCTGAATAAAGGGGGTGTTATGAGCAGTGTGGAGCCCCCAGTTGAGAGGGGGGCTCAGCCAGAGGGTGAGAGAGCTGAGTCCTGACCCCAGTAAGTCTTCCAATGCTGGGAGGCAGAGTTTGGGTCAAATACAACATCTGAGCCCCAGTTGAGAGGGGGCCAGTGTTGTGGAACCACAGCAAGAGGGGGCAGTGATCAGATGCCCCAGAGAGAGGGTGATGCCTGTGAAGGGAGATGGGGCTTAGCCAGAGAGAGTGAGAGCTGAGCCCTGACCCCGATAAGTCCTCCACCATTGGGAGGCAGAGTGTGGGTCAAAGATAGCACTGGTCGTAGCACCATGACCTGCTGCCTGGGTGGGGAGGGGAGTGAGAGTCCCCTATGAGACCTTGAGGCACCAGTCATGGTGTGAGGTACCCCAGCTCTCCAAGTCCATGAAGGACGACCCAGAGAGGGGGACCTTGGGATAAGAGTATGGGTCATACATCAGGGTCTACCAGAGCTTCCCCTGACTGGCCCAGGCAGGGGCCAGGACCAGGAGGGTCAGAAGGGCAAGGAGGCCCACCAAGAGGGACGCCCAAGAGCCAGGGGCCTGGGGTCCTGACTGGCCTGGAGGTGGGCCGGGGCTAGTGTGAGCCGAAGATCCCAGTGAGGGGACTGCACCTGAAGGGGAGCCAATGTCAGAGCAATATATGGCCTGGTATGATGGCGACAGAGACCGCCCGAAGGGAGGAACCCAGGTGGGGTCCTACAGTAGGATTCTGGGCCCCATTGTGCGGGACTGGCGCGTATGAGAACATCATGATGTCATCAGTGAGGCTTGGGCTGCAGTGTAGGGGAGGAATGGAGCCACAGATAGCAACCCCTAACAGCAGGGCAGAAAATGGGCAGCCTCCCACCTAATTACATCTCTTAATTAATCAGTTAAGACAAAGGTATGGCAGACAAGAAGGCAGGCAATTAGCCCAAGAACAGGTAGATGGACCTTGTGGAGATCGGCCCCGGTAGCCCCCCTGTTACACAGGTAAATTCCAGCTCCCACCTTTCAAGGACTAATTGTAAAAAAAACCTTTAAAAAAAGTCAAACTAAGTAATTTCGAATTGAATATTAGAGCTGAACAACTAGTTTCTTACAAATCATCTATGGGACAAACATCACTTCCATTCTTATGGACAACATACTCACCAGTAGATCTCCATTTTCCAAAATATAACTGTAACCCCCCTTTACCACGGCCGAGATGCAAGGAAAGCAATTGGGTAGGAAAGGAGATGACTTGGAATAGAGCGAACTCACTCTTGCAGTTCAGCCTCATTCCTGTGGGGTAGGAGCAGATAGATGAACCATTTCCAATGGATTAGTTGATGTGCTCTCACAAGCAGTCAGATTCCCCAGCTCTTATAGGTATCATCTGTCCTCGTCCCTGTTTATGCCCTAACTTCCAATTTAAGGTGTACTGCTCTGTTGCTGTTGTTATGCCATGCGATGTTACCCCTGTTTCCTGACTGGATAAGAGGACTTGTTAAGTCCCAATCCAGCAAAGCATACAGTTAAATCTACTATTATTCAGTGAAGTACTCGGATGTCCTTACAACCCATGGAAGTTAAAAAAGTGAAATGCTTGCTTAGTGCTTTGCTGACTAGGGGTGTACTCAAGTATTTATTAAAAGTTAAGCACGTGCTTAACTGCTTTGCTGAGTGGGGGGCTGAAGAAACCAATTCTGCCAGGTTCAGGGAGGTGCTGAGTACCCTTAACTGCCATTACAGTCAAATTGAGGATGTTCACATTAAGCACTGAGAACTTTACAGGGTTCCAGATCTAATCAGGCTTCTCCTGGAAAAAGAGAGGGTCATGAACATAACTGAACTGATTTAAAAATCTGAATGAGAGTTTCTCAGTAACAATTTCTGCAGTATTTTCTCACTTCTGGATATTACCTGCAAATATATGTGATTAAAGAACTCCCTGACGTAAGCACCTAATGCCACTGCCTGTGCTTCTCCTCATTTAGTACTGACGCGTACAAAGATTTGATCCGGTTTGGCTGCCATCCAGCCCTAAAACTGCATTTCTCATTATTTTAACACGTACAGGCTGGTCAGGTAATGGCCTTATTACTGGTATTTTGCATTATAGAGTCTTGGTCACCTTTATGCTCTTAAATCTTCTGAACCTTTTGATTCCTGCGGCTGCCTTTTCATTATTCACCAGCCCTTTCTTCATCAGGTCCTGACTCATCCTCCTCTGTTTTCTTTTCACCTGTAATTTTCTCAGCCATCTATCAAATATCCATGTTATTTTCAGTCTTCTAAGCTTTCAGAACCAAGAAGCTAGATCCTCAGGGAATGTAAATCAGCATATATCCTAGTTATAAGCAGTTTTCCATTAGTTTTCACCTGCTCAGGATCTGGACCAGACGTTACAAGAGTGATTCTTCATTTCTCTGAGGAAAGATTTTCATTTATATTGATCATCCCTTTCCTAGCTCCTGCTTTGGCCTGTTCAACCAATTCTCTTTTTTTTCTGCAGAGGCAAACGTTGCTGCTGGCATTACTCTCTCATATTTAATAGAACATACAGACTTGTCTTTCATTTATTTTACACTCAGTCATCCATATTTAATGTTACCCACACTTGACTTTTTGACTCCTTTTAATTCTATATATTGAATGGCGCACATCCTTGTCAGATATTATTGTCTCCATTATCTAAAAACTCAGCACTATCTACATCCATTGACTGAACTCTAGCCTTGATGGCCCCTCCCACCCTTGGAGCACCTCAGGGGTGACTTTAAAAAACTATGGCGTTGCTTCCCTTATCCTGGGGAAAGTGGGCAGCCTGGTCTGATCCCTTAGAATCAATTAAAGAGAGCCATACTTCCCCCCCCAAAACAGGGAAGCTCCAACCATGACCTCATTTCTGGGCTGCTCCCCATATACTGGCCGAAGAGAAAGAGCTAAGGCTGGTGTAACTGGATCATGGGACAGTAGGAATGGAAGGGACCTCACAAGGTCATCTAGTCAAGCCCCCTGCTCAAGACAAAATCACCCCTGGCTAAACCAGAGCAGTCAAATGTCTGTTTAACCTGCTCTTGAAAACTTTCCAAGAATGGAGATTCCACCTCTTCTCTGTTCCAGTGCTTGCCTACCTTCATAAGTCAGAAAAGTCTTCCTAACCTCTACCCTAAATTTCCTCTGCTACAGTATGAAGCTGTTGCTTTTAGTCCTGCCTTCTATAGCCACAAAGAAAAGTCTATCTCCATCCTCTTAGTAATCATCCTTCTGGTATTTGAAGACTGTTAGCATGTTACCAAGGCTTTATGCAGCCAACAGAGGTAGTCTGCATCATTCCCCACTCCTGACGCTCTTGGCATCAGCTACAGATAGTTTTGCTGAATAGCAAAACCCAAGGCAACTGCTAGGCAGCAGGTGGGATAACATGCCAAATTCAGGTAATTTGCCGTTATAAGTATATTGACAGGTAGAAGTCAATTGTGTTATTTCAGTATAAACACAGCTTAGATTTATGTCAGAGTGATTCATGGATTTCCCAGGTCTCCCTTGGATATGAGTGAAAACACTAATGAGGCTCTAAGAACAAGGATTCATGGACAGAAACTGTCACGATATGCTAGTTGTCATTCCTGAGAGAATGCACAATCTAGGACAGGAATAGGAACTTTCTGTAGTCCCATTTTGTTTTCCAGATATTCACCTTCACCTTCACCTTGAATTGCAGATAGACTGTGTAGCAGAAAGCCACCTTGGTTTCTCCCCAAAATCTCTGCCCTGTGACAATGTGATTAGATGGGCCAGCACAGAGGATTCACACCTCAGCCTGTCTCTTTAGGTAAGCTGAGCTGGCTGCAGTCCTGAGGGAGGGGGGAAACCTGCTCCCTCTGCCCACGGGACTGGCATCAGTTACCTGGGTGAGGGGCATCTACCTGGTGGGCTGGAGTCTGCCCGGTAACTGGTGATGTATTTCAAATTGGTTGGTGGACAGCCAACCGGAGCTGGCCTCCATTGGACCAGGTGAATGAGGTCACAGGGGCTATATAAGTTAGGACGGACTAGGAGACGGTCACTTCGGCCATGAGGTGAGGCAGCAGCCATGCGGGGGACACAGAGAAGCTTTACCATCTAAAACTGGCTGTCTCTCCCCCAAAACTCATGAGCAAGGAACTGCCTGCCTCCAGAGGGGAAACTTCACCTGCCTCTGGAAGATGCTTGTGAGTAAGCTACTCGAGATCTGATTAGATATCTAGCTGGCAGTAACTCAGATGCGCGATCAAAAGGCTGCCTCAGCCAGACTGTTTGCTCTTTAGGATTTCTAGGATATTGCTCAATCTTGTACCCTATTTTCACCCTACCCCTGTAACCAATAAAGTCTTCCTTTGTGACTGGTGTGGGAGACTTATTGAGGGGTGGGTCTAAATTATGCCTAAGAGACCCTTATGTCTGCGGCTAAGGGAGACTTTACTTTTTGCCCCCTTGACTTGGGGAAGTGCCCCAAGTGCCTGTACTGGGTCGAGTACCCGTAGGACATTAGGCCTGTGTTTCCCCAAGGACACAGGGCTGAGAGTGAGCCCATTCTTGGGGTGGTGGCAGCTATGTTACCCCCAGGCTAGCGAGTGTGCTCCAGGAAGGGGGTCGGCCGGACATAAGGCACCCCTAGGGAGGCATTCGGAGCCTGGAAGGTGGGCGGGTGCAGGAAGGTGGGCGGCTCAATGCAGGAGCGCCCCCTACTGGCCCGCCACAGACTGTTTTGACAGGGAGGGAGACAGCAGATAACAGTGTGCAATCTTCACCTGATGCTCTTTACCCCCGACTCCACACAACCTCACGCTCTCTTGCTCTCTCACTGCTACGCTCTACAATACAGAGGAAAATTCTTATTTCCTTTATATTTATGGGGAACTGCAAGCAGAAAAGTTATTTAAACTGTCCTGGGTTACAGAACCAGGATTAGCACTCTGAACCTAGAAACAGAAGTTGCCAAATGAAGCAGATCAGCTGAGGCAGGATCCACTTCACTGGGCAAAACACATGTTGCTTGTTGTCCCACCTGTTGATCTTGCAGTTCAACAGGTGACATGTTCTCCTGGGGCTTGAGAGACCTGGTTTTGCTTGCCCCCTAAATTTTTGTGCAGGATCAGACCTCTCAAACCCCAGGAGGGCCTGACCTGCTGCTCCCTACTACAGAGAGACACCCAGGGAATCTGGGGAGATAGCTCTGAAAGTGGGGAACCAGGGTTTGCTCCTTGCAGAGACATGCCCTGAGATTCCCTAGGTCGTGTCTCTACAAGCTGGAAAGCCAAGGTCTCCCTGCTTACAGAAATGTGCCCCCAGAGATCCCAGGGGATTTTGGTTCTTCTATCCCCACACTATTCCTCCAGGGCATGTTGGCCTCTCTGCAATTAGAGACCAAATAGAGGCCTTTGTTTTGTGTGGGGAGGACAATGGTTAAGAAGCTGATTTCTGAAGTGACTAGCCCAGCCACATGGCAGATCAGTGGAGAGCTGGGGATGGTAATATCCTGGAGTCAGGATTTTTCTCCACTGTCCTGACCCTAGTCCATGGTCTTATCCAATAGACCCCCTTTATCGCTCCTTGGAGAGGCTGGTAGCAGAGGTTTGGTCAGACTGAATCAAGGTGCACTGGCAAAGCAGGATATGACAACTAACCTAGAAAGCTCATTCAACCCTTGATCACTTTTAAATCCAAGTGCTCCACATAAAGCCCAGCAAAATATTGCCCTGTGCTATAAAATAGGAAGTTCAAGAAAGATTAAAAATGAGGTCCTGGAAAACATTACTTGAAAGACATTTAAAGCCTCTCTCTAATTATTCCTCTTCATCTGCATGTTCTTTGATCCTCACTTTAAAGAGTGATGAGTCTGCTCCGGATTCCGATTGTTATGGGAGAGTTCCAGAAAGTTGTAAGTAATAAAACAGCCCCTCGTGTCACCGTTCAGCAGCACCAGAGGGAAAGTATTGACTTCCTGACTCCAAAATCTTGATTCAGGTTAAAACTTGTATTTCATTATGAGACTAAAATGGGAAGAACTGAGACACAGTCATGTGAGGGCAATGGACATTAGCTCCCCAAAGCCTTCATTCCCTTTGAAATTATTTCTTGCTGATTAATGCAACTTGTGTCTAAATTCTACTTCCAGTCCTCATCTGCATATTTGAATTATTAATAAGGCTTGTTTTCAAACCTAGACTAGGGGCCAGATGCTGCGCTAGTAAGAGTCAATGATGTAAAATAACCTTAATAAAGCTACATAAATTTAAATCATCTGAACATCTGGCTCGGTATGCAGAGATTCCCAGCCTTACATTTATTCTCTCTTTTTCAACCATAACGTGGATTTTTTCCAATACTTATTTTACATAAACTAAGTTATCCAGATCATAGCAGCAGCTTAATTATCAGCTACTCGAAACTCTATTTTACCTAACCCATCTGTTCAAGCAGATACAATATTTCATTACCTGGAAAAAAAGTGGGGAAAAATTCAGCTTCACAATCTCATGGAAGAAAAAGCAAAAAAAAAAAAAAAAAAAAATTCAAGGAAAAATTGTGAATTTGGGTAGAAGCGTTAGTCAAAATATGACCACACTAACCTACCCGTCGTTTCCTACTCTTCCTCAAGACAGCTGCCATAGCGCAAGTTAGTCGGCAACAAATGGAGCTAAACAGCATTTGAAATTCAGTTCAGGCTTTTACCAAGTAACTGTGTTGTCATTTTCAAAGCTCATGAACTATACAGCTGGATTCTGATTTGCAAAATATATGTAGGTACCTTATTTTGTTGATACCCAAATTACGATCCCTCTAATATATCAATATACTGTATCCACCATGGAATTATGTCTCTGCTCAGGTGCTCTTATTCTTGTTGTATGCTACTGAAGAGATACAGGCACAGTCTGTACTTATGTGAAGCCTCTACAAAGTGAGTTCAGGTGTATTTTGAAATGTAGGACCACAGGCTAAGCACTTTTAGGTTCATTTCCTGAAATGCTTTAATGCTTTATACATAATATTTTATAATATTTGAGGCACGTGTTCCAATGAGAGATGCTTATACTACATACTAATTATTAATCCTTGTGTGACCCATAATTCTTTAATAATTCATCCATTTTTCTATGCAGTATCTTTATATTATATACAGTTGCCGAATGCTGCATTTTGAACTGTAGAAAGCAAATCATCACACTTCACCTCTGTTTTTCATGGTTCAGACATGTCTGAAATATAATGAGAGCAGGGATTTGTCTACCCTGATTTAATTACTACAATCCAGATAACTCTGTCAATCAATTTTTCTCCTTGTGACTCCTGGCAGGGTGAAAAATGCCTTCATTATTAGGACTGATTGTTAGTGGATGTGAAGTTGAGAAGATGATGAAGATGAGTTGTTGGCTCTGGCAGAGAATTGACCCATCAGTGTCATTAAGTGAACTCCGGCAAGCCCAGTAACTCCCAGGGGGCAAATCACTGAATTCCTCAGCAGCAAAGGTCTGTGTCTGTCTGCACTAAAGTACTTGAAAATTTACACACATGCAGTCTGCAGTAATTTGATGGATAACTAAACAATTATGCTGGCAGTAACTGATTCATCCTTCCTTTTTTACAAAAGAAACAACTTTTAAGGTACCATATTTTACATTCCTTTTTATGTGACAGTTTAAATAACACTCAGTTGCATCTATTGCCCTTTCAACTCCACATGATAACAGTCGAGCGTAGAGCTACCACAAGCTCCCAAAGCCCAAATAATCTTTATTAACAATGTCAATTGCATATCTAACTCTTTTTTTTTTTTTTTGTCCTAAACACTAAGGGACATGGCAGAGCCATTTTAAGGAGCGTGTTAGCATTTTTAATTTTTATCTGTTTTTCAACCTGCAGTAAAACATACCCGCGTGCATGCACGCACGCCTTGGTTACAAGCAATCTAATGAGATCTCCTTGATCGTTCTTCGTAAATTATGCTTTTAATTGCAAAGTGTAATTTTGGAGCACTAATTAATCTTTTAAAAAAATAATAATAGTGGCAGTGATTACCAAGCTAAAGCAAAGCAAAAAGAGCTATTTGAATGGAGAATTCTCTGCTGAAATTAAAGGGTGACTCAACCTCAGAGAGGTTTTTGTCTGCCTGGGCAGGATTGAATTGGAGCTGAAGGTTGTACTCATTCCACAGGCAGTTCAAATGAAAGACCAGACAAAAACAAGCTGAAAGCTGTATCCTGGTGTAACCCACCATGGGGGTATGTTGCAGGTGTCTCTCTGTACCACATATGCAGAAGGTATGAGTCTGACATGCTCCAGTTTTGACCGAGGAGGTTCTCTGACTATACCCAACATTACAGCCACAATGGCAGCCACCAGATTGGTTCCTCTCATCTTGCAAACTGGCCTCCCACAATATCCCAGGATGACTTTCCCATTAAAGTACTCCAAACCGAAATGGAGAAGGTTGTTTTCCTTAAGGGCTGAGACTTCTAGAGCAGCCCCCACGGCCGTCATGCAGAAGATGACTCAAGTAACTTCACACGCTGGCAGTAGAAAGTCTCATTCTAACTATTTTAGCTACTGCTTTGGCTGCTGAAGACATTTCCTAACTTATCTCTATTAGTACTTTACAGTCAGTTTAGTTTTATTTACAAATGAACAAGATGGGAAGCAGTTACTCAGGCTGGGAGGGTGCTGGGCTTGTGCTAATTGATTCATCTCAGCAGTCGGATTGTTTGGGGTGGCTTATTAATGCTGCGAGTCAGACAAAGCTCCGGATGTGCTAAATAGCTGGAACTTTTCCTGCACCTTACAAACCTCAGAAGTATTTTCTAGCTTGATGCCTCAAGATCCAGTTAACCACAGAGAAAGCCGTCTCAGGTTCTGTCATGACACAGGCATCCTGACGCTCCCCAACTTGCCCATCCTGCAGCCCTTTCAGAGAATAATATTGATGATCGGGGCAGGGTTATGTCCTGGCTGATCAGGGTTTCAAACACTTCTGCTTTGTTCCACCATAGTGATTCATGGCTACAGTGGGGGTTGAGCCCCAGTTATATGCCAAATGGCACCTGTGCTAGTTAACCAAATTATTCAAGCAAATTATTTCAAGCAAATTATTTGCCTCAGATACTGCCAATGGGCTGCAGCCAACAATCAGAGGCTTTGTGTGTGCAAAATAGTCTCTGCCCCCGGAAGTCGTCAGTCTAACCAAACAAGTAGCCAAAGCATAGGAGCAGTGACAGAAGCAGGGACAGGTGATCATTCATCCTTATTTTTTGATTTCCCTTAAACCTTTGGCCTGACTGGAACTAGGCTTCCACCCCAGTGCTGAACAAACACAGTGAGGTCTGCGGGTCTCCTCTGGCAAATACTTTGATTCTGGTTTATTACTGACCTCTCCTCCTACATATTAAGATGGGCTAGAAAAAGACTTTAATACATCAAAATCCTCATTTCCAGCCTCTGTGAGCTCAAGTGAGCTCTGAACCAAAGTTTCTTTAAAAACTTTCCAAACAAAGGACATTTTGGCTGACAATTAGCCTGAGAAGCTTCACCTATAGAAACGTTCTTCTCTGTCTCCCTCCACCTGCCCCCCCCTCCTCTCCCCCCCCCCCCAAGAAAGCTCAATAAAACATGAAAAGGCTCCAGCTGTAACAGATCTCGATCATTTGGCTTCATGGCCTGCGCTGCACCCAGCTTTCTATTCCGCATCATTCCGTAAATGGAGCGAACTCTCAAACTGCAGGGATATAAGACAGGAAACATAAATTTGGAGGGGAGTGAATTACATGGTTTGAGACTGGAACTACTCTTGACAACTTAACCACGGAGTTGTGCTAGCTGCTGCTGGTTGTGATACTAAAGAAAGGCAGGCCCTGGCACCACTGGCTCATGGCAGGCAGTATGTTACTCTAAGAGTAGCTGCAGTAAAATCAGCAGGCTTTCCTGTAGGCTAAGGTGCGTGCTGTGAGCAGGCAATGGCAGTATCTAGAATTAGTCCATACATTCAAGGCCAATGCCAAACTGATCTTGTAAGTAACTAAGGCACAATTTAGATGCCAAAGGCAGAGAGAGCCATCCCATCCAGCTTGAGTGGGTTACTGGACATCAGACTGAAGCTAATCGGGCTGTCATATATCCTAGTTCAAGTCAGTGCCTCCTCTTCACCCTGTCTGGACCCCAAAAGGATGGAAGTATGTTCCTTGCAGACCTGAATCGGACCTGGAGCTCAGACACCCCGTGCTTGGCATTTCCAACTGGCTGACTCTCAGTGCTTCCCTGCAGAAGGACAAACCGCTCTGGTTCACCCTTTGGAGGTATATAGAGCTCCCCATTCACTGTAGAAGGAGACTTGTCCTATGTGGACCACCCCCTGGGGAAAGGACGCCTCCATTTTAAGCACTGCCATGCCTAAGTAGATGTGCCTATGAGGTCAATGGGATCAGGCTGGAGTGACTAAAATTCAGTACAGGCTTGCAATGACTGGAGAGCACTTAGAAAGAGTCAGGACCAGAGGGGCAGCAAGTACTAACATGGTAGAGGTGCCATGTTTTGCAAGACAGCTTAAATAAAACAATTCAGCTGCATCTGGCTGAACTGATGGCTTCCTTGCTTCAGTCAAAAGACACCAGGGGCCTTCCTGAGTCCTGGGTATACTGGAACTTACATTCCCAAATTGGAGTTTCTGTGGCTGTAATCTGAGAAGGCTGGCTTGGAAAGCTGGCTCCAAAATCATCCCTAAACTAGAGGCAGCGCTAAAAGGGCCTTAAAGCAAACCAATAATTTTTAGTAATCATGAAAAGTAAACATAATTCAATATATTTACATTAAAGCAGTCAGTGCAGATACGGCCGCAGTGCCTCATAGAGGAGAGTATTATACTTGTTACTTGCAGGAAGCACTTTACAGGTTTCCTTCAATTGTGCTCGTGGTTCAGATGTATCCCTGACTTCAGTGGAATTACACTGGGGATGAATTTGGCCCATTTCCTGAGGCAGAAAGCCAGGGGTCTGAAGTGGGATTCTGCTAAGTGTTGCCATCTGCAAAATGTTATATCCAATATGGGGCAGAAACAGATGACAAAACCTTTTCCATCTACAGCCCTGATTTAAATAAACAGTTGTAGATGTAGCTGTTACTCAAATGGACATTAAAGAATAGGCAGAATTAAATGTCTGGAATGATCAAGGCTTTGAGAGAAAAAACACATCCTTCACAGTGACCAGAGAAAAGCCCCTCAGGGTCATGTAAATCCTGCTCACTCAGTGACCAAAGAAGTCTCTAGTTATCAGGATTAAACTGGTCCCTCTGTCACAATGGCCACTGAAGATAAAAAATGCAAGTGTGTTCCTTCTAAATTACTTCGTATTATATTGAATTGATCAAAGGTTTTCCCCATTTCCATCCCTTGATTTCTTCAGTCCCATCCTTCCAAAGACTGGAGTTGTTCCAGCCTGCTCTCCAGCAAAGAGCAGCTGAAAATCTTTCCCTTCTGGGCCCATCAATGAACTTGGAGCAGAGGGACAGGTGATGGCTCACAGGGCTGAAGAGCTCCTCCGTCAATCCGTGCATGGACCTGACTATTCTGCCTCTGTAAAAGTTTCAAAAGATGCTTCTTTGCTTTGGCAGTAATGTATCCTTTGGTCATAAGATGCCATGTGAACCATTTTCAAGTGAGTGCAGATGGCATGATTCCTCCCAAGAAAGCAAGGCTCTGCCTTAAGCCATGATTCTTCTATGATTATATGAAACAGTAACTGTGCATGCATATATACAATTGTAATATTGTACATATACATCTATAAATGTGCGTGCATATATACAATTGCATACAGATGTGCATATGTATATATGCAAATGTACATGCAAATCCACACATCTACATGCTTGTTAACTCTGAGCCCATAAAAGCTACAAGCAAAGATACAGCTACCTCATTTTTCCCCAAACAGGCTACAGGCTTGAAGGGCAACCAAGCCTAAATTAAAATGCATTGCTTTGACTATAGACTCAGGATCATTTTGTATGACAGAGCCCGTATGTCTCAGAATGAAAAATAAACTGCTATAGTCAGAATGCTGAAAGGATTGACTTGGAAAACTGCAAATTGAATGAGGAGAATTACTTTGGCTAGACACATACGTCATTAAGAATTACTGGCAAAGGGATTTCAACAGCACTGGATGCCCGAATGAGAGAATTTCAAGCTTAAAAGAGACTGATTTAAAAACCTTTAAAGATAAACTAAATGGGCTGAAGATTGCTTTATTTGGCAACCCTGTGTGCCATGGATACATGTTGTGCACAATGAAACATATGTAATTGAAACCTACTTTTATGGAAGCATTTAGGTAGGTAGCTTGGACATGTTTTCAAAGAAGTCCAAGTGAAGAACAGCAGATGTGGGGTTTTTTTAATAAGCTACCCTATTCCCAAGCATTGAGAAGATAACACAAGCATGTATGGCGTTTCAACCAGAAAGTTTTACAAAATTGGTTAAGGAAAGCAGGAACTCCAGGAGGTTTTTCCTCTGATCTCTCTCCAGAGAGCTGCTCTCATCTGCTTTGCATGAGGAGATCGCAGGATCAAATCCTCAGCCAGCATGAATTGGTCCTTCTCCACTGAAATTAACAGAGCTGTGCTGAGCTGTATCTACCGAGGATCTGGCTCATAGAGTTCAAAATGCATCTTTGTTCTTTTATTGTTACAGCTTTATTTTGTGGGTATGCTGGTGTTGATTTGATATGTTGGCAAGACACACATGCAGCAGAGAAAAACCTGGATGTCATTGTTAGATACATAGACAAGCTGAAAAATACCTTAGAAATGTGACACAGATGGACAGGCAAACCAGACATCTGAGTCCTCTACTCAACTGAGTCACATTTGAAGGAAGCAGCAAAAACCTCTGTGAATATTCCCAGCAGCTTAGGTTTTTGTTGTCTTTCACCATGATCAGTGATTGACCTTTTTCCTTCTTTGGAAATTGTGGGCTCAAGCCTAACACGGCGAAAGTAGAAGCAAATGAATGTCACTGTTTGCAGTTACAGGTTTCCCCCACTTTTCGCAAATTCACTGTTATGTGATGACCCTTTTTATATAAAAAATTCATTATATGCAAGGTAAATTCACTCTACAGTCTTCCACCACACCGATCACGTAAGTCAGCTGCTTTGTGCAGTGCATTGTGGGAGTGACACACCAAAATAGTCTCCTGTGTGGATCTGTGCTCCTCGCTCGTTGTCTGAGACACATGTTTCTGTAGTTGTCATCCCCATTATGACAGTGCCCCATTCTGATGTGCACTGTCTGCTGTGAGTGAGTACCAAACTTGTCATGTAAAAGTGGTAGAAATGTGTCTGGGGGTCACTACAGTCAGGGTCTTGGAACGTATCCCTATTTGTTACATTGTAAAGTGGGTTCCCTTTATGTGAATTTGAGTAATGTGCTGTTTTCCAGGAACGCGTGTACAGCGTAAAGCAAGGGAAACCCATACACAAGGTCTGAACCTTTAAGACCAGTCATGAAAGAAATGAAGGGAAGCACTATGAGAAAAGCATGGGGAAACTCAATAGTCTTGAGTCACTGAGGTTTTTGGAAATTTCCATCTCGGTCTGTAAGAGTTTTGCATTTGAGTGTTACTCTGAATCAAGGGGTCAACCAACCCAATAACTCAACTGAAACTAAGGAAACACCAAGTACAGGGCCAGGAATTCAGTCTTCGCAAGAACACTTCAGCCTTGCCATAAGCTATACTCTGTGATGTGTTCCTCCTCCATCACCTCCCACTTGTTATTCCACATATTGGTCTCCACAGACGCCTTGCCTTTCCACCTCCCGCCAAGGCAATCAAAGCTTATAACCAGTCATCTGAAAAGTATCTCCATACAGCTGCACTTTTGATGTCCCATGGTGCATAAGACAGCCATAATAAAGCTGATAGAAGTGCTGGTAATGCTGACAGCATACATCCTAGTGTTGTAATTAGGCAGATGTGGGCCAAATTTTGCCTTCTGTAACACTAATCATTTTAAACCTCCTCCAGATGAGCCCCTCTCCAACTCATCCCTACAGCGCATCACCCTCTCATCTAGCTGGGATCTAGTGAGTTGTCCTACTTATCAATATAGGAAGGGCAAAATGGTTGGGGCCCCTCTAGCACCTCTCTCATAGTAATAAACCCCAAAATGAAAACAACTGTGTTACACCAATACAAATGCAGAGTAACTTGTTTATACAGATTTAGCTGGGATTAGAAGTTGGCCCTATGGGTTCATCCCACGCCTAGTTGCTTATAATCATTCCATAACA
Source organism: Crocodylus siamensis (assembly GCF_052110815.1). Lineage (NCBI taxonomy): Eukaryota > Metazoa > Chordata > Crocodylia > Crocodylidae > Crocodylus > Crocodylus siamensis. The sequence goes on from NC_143404.1 coordinate 64,842,336, forward strand.
TTTTCTCCACTAAACACCTGCCTGACTTGATTTAATACATCCACACCTGCAGTTTCTATAGCTGCCTCCAAGAGTCCAGTCAAAATTAATCACCCTCCACGTGAAGAAATTTCTCCGAAATGCTTTTCCCGCCTGGCCCCTTTCTTAATCATCTTCGGGCTCCCACTATTTCTAGCAGGCAAATTATTAAATTGCTATTAGATGATTTTTTCCCCTCCTGACTCTGAGTCAAACAGACTAGCACACCACTCAATCCTCACATACCTTTTACAGTCGGGCTTTTAGCCTGCTTCATATTGCCATTCGTCAGAAGACGTCACTGACAGTTTCACTAAACTCCTTATGTGGATAAAATATACTCTGCCAAAAAAAGCCCAGGACAAAATGCATTTTGTCAAACCCCTTGATCTAGTCAATATAGAATATTAATCCTGCCAAGTAACTTAAAGCATTTTGCTGACAAACTCCCATTTTCCAGCACTGTAAACCATTACACAGCCGGATTTTTTGTGTTGAAAATAACTCGTTATTAATAATCACTGGGTTGACAACAAAATTGCTTTCCCTTCCCCATGCCTAGATTTCTTAGATGTCCGGCAGTGAACTATTGTCACTGACTGCACATTTAGGCAGAGGAAAGCTTCTTCATCTATTCTGATCTTGCTTTACATTTGCCTTTTTCACTGGGCTTCACTTTGACTGGTTCAAACCCATACCTGCCCGTCAAGCTCCAGTAAACCTCAGAGATTAGACAGGTTAATATAGCTAATCATATGGCCAGAACAACTATTTAGTCTGACCTCCTGCTTAACCATAAGGTTTTTTCAAAATTAATTTCAGCTTTAACTGCAGCATCACTTTTAGCAAAAACAGATCATTTGAGTTCCAAATTTTCCAGTTACAAACAATCCTCCACCACTCTGAGTAAGCAGGTTCCAATGGTTAATGACCCGCCATGTTCAAAAATAGCACCTTTTTTTGAGCCTGAATATGTTAAATATACTTTCAGAGTTTTCCCTTCAACCACCTCCCCAGTAACTACTCCAACCCATAACCTAATTTCTAATTTTGATTACAAGTGACTATATCCAATGCCAAGCATCTGGTTAAAGGAACACAGGGTGTCAAACAGGGCTGGAAAAGCTCAGGGAAAGTGATTTCACTTGGTACTTTCCTCTCTGGACTATTAGAGTCATTACAAGCAATGTTACTTTATATGCAAGGAACTGGGCATGACTTTGAGGAAAAACAGAGAAAAGTGTTTGTTCCCAAAATAAACAAGCAATCAAAAAGTATGCAACTCAGGGCTGCCTCCAAACAGTTGCACCCACTTCTCACATATGTGGCATGTTTTCAATAGCAATGCTCAAATTTCAGTAATGCTGAACAGAAACTGTAGACTTTGTTCCCAAGTGAAACTCAGTGCCATATGCATAGGTAATATGGAACAGTCTTCCCCTATTTATATTTGCTTTCAGTTGTCCCTGTAAGTATCCAGAAAAATTCAAGACTCTTAATTTATTTCAAATGCAACTGAAATAATTATTGATAATATGTCTGGTTGAATGGGGAACTCTTTCAAATGGGGAATAACGTTCCAATCAATATGAAAATACCTTGCAGTTGTGCAAACTTCTACATCTCTTATGGTGCAGACTCTGAGCTGAATGTTAATTTGCAGGTTCATTTTAAAAACTGCAGCATATTTTGATTTATAATTCATAGTAACAATGTTTAGCCCTAACAGAAAATTAATTCTGGAAACACTGTGGGTAATTAAATTAAACTACAAAGACATCCTACCTGCTGGAGGTAGAGAGGATGGATGGTAAACAGATTCATAAAGCAAACTGGAGAAGAAGTGGGTTGTGAAAGCTATCCAAAACATGCATGGAGAAAGAAAGGAACCTAGGCTGGATCCCGTTCTTTTTACTAAGGCAAAGCTCCTAGTAAAAATATGGGAATTTTATTCTGAGTGACAAAGGAAGGATCAGGCCCTAAATATATGAGTTCATCAAGAGCTGTGTAGATCACAACATTTAGGTACAGATTTTGGCTTTTCGCACCACACACTAAAGAATTTCTAAGATTTTGCCATAGAATGTGGACTGCATTTTTTGTCTTCTGAGTGCTGCAGGTCTTGCAAACACAGGTTCATCAAATGGTTTATTGCCCCGTGCCATGCATGCCATTTGGGACATCTCTGAATGTTCACATTAGATGTGGAGTGAACCACAGGACATAGTTACAGTGAGATTTCCAAACTCATCTCCTTCTTGTCCTACCTTAGGAAGCCTGCACCCACAGGCTGTATTGCCAACAAGACTAAACAGCAGAGCTGCCCAAAAAAATCCAGGGAAAGATTTGTTTTCTGACCAAATTAAATTTTTCATAGAAAATGTCTCGATTTCCTCAGAAAGTGTCAAGATTTTATTTAAAAAAATGTCTGAAAAGGAAAGAAAGTTTTTAGCTTGGGGCTGTAGGATTTGGTTTTTGCTGGAAACTCAGTATTGTCTGCCAAGGAAAGCACAGTTTTTCTCAGCCTTTTCTGCAGGAAAACTATTGCATTTATTTTCCAACAAGCTTCAACAGCAGCATAACTAGAGTAGGGCAAGCAGAGCACCAGCTCCAAGTACTGACAAGGAGGGGGTGCCAGATTTTACCCCCAGAAGTCTTTGCCATGTTATGGGCACAGGAGATTCACAGGAGCCAGGCAGACAGCACCACACCAAGTAGGGTATCTGGGGGGTTGAGGCAAGTGCTGCTTCCCTTGATTAAGTACAGACAGTCAAAAAAGCCTGAAGCTGAGCCGATTCAATCTTCACAGGTTAGTCTAAACTGCATAGATTGAACTGACAAGCAAGTGAACAGACATTTATTTTTGATTCCAGAAATGCAGCCACATGCCTGCAGTGATCCGGGCCAGAAGCCAGGGGGCCCTAAAGCATGCCTCCCTGCTTGGTTGAAGAAGACAGGTCTAGCCCACCCACCTTGGGGTAGGGGGGGCAAGAGGCAGGGTTTGCAGGGAGATGCAAAGCATCTTGGGATGCCAGAGGACTGTGAGTTAACTTAAATCTGGAGGGGATCTGGGCCAGAAGTTCAATAAACCAATTAAACCTAAATCAGTTCAGTCTGATACTACATCCACCCAGGTTTATTTTAAACCAGTTTCAGCCATTTTGAAGGTGGTTTATGTGCACTGAACTTCTGTTAGGTTACAGATTTCAACCAGTTTCTGATCACTTATACCTCTTCATGTGCAACTTTTGTCCCTACCACTTGTGTCCCCCAGCAGAGAGCCTTAGCTAGAGCAGGCACAGCTCTACACCCAATATGTATGTATCAGGGGGTAAGGGAGAGAGCAAATGGGGCACCAGGCTCAGCTCCCAGGGAGCCTGACCATAGGGCTGCTTCCACCTGAGTGGAGCTAATGCCATTACAGAAGTAGCAACAGTGGTGGCAGCAGCAGGAGCACCCCCTCCCCCTGCCTTCATGTCTACAATGGTCAATATAACCCTGCATGACCTCTTCCCCCACCCCACCCCAAGCGCTCACTCAGTGAGCTTGCTATGCCTTTGCACTCCAGTGTCCAATAATGGCTAGTGAGCACAAGCAGAGGCCACCAACCAGCCAGCACATCACTATAAACATTTCGGTCAGGATCTGTCTTTTTCTGTAAGTGTGTATGGCACCTAGTTTGGCGGGTGATAAATGCCTGCATACTTGTTCACATACTGCTGTGGGATTTACTTGGGATTTATATGCTGATCTATATTTCATGCAGAACTGGAAGGGACAGATGTGGTGCTATCCTGGGGCAAGAGGCGCAATGATAATGCCTTACCAGTAGTAGTAAAAACTTGTGCATGTAGTAAATCCCTATCCCAGGACAGAAGCAGAGAGATTAAACACAAATCGGTGTAACTTACACCAGTAGCATTTCCCCCATGATTCCCTTCAGGGGTAATTTTCCACCTGACTGTGTAAAGTTACTCTAGTTTAGGCTTTACAAAATCTGCTCACTACTTTTTCACCCTGGTATAACACAGACTACACTGGTATAACCGTATTGTCTGTCCACATCCTGGGTCTCCTACAATAATAGTAATGACAGCATCTAATTACATCAAAATTAGCAGATTCAATTAAGAAACACGAAGGATTAAAACTTCCTAACCCTATCATCAGCCATCCCCACCAAAACTCATAAAAGCAAGGAAAGTGCAAGTAGCCACAATCTGGTAATATTTAAAGTCTCAAAATCTTTGGATTGTACCAGGCTTAACAATTCTCTTTCAGATCTAAACATCTGAAGCAGGAAATACAAACAGAATCATTCTAGTAAAAATATTTCACATACTTAAAATGATTGCCTTGTGAATTCTCAGGGCTTTTCTTTCCAAATAATTTTTATTAAGTATTTTCTCCTTCCAGCTGAAATAACAGTGCTGGGCCATTCTCACTAGTCCTTTCCTGTACTCTTCCCATAACCAAAATAAATCATCAGAAGAAACAATATGAATGAGACATCGCCAGGCATGGAGACGCTTTGTGTGTTCTCCTCGCTGGAGTCAAGTTTTCAACCCACTGTGAAGAAGAGTCATTGTCTGGCTGTGCTTCACAGCTCCGGCTGATGCTATTAGAGGAACAACATGGAGGCCCAGTAGACTTGCAGCATAAGATTCAGAGAGCTGCATGTAGGTTTTTTCCTGCACTCAGCCTAACATTTTCAAGATGTTATTGCTGTCTCCAAAGAAACCTTCATCAGAGTGTAGCCAAGATGGACCATGATATGCCATGTGCTCTACCTTTTACACTGCATCTACCTTTTAAAGGAGCTTAAGAATTCATTTCTCATCATGTGCAGTTCTGAAAGGGAATCTCACTTTACAGAGATGGACCCAAGCCATGACATATGGACCTGGTCTAGACGCTATAGATCTAATCTTCAAAAGTGCCTTGTGCATGGAAAAAAATATAGGGGCACAACCATCAAAAACATTTTTTTGAAGTATTTGGGCTTGAATTCCCCCCAAATGCAAACAAGTCTAGTCTTTTACTTGGGTTTACCTCAGACCCCTTCATAAAGAAGCATATCCAACCACAGATCCAAATTCTCCCAAAGCTCAGTGCTACGAGGAGGAAGTGGCTTTTGCAGACAGCATTCCAGTTCAGATTCATTTCTGCTAGGTCGGTTCCAGCGTGACAGTGAAATAAAAAATACAAAACCAAAATGCTGCAGAAATGCACCACAAGTCAAAGCAGTTGATTCTAAAATACAGTATCTTTTACTTCTGGTTTTCTTGGGTCTTGAATGAAACTAGCACTCCAGGAAATGAGGAATTCCTAATGGTTAAGGAGAAAAGCGTTCTGTCACTCTTGCAAATCTTGCTGAAATGGTAGAAGACCATATCTCTGCTCTTAAGTCATCCCAAGGATCACTTCAGAAAAGCTATCCTGGCCCAACGTGCACGATCACCTGCCAAATGTTAGGCACCATCAGCACTAAATCATTTCTTAGTTAGGCCACGTTAAAGGGAACCTGCTGACTCTTCTGCTATGATTTGTGGTGGGCCTGACTTTCAGAGATGCTTAGCATCCCCTACTCCAACAGATATCAGTGATTGCTGCAATCAGCACCACTGAAAATCAGACCCTGCTGCAATTTCACGGGAAGGGCAGATGCCACAATGCTTAATAACATTAAAGATGAAACTGCTGAGGTTTCTTGATGCCATTGAAAATAATGGGCTGAAAGAAACTGAGCCATTAATTTCTGGGCAAGCTCTGCCATCCTTATTCCCACAATGCATCATGACAAAGCTCTTTCTCTAGCCCTTGCTGCCTTTTCTTCTGCAAAGGGCTATCCCATATGACCACGGACCTGTTAAAACTGCACAGAGTCCCTGAGCACTGTTGTGAGCTCGGTCAGCTGGATGCCCAAAAAGGGAGCAGGAAGAAATCAAACCCTGGCTGAAAATACCACCTTCGTGGCCAGAGAACAAATAGCTCAGAGGAAGAGATTCATTTCCCTGGCTGCTTCTACCAATGAATCACTGAAATCAAGAGAGAAGTACTGGGGCCTGAGTTTCATTTAGGCTGAACTCCCTTCCTTTTACTGTGAAGGAGCCCACACCCACCTTTATGACACTGGGCTCACTTTAAGGCCTGCTCGAAATGTCCAAGCTGTATAATGCAGCCCTTCCTCCAGATGAGATCCTCTCTGCATCTCTTCATACCTCCAGACCGGACTGCACTTTTCGGCACCGGCATAATAAAAACAGCTCTGCTCATTGTCCGCTTTTGTGGGATTCGTTTCCTTTCCTGCTTTGATGTCACAGGAAAACAAGAACATTAGTCACTGGAGAGACGAGGAGGAGGACGAGCAAAATGAAATAAAGGAAGAGCTTTAACAAACCCAAAGGAGAGCAAGAGGATAGGGAGGTCGGAAGATACAGATGAAAAACAAATAGCTGAAAAGTAAACAGGAGGCCTTGAAAAGGAAACAGGCAAGTAAGAATAACAGGAGGAATCTCAAAAATACAGAAACCAAACAAACCAAATGTAAGATCAGTTGAATCAGAACAATAGTCTCTTCCCTACATATCGAAGGCCCATTAGGAGCGAGAAGAGAAACCAGCCTCCGGCATTGTCATCAGAATAGGAGCTGTGGGAACTGGCCCCACATGAAAATGTCAGGTCACGTAGAATGGCTTAGTCCCATTTAAATTAACACAGTAATGGCAGTGGATGCTTGCTGTGACTTTAGCCCAGTATGGTTTTTTTCTTATTAGTATATTTATGCTTTTATGATACCGTCCTACGTTTTCCCAAACACAATTTTCTAACTGCATTATATGTACGTGCCAAATTGCCTGACCACAACCAAGATAAAGATGTTGAAAACTTTTCAGTGCAAGCATAAAACTGAGTTGTTATTAGTTTCTCAGAGCCAAGATACAGAAGAATGGATAGAAAGATCAGCTATTAGTCCAGGGGCTGGCCCCAGAAGAGAAGAGACTCAAACCGAGGCCTCCTACATCCTGGAGAGAGCCCCAACCACCACACTGTCAGCTCTTCTGGGTCTGAAGAGAGGCCCTTTAGTTTATAGGATGGATAATCAGAACAGTATAATGCTACAGGGCACAGTGACCCTTTCACAGAGAAACACTTAAAATTTCCCCGAGCCAGTTCTTGACATGAGCTTGTTAGGCGGTTCTGAAAACAGCTCCTTCATGCTGCGGGATCATTTTACTTGGTGCTGCACAAAGAAGACACTTGCAGAGGAATACGTAAGTACAAGCGACTGAAGAATATAAACAGCTAGAAGAGAGTTGGGAAGAAAGCAGTTAGCTCCTGAAGGCTGACTTTCTTACCTTCCACTCAGTTATACATGCTACTCACTGCTAACAGCGCCCAAGAGAAGGCTTTTCTCCCTCTCTCTTTCCTGCAACATATCCTTTCACTCTTTCTCAGCCTACATTTTAATGAGGCTGGACACCATTTCAGATCCTGATCACTTCCATGCAGTTTCCCATGGTCTTAGATTTTGTCTGTTAGTTTACTGTGGATGAAGAGTGCCAGATGGACAGCCCACAATGCTGCAGTCATCTGCTTATTCAGGGACTAGGTACAGCAGCAGTGCAACCATCCTCCCACACACTGCCCCATCAATGCAGTTCAGCTAAGACCTCGAGTCGCTGAGCCTGATTCCAACCACATCTGCAAATCCAGTGCAACTCCACTGACTGCAGTCCACAGCTCCCAATTCAACTGTGCCTGGTATCAGGTCCCATCTCTCCAGTTCGGCTGGTGCAAGGGTGATTTGGGTTCAGTGGCCATTTAGTCACTTAGCATCTCCTTAATGAATGCTGCCAGAATTCCCAGTTGGAGGCAATGTATTGGATGTTTTCCTTAGGACTCCAGTCCAATGCCAAAAATGATGCCAGTGATGCTCTGGAATGGGTCCTACCAGAAGATGGCCAAGCTCAGAAACTCTTGGCAGGCCACTAAATAATTACAGATGAGTCTGAGCTCTCAGAAACCTAGGGACTCAAATCCAAGATTTGCTGCTGGCCTCCAGCCCTGAAGCATACAGTCCAGTATAAGATCCTGGATGGATAAGCCAAAACCCTTGCCCTGAACATCATTTACTTTCATGGATGATCCAAACTGCATGAAGACCAGGACCTGAACTGTAGAGCTTCAGCTTATCTCTGTAATACAGCATAGGAGCTACTGGAGATATAATATGAATAAGACACAACACACCATGAGATCGATGCTCTGTTCTACTGCACCCCAACACTGGCAGACTGATTCTTTTGCCCTCCGTAAGACCTTACTCCACAAGCACCCCACTGATTTCAGTGAGCCAATTTCCATAGCACTTACCAGGAACAGAACTTTTGGTCAAGAATATTCACGTTGGTTCTTCTCTGATACCTTACTTATTACGGGAGAATTTAGTCAATTGGGGCTACTTATAAAAATGAGTGAATCAGACCCTAACTATCAGATGGCTTCTGCATTATGTTTAATGCCTTTTCCTACTTTTTCCTGGGCATGTTACATTGGCCTACATCTTTAAATCATTTTACTTAAAAGCACAGGCATTCTCTTAATGAAATCCTCATCATTTATTTACCCTATAAATTTTGCTTCCAAGTTTTTTTATTGTGTTGCAGCCTAAGAATAAAGCATGGAGCTAAATAAAACTATCCCCAAGTTACAGTTTTGTAATAAAACTGTAGTTGAATTACAGGGGGGGATTATTATAAAGATATGAAATCTATACAGATGTTAACATAAAACCATACCTCTGCATGATTACAACAATAGTAGTATAACAGCTGTTGTCTGAGAAGTTTAACTTAATAAACTAAAGTTTTATGATGATAGTATAGGATTTGCAAGCTTCTGCTCAGGCTTTACCATTCATTAGTGGTCTTCTATCCACATCTACCTTCATTTGTAGCATACTGCCCCTGCCCCAGCTCCACCCCTGGCAGCTGCTTGTCACAAATCTAACAAAATCTGTAGTGTGGACACCTGCACTTTCAGCCTGATCTAAGAAGGGGTTGTGGTATTTACCAGTTTCTGTTCACATGCAGTTCCTATGGATATCTTGGTCTTCTGGACCAGGGCTGCTGGAGTGATGTGTATACTGGTCTCACCCCTCCCATCCACTTGCCACGGTCACTACCTTTAGAAAGGAGTGGGTGCAAAAACTCTGGGGCACTGCCCATTTAATTTGGTTAAACATCCCTTTGATATGCTTAGGCAATGTCCAAGGACCTTATCATTTTACAGAGAGGAAAATATTACAATTGGCCTAAGCCTGGCTGGAAAAGAGCAGCTGCACTGAGTAAAAGATTTTAAGGTTTTGAAATGTATTTTTCTTCTGGTATGGAATGAAAATAAGACCTTTTAGAATTTTAAAAATGATGTGGGGACTGACCCACATCAATATGAACGTAATTAGACATCTATTAGGAATTGCAAACAGTGGGCATTTGTTAGCAGAAATCTACAAAGAATAGATTTTCCAGTTTAGTTCTGGACTTTAAATTAGATTCTTTATTTATGAAGTCTGTTAGTCATTATTCCCTGGGTACAGTGTTTGAATTGATGTCTGCATGGGTTTGTGTATGCATGTGTGTCTAAGAAAACACTCAGAACAATAAGATTCCCCAAGGAATGCTGACATAAATAACAGACACAACATATTTTAGCTATTAAAAACACTTCAAGCTCTTAAGCAATGGCAAAAAAATACAATTAAATTAATATTAGACACATAAGAAGAAATGATTCAAGAAAAATGGTACTCCAAAGTACTGCAGAGGCGTGTATTTTGCTTCCTGGAAATAGCACAAATTCATACAATTTTAGTTTTCAGCAATCTTGAAATATTTTTGGAACTAAAGAAGAAAGGACATTGACACAAACCACTTGACACAGTTCTACTAGAATTAAGATCCCCAGTTCCAGAAACATTCAGATTTTAAGGGCAGATTTGTAAGAAACTGTTTGCCAAGGCATAGGCTACAATTAAACATGTTGTATTCTCTGTGCCTTCAAAGAAGACAGGAGGAGAGAAGGGCTTGCAATCAATAGTGGATTCCCAGTTCTCATTCTGTAGAGCTCCTTTCCATAAGTGACTTGCTAGAGAGATATGACACTCTATTTCTGCATACTTAGTGTGATGTGCTCCCTGATCTGAAAATGTCACCATGAGTTATTGGTTTGCCCTATCTGCAAATAGAAATTTATGAAAAAGTGTTTAAAAAAAAACATGGGTGCTTTCCCTCTGCTGGAACTGTTGAAAATATTCCCCAGATCATATCAACATTTCTCTCTTCTAAATCTGGATCCGTGTTATATCATCATAAGACTGGGTATTACTTAAAAAGAGACATTGAGCACTCTTTTGTGTCTACATTTACACTTTACATCACCTAATGAAAAATTGTAAGCACTTAGGGCTCAATCCTGTCCTGCAGTTAATGGTCATATAGCCCCACTGCAACCAATGTCATGTAATGACATCAAGGGCTGGCCCTGCTATTTTTAATGCAGTATCTTCTACCAAGATGATTGCTTAACTGCCTTTTCCTTATTCATGGTTTCCATGTGACAAATGTGTCTAAAGCCCTTTTTGCAGCCAGTCTCTCCACTGCTACAATACACCTGCATTCATTCTTTTGCAAGAAGAGTAATTGCCACTGTCTTTTGTACCCATACATAGGAATAATACTATAAGTGGGTTGATATTTCTGCACATACAGTGATACACATACATGACCAAAAATTTGCTGGGAAAGCTATTTTCTAAATGACACTGACCCTTACAAATTCTAATCTTTGCGAAGACAGTGTGTGGAAGATATTGTTGGGCAACTTCTCACCCGCAAGTGCGCTCAGACCAATTTTCACTGGGCTACTGTAACTGTCTATGGCCCCATAGCCACTGTTTCGGTACCTGGATGCTGGTAGTCTCATAGCACCACCCAGATCCCTGTCCAAGTTGTTCCTCTAACTGGCCTGCTATACAGGCCTCCTGTATGCTGTGACCTATAGCTTAGAAGATCTGTGCAAATGAACAGCGTCCTTTTTTCAGCAGCATTGCATTTGTATTTTGGGCTCCTATGAACCTCCTACTGCTGAAAGGATTGGCCTCAAAGGTTGCATACCTGCAAGTTACAAACAGAAAATATCACGTGACATCGTTTACTGCCTCGCTCTCCAGGAGACAACCCCAGGACTGAATCCACGTCTTGTTACGGAGCTTGGTTCCACCACCTACCATGAGAACGCACAAGTTTGACTTGACATTGAACATGGAAATTAAACATGTCATGCTTTGACCTCCACAACTGCATTTAATATGCTTTGTTCATTGAGACTGTTTGTTTCTTAAGCTGGTTTTAATCAATAATTAGTTTGGAAATGTTTCTACAGAGGACATCTGGCAGAAACAAAGGCCAAGTCCAGAATTCTGCAAATGTCATGGTGATTGTCTATATATAATTGAAGCAGGATTGGTCCATCATATGAAGCTGTGAAATGGTAGTTTATGTTTCATTAAGAAGAGGTGGGAGTCATTAAAAGCAAAGTAGTGTAAGAACAAACAGTGGAGGCAGCTGTTTTCCAGATTTCCCTAGGAAATTAGTGAAATATCTAAACCACTATATTCTCCTCTTCTTCCTGTCACAAGATATTTTTATCCACAAGTCATATCACATTCAGACAATGAAAACAGTTCACAAACAGCTTGTTTCCCAAGAGTTTTAGAAAAACTGGGTAGGGCCTACAACATGGGGTGGGGCAGTTATTTGGGCTGGAGGGCCACTTAGAGAGGTTCAACAAGCTGTTGCAGGTTGGGGGGTGGGGGAAGGGTTCTGACATGGGCTGGCATGGCAGAAAGGAGGAAGGAGGGGAAATCGGTCCTTTCTGGCCCCAGGCCATCTGCCACACACCCACCACTGAGGGCACTGGACAGAGTGGGTGGGTGGGCAGGGTCTCTACGGAGACCGGCTGGGGACTCCCACGGGCCGGGCACACTCAGCCAGGCAGATGGGTGGGACTGTCGCCAGGCAGAGAGCAGTATCCAGGAGTGGGATGGGCAGGCAGTGCTGGGGCCAGGATTGCGAGGCAGTGACAGCACAGGGCCTGTGGCAGAGCTGCAAACCAATCTCCACATGTCCCTGCCCATCATAGGGATGGGCAGGGAGCAGATTGCAGCTCCTCCCTGTGCCCCACACTGTCACCACCCCACAATCCTGGCCTCAGTCCTGGCCCCTTCCGACCCATGGTTATATCCTATCCCCCCAGCCACCCACATCCCATACCACACCCACTCCACCATGCATCCAGGTCCAGCTGGGCTGGCCGCATGCACCACAGCCCAGGCTGCCCCTTGTGTGCGAGCCGGGTGGGGCTGAAGGACCTGCCGCAGGCCTGATAAAATACCTTGGCAGGCTGCATCCATCCATCCAAGGGCTGTATTTTTCCCTCACCTAGTCTACAAATTCTACAATATAAAAGTGCTATCAAATAAGATAAAATATTTGGAGCTGATATGCTCAGTCCCAGGAGACAGAAAGAAGTCAAAACATGAATTAGCAACAGAAATTTAAAAGTGCCTGACTATATTTGCTTTTAACTCCTGATCCAACAGTCCTTATGGACACAAACTCCAGACGTTTAAAATAGCCATTAGGGACATACTAGAAATAGTTTATCTATTCTAATTAAAATAAACTAGAAAGCAGTCCCTTAATTTCAAGGACTTTCACATATAAAACAGTCAACTGTCTGTTTCTGCACACATGAATTTTAAAGGGGTTTGACTCCATGGTTTTCATGAATCAAGTTAATCTTACATATTCATATACCAATAATACTATACTTGTAATTAATGTGGCATCCTGAAAGGAGACACAGACTGGATTGTCTCAGAGATCTTAAGTACTCCATTGCTTTAGTTTTTAGGATTAGTTTTACAAAGCAGGAAGAGCTTAAGGTAAAAAAAATGTGCATAGGGATGCAGGTAAAAATCCCACATACCAACTTCAGCAGAACAAAGTGGATATATTGTGAAAAGATTTCTGCTGAGACTCTACTAACATCCTAATTCTTCTTCGATTCAGACACGTTTCTCAACCCTTTCCTCTTTGCTTTTCCATAAAACTTCAAAAGAGGTTTAATTCACTTAAGGAAGAAACTTTCACTTTTGAGCAAACGTGTGCACGAATGTTGCCCTTGCCAGAAATGTTCCCTGCTGCTTATAAATGTAAATTATATATTGTCTGTGTATATTTGGGAATTAGGGTACCAGTGGATTAGGAGAAAATAGAGAGTAACAAGCCAAATGATATACATAAATTATGAACATTAAGCAAAGCTGCCACAGCCATGATTTCAGCCCATGCTTCACACCAGGCTCTATACCCTTGCTCTTACCATCAAATGTAGAGCAATAAAGATTACAGTGGGGGGAATCCCAGCCTCCATCAACTGCTTTCAATTGCCTCTCATCTTCCTCTAGGTCTCATAATTTCAGTGGTATTTAACAATCTATTCCCTCTGCCATGACTGTAATGCATCTGGCTTCCCAAGACAAAAAGTACCTCAAGGTATGTCCAGATGTTAAGATTAAAATATTTCAGATACAAAAAAATTTTCACCTTGCTCTACACCGTTTTTTCCAACAAGACCTTTGGAAAGAGTCATTCTAGTTCAACTACAAAGTTGCTAGCTCAGTGCAGGAGTTCATAACATGGTCTATAAATGAAATAACATAACATTTTTACCTCCTACAAACATAGGATTTTACTTTGGATGTTGTAAGGAGCTTTTCTTAGGCTAGTAAGTACATCAAACTCAACTACATCGTGCAAATTTATTTCTGAAAATCTTTTCACATGGACAATTCAGGTCATTTCTAATAAAAGAAAGTGATAATTAGTAACCCCATTGCCAGCCAGACAGGCAAACAGAAATACAAATTAAAATAGCAATTAGAAACAGCTAAGTATATCTTGGCTTAGTGGAAGGGGAAAATGTAATAGTCAACAAATACTGGATTGGGTGCAAACTGAAGGAGAATTATTTTGTAGGATGCAAAACAGGTTTAAATAGAAGAAATGAGCAAAATTTATAAAGCAGAAAAATTTAGGCTAAATATGGAGAAAGCTGGCAAGGTGCTAAGAAACATGCTATAAGAAACAATCCCTGCAGGGAAGGGTAAAGAACGATGAAGGTGGGGCTTTTTGGTCTCCATTGCTTATCATCCTAAAAGACTTTTCTTCGATATAAGCCTAAGGGGATCATATGTGAAACTAGGGAGCTAGACCTGCCTTTCCACAGCACTCAGGTGTGACTGTATGTAGAGTATGGGGCAATTTTAGCCCCCAGAATTTTGGAAGGACACAGGAGAGCAATGGAAACATTACAAAGCCTGAAGGACAAAGATGCACCAAAAGATGAAAGGAACTAAAATATATAGCCTAGAAAGAGAAGAGGTAGTGTGATCACTTTACCCATTTACTGTCAGCAGAACAATACAAATTAAAGGAAGCAGAGAAAAATCTCCTCTCAGTCTCGCCGGCATGACCTAATTGGCTTTGATACAGCTGCACCGATCTGAGATAAAATGATAATCTTAGGAATCTGTCACAGTTTTGGGATACAAGAGATATTACAAACAGCAACAGGCTGAAATAAGGCAAAAAAATTCAGCCTTCATACAGGGAAAAAATTCTCACCTGAGAAAAAGGTTGTGTAGTAGTCAAGATATCATCACTGCCAAGATTAGAAAAGAGAGAACCAACACATTAAAACAGGGATAATGGCAGTAACCCCAACAACTTCAAGGTTTCCAACCCATTTTTTTCCAGCCTTGCTCTTCTTAAACCTCCAAATTTACCAGATGCAGTTTATTCTTTGATATTAAATTCTAATAAATCTCAATACCACAGTAAAGAAATCTCACAAAACCAAGATGAACCATATGGACATATGAGGCTAAGTAACAAGTGAAGGCAAGCTGTGCGTCCCAGAAGAACCGTAGTTAATCTTGGTCTGTGAAATACGATGAGACGATGAAAGGCAGGATGAACAATTAAGCCTGATACATAACATATGACAACCATAAATTGTTCCGTATTGTGGCTAATCTAATACAGCAATGAAAAGGGATGTCACAAAAGATGGACATAAGAAGTGAGAGACATGAAAACCATTCTTAAGTGGAGAGATTACCATCTTTTTATAGATCTAGTTCTAAAGAGCAGAGGAGGGACAGGATAGGCAGAATTACAGGAATCTAGGGTGTGAGGGTTTTTTGGTGAACAAATTGGGTTGCAAAAAAGATGATTTTATGTGGCTTCTGTTTGGACTGGAATCCAGATACAAATTATATACAGACTAGGGCTTAAAAAATTGCCTTTAAAAGCCAGTTCATTACAAGATTTCTTTGTGAAGGTTGGAAGTGCACTGACTCTTGCTGTTCTCCTCTTGTTCCCTAATACTCAGAGTGCATTTCCTACAGGAGGCCATAAGAAGCACTTTATTAAAAAAAAACAAAACAGTGGATATACTGCCTGGAAGTGAACCTGTGAGTATCACATTTTTTGAAAAGCATAACCTGCCGTGCTTCAGTCCCATATGCTATGCCAAAATCATTCACCATCATCTGAGCAACTAGAGCACATCAGCTGCGTAGCAAAAAATGTATTTCTTTCAGAATGTCCTGCTACAGGCACCAGAAGTATCAAATTATTGCAAGTGTCGTTTTCCAAAATGTTTAAAACCTGAGACATCCTTTGCATGCATCTATCTCTGTGTGCTGTGGCCTGGATCAGGATGCTCACATGGTCACAAAAAAGGAAGGAAACTTTGAACCATAAAACTGCATAGTTCTCTTGCAGGGCCTTCATTCTTGGCACTACCACTGATACCACTGGGAGTTCCAGAGAAGACTCGCAGTCCTTTGGTGGAAACACTTGTACAACCTATGAACATTAACTGGAATGAAGCCTTGGGTTCCCAGTGGGAAGAACTTTAGCAATATTCTGTTGTTATGGACTTTTTCCCCCTTGGATCCAAGTTGGAAAAATTAAATGAAAACAGCCAATTGCATGCACATGTTTTTGTCTGCAGCTATGCAAGCAGGAGTGGATTCCTCCAACAAGAGAATTCTTTCGCCACCTTTAAAGTGTTCACTCGGTTATAGTGACCTTCAATACAATGTTTCCCATATTAAATATTCTTCTTTACAGCCTTTTTAAAAAACAAACAAACAAGATATTGCAGACTCACCCTTATATGAATTATATAGATCCTTATTTTACTTAGAAGGGGCCCAACTGTGGCAAACCAAAATATTGCTATTTCTCCGTGTGTCATGTTTCGAACCTAGTGTTGTTTATTTTTAGTTTGTTGCCTAGTCGTTGTTGCTTTAACGAGCTTAGAAAAGCTCAAGAGATTGCACTTGTCCTTGTTGAACCCCATGGGATTTCTTTTAGTCCAGTCCTCCAATTTGTCTAGGTTTCTCTGAATCCTAACCCTACCCTCCAGGATATCTACCAAGCCCGATGATCCAGCCAGTTTTCTATCCACCTTACAGTCCATTCTCCTAACCCGCACTTCCTTAGCTTGCCTACAAGAATGTTGTGGGAGACTGTATTAAAAGCCTTACTAAAATTCAAGGTACACCACACGCACTTGTTTCCCTGCATCCCAGAGCCAGTCATCTCACCGTAGAAGGCAATCAGGTTGGTCAGGCATGACATGTCCTTGGTGAATCCATGCTGACTACTCCTAATCACCCTCTTCTCTTCCAAGTGCTTAGAAATGGATTCCTTAAGGACCTGCTCCAGGAGGCTGCAACTGCTGATCTCTGAGGTCCCTTCCAGCCCCTAACTTCTATGAATCTATGATTTTTTCAGAGACTGAGGTGAGGCTGAAAGGTCTATAGTTCCCTGGATCCTCCTTTTTCCGTTTCTCAAACATGGGCACTATATTTGCCCTTTTCCAGTCACCCGGGACCTCTCCCAATCACCAAAGGTTTTCATAGAAGATGGCCAGTGGCTCTGCAATCACCTCAGCAAACTCTCTCAGCACCCTCGGGTGCATCCCGTCCAGCCCCATGGATTTACGTATTTCCAGCTTTTCAAAATAGCCCCTAGCCTGTTCTTTCACCACAGTTGGCTGCTTAAACAGATGAGGTCTCTTTAAGAGAAAAGTAAATGCAGGCACAGGGAGTTTAACAGACTAACTCAAGGTCACAATGGTTTTGAGGTTGTGAATAAAATTCAGACATCCCTGGCTTCTGGGCCTCACTTCTTAGTTAAAGCCTCTGGTTCAGTGCTGATTCAAACAGTCAGGGTACTTCTGGTTGACAATTCCCCCTATTGGCCAACGCAGATATTTGTGCAATTTTCTGGTTATGACTCATGTTATTGTATATTCAGGGCCAGTCCCTCAGCTACAGCCAGCGTGCCCAGAGTGTAGGCCAGGAGTGGTGGATGGGGTACAGAGAAAGCTGTTCTGTTTTGCTTTGTTTTATTTTCCCTCCACCTTTTTCATTTGTGGCTTGGCGTAGAATCCCAGACGGGCTTTTCACAATCAGTGTTCATGCTTGATGTGTGCAAAATCCCACGCAGATGCTACCAACTACTGTAAGCAACTGCAATGTCTTGTAAAATTATATCACCTTTAGAAACCAGTCTTGAAAATGCATCCACTGAATAAAATCTACCTTAAAGCAAATTTTGTGTCTTGAGATGGACTCATCATAAAAGAGAAATTCACAGTTAGATATTAAACACAAAAACTGAGACACAATGCAACTCCGTAGGAAATTTTCAAAGAACATCCTATAGTGCCTCAGCTACAAAACATTTCATTCTTACCCAGGGATTGCCTCAGTGTATAGGTTTTTCAGCAGTTTTTTCCTGTTAATGAGCTGCTCATTAATTTATAGGGTGATACCAACGTCTCTATCACTTACTGTTTCTTTAAATTAAATACTTCCAACTACATGTTCGTTATAATAAACATAACATTGTTTAATGAAATAAGTATTATTAACAAAGTAACCACCAAAATGTTGAGAGTAAACCACAGAAACATCGAAGTGCTGAACACAACAAATATGTTTAAAGAGTATACCATAAAAAACTAATTAAATTTGCAAGTGACTAGATTCACTTCGGATGCAAAACTGGAGACACTTGAAAAAATTCTCACATTCATGACGTGCTGCAGCCTTTTTTTGGAAAAGTGAACCTCTAATAGTTTGTTTTCTTTTGGATTAACATTTGGGCCAAGGGTTTCTGGACAGTGCTTATAGGTATATGTAACACATACAGTTACAAATCCTGAGATCACATGTGCTATTCTTACCTCATGAGTTTAGTCATACAAATGCACTAGTAGTTTTGCTCACCTACAGCTCTGGGCCCACACTGATATTCACTACATTACAGCTACGATTCTCACTACCACTAATAGAATTTGTGCATCCTTTGTGCTAAGCATTTTACTAGATAAGTATCCACAAACATCCTTGAAAAATTTGAAGTGGATCAATACGTCTTTGGGGTCCTTGATGTAATGCATTATTGTTTATTTAGCACTGTGGTGCAAAATAATCCACCGCAGAAAAGGCTGCATTTCTTTCTGAGAAGATCTTGTCACTATAGTGCTCAATAAAAGTGCGTATTACAATCTCCACTTTACCCTGTGGGATGCGTGGATTTACTATGCGTGCATAAGTGACATAAGTGAGAACATGCGTGTTTATAACTGGTTCCAGGGAAAGGCATTCATGAAAAGACAAAGCCCCACCTTCAGCATTTCCACTGACAGTAAAAGCAATTGCAGTAGGCTTTTGTTTGTTATAACATAATGTTATGTTCAGTCTAAGCCATATCATAAGACCTAAACATTTATCACATTTCAATTTTGGATAAAGTTTATCCAAATATGCACAAAGAAAAAAAAGAAACAGGTCCACCCACTGCATCACTCTTCTCTATTGCAGCAAATCTTGCCACTTGTTTTCATTTTCAGCCTGTGATGCCAGCTCCTATCACCCACTAATTAAATCTCCAAACAAGTACCTTTGTGCTTGCAGAAACAGCAACAAAATGGAGGAGACAGAGCCCAGGAAGGCAATGCCCAGAGGGATTTGAGAGCTAAGACAAAGAAGAAAAAGAAATAAAAGAAGGGGTGGGGAAAGAAGAAACAAAAATCTGGTGGCAACACATTAATTTCCTCTGAGATTAAACTCCAGTAGCCTGTAAAAAAACACAGTTAAGCCAATGCAGAACCTTCAATATTCAGAGAGCTAAAGAATGGCTTTCTTCACGCCAGGGCCTAGCAAAAAAACTAAACATAATTGCTAGTTTGGAGATACATCACCTGTACCCAAAGTGAACTATGCTTTAACTTCCCCATAGGGGCAGATTAAACAGATAAGGACTACGTCCATCTAGAGGGCCATGCTCTTTGCCATGGAGGCTTGTAATAAGGGTGTCCCCTGGACCAAAGCAAATCTAAAGGAACAGTTCAAATACTTCAAAAGACAATGAGTTTAAGTTAAATACAACTTTTTCATATAGAAAATGCTTGAAGAATGACAGTTCACATACTTGTGTCTTTGATTGCTTAGTTCACGACATGTTCAGGGAAATAGAGAGTATTCATAGGAAATCTCTACCTTCTGCCAACCAATGACAAACAGAAAAAAACCTCAAAGACAGGGCACTTCTTTAGCTATAAAAGCATACCTCCACACATTTACATAGATCCAGGGATGTAGCTTTACAGCTTCAATTTTCCTTTACTAGTTACGAAGATGCAAATATGAGTCGGATATTTGCACTTTTATAAAATTCTGAAGGAGTCTTTTAATAGCAAATTGCAAATGTACAACAAATTATAGGTTATGAATCTAGGAAAATCTAGTCCAAAGCACACAACCAACAAGAGTGTATTCTCCAAGAGCAGGATATTTCTTCCCACCAATACACATGTGATCTGAATATCAAGAAAACAAACTTTTTATGATATTTATGGTCTAGAAAGAGATCTGATGGTCTAAACAAATGTAAAACTATTCTTCTTTCAAAATATTCCAGAGGAGGGATGCTTTGGATATGTTATCAGCTATAAACTAAATCATAAAAATGGATACCCTGACCCCTCCTCTTTGCAAAGAAGTAAAAACCTTTGGTTTTAAACTGGTGGAAAGAATTCTAGAAAGAACCTGGATGATTTCATAAGTAAATCTTCTTTGAAGAAAAACATGTTATGGCCTGGAAATATTTTACAAAATGTAATGGTTAGTTTTAATTCATGTTTCCTCAAAAGGTGAACGCTCTTTTTTTCTCTCTCACGTGATCAAGATAGAATAAGTGTCTTTTGAAATGTTTATTTGTTAACATTTTGTATGTAAAAGCAACTCTCCATATGACTGCTTAATATCATTGTTACATTAATAGCAAGATTTTCTCTGTAAAAACAGATTAAAGTCATTTCATGCTATGATTGATTACCGATATAAAAAGCCATTTAAGTGTAAAATACTCAAATTAATTAGGTAATTAGTTATCTTGCAATGCTCAAATAATTCGTTTCCAAACTCACAATGACAGGAAGGACTTCTCCAAGGATGGGGAAAAGAGAGGGCAATTTTGTTAATATCTATTTCAGTTTAAGAATTTCTTTCAAAATCATATACACTTAAAAAAAATTTTAGGAACTAGTAGATCATATGTAAAGGTAGTGAGCTTTGTATTAGGTGCAGCTCTGAGGAAAAAAAGAGAGGGTGAATTATTAAGCAGGTCACATATAGAGATCAAGAAATACAAAAGCTTAACATTGACCAAAATATAAAGATCATCTGTAGAAAAGGGGGCTGTGTCTGGACTCATCTGAAACAGAATTTCAACTCCTGTTAACTCTTGACTGATCTAAAGCATTAACTCAGAAATGGTGTGAATTTAAAAAGAAAACAGAGTTAAACTGAGTTAAGGTACTCCTTGTTTCCGTGCCACATAATGCAGCTGAAGAAGAATCACATTCCTGTTCATTAGCAGATATTTTTGAGTTGAAGATACTACCAAGACAATCTTTGGAAGATGGGCCATTTCTTTTTTGTATCCTTGTGACAAGGTATTTAGCAGAATTTGCAGATTCGCCGAAATCTGACAGGGCCCCCCCGGGCCATGAGCGCTTCTGCCACAGCCTCAAACTTGTGACCTCTGGGCTGTTACCCGTGCACTTTAGGAAATAAAGTAATATCATTTGAATGCATTAATTTTTATTCATTAATTTCCCTGTCTCAAGCTTCTTCCTTGAATGGCTTTTTTTAAATAACAGAGGTAAAACCATTCTTCAGTTTCCTAGAACCTAGTTATGATCATTTCCCTGCATACATTTATATCTCTCTAGGTTTGCCACGATAAGCAATTCAGGATTCACCCGCATTTCAAAAGGACTTTAGCTATCTATAAAATACTTTAGTTATCGATGGATACACTAAACCAGAACTCATTATTATTTGGGGGAAAATGTACTTTGGGCTGATTTTACTCTAAAAGGAGCATCACCACCAAAAGGCAGCAGGTAATAATAGCAGTGTTAACCAGCACCAGCGACCAGAGTAAAGGTCTAAGTTCCCAGCAGAGTTTGTATTCTGGCTGCTAGTAAAAGCTGATACCAATGTTGTCTTCACTGCTGTTGTTCCTATGCACAAGCACATCCTCATTTTGCAGGATAGAAATACTCTTACTTGGCCTTACATAGTATCCGACAAAGTAAGCTGTTGCTTACAAAAGTTTATGCATCTCTGAATTAGTGTATAAGCTGCAATTCTGCCCTGTCATTTTAAATCCTAAAGTTGGATTCTTGTTCAATATTCTTGAGCTTAGAAAACATCCTTTTCTTTCTTCCTTGCTTATCTGTGCCCAATATTAGAAAATCTTAATAAAAAACTTGTGACTGTAGAAATATAGAGGTCCAGCAGACAGACATGCAGTAGTTTGTTGGTCACAAGACAAATACGTCTCCTGCATTTGGTCACTACATCTCCAGATATGGAATAGGTTCTTTGTGGCCTATTAAAAAACCTTTATGTAATGAAACATTCGATTGATGTTCAACACCCTATTTCGCCTGGGTCTAGCACAGCTTGTTTTTCATAATTTTCCCAGGGAAGGTTAGGATGGTGAAGAATATACACGTCAATCAAATGACCTACATTTGTAGAAAAAGAAACTCCTAGGGGTGAAGTGCAAAAACTCCAGTTTAATTAGCAGACATACAGAATTATCTGATGAGGCTCTGGGGGATAAGAAGGAAGGGGGGGGTGGTCCATGCATCTTGACACTGTCTAGACGCAAACATGGAATGTTTTCCAAATACCTTGTCTATGGCAGTCCCTCCATTGGTATCTAGTTGGATGAGGAATGTGCCATTACCTTGTCAGTATTTCCCTTGAAACACTAAAATTCTTTTTAAAAAAAGCACACAGATGAGGTGTTCTTTGAGCCATAGCAATTAGGAAGTCACTCCACAAATTAGCATTATTCTATTCTATCCAACAGTACCTTTCTTCAGTAGCTTGACAAAAAATAGACCCACAATGAGAATATGAAGCTTAAAATGAAGCATTAATCACCTCAGTGTGCATTTTTCTATTTACATTATAGTCTGCCGCCTTTTAATATTCTTAAGACCATTGGGAAATGTCAAATATTTTCATACGGCTGTCTAAAAGACTCAGGCACTCACCAGTTCTTTTGTCTAAGCAATGTAGACAGCCATATGACACACACGCCCCTAATATAGAGGCTCACCAAGGAACACGATGCTGCTGAATAGTGTCCTAATTATCAGCACTGCAGCTCCTGTCTCCTACGTAGGTGTATTATCACCTAATGTGAAGCTAAATGAACCCTGACTGTTACTAAATGATAAAAAGCAGCCATATTTAACATAATAGAAAGGAACAAAAATTGCACTGATATTTTCAACAATAGTATGCCTAAGCCAAATACTGGTGCCCCTTCTCTTCCCAAACTCCCAGCTTGTCTCTAAACTTAAATTATATAACTTAGACCACTCTGCACTTTGGACTTAGTTTTTCTTTCTAAATCCTGATTCAGAACAGTCAATTAAGCAAGGCTCCCACTGACTCTTAACCAAAGTTTCACCTGCATGCAGGCTACACTCAAAATGTTCGTACCCTGTCCATCAAATGTGCCAACTTCTGGGTTGAATTAGTGGTCAGTATTTATAGCTTGCATGTTCGTGCATTTATTTGTGTTTTAATCAGTGAGTCCCACCTGTCAATTGTGCCTTTTGTAAGAAAGTATAAGCTTCTATATTTTCAGATGGTTGCCGTTCAGTTTCCTTGATTTTCCCCTGGTATGATAAGGAAGTGGAAGCAGGAGCTCTCACTTGATCATCTCTCTACCATCCATAATTTCACACAACCCTGTCATCTCCTCTATAAATAAAACAAACAACCTTTTCAGTCTGTCTTCACATGGAAATCACTAATATTTTTCTTTCCTGTCACCAAACCATACTGTCCACTGCTATTTACTTTCTTGGGTCAGAAATGAAGATTGCACCCAGATGAGAACGGACTCTGCCTAGGAGACAGATTGTTCCACTCTCAGTTCTTCAGTTATACAGTGTTATGCAGAGTGCACAATATTTAGTATTAATTTTTCTTTGTCCTTCCTGTTGCCAATAACTGGGCACATCTACACGTGAATATTAATACGATGCAATAACATCTGGTGCTTATCACACCAGAGTTTATTGCTCCCAGGCACACATTTATTCATGTGCCTGAGATCACAGTACACTGAGCCTGGTCAGAGTAGCCCCAGCTCAGCCTGGCAGCCTGGGGGCTCAGCCTGCCAGCCAGGGTTGCTCTCCACCAGCTCAATACCTTGGGGCATGAGGGAACTGCAACGCAGGGCTAGCCAGGAGGCATCCCCTGCACTGAAGCACCCATATGCCTCAGTCAGCTGGAGCAACTTCTACATGTGCGCTGCTGCAGTTTTTTACTCCTACAGCAAGTACATGTACTATCCTGCTGTCAAGTTAATTAGTTTACTCCAGCGTAGTAGGGGTGCACATGTAGATGTGTGACGTTTACTGTGCAGCTAATTGGTCTACCGTGCAGTAAAGATCTTGTGTAGATACACCCGCTGAGTGCAACAAATTCTCAATCTGTTTTTTGCATGATACAAGCAGCAACATTCTGGATGTTTAATTCAGTGGTTATCTAGTCTCATAGGGCAAGCATTAGGACTGCCATACTAAATCTTTACCAGTGACACAATTATTCTCTGAAAGTCCCTGTAGGCCTGACCTTTGAAGGAAAATGTTTATAAGCCAAATCAGTTATTGCAATGGCTTTAGAAAATAGTTTTCTGTGCTAATAATTACAAAGAATATTGTATCCCTACCAGAGCAAACAAAAAATCATCAGAACGGGTTCAGAATAGTTATATTAATGTCTGTTTAGTTCCAGTGCACTACAGCAGATGTAAAGCAGCTGTGCCTTTTTGCTAGGATGCCAAGAACATGACAAGAATGTTTTAACCCAAAGAAATCCAACTTCCCTTCCCCCATTTTTTCTCTTCCTTTTGGCACCTCCTTTTCATTATTATGCTCAATTGTTCGGTTTCATCCATGAAAGCAGATGAAAAACTGCGTCATGCACATTTAATTCACATACAACAACAAATATTTTAAAAGTCCCCCTCACCGCAAAGAGTTTGGGCTGAAGTGCCCAGAGCACTGGTCAAGGGACACAGTGCTTTCCACTGCATTCAGCAGAACACAATACTGTAGTTTTATCCCGTCTAAAGGCTGCTCTAACTTACATGGGGCTGCAGAGAGCCCCAGGGGCTATACATATATATAGCCAAGGATCAGCGTGATGATTTCAGGGACATTTTGACTCGGCCTACATTTTCTATGACTTCATCCTCTTTTTTGTTGTGTGTGATAGGTATGCTAGGCCAGAAGGAGTTCATCCAACTCCTACCATGTATCAGAGCCATGCGACCAGAGGGAATGCTGGAACGATTGTGCCCACGGCTGGGGAGAGGGACAGCCTACACTAACCGTGCAGTGCAAAAGGGAAGAATGACATTAGATACTCTGGACATTTCAAAATTAAAGCAGATGTGGGAGGAAACAGCCACGTCTATGTTCTTGAGTAGAGAGGAAATAACATCTTTCCCCAAACAGGGGAACCTCACATTTCTATTCCCTGCTTAAAATATTGCAAGCCGGTATTTTAAGGTTTACCATATAAACCCAGATCTAATCTCCTTTCTAAAGAATAAAAAACCACCCTGTTTTGGGGGGGCTAAGTCATAATGTGGCAGTTGTTAAGATGAAAGTATGCTGAAAGTATTCGTGCTTCTTTTGCCAGCTATTTCTTCTCTCTTTTTTAGGCCCTGCCCTGATCTTACAGAGGTTGGTAGCAAAACTCCCTTTGATTTCAGTGGGTACAAGAAAAAAAAAGTATTTGAATCAGCAGAATCTGTCTTCTGGGGAGAAATTTTCTAATTATGACCGTGGATATTGCAAGTCTGCGCCTGCAGTAATGATCACATTTTCATATGCAAATGCTATTTTGGAAGCACAAAACATGCACAATGCTTGCTGAATATGCAAACAGTACTTCTGCATGTACAAAATATAATAAACACAGGACGGTGAGCACAAATGATTGCGCATGTAAAATTACTCCCCCCGAATCAGAAGCCAGGGTTGAGGCTATACTGCAAATGTAGCTCTTTGAAGTCTGCCTAAATGTTGCCACTTCATCTCTAGCACCAGCCATCACAGTGGAGCAACTCTGGCAGTCTAAAGAGGGACATAACTTGAGACTCAGAAGCAAATATAAATATAATTTGCAAAAAATACCCCAGCCACCAAATATAACTGCTTCTCTGTCCTTTGAAGTTCTCCCAGTGTTATGTTATAAACAGTTGTAAAAATCCCACCATTTGCTTTCTTTCTTGGAAGAAATATTGGGTGAGGGAACTCTGCGGCATTTAAGAGTTTGAAACGTGAACAAATACAGGAAAAGCAGGAGTGGAGGATATAAACCCCACCAGATACTTCTGTTAGAGGCAAGGCTAGAGGCAGTCACAGAGGGATTCCTCTTCTCCATTCTCTTTTGCTTTGTTATGAACGTGCTGCATGAATGTGCTGTAGAAGCATAACTGCCTAGTGCCGTACCCAGCAGCAGCACACGGTGCAGGTACAGTGGCCTGAGATTCACTGCTCCTGCACTCTGTGCTCCCCCTGCTTTGCCTTCCCTGCTGCCTGAGCCAAAGCCAGAGCCGCTGCAAGGCAGGCGGACAGGACAGGAGGGCGCTGCACCCCCTTCCCTGCCTCCTTTCTAGTGCCCCTGGCAGGGCCCAGGCCTCATGCCCCACTCGCTCACCCATCATGACATTACTACTTAAGTTTGATCTCCAGGACCACTGAAAATCCCACACCATATCAGGAAATGACTACTGAACATGGCCCGTGTATTCGTAGCCGACCGAGCCAAAATGTCCAGCAACAAATTTGAGGAAGGTTTAAATCTCCAGAAATAATCCTAACTTTGTAGCCTGAGTCAAATTCAATTCTGCAACTGTAACTCCAGAAAAAACATATACCACGAGGCACATTTCAGAATAAAATGGGCCAGCTTCTCAGTGGGTGGAAACTGGCCTCGTTCCACCGTCTTCTGACTGATTTACACCAGCTGCGAATTTTGCCCACTGTGTTTAGACTAACCCTCCCCACAAGGAGACTCCTGAATGTCAGTTTTCCTTCATAGTCAGTCTTTATGTTGCTTCAATGAATACTCGAATGTCTACTTCATTTTTTTTTCCAGCTGTAGGTACTTTTTTACTCGTATCCTTTCAGATGCAGGGGGATTTTTAAAATGAACACAGTTGCCATTTAAGCACACAAATAAAGGCCAGATTTTTTTGCTCCCCACCCATTTGCTGCCATTATGGCACTTACACTTGTTTTGAAACCTAAAATGGAAGCTGACCTCTTTTGAAAAAATCCAGCCGTACCTATTTCTTTTTCTCCAGAGGGGTATGAAAAGGTTTAGGGAGAACCCAGATTGCCAGAAAGCAAATAAGCTGCTAAATAAAGTGTTTTTTGTTTATGGCACACATTCACAAATTGAGAAAATTAACCCACTGCTACCAGTGCTTTCCAGGCTGCCCGAAATATCAGCAGCTGCCTCTGTGCAATGGACTGGCACCGTTGTGCAAAAAGATGATTTGTTATCATCTGCAGGTACCAAAGGGATTTCATTGTCCAACAAATGGAGAAAGAAGGGTGAGTTCTAGACCTTTATCACCAAAACCCTCCCCCTCAGAATAATATGAGCTGCAAAATAATTATAGCAAATTTGGGGGCTCAGTGGGGGAGTGGTTTGTTTTGTACTGTATTGTATTGTTTAAAAACCTCTCTTTCCTAAACCTTAGTCAATTAAGACAAATGTTCTTTGCAGGGCACAAGGAGGTTGTGCTAAACACTCTCAGTGCCAAGAGAGGATCTGCTTAATGCCTTTGCATCTGCAAACTGCGCTGCACATTGTAAACTGTAAGTACAGTGTTGTCAATCATTACGCTAACCCAAAGTCAGCCATTCATGCCCGATGATATAAACAGAATGGGAGAAAGAGATACTTTAGGATTTCCCACTACACATCAGCTTCATCAATGCCCTCTCACTTCCCTAATATGAGAGTAATCAAATCTCTACTTCATGGTGCAACCAGCCGCTTGAAAGTCCATCCCCCCTGCATGACTAGCTAGATGGGTTACGGACTGGTTTTGCCTCTCTCTAAAGCATTGGGTGTCATCCATGCTAAAACCGACCACCAGGCTTGGTAAAAAAGTAGAGGGAAATGAAAAACACCTTTGTAGTAGAATGTAAAATACTTTCCATACAGTATTTTAACCGTACTATTTTGTGGAGCCCTATAACAATGTCTTTTTCAGAGATAAAAAAAAAAAATCCTAAGGACATCTCGATAGCTCATAACATTTTTTTTTACTTATAGCTTTAAAGATTAGGAAAGCATCTCTGTATGCTCAGACACCCATTGTAGCATGCAGCAGCACAAAGATTTTTTTTCTTTCCTAAAGGAAGTTCAGGGCTTGAGTTAGTCTCAAAGTATTTAAAAAAGAGGCTCCATGGAAACACATTAAGCCCTCTAAGTCACTTTTTAAATGAGTGGGGGGGGAAGGGAAGGAATGCTGTTTAAAAGTATTGATTTTACATGTAAGCATTGTAAAAAGGTGGAAAATGTGCTGGGAAAAAAGATGTGGAATATAAATGAATCCTATAAATAACTTCTACAGCACACACATCTGTACCAAGGCAGAAAAGAGAAGAGAGAGAAATACATCTATTTAATTCATTCTGGTTATCGTGTTGTTACTAGATATAGCCATCATTCAGCTGAAACATATAGTCTTGCATTTCAATATCTTTCTTGCCAATAGATCGTATATTTTCCAGATGATTATGAGGACATGGAGGCTCAGCTCAAACAAAACCTCAAAAATATCAGAGAAGCTCAAAACCTAAACCCTCATAAGAGTGCTCTGCTCAGGTATGTATTTTACATGGATCTTTATAACCCTAAAGAAGAAAAGATTAGAGATCCCTAGAGGAAGAGAATATTATTGGTGACGGTGAGGAACTTCTCCATCAGGAGACTTTAAAAAAAAAAAAGGCAAGGGGGAAGCAGACCATTGAACAGATAACATCAACTATGCCAACTGAAAACAACATGAACGGCAAAAGCAATTACAAATAGTGATGCTTGGACCTGTTTAGTTCCTTCAGGAGAACACCCTGAGCCAAGTGGAAACAAAATAGACTCTCTAGCAAGCACTCTTCTAAACCTAATACCCAAATCTCCTACATTTGCTTTCCCTGATGTCTTCTTTTTTATGTGGTTAAGAGCATCAGGTGACCAAGCACCAGCTGAAGATCATCTGCCTTCATTAGTAACCACTTGCTTTCTCAACTGTTCTATTTGTAATGACTTGAAATGTCACCCTGGCCAATTAGTTGGTCTTAACTCATCCCATGCCAGCAGGGAACAAGTGAGAAAACAGCTCAATTCCAGGGAGCTCAACTCTTCACCCACTGAACTTCCAGGCTGCATCTCAGCTAATGAAAGCTACCACTGAGAGAATTGGATTTCTCAAACTCAAATCATACAGACACAAATAAAATAACATATTTTATTGGGGCTGCTGGTCCTTCCTAACAGGTATTTAAAAAAAGCCACATTTTATTTCAGGGTGAATTCCACAATTTTTCTGCTTCTCTTCTATTTAAATGTCTCTCACCTGTCCTGATGTTGCATATACCTATAGGGCCAACCTGTGATTAACCTACACATTCACATAGCCAGAGCGAGGAGAAAATGTGAATAAGGTCCCAGATCTTTAATGGCCACATTAATACAAATCATTTAGCTTAATGGATAGGGGATTTTCCTGGAGCGTGTCAGGTTAGATTGTTGCTTTTTGTGAATGTGCAATTACTTATCAGAATTGAGAATCAGCAGATTTCATCCGAAATACAAGTTAGCTCTTGTAACAGATGTGCCCCCATACCATTTCACAGGCCTCCGTTCAAAATGAAAAGAATAAATTCAACTAAAAAAACATAAAGAAAAATTCTCTCTTATTTTACTGTAGGCCAGGTATGTAAGCACTCAGCACTGCAGGTTTATAAAGGTCTTCCTCAGTGACACATACAAGATGAGCCAAAAGGCAATTGCTTAATTCAGCCCCACATTTGCGTACACAGGTATACATGCAAGCATGAATGCAGGCTTCATGTATCGAAACGCTGCTGGTACAATGTCAGAGGCTGTCTTTGAGACCCCATGAACATTTTGGCTTACAGTAGGACACGAACATTTATTCTAAAGAGGGGGACCGTTGGGGTTACTTATGTATATTAGGAGTTTTTCTGAGTGTTGCCTGTTTTAATCTTACAATAAAGAGAATCTATGAAATACCTAGGCAAATAATCCAGAACAGGAAAGATAGATTTTGGTGCACCAATGTAATGGTGATGGGCAAAACAGAAAAATAGCAGCCAGGAAGAGGGAGAAAAACAGCAAGAGAGAAATGTTTGGAGTTGCTCAGTTTCCACCTGAAAACATTCATTGAGGTTCATGAAACAGGGCCATATCCTAAAATACAGCCTGCCTCTGGTCTATTTTAATCTGCTATTGAGTTTTCATATGGGAAACATGTTCTGTACTTTGCAAAACTTGGGCTTTCAGGGAAGGGAAATTCTGATTCTGCGCTGAAGCATTGTTTTTCCAGTAAGTAGGACATGTCCCTGATGTTCAGAGCCCACTCTGCAAGATGTAGTCTCACCTTGCAGATGAGGGGATTTAGCAGCATAGCTGCCCAAGTACCCCTGAAAATGCAAAAGCACCTCCCCAGAACACATCCTTTTCCTGGAGTTATTGCTCTCCTATGAAATCAGGTGCCTCCTTTCTCATATGTTCATTTGCTCTCTTCATTTTTAATCTTTTTAGAACTTTCATTATGACCCACATGCAGATCCCACAAATATTACACATAAATAACAGCCATTTGATGTGGCCACATGGGCACTGTTGTTTACAAAATGAATTGGCAAATTCCTTACTTCTCAGTACATTTTCATGTCAGCAAATATGCCTCCTGCTTGGAGTTTTTATTCCTCCACACTTATTTGTTGCCATGTTGATGACAACAATTTCAGAAGTGCAGTATGTTTATCAGAAAGAAGATGCATATTAAATTAATATTGCTTTAGGCAACTTTTGCTAAAAATCAAGCCTTACAAATTCTTCAACAATTCACAGAGATAATAAGCCCCTTTGGAAGGATGTATCAGCACTGTTTTTAAACTTGTGCTGACACAGATAACCTCTCCCTGCAAAAGCCTGCAGCACAACTTCACGATGCTTTTATTTGCCATCGGTATATATTATGTACATCAGAAATGGAAATTTAAAATGTGAATAAAACTGGCCTGCTTGACCTTCCATTTTACAGTTTTCTAGACATTCATTATCAAGTAACCTGGTGCCAAAAATTGCTCTTAAGACGCGTGCATGTGCACATACACATGCATGCATGCACACATACCCCTCACCCAAAATTAGAAAGTTCAGTCTCCCCCCCTTATACATTTTCAATTAGACAACTCTTCAATTCCCTGCCTTTTCAACTTGAGCCCTCAATACTGACATGATGGGTCATGCCAAGAGGGCAAACATAAGCAGTTGTGTAGTCATCTCTGCCTAGATCCTCACTAATATCACATTTTTTCCTGTCCTTATGAAGCATGATAGCTATGCTGGAACCAGATGTCACTAGGTTAATTAAGAGAGAACAAAAATGCCTTTTAAGTGGATTCTTATTTTTAAAGCTTCCTGAATCTAGCTGACAAAGTGTCTTCTTCATCCAAACAATTATGCTTTTTGGGTGAATATTGCTGGATATTTGTATTGCAGTACAAAATAGTTTAAGCATGTCAAAACAATTTTCTTTGATATTTTGGATAAGGGTAAGTGCCTGACACTGCCTTAATCAACTGAAGAAGCACAGAAGTCCCACCAGTGACCTACTGGCATTATTTAATAACTTTAGTGGGAAATTAAATTTGCCTGCATGCTTTAGTAGATATTTTGAGCTGTTAAGACTGGAACACTGCCATTGACTGGTTTTGAATTGTTTCATTAAGAATCAGTTAATCTTTTCTATTTGAATCCAATTTTAAGGTTTCCATTCTCCGAGCCCACCTGTTCATAATAACTTAAATATTTTCCCATTTTTTTACAACCCTAGGTGCATTTAAAGGGATAATACAAGGCAAATCAGGTCAAGGCAATATAGCAGGAAGTGTATTTTTACTGCTTCATCACCACAAGTTACGGTTCATAATGGACAACATTTGTAGCATTTACAAACCTTGCGTTAGAATGTATTGATTTACTAAGTGGGTCAGGGTTTAGAGCTTTTTTACAATTAATGGATGTTTTAGCTAATGCTTAACATAAAAAATTAATGAGCAAAATAAATATTTTGTTTAGAAACTAAGCAGAGCCTGGTGGGAGGGAAAGACCTCTTAATATAAATGTTCCACGGTGTATCACAAAGCACTGGACAAATGAGATGTAATTTTATTTTGATATTGATTGCTGAAGACAGATGTCTTTATTATAGGTTAGTATGCTTTGGACCTTGATCACATATATGAAAACTGCACCTGTTAGCCATACTGTAATACTACCATTGCAGACCCAACAATGTAGAATTACATATCACTAGGTTTTGGAGGGGCCCTCTTTCTCTGTGTTTCAATTTTTGTGATGAAACAAGGGGTCAGACTGACAGCAGAGATGCACTGCAAATAGAGCCCTGTAAGCCCTGTATGCAGTGATCTCATCAGAGACGAGAGGCGTCTCAGCTGTGAAAGGTTTAATGCGTCAAGCCTGGATTTAAAAATCTTCTGTTTAGCAGCTAAAGATGATGGGGAACACTAACTTGGTGGCTTATTCTGGAATCCCAAGCCATTTTTTCTTAGGCCTCTCCTTTGGCTAGACTAGACAGAGGGTTGGCAATTAAATACTGCAACATATTTAATAGCCCAGTTATGCCCAATTCATATGACTAGAAACAGAGTTGAGAAACATATAATGGATGTGCCTCTGTCAAACTCTGTTTGGCTTTCATCATCACTTACTCTGGGTCTTCATTCCTTCATCTCTAAAAAGGGCATAATAATACTGAGGCACTCCATTATTGTGACTATAGCCATACAACAGGTAGATTGAGTGTTAGATTGAGACCCCAAAGGCATGATAAAGGCCAAGATCTACTGAGGCACAGGTTATAGCACACTGCTCCTTTTGGCACCAAGCAGTCACAAGAGTTTGACAACTGGAGAGGTATCCAGTTAAGAAATTCTTTATTTAAAGGAGTTACTGCAAATAAATTAGCTTAGCTGAAATAAATTGGTTCCCAGGATCCATTGTGGTGGCCCAGTTAAAGGCTTTCACTTGCACAGGAGACTATAACAAAGTCTCTAGGAAAAAAAAAATGCAAATTCAGACACATCAAAGGCTTTTATTTTAATTGTGTAAAATGCAGAACAGAACAAGAGCAATTCCACTAAAAAGCCTAAGAGAGAACTGATGCATTTGCAGTAGCTCTGTTTTTTCTGTTGCTGCTCTGAAGCCAAACAGTTTTCAGGGCTCAACAATTGCTCAGAACAAGTAGAGCGCTCACAACTGGTTTATAGGACCGTGTGAAATGACCATGGTAAAACCTGAACCTCACAAAATTCTCTTGATTTCAGGCTTTGTTGTAAGTGTGAAGCCTTGTCCAGATTTTATTAAGTTATGACCCCTTTTTGGATCAGGTTCAAATGAATCTGCAACCCGTTCTGAATGAATTTAAGTCCCATTTCAAACAAACCTGGATTGAGTTGTGGCTTGGCACTAAAACCAATCAGACTTAGTGGTTTTGCATTGAGTTTTGGGGTCCGTTTGAATTGCAGATGAACTCAGGACAAAAAAAACCTTAGCTCTGGGCCAGGTCTTGTGGGTGTTTTGGATCCAGCATTGTGGTTCTGGCCCATTTCTACACTAAATCCAAACCACAACTCAAAGCAGAATTGAAGACAATATATGCATAAACCCTGCCAACTAAAAGTACCAAATTTTACGCAGCTCTAGTGGTTTGCTGTTTGACTGACCACGAGGGATATGCCACTGCATGCTGACTGTGCTAATTTAGGTCTTCATCTTTAGCCATGTACAGGCACAATATTGTATGAAGACTACTGCAGTTCACTGAAAAGAAGAGCTTCTTAAATGAAATACGTAATGAAAAAAATCAATATTTTTTCAGGATTCATCTTGTTTGTCTTTCTATTTCTTCACTAGAACTGCGACCTGGTCAGAGATACAACTAGGAGTTGGGGCACCCTAGGAACTGGGGGAGCTAAGGGAAGAAGTTCTGACACCGAAGACCAGGGGGTTGGTGGTATCAAGCAATTGTCTCCTTGCATAGAGGCTGCTGCAATAGTGGCATGAGCTCCCCATGCATGGACCACTTCTGCGACACTGCTGTGGACCCCAGGAGTTGCCTTCTCTCATTGGCACCTCCTCTCAGTTGGCACCCAGGGCTGGTGTCCTGCTTGCCCTGCACCCCTATTCATGCTATTGGACCTGGTCACAATTAGCAATACTTCTGAGCATACACTGTGTGTTGTGAGTAACAAGCTATAGGCCGTTCCACATCTGCAAATAAGCCAAATCCTGATGTACAGCAGTGGAAAATGCAAATAACCCAAAAACGCTGATATAGCTTAGCAAGAGACAGATACCTTTAAAGACATTGATAGGGTTTGATGGGACCAGTTATAATGGGGACAAAGCCCTCAGTTGCATTAATGTCTCATACAGACAAATGTGGTCAAATTGGTCAAAACATGAAAGAGAACAAACCTCATGTGACAGATGTTAGTCATGTTGCTTAATGCACTGCTGGATGGTTCTCATTACTATGCTGAGGAGGAAGGTATAAGAATCTATATAGGAGAGAAAATATGTCGAAAAATGGGTTTCTGTTACTATAAGCCAGGAAATTAGAAATGCTACTCTCCCACTGCCCGCAGCTTCACTGGTAACTGCTAACCTAGTCACTGAAAGCACAGATTTTAAAAATATGATTATGCAGAAAACCAGCAAGCAATCAGTTTGGTACATTCACATCACTGCATACCTCGGCACTTATATTCTGCTTTATCGCTTTTTTCCCCAACTTCCATTAAGCAAACAGTAAGGAGTTTATTGCAATCTGACAAGCCTTCATATTCAGTTATGCTGAACCCTAGAAACATATTTTAATTTAAGGATAATTAATACTTTTGTAAATTTGACAGTGTAATTGCCCAAATGGCAAACAGCTGCAGATACATTTTTACAGATACTAGACTGTACATGGCCATTAACTGGTGCAAAAAATCTCATGTTGACTTCAGTGGGAATTCCACATCCAAATCAAGGCAATGTGGGTATAATGTAGGTTATACGGCTCATAAGCTTTTGCCCTAAAATTCCTCTCTCCCTTGGTGATCATGTTGCCTGAGAGCCAGTGTTACTTATGGTATTCCCTAGCCATTCCAAATATAATAGAATAACACTGGAAAGGACAAACTTTATTGTTCAAGTCTGCAATTCAGGAGATTTTTGCAAAGGTATTTAGGCCCCTAACTCTTATTTAGATACCAAATTCCATGGATTGAAGCTAGACTCCTAATGCTCTTCTGGGTGTGAGCCTTCATTCTTTAGTCTTTGTACCTCAGTTCTCTATCTTTAAGTAACATAGAATAATACTTTTTCCTGCCCTTTGTCTATCCTGATAATTAATTACTGAGTAAGCTCTTCAGGACAGGATCTACACAACACCTAACACAATAGGATCCCAATCTCAACAGAGCTTCTGGACATTATTGTAATAATAGTAGGAATAGTAATGGACTCAGAAGAGTTACCCTGTGAACAAGGTTTTATTTTACTTTTCCTTGCAAAAAAAGCTAAACATGTAGAACAGCTTGACCAAAAAGAAAAACTCAAAAGTCTTATAGGACCCTTTCATTCTTGGTTTGAAAGAAAGCAAGGTTTTCCTTTCCACAAAAGACCAGACCAAGACCTTGCTGTCAGCAAGGTTACTCAGGAATACCGTTGTAGGGTGCTGAAATGATTTGTTCACTGAGCTTGCCCTGTTGCTGTATCGTCTCTGCATGCATCTATGTGTAACTGGTCTACAATCAGCCTGAGAGGGAAGGAAGGATCCCAGGGAGCCAAAGATGCCCTTACCTTACCACAGCCTCTCTCGAAGCTACTTCTATGCTCCAGTTGCCACAGCATAATATGATACCCAAAAGCTGTCTAAATCTATCCCAACCATACAGCTGGTCCAATAAAAAATATCCACAAAAACTCTTGCCTCTTGCATATTTCCTGGACCAACAACATGGCTACGAAATCACTTCAACATTGCCATGTATGAGAAACTCATCTCTTCTGAGTAGTTATCTGTGGGAAGAAAACACTAGCTCACAGACTTTTTAAGTTCCTGCACATGAACTACTTCATTGGTTAACATTTACTGACGAGTTTGGTGAAGAATGCGCCATGGAAACTAGATTTAAATCAATATGAGGGCCACCAAACGAAGTTTCTCCAGAGCTTAGAAGCCCATCAGCCAACTGTGGTCAAGGCACTCCGGTTTCCAACTGCACATGAGGGAGTGATGGGGTCAGATGACTTCCTAGCCCAAACAACTGGGTACCTACGTACAGCTAAGTCAACTGGGAACAGACATTGGCACAGGTCTAGTGTGAGGCTCAAATACACACACGTGGAGTTGTAGCAAAAAGCCTTAGCCCTTCTACAGAACGTATTTATATAACTGCTTATTTCAAAAGATGAAGCGCTAATGGTATTGCCTAAAAAAAGAAAAAACAACAATAAAGGCGTGCTTGCTCCCAAAGCGTTAGCACATGCAAAGGAACATAGGCACATGTGGGCAATATGAAAATTCAGCTACTGCATACAGTTTGCTAAAAGGGTAGAGATACCTTTCCACTGCTAATGTAAATGCTTTCACAAGGAACAGGATCAAGCACCAGAAAACTGAAAAAGGCCACGATCCTAAAACCATTCTGCATAATAATTACTTCCAGTCCACTTCCGGGTCCACCACCAAGCATGTGGAGGGCCCCTCCGCGCCCCTGTGGGATGCTCCATGAGCTCCAGCATCACACCAATCACGAGCCATGCTGGTACCTCGAGGTTTGGAGAAAAAACTTTTAAAGCAGCGTCTTTGTCCGAATCACTGATTCTCTGAATCAGCATCAAATCTTCAGATTCGGATTCAGCCAAATCGCATCAGGGACAGTGATCTGAATCAACAAATCGAATCACTGTCCCTGATTGGGGCCAAAACTGAATCAAATAGGGCTCGCTTCATACACCCTTAATAAAAACCAATATCAGGATCAGTTGATTCTGTGCCATTTGTCCCTACAATGTCTCAGCAATTCAGTGTATCAGTGTTGTTACAGAATGGAAGAGATTTCAGTATATAAAGAGAAGAACAGGTATGAAAAGAAAGATTCATAAGAATCCCTAATTAAAGCCATATGTAGGAGAACTAGAGCATAGTGTTCTTGTGCTTCTTTTCAATACTACGTCATAACTCTAAGGATATTATCTCAGTCAGGGGTCTGTTGAGCAAGACAAAAGAACACCCAGAGCCCAAATCTCTTTAATGTTGATTTTTGCCAGGATAAAACAGTGGTGCTCTTCAACACTATTATGTGCTCTGGGTGTGGGCTTCTGAAGATAAACTTGATTGAACGCCACAACTAGTGTCTTCATGGTGGAAGAATTCAAACCTGTTAAGAAGGATTCTGCAAAGAAATTTTAAAACAACAGACTCCAGCATAATTTAAAGAATTTGGAACTCTTTTCTTAATACCAAGAGACAAAGTCCTGGAATAGTTTACTGTATTTGTAGCTGTTTTAGGGAGTTTGTGGCTTTGGCTGAGTAGTTTAATAGCCATCTGTAAGGCACTTAAATTTCAACTGCACCTGTTCGAATTCCAAGCAG
Source organism: Crocodylus siamensis (assembly GCF_052110815.1). Taxonomy (NCBI): domain Eukaryota; kingdom Metazoa; phylum Chordata; order Crocodylia; family Crocodylidae; genus Crocodylus; species Crocodylus siamensis. Next base: position 64,880,123 of record NC_143404.1, read on the forward strand.
TTACGGTTTTAAGATTTTGGAAAGAAGGTTGACTTCAGCATGGTATTACCTCTTATTCTGCAAAGTGCTGCAATACAGATACCAAAGACAACAGAGAAAACACTCTTAAAACACATTATCAGTGCACAAAGCTTTCTGGGGGGAGAATTTTTTTTTAAGTGTCTATGGGTAAATATTTCAAAATTGCCTAAATCTTACTTTTAAACATGAGTTAAGAACTTAGAAACCTACATCTCTGAAAGTCAAAGGGATTTAGAGACCCAGAGCCTCATTTTTAGGAACTGTTAAACTTGTGCTCTTTGATTACCAGGTTAAGGTTTCTCCAGCTGAGCCTTTCAAAACTGAGGCACTCAAACTCATTCATCACTTTTGAAAATTTTGGCCAACAGGTGTAATATTTTGTGTTTATTTATAGCATTTTTCATTTAAAATATCATAACATTTTACAGGGGGGCAAGAATTATTACCTAATTATGCAGGCAGGAAAATGAGGCAGAAAATGTTAATGGCCTGAGGTTCAGAGGGGCTAAGCATCCACACATGTAGAAAGCAGACTGTACTTTGACTTGCCTGACCGCGTACTGAGAATCAGCAGCACAGATGGGAAGTTGTGACTCTTGACTTCCACTCAGGCTGTATTACTTACAGGCCTTACCACCCCCACTTCCCAAAAATTTCTGGCTCCAAATGGAAACATCTTAACCCTCCATTTTCAAAGATATGCAAATGCCCAGAGGGAGATTTCCAGATCCCAATGAGTTTCAGTAGGACTTGGGTATTTAACTCCAATAGGTTTCCTTGGAAATCCCATCCATAATCTCTCTTCTGCTATTGAGAGAAATGTGTAACAAGAAGGAATAACCTGCACTACAGTTCATCAGAAAAATGCGCAAAGCTATAACTCAGGGTTTTGGGAGAGTTTTTTAAGTGACTGAAATAGCAAGAGTCAGGGAAATAATCCATCTGTGTTCTCATGAGCTCACAAGAACTGGGTTAGGCAGAGGAATAGCACTGCACCAGTTGCAAATGCTTTCTGACATATCATCAGCTCTGAATCTTGAAATGTATTCGCTCTCATAAGAGACTGCACAGGCAGCTGTTTTGTTTCTCTGTTAATACAGTTTTACCAAAGTTAGTGTTTGGCAGAGGTGCCAGATTGACAGCCATAGGCATTGCAGTCCTTTGTTTGTCTTCTAAACAAGCACAGCACTGCAGGCAGGCAGCAGCATCTTTGCAAGCTTCCCCACAGTGCCACATCATTGAGTATGTCTTAATCCAGAGATAAATGAACTACTCCCCAAGGAGAGGAGAGAGCTCACTCTCTTTGTCCCAATCACTCTTCAGCCTCTACTACTGGAACAGACTGAGATGATACCTTATCCAAAATATGCACAAATCTTGAGTTAGCATCTCAATGTGCCCTGTAACACTTGGGGAGAGGGGGTTGAGGGGCCACCGTGAGCCACCAGAGCCCCCTCTGTCTGGTCTGGATCCACTCACACCTCCTCGGAGTTGCAACCTGTTCATTCTCCTGCCACACCTTGGTGGTAAAGAACATAGTGAAGAGAGGCTGCCTAGCTGCAGGAAGGGGAGCAAATCTTTAAGCCTCTCGCTTTCTCACAACTGTTGACATTTATGTTCACAGGCCTCAGGGGTCAGATTCGTGGCCTCCTTCCTTCCCTAGAGCCACACCCATACCTCACGGGTGGTATGAGTTATCGTTCAAGTGGGGCCTTTCACCACTCTGCACTCCTTGGCCCTTCTTGTTCCTTCTGACTAACTTCAGACTAACATGGCTACCACCTCCAAGCAGGGAAAAAATGATCATGTAGGTACAGACAAAAATGAGGGAATTGTACCAGAGAAGCATTTTGAGCTGAAGAAAAGATCATAAAATCATAGAAAGTTAGAGTTGGAGGTCATCTAGTCCGACCCCCTGCTCAAAGCAGGACCTCCCCCAGCTAGATCATCCCAGCAAGGTTTTGTCTAGCCGGGTCTTAAAAACCTCCAAGGATGAAGGTTGCACCACCTCTCTGGGTAACCTGTTCCAGTGCTTCACCACCCTCTTAGTGAGAAAATTCTTCCTAATATCTAACCTAAACTTCCCTTGCTGCAACTTGAGCCCATTGCTCCTTCTTCTGTCATCTGCCACCACTGAGAACAGTTCAGCTCCATCATCTTTCGAATCCTCCTTCAGGTAGTTGAAGGAGGCTATTAAATCACCCCTCGGTCTCCTATAAATTCCCTCAGCCTGCCCTCATAATCATGCCTCCCAGCCCCCTCACCAATTCTGTTTCCTCTGCTGGACTCTTTCCAATTTGTTCACATCCTTTCTGTAGTGGGGAGCCCAAAACTGGACAAAGTACTCCAGATGTGGCCTTCCCAGTGCTGAATAGAAGGGAATAATCACTTCCCTTGATCTGCTGGCACCACTCCCACCAATGTAGCCAAGCTGGTCTTCTGCCATATTTGCTCATCTTCCTGCACACCAGGATGGTTTGTTCCTGCACTGTCAGTAAGGCTTCTTTAAAGTACAGCCAGCTCTCCTGGACTCTTCTCCCCTCAGTCTGGATGAGTTCCCTGAGTGAGCTGAAGTCTGTTTTCTGAAGTCCAGGGTCCGTACTTTGCGGCTCTCCATCCTTCTGTTCCTCAAAATCCTGAACTCAGTCATCTCGTGGCTGCTGCTGCTGCCCAAGTTGCCATCCACTACTACATCCCCCACCAATTCCTCCCTGTCTGTGAGCAGCAAGGGAAGAAGAGCACAGCCCCTAGTTGGCTGCTCCAGCATTTGAACCAGGAAGTTTTCCCTAACACCCTCCAAAAACTTCCTGGATTGCCTGTGCACCACTGTATTGCCCTCCCAGCAGATGTCAGGGCGATCAAAGTCCCCCATGAGAACCAGGGCCTGTGATCAGGAAATTTCTTCTATCTGTCTGAAGAAAGCCTCATCCACCACTTCCTCCTGGTCTGGTGGTCTATAACAAACCTGCACCACAACATCACCCTTGTTGCTTTCCCTTCTAACCTTAACCCATGCAAAAAGGAGGAAAATATCTAATGCTGCAGTCAGTAAATAATAGGGTCCAATAGCGATGCAGTGGAAATACAACTCCCAGAAGCTAATTTAAAAAAAAACCATGTTGCCTGAGTGGAGAACTGGCCTAAGACATGTAAAGCAGTTCATTTCTTCACTGTCCCACAATGGAGACTTCTGACCTGAAGGAGATAGGTAAATCGCTGTGAAATCTGGACAGCTCTAAAAAGCAAACCCAGTCTTTCGGGGGGGGGGGGCTTGTCTTCTTTCCTTTTCTTCTCTTTTGTTAATTATTTTAAGTAACCCCTGCCTTATTATCAGAAATGTTACAACTGAGATCAAGAGCAGCTCCAAAATCAGGGGCAACCGTAGCAATTTGAATACGTTTGGGAAACTCAGGCAAAGAAGCATCCAGATAAGATACCTTTCTCTCAGGTACCCTTGTGCATCTTCCCCTGAAGCATACAACAGAACGCTACCAGCGAAGATTCACAGCCTGCATCAGCTTCCCGGCACAGCCAGGAATGGGCTCACACACCTGTCAAGGGTGCCACCATGTGGACAGTGAAGAATCGCTGCTCTAATTAGCAGAGTAACTTCTCAGCAGGTACTGTGTGCTCAGGTGTGCCAGGCATCCTGCAGAGTGCAGCTTTCTTGTGTTGTGTCACAGCTTCGGGAACTGTACTGTACATTACTCAGGAAGCAAGGTCTTCCTTCTTACTTGGCACTGCAAACCGCAATTTCACAATTGCTTACTGGAGCATTGTGTGCAGATGGCCGTAGGTCCGAGTCTAAAACTTAACAGAAGAGGTGGCTATTTTCAGAGAGGAATGATGGTCCATGGGTTCGTTATAAGATACAACTTGAGAGAAATGGGTACAGTTCTCTGGTCTGCCCAAGGGGTTCTCGATCAAATCATCCTGATTAACTGAACCCTGGGAATATGGGCATCGGAGGACATGCCTAGCTCCTAAATGCAGTGCAAGTATAAATACATTACAGGTTCTGAAGTGCTCAGATACTTTGGTGACAAAGGCTGTAGTAGAGAGAGATAGGAAAAAGGCAAATGCACAAATGGAAGCAAACAGTAGATTGCCTATCCCCTGCTCACCTCTTGCTGCAAAGAAATGATGTCAAGGAGAGGAGATAAACAGAAACAAGGGTGCTGCAAAGAAGGAAGAGCTATTGGAAATGGGACCTTCAAGTTGGACTCCAGAGCTTAATGCCTGAAAGGATTCAGATATTCAGATCCATCTGTTGGGATTTAGATACAAATAAATTCAAGGCACAAAAAATGATGTTTTCATCTGGGATTCAAAGAGAAAACTGGACTTCATTTCTTTGTTATGCCAAGAGCATCCACAAACCACTGCTGCCTTCTGATAACACAAGCCAAATGCATTCATCACTTGCCTATCCGAACAGGGGTTTTCTGGGGAATGATAAACTTGTGTTCACATGCCTTGAGAATCTGGTAACAAAAAAAGAGTGAGGACTCATGAAAGAAAGGATATGAAGGAGCTGGGGAACAAGCAGTTGGTACTCTTGCAGCTGGAAGTGACTGCAAAAAAGTTAGTAGCTGCAAAAAGTCTGTAAGAAAATGAAAGCCAATGATACCCAGAAATGTAATTTGTCCTATTTATGATTTACAATTTAATGGTTCCATGTGCTAGGCATGAGTCAGAATCCAACCCCCAGAACTAACATCCACAAAGTTACCGGTTTCAGAACGTAAGTTGTGACTCTGACCCTTTGTATATTTGTTTGTGGCTACATTTTCGAAAGAGCTCAACGCCCACTCAAAATTCAGTGATTTATTGCAGTACCTAACTGTGATCTGAGCTCTTCTGAGAACCTAGCCACTTACGTACCTCATTTATAGGTATCAAATGAATACAATGGGAATGGCATAGCTATCCCTTACTATTACATTCAAAAAGCACTGCACTTTTTGTTACTTGACACGTTAGATGTGTGTTCAAATGAGCACTCAACACCTTATTTGAACCATGCAATTTCTTTTTCAAAGTGGACCATGTCACCAAAGCTCCTCACATCAAGTCTCTGTGTTATCCCATCTCTTCTTCCATTACCAGGAGAGAGGTGCGGTGAATATTTAACTCCATCAATGAGTTCCACTTCTGCCCTTTTCAGATATTTACTGGATATGGACAAAAGATTCTCATTCAGAAATCTGGCAAGCCTGAGTACTTGAACTGCAAACAAAGAGAAATATATTTCTGTACGTTTAAAAAATCAATTGGAAAAATGCCCTGGTTTTCTATTTCTAAAACCCTCTTTGTTTCATTATCTCTGCTCTTTTGCTGTCGGAAGTTCACGACCTATCAATCAACCAAGTATTAAGAGTAACTATTAAAGACATATTTATGTGAGAACCATGTGTAGTTCTTGGCATAGCAAAGAACTTAGTCTCCCTTTGAACCCACTGATTTTTCTCTGAGTGTTTTATTCTTGAAAGAATAGCCTGCTGTCAAGTAAAGCCATTTAACCACTGACAGACTGCCTGCTTCTCAGATTTTAAATTTGTAATCTGGGTAGAAATAATTGTTTGATTCAGACACTCTACGTGGGCAGCAGGCTTTTGCCCAATGAATCATTAATGGGGAGTCCCTTTTAGGCACAAAAGTCAATACAGACAGGCCAGAGCAGTGATCTGGTTCTTTCTCCTGGACAAGAAAAGTTCCTTTGGCTTTCTAGCAGGACCCTCCATAATGGCAGAATGACCTGTCCCACAGTCCTTCAGCAATGCATCTAATCAAAGGCTGAGATACAACTTCCCATGTCAGAGAGGTAGAGTGAAATCCTGAACTTAGTGATGTTAGTACAGTGTGGCCAGGATTTCCCCTTACATGTTCAGAGCAGAAGATCACTGACAAAGAGCACTCCATGAATGAACCTTGCACCACAAGGAAATCCCCCGTCCTCTGACAGCATGCATAACCATTTGCTATGTAGGAACAGAGTGGACGTGTAAATCTGAACCAACTCCTCGGGTCTAAACAGAGAGGGAAGATTTGGTGAAGTCACTGGACTCAGAATCAAGCATCTTTACATGTGCTCCAGGGAGGGGGGGACAGGACACTTTAATTAGAGCGGCTCTGGAGAGTACACTCCAGCAGACTCAAATAACCGAGTCTGCTCCGATGCGTGCTAGTTAGCATGCAGCGGAGCATGTATTAGGCACGTGTATAGATATCGAGGTTCAGAGTTCCTGTACGACCCAAGCAGTCACTTCATCTCTTTTCCCCTTTAATCCCTCCACTAGCTATTTGTAAAATAGGGATAAAAACACTTCCTCTTATCCCACTCCTAGCTTTTCTGTCTCCTCCAGTCTAATCTGAATACCTCTGGTCGATAGCATCCTCCAAATCTGGATTCCTGCAATTCTGACCTATCTCTATCTGAAACATTGAATGGTTTTGGACACTAGCATGAAAGAGATGGAGTACTGGTATTTCCTCTGGCGATCACTGATCAGGCATGGATGTGAACACAATACCCATCAAGAACCTTATTAAGCATGCTGAGTGCTAGCACATCCATTCTGTGGCTTGAGATTTGCATCAAACTTTCCTGCTTTGAGTCCAAACCTAACCCCTGCTTTCACTTGCATTACAACAAAACAACCTTTCACTCCATGTCTATCTGAGGCTTTTTCTATAGTACCTGTCAGTTTAGCCCCAAAATACACTACCCAGTAACTGTCAGGCTCGAGGTAATATTTACTAAAACTTCCTGGCTAAGGATCACTGAATCCTCCGTTCTATAGATGGTCTGACTATATACATTTGCCAACATTTGCCTTTCCTGTTTGTCTCTCTTCTCGCTTCCCCATTTCACCCTCCTGCATGCTGTCATGTTATAATTCAGTTAACTCAGGTAATGAGCTGGAGAGTAGACATACTCCTGGTCTTGGATGCTTTCACAGGCACCAGCTTTGACATGTCTCTGATTCTGAGGCGCTGAAGATCAAATATTCACAGGTATGGTACAAACTTGGGCTAAAGGGACCGGTCTCGTTAGTCACATATTGTGTTGGGTGCTCAGTGCACTGATTTGCAGCAACGTATAGAAATTAAACTAAGCAAAAGCTGTTCAATACTGATAAAAACCACCAGAATGATAATGCATCATGGAAAGCTGTCACAATAAATGAAAGTACTGGAGCAATTAACAGACACAGTACTGAGCACTGTGTCCCTTCCCCCATCCATTTTTAATTGTACTCTGTCTTAGTCAGAAGCTTAAACTCAAACTGAACTCTGTAGATACAGCAGAATTGACTCATTTAGAAGAACACAATGGTCTAACAGTTAACTTCTACTTTCCTAACAAAATAAGGAGTAGGAGTTTGGGAACAGAAATGTAAGGGGGAAAGCTGGGGGTGGTGTCGGTTCTGAAAAATTTGATCAGAAATGTTTCAGCTTTATGAAAGCAAGCCCCATAAAAACTGCAGTCACTACTTTGCCCTTCCTTAAATCCCTCCATACAGCTCACCTCCATAAAATCTCAGCTGTGGTTAAGCACTTAGTGGGGAGAGACTTTCACTCTGAGCATAATCATTGCCTTGTTACCTGGCGCACCCCTACCTTTACTATAGTCATCTCCTGCCTGACACCTTATACTTTGATCAGAAGCTCTTTAAACCAGGGGCCATCTTTCTGTTAGTGGTTTGTACAGTGCCAAGCACCACGTGGCCAAGACCTCTGCAGCGCAAATCATAAACAGGAGGCTTCCATGTTTCTCAACAAGCATAGCACATCTTGGGTGGCAATATAAAGTATAGAGGCACAGGCAGATGGCCTACAAGAACAACAGCCCCTGTAAAATAGATGGCTCAAGCTCTCCTGTCACTGTTAGAAAATTATATTTGCAAATGAAAATATGGGAGCTAGCCAGACCCTATGCACAGACAGTGCATGGATATGACCTTGCTGGCAGCTGACAATAAATCCCATGGCTCAAAGTTCATTTCATAACACCCACAGGCTGAAATGTTTTGTGACGAGCTGCTAAGTTTTTTCTGAGATTACTGCTGTTATGAGGACTGCATCTATTGTCTTTAACCTATCTGTCTCGTGGTTCACCCAGCTCTCCTTTTAGTTCTGGTTGTGCGCTGCTTTGGAGGAGCTGACATGAAGTCCTCATTACTGAAGGTCTTAGATCAGTATGGGGTTTTTTGTTTTTTAGCAAACTGCTTTTCAGCAAACTGTTCTTCCTTTGGGGAACCATTTTCATGAAGGGAAGGTCTCCATTCAATGCAGTGTAAGAGTCATTGCAGCGTAAGATTCATTGCATTCATGTCGAATTCCATCTCTAAGAAGTTCCTTTTATTATCTCTTTTTCTCTTTTTGCTCAGATAGCACAACTAAGAGGCACTTTGCCTAAGAGACACAAATTATCAATTTGCATGAAGTATAAAAATAATGGGTGAGAACGAGAGAATCTTCCGTGCTGGCTTTCTGCTCTGGATGCTCACACACAGTAATATAAAGGCATTCACATACGTAGCTTTGGGTACAGCTAACATCATCCCATTTGCAGTCATGGTACATGCACACAGTAATGATTAGTTAAAAATGCAAATGCCCTTACCATCAAACATATGAAGACAGCTCTCAAATGGCAAATTCCAAATGGATTTATTCCAGAATCATTTCCATATTTGATTCTTTTAAAGGGATATACTTTGCTCTACATAGCAAAGTCACATGGTATGAATTAAGAATTCTATTAATGATTAAACAGAAAATGGTCTTCATTACTACAGTAAAAAGAGCTGCAATTTTCAAAGGCATCTAAGGAAGTTAAGAGCCAAAATCCCATTACATTTCCATGGGAGTTGGCTGCCTGACTCCCTTATGCTGCTTTGAATATCATACTAGATCAGGCCCAGTTGAAAAATTTCCATTCAAAGTCTTTTGAATCAACAAATTATTTTTTACACAAAACGTCTGCTTCCTCTAAAATGATGTGATCATCAGAAAACAGAAAAAAGTGAGACCAAAATCCCTCAATAGTTTTACCAAAAATGTCCAAATTTCATCTTTTTCCTTAGGTACAAAGAAAACCCTTGGTTTTCTGTTCCCCAGCTAAATGTGAATGTTTTCTATGGTACCTCTTCACTTCCTCTGCTCTCCAATGTCTATCAAAGTCTAATCAACAGTAGATAGATACAGGGCAGAACTCTGGACACATTTCCATGACATTAGCACAAATACAGAGCATCTTTAATTACTGTTATGGGTTTACTCTGCCTTTTACTACAGAAAATAAAAATGTCATCATGCCTATTATTGTTTTGTCTGCAAAACACAGTGAATGCTTATATCGCTATATTCATAACAACAGTCAGAATGCCATATTATGCTGTTTTGTTAATTACTGGGCATGGATTATTCTAAGATTTCACTTATTATTTACATTTTACATAAAGAGAGCCAAATTATTGATATGTGCAGAATCTACCCATTTCATTGCATATCACCAGCTATATGAAGCTGAGATTTTCTCATTTATAACGGGCGGCTACCTCATATATGGTTAAAGATAAACTTTTACTTATAGATTGTAACAACTGCTAAAGAATATCTCAGATGATGTAGTAGTAAAGAATTAAGAGTCAGTTCTTCAGAAGATGCACTGGCTTAGCTGCACTGAAGTCAATGGAGCTACGCTGATTTATTATACCAGCTGAAGTTCTGGCCTTAAGTGTTTAAATCCTTCTGGTTATCTTTCTCCCACCTATTCTTTTGCCTTTGACATGGATCAATGCAGTAGCTAACATTTGGAGAGTATGTGCTGCTTAAAGAAAATAATGCTTTCATCTATGTACATTGTAGCTTTAGAAAAACCATGTCTATGCGCTGTCAAAGAATCCAGAGAGTTGACTAAAGGAAGCTGGTAATACACCTGAAAGGCAAAATGCGAAAGTTGGGAGACCCGGGTTCTAGTCCTGTTCTCTGTTGTGTGATCTTGGACAACTCTCTTCACTTCTCTGTGCTATTTAGACTGTAATCTATCCAGGCTGGGACTGTCACTGCAAATTTGCACAACACCCAGTGTAAAATAACATCATACCAGTTTGGGCTCTAGGTGTTTCCATAATAAAAAACATTAATAATATAGCTCTGACATGGGCCTTTTCACCCACAGATCTCATGACAATTTTCATTAAAGGTGAGTATCACTATTCCTAGTTTATGGATACACATTCTCTGCATTGGTGACTCACTGAACTGCTCATAAAAAGCTGTGCTTCTTGGCTCACTGTTGCTCATGGGAAAATCAATTCATATTCACCCCTCCTATAATGTACTTTACAAATGCAGCAAGTGCCTGAACTCCGGCAGGATATTTAGAATTGAAATGCAATGTCTCAGAAGATCCTTTTTTGCCTTGCTCCCCATGCAGCCTGATGAATACTCCTAATAAGTAAGCTGTGCTCTACACTAAGCTAGACTGGGATGAGTTGCCACATGCTGTCTGCCTTCATTAATCATTATTATCCCACTGCTTCAGTCCCTAGGAGGTCTTGTGCGTTTCATAAATAAATTACTTTATGGAACTTTGTCTCTTTAAAAACAAACTTCAACAAGTACACCGTAGAAATAATTAAAATGTAAAAGCAACTCTCAGATTAGAGGCCAGCTAGACAGAAGTGCTCCAGACTCTTCCCCATTCTGGTCAGCTCTTGCAACCAAAGTGTTGTTCCAAGCTTATAAACTCAAGCTTGCAGGCTTTCTCATTTTCTGCCTACCAAGCCTAGTCATTGCTGCACACCTGGATATACCCATTAGACTGAGTCTAATAGGCTAGGGACAGAAGTTACACATAAACTGGTTTAAGTGAGCAGAAACTGGTTTAAACCTGTAACAGAACAGACATTCATTGCACATAAACCAGTTTCAAAATGGCTGGAACCGGTCTGAGATAAACCTGGTTGAATGTAGTATCAGACTTAACAGATTGAGAACAAACCAGTTTATGGAACTTCTGTCCCAGATTCCTTCCTGGCTGAAGTTAAACCAGAATCCCCCAACATCCCAGCATGCTCTGCAGCCCTGGGTGGGATTTTACTGTCTGCTCCAGTGGGCTAACCTGCAAATATTGAATCAATTCAGGCTCTGGCTTTTTGAATGTCTGCCCCTAGGCATAGAGAGTCTAAAATGTAAAATACCTCTAAACCATGTTTGTTCTAAACATGGTTACGGAGAATATGGCAAAGTGCTGTTTGTTTGGGTTTTTTAAAAATATATATGAATCTTCATATTGTGCACTGTGATTGACTAGAAGTGAAGGGGTTAATGTCTCCTTAGAAATAGAGCATTACAAAATGGGTGTGAGTCATGAAAGTGTGTCTGGTTTGGTAACAATAAACCATCAAGAAATGTCAATATCAAAGGGGAGGTATCCTGGAAATACCATTGAAGACCAATGACCGGATATTAACTTCTGTCAGCCAAGAGAGTCAGAACAATTGAAAACAGCATGACTAGAGTCTGGAACAAAGAAATGAGGTGTTAGAAAATAGTAAAAAGAATTCTGTTGCCCAGGGCTGAGGAAAAGGGCCTTGGAGGCAGAATGAAAGTGCTGCTTTTCCATGTTAAATTAAGAACCCTAAAACACTCAGTTGACTAATAAACACTGTGTGTGTAGACAAAACAGGGGCCCTAAATTGAAGCAGTGGGTTTTAAAAAACACCACTTCAATTTAGGGCTGATTAAACCCCTCGATCATGCACACACCCCACTGACTTACCTGCTTCTCTGACAGGGAGGGAAGGGTGAGTTGCCAGTGGGCAGAGCGGTCCCTGGGCTGCAGGGGGGCTGGTTCGAGCAGTCCCGAGGAGCACCGCAGCCATGGAGGGAAGCGACCAGGCCCCCATGCAGCCGAGGCAGGCAGGCAAGCTCCATGGTGGAGGGGAAAAAAAGGATCAGGCTTGCCACTTTTCTTGGGTGGAGCTGCTTTCCCGGGCTGCTGCCAGGCTGCCTGCAAGGCTTCCTGCAGAGCTGCATGGAGCCTGGTGCTTCGCTCCACAGCTGTAGGGCAGCAAACTAAAACTCCTTGAAAGAGTTTTAGTTTGCTGCGCCCCCAAGTCATTTAAGGTGCATTATGCCATCGTATTTCCTGCAGCAGCTGAAATTAATGCACAATATACTGCCGAGGCATGGAAACACCGACACCATTAAAGTGGTGCAAAAGCATTTAGCCTGCTTTAAAGTGTCGTTTCGTCTACACACAGCCCTAGTTTGTAAAGGCCATCCCGTGTCACTGAAATACTTGCTGATTACACCGCTCCCAAGTCAGGGCATCCCCTGCAAAAAGTGGAAATGGCGCCAAAAAGAACCACTTTCTAGGGTCCACCAGCTGTGTACACTTACTTCCACCAAAAACAATCTCTTCCCTGGAATGTCTAGTTAAAAAGAAATTTAAGAGACATAGAAATGTGTCCTGTATTATGAATTTAAAACATACAGTGCAAAGGAACACATCTCTGCGATTTACACATTTGATGGTCCAGATGCCAGACATGCCACATGACATCAACTTTACTGATGATGGGCCTTAGAAGGGAGCCTTATAGTCAAGAAAGTAATCTACATGGCTTCACAGTTTACGGGCTTCTTAAATCAGTTTCTACCCAGTCTATTCATTGAATACAAGAAGATTTATTTGTGAACAACTATGTAGAGGCTTCAATATCTGCAGTTCTTATCTTTTACCCATGTATTCATAAAATCAATTGTCTTTTGGCTTAAAAAAAACCGTTATAAATTTCTTTGATGAAAGAAACTTTTTAACCAACTCAAATTTTGCATTTTTGTTAAAATTTTGTAGGTTTTCATAAAAAATTAACATTGAACATTTTTCATTTCTAATGATTTTTTGAGCGTTTGAAACTGTTTCAAAACACAGAAAGAAAATAAAAGATAGCAAAATGATTGGGAAAAATCCAAAATTTCCCTAAGAAAGTCAACTGACATTTTTTACCCTAGTAGGATGTGAACCTCTTGGTCTTTGCACACACTACCTATTCTGCATTGCTACACATTGTAGATTTGATCCACTGTATTTTCACCCCTTTTCTCACTCTTTGGTGAACCACTTTAAAGTAATTTTTACTTCTCAGAGACATGGAGCCAAATTTTCCACCAGGCTCCAATATTTTATTCGCACTTCTGCTGGCACTGCTGAATAGCATGCTTAACATTTTATTTGCTTGGAGAAAAATATATGTGTGCATATTTGTGTGCATACAATCTGGTATGTATGTATCAGTTGTGCACACAAACCTGGGTTCACAAAATCAGAAGCCAGAGGCTACCAAAATTGCAAAATGACCTCATGTTGGCTTTGATTTGCTCATGGGCATTAGGTTTGTGGTTATAAATTCTATGACTTGCAAATATATGAGTCACTGTGCATTTAAAGTAGCTGATGCACAAATAGAAACCACATAAAACAATGGCCTTTTATAGCTCTGACTAGTCAGGATGTTAAAATTAAAAGGGACTGTGAGAACCAAACAGTATTCAAACAATACACTCAAGGGAACTTCTGTGGAAAAACTGGAGACAAAGATAATAAGACAGAGACATTTTTATGATCATAGGATAATGTGAAAGTGGGGCTGGTAGGAACCTCATGAGGTCATCTGATCCAGCCACCTGCTCAAATCTAGTCATCAAAACCTGGTCATCTAGTCCAGCCCTCTGAACAAAAATTAAACAGTAGGTAACTCTTTGACTAAGTATTTTTCTTCCTTCTTGCTAGGGGTGCATGAAATGGGCCATATTCGATTAGGATTTGGATTTGGCCCGAATCAGGGACAGTGATTCAATTTGTTGATTCGGATCACTGTCCCGATTCGATTTGGCTGAATCCAAATCTGAAGATTTGATGCTGATTCAGAGAATCAGCAATTCAGCCATAGACACAACTTTAAATGTTTTTTCTACATACCTCGAGGTACCAGCATGGCTCATGAATGCTGTGATGCTGGGGCAGCTGGAGCATCCACAGAAGCATGGGGGGGGCCACCTGTATGCTCAGTGGTGAACCCAGAAGTGGGCTGGAAGTACTTACGATCCACTTCTGGGTCCACCGGGGAGCACACTTGGGGGCCTCCCCCAGCCCTCTCAGCTTGGTGATCAGCCACAGGAGGACCCCAGGTGTCACCCCAACTCAGGAGGCACCAGTCGCCGAGCCAGGGATTGCCGGGGGGGGGAGGGAGGAGCCAGCGCGCTCTCCAGCAGACCCAGAAATGGACTGGAAATGCTTCTGACCCACTTCTGGGTCTGCTGCTGAGTGCACTGGGGAGCCCCCCGCACATCTGTGGGATGCTCCATGCACCCTAGCATCACAGCATTCACGAGCTGCCTGGTACCTCGATCTATATAGAAAAAACTTTTAAAGCTGTGTCTATGTCCAAATCACCTAATCTTTCTGAATCTCTCCAAATCAATTCAGAGAGATTAAAGAGTCTCCCAATTCAATTCGGATTCGGAGATTCAGGCACCAAATCGGGACGAATCTCTGCCGAATTGAATCAGGGACCAAAGCTTCACACAGCCCTACTTCTTGCTTCTTACATCTTTTGTTTCTTTTAAAACATTTTCTCGATGGTCTGACTAGGTTGGGGTGCATTTCAGAAGCAATGAGAGAGAATTTGCTACTCTGGTTTCTTCCCAGCTCTAGTAATTACTGAACGCTTACCAGGATGGCAATCTGAGATGAACCTCAGCCTTAGCTCAGGCCAGCACAGAACTGGAGTGTCCCCAGAATCAAACAACCCTAAAAAGGTAGTATGAAATATGACCCAGAAATAATGGGGGAAGCCAAGGTTGAATGTGAGAAGTACAAACCAGGGCATCCATACAATTTAATGTCTATAAATCATCATTCCTCCCACCAAGTACCACACAACTGTTCATTGGGAGCCCAAGGCAAATAGCTTAAAGTGACATTTGCAGTTAGAAAGTGTTTTCTAAAGAATGGGAAACAAGAAAAAGGCAGAGTTCCACAGAAAAGGGAAAAAACAAGGAACAATCTTTCACCCTCCAACTGTAGATGACAAAGCGAGGAGACCCACAAGTGGTAGAAGAAAATGAGAGAGTAGGACAGGAAAAGGTCAGAGAAGGGAGGCGACAGGGAGGAGAAAGTACTGGATGAGAAGAACACCATAAAAGAACTGCCTAACTACAGTATTTTGAGAGAGATAGTTAGCTATGCTAGTCTGAAGGCAGGCTGATGGCAGGGCCGTGGCTTGAAGTTTCTCAGCTTTCTTTGTCAGATACTCATGCCTCTCTGAATGAGTTTGTCTATAAAATGTCACCCTGCCCTGCCTTCTACCATATTTTGGCCTACCTGAAACTCAGAAACAGAGGATGGAGAAAGAGCATGGGTGACCAAACTGCAGAGGTAAGTTCAAGAATTGCCAAAATCCAAGTAAGGAGACAGCAATGGATGAATTGCAACATAACACAGAGATTGTGCCATGTGCTCAAGGAAGAACTGAGAAAAAACAGAATTCAGGATCTAGGCTGAGATCTGTCTCCCCTAGGGAAAAAATTAAGGTTTAAAAAAAGGAGAATGAAAACCAAGTGCACACAGGACAAAGAGCATGAGTGTGAACAGACAGTACATGAACGTAAAGAAAAGTGGCATACTGAGAGTCAAACCCCTTAAGCTAGGCAACTTCACTCAGTCAAATGGGAAATTGCCCATGAAGAAATCAAGATTAAAACTTTACTGATTTAAACTCTACTGGTTGTCTATTCGTGTCCATTCCAGGCTATCCATTTGCTAGAGCTAAAGAAACTACATCTATGACCCTAGCACCTGTGCATGCAGCTATCCAGAATAGTGCTTTCTGCATTCTTGAGCCTAGTGTAATTTATATTGGTATACAAAACTGATATTCATTACATCAGCATATGAGATCATCTGCCTGCATTTTAGGCATTCCCATTGCTGGATGGGTAAGGGATTGGTAACATTTTTTCTCAGTATCGTTCTGTGCTTTACTCTGACCTCATTTACACTCTGAGAAAGTGGTGAAATCAAACTGAAGCACAAGTACATGTAACTACAATCAGAATCTGGTCCATCCCCTTTATTTCTGAACAAGAAGATTTGGGGTTTTATGACCCTACACAGTGTATCAAAGGCATGTGAAATGACACTAACTAAATGTATGAACCTTTGAACATTCTCCATTAGTCGAGAAACAATTTCTTTTATTTTACAAGGTTAGATCTTGATTTTTCAAACAACTCTGTATGTACTGAACTTCACGTATATGAATAATCCCACTGAATTCAATGCAGCTACTTGTGTGGAAAATTAAGGATGTTGCTAATAGTTTGCAGGATTAAGGTCTAAATTGCAAAGAAAAGTGATTGAAACAATTAAAAGAGCAAGTTTGCAATCATTTCTCTAATGTGGCAGTGTGCTCCCAGGATGCAAAGGCAGGAATTCTTAACAGAGAGCTAGGAATATTAAATATGGTTAAAGTGGGCTTCAGGATAATTAAGAGATTAGGAAGTTAGAGAAAATACTGATCTTTCCTTAAAATCATTTTAATTTAGTCCTTCTCCTTCCCCCCCAATCATACTGCAAGCTAGCTCAGTGTGAAATAAAGCAGAGGGCGCACAGCCTACCACATCCACCATATTGATTTCAAATCCTATGTATTCAAAACACTTTTAAAAGTTGAACAGAGCCATTGCAATTTCCTCCCTCAGATTCCTGTTGTCCAGAAAAATACTGCAAAAGCCCCACAGCTCCGCGATTCAAAGGCTTTAATTCATTTAGCATCTAATCATCAAGAACATCATAACAAAGGAGAATTAATTCTTTTAATTATTCTGAACCAAATTTGACTGATGTAACTTTTTGATCCCTGAATCATACAATTTTTTTTTTTATCATTTTCATACCAGCAAAAAACATCAGACACCAAAAAAAAAAGAAACAAAGGAGGAACATTTCCAAGAAGAAAATAAAGAGTTAATCAAAAGAGAGGAGGTCTCCAGGCTGACATATGCAGGGAGCCTTGTGGAATTCTATTTTGTGTTAGTACCATGGACATTTTTTAAAAGGGCTAATTCAAAAGTAAAATGTTAGTCATGTTAATTCCACAGGCCAAATTCTAAGGTCCTGACTTAATTTTTATTCAGGCAAAACTCCCTTGAAGCCCAGTAGGGAGCAAAGACTTTGTAGTGAAGGCACTGGTCTAAGACTCTGGTGATCTGGGTTTAATTGATTTCTGTCACCAGGACTCGTGTGTCATATTGGGTGAGTCACTTCCATTTTTTTCTGCCTCTACAAACAGAGCTAGGAATATGTTCTCTTTTACCTAGTCTCTATTATCTTGCCATTTTAAACTACAAGCTCTTTGTGCACAATAAAGCACAAAGTACTCCTTAAAGTACTCAACCTAGCACAATAAGGACCCAGCCTTCTCTGGGGCCTCTCAATGTTACCATAATACAAACAGCAGTAATATGTTTCATAGTTTCATAGTAGCTAGAGTCGGAAGGGACCTAGGTAGATCATCTAGTCCGACCCCCTGCCTTGGCAGGAAAGAGCACCGGGGTCAGATGACCCCGGCAAGGTGCTCATCTAACTTCCTTTTAAAAATCCCTAGGCTAGGAGCCTGCACCACTTCCCCTGGAAGCCGGTTCCAGGCCCTAGCCGCCCTGACTGTGAAGTAGCGCCTCCTAATATCTAATCTAAACCTACCCTCCGCCAGCTTGTGACCGTTATTCCTGGTCACTCCTGGCAGCGCACGGGGGAACAGGGACTCCCCCAATACCTGCTGATCCCCCCTGACCAGTTTGTAGCAGGCCACAAGGTCCCCCCTTAACCTTCTCTTGTGGAGGCTAAACAGGTTCAGGTCCCGTAGCCTCTCCTCATAAGGCCTGCCCTGCTGACCCCTGATCATACGAGTGGCCCTCCTCTGGACTCTTTCCATATCGTCCACGTCCCTCTTGAAGTGTGGCGCCCAGAACTGGACGCAGTACTCCAGCTGCGGCCTGACCAGTGCCGCATAGAGGGGGAGGATCACCTCCCTGGACCTGCTCGAGATGCATCTGTGGATGCATGACAGGGTACGGTTGGCCTTCTTGACTGCCTCCCCACACTGCCGGCCCATGTTCATCGTGGAGTCAATGACGACTCCAAGATCCTTTTCCGTCTCCGTGCTGGCAAGAGGGGAGTTCCCCAACCTGTAAGTGTGGTGCCGGTTCTTCCTCCCCATGTGCAACACCTTGCACTTATCAGTGTTAAACCCCATCCTATTCTCATCCGCCCACCGTTGCAACCTGTCAAGGTCAGCTTGTAGCCTTTTGCACCCTTCTAGTGCACCCACATCCCCCCACATCTTAGTGTCATCAGCAAACTTGAACAGGGTGCTTTCTACCCCCTCATCCAAGTCACTGATGAAGATGTTGAACAGTGCGGGCCCGAGGACCGAGCCCTGCGGAACCCCACTGCCCACGTCCTTCCAGGTCGAGAAGAACCCATCCACTACCACCCTCTGGGTGCGGCCCACCAACCAGTTGGCGACCCATTTGACCGTGTGGGCATCGACACCACAGTCTCCCAGCTTTTTGATGAGGACAGGGTGAGAGACAGTGTCGAAAGCCTTCCGGAAGTCCAGAAAGACTACATCCACAGCAACCCCTGCGTCTAATGATTTGGTGACCTGGTCGTAAAAGGCCACCAGTTTGGTCTGACAAGACCTGCCACTGATGAACCCATGTTGGTTGCCCCTGAGCATGCATTCCCCCGCAAGGCCCTCCTGGATGTGTGCCAGGATAATTTTTTCAAAGAGCTTACCCGGGATTGAGGTAAGACTAACTGGCCTGTAATTTCCCGGGTCCTCTTTTTTTCCCTTTTTGAAGATAGGGACCACATTGGCCCTCTTCCAGTCCTCCCGCACCTCACCAGAGCACCACGAGTGCTCATAGAGCCGCGCCAGGGGTCCCGCAATGACCTCGGCCAGTTCCTGTAGAACCCTAGGGTGAAGATCGTCCGGACCAGCGGACTTGAACACGTCCAGCCTCTCCAGAAGTACCCTAACTAACTCCTCGCTAACCCCTGGCCCAGGCGTGTCTCTCTCGGGGCCCGAGGGGGGCCCAGCAGGGAGGTGGCTGAACTGGTCCCTACTTAGGAAGACAGAGGCAAAGAAATCGTTAAATATGTTAGCTTTGTCATCTGGCATGACGACTAAGTTGCCCATCGTGTCCTGCAGGGGCCCCACATTACCCGGGACCCTCTTTTTACCCCCTATGTATTTGAAGAAGGACTTCTTATTGTCCTTAATCCGGGAAGCTAGTCCTATCTCCATCTCTGCCTTGGCCTTCCTGACTGCCCCCCTACATCCTCGGGCGACTGTAACATAGTCCTTCTTGGTGATGACCCCATCCCTCCATTGGGTGTATGCCTCCCTTTTAGCAAGGAGACATTCCCGGATGCTCCTAGTGAGCCATGGGGGTTTATGTGCCCTCCTGCTCCCTTTGACCCTTGTTGGGATTACCTCCCTTTGGGCATGGAGGATCGTCTCCTTAAGGAGCAACCACTCACCTTGGACATCTGGCTCCCTTCCCCTCTGGGTCCTCAGCGCTTCCCCAACGATCCTCCTTAGCTTGTTGAAGTCAGCCCTCCTAAAGTCTAGGGCTGTTGCCTTGCTGCAGCCCTTTGCCACCTTACGCTGGATGGTGAATTCCAGCAAGCGATGATCACTGTCTCCCACGTGGCCCATCACCCGCAGCCCCCTCACCAGGTCATCACCCGTGGACAGCACCAGGTCCAACAAGGCGTCTCCCCTGGTGGGGCTGTGCACCTCCTGGGTTAGATGGAGGTCCTGCACTCTGGCTAAGAACCGACATGAGCGATCAGACTTGGCTGACTGCTCTTCCCAGCAGATGTCTGGGAAGTTCAGGTCCCCCATGATGACCACATCCTTAGCCCTCACTGCCTCTGTGAGCTGACCTAAGAATTCCTGGTCGAGCTCTTCTCCCTGGTTGGGAGGTCTATAGTAGACTCCCACCGTTAAGTCTCTATCCCCTGGACTGCCTTTTACTCTAACCCAGAGCACCTCAGAGTGCCCCCCCTCTACCCCCTTGCTAATTGACGAGGAAGTATATTCCTCCTTGATGTAGAGTGCTACTCCTCCACCTTTCCTTCCTATCCTGTCCCTCCTGTATAGCCTATAGCCCTTGACACTCACCGCCCAGTCATTCAATGGGATATTAGAACTGATATACTGGGTCTTTAAATACTGTTTAGTTTTCTCTTCAAAAAAAATTGACCATTCATCTTTGACGCAGCAACTGTTGCAAGTGCTGAGTGCACTTACCTGCAAGGGCTCAAATGAGAATGAAAGATTCCCACATTCTCCAGGAGCTGCTCTGGACCTGAGCAGATCAAACTCGAAATGGGCAAAACTCCCAGTTGGGATATACAGATTGAGTTCAATAGCTTTAGTGTTAGCATATCCAGGGGGACTCAAGCATCTTCACATCAGTGGGGGGGAAACTCATGCATTAGAGAAGTCAAATCCTTTGCCCTCAGAAATAAACACTTTATTCAAGACCCTTCCACAGTGCCTCAGTGTTCTCACTGATTCTCAGAAAGGCCTGGTACATAAATAGGACAGAAAATTTATTCAATTGGAAATGCTTTCCTTGCTCTCAATCAGCAGTCGAGCCCAAGACCCTATTTCTGATCTGAACATGCATACAAGCAAAACAGAAGTAACTTCACCAAAGTCAATGGTATAGAACTGGGATAAGACAAGAATGAGGCCCCACATTATTATGGTGAAGCCTTTCTACACATACCTCTCTAGTACCCCTGATTGTAATCCCAAAGTCAGAACTGAGCTTGCAGAAAGAGCTATCTACACTAAATCCTCCAGTTTTTTCAGATTCCCATGTAAATTGTTTTAATTTTGGCTCTGTCACCCTTTGTGTCCTACTTCTGAGCCCGGACAAGATGAGAAGTATGCGCCAGTGCCTGAGGTGCCATCACCTCGAGAAGAAAATCTTCCACTCTAGAATAAAATAACCCCAAAATAGCCCTATTCCTGCAAATTCATAAATAGCATTACTTAGGAAAATTATTGCTATTGTGTTTCCCAGAGAGAAATCAAAGTAAGAACCAGCTGTCTAGTTTGTTCTTTCCTGTAAACTCACATGCAAACCTAACTGAAGCAGCAGATGAATACCGGTAAAGGAGCTTTCTGAGAGCTCTCACGTGGCACATTGTATGGAAACCACTTCCTTTGCCTGTAGGTGTTTGGACTGCTCTCTCACATGGAACATGGCCAATCATTGTGCCACTGGGGAAAAAAAAGGAAAAAGCATAGGAGAAAAACAAAAATACAGATTTAAAGCTGAACTAAGAACAGAGTCTACAGAAATGTATTACAGCAGCCACGAATGAAATCAGTCTAGTTTTGCCACTGCTATGCCATTTAAGTTACCACACTATAACCACCAATACCACAATAACATTAAATATTGAACAGATAGCAACTGTGAAGAGTTTAAATACGATCACAGCACATGTCAATAGAGAATCTATAAAACTGGTGCAATGTTTCATTTTTGTATTTTTCTTTACTGGAGTTTCCTCAATAAATAACTTATGAACATGCAATTATGAATATTGAACTTATTTGCATGAGCTATTAATGCTTTGCAAAAATTAAATGTCTCCATCTTCAGTGAACTTATTATAAATGTATCTCTTATAAGCCATATTTTCATAGACTTTATGTTTGTGACACTTGCAGTGCCACGCTCAAGCCATGTCATTGGCTTGAATATGCAAATGGCCCCATGCATGTTTAGCCACCCAGTAAACTGATTTACATGCTTAATTGTAGTGCTCTTTCATGTACACTTTAATCATAAAGTTAATTGCCCACAACCAGTCTTAGTTGTTCACAGCAGAGATATACACACAGCCTACTATTCTCACAGCCTTAAATCAGCACAGAATTCAGGGGTTTGTGTGCTAAAAGACAAGTCTGTACAATAAAAAGCTGGTAATAAAATCCATCTCTTATCTTCCAGATCAACTCACGGGGAAGACATGAAACACAGCCAATATGCTGGATATTCCTGCAGTAGCAAGTTGGTCATTAGAAATGGAGTCACAGAAGCACAGAAACCTGCGCTGTGCTTGGGGGCTTGCATATGGGCAACTATTGCAACTCAGCAAGGACTTCATCCCAAGCTCAAAGGGGCCAATGGAAACATTGCCAGATCCAAAGCTAATGCTAGGGCGAAAATTGGTGAGGGCTCATCACCTAACTAATGAACTGATTCAAATAATGCACCTGAAAAAATTGGATGTCAGAGTACAGCACACTTAAAAAAAAATCCCAGTGCATTTGGCTAAAAAGGCCCACTCCCCAGAAAAAAGGATATAGCCACCCATAGAAGCCAATATTCCAGGCTTTAATTTTTCTGTTTTTGTAGATATTGTAAGTGCTTATGACTAAGAGTTTGTTGTCTCCAGAATTCTTGTTTGTATAGTTGATAAAAAGCATCCAGATGTCACCAAAAATATCTGCCCCATTCTGTAGTCTGTACTGTACGTCATTATTTCATATGTTGCTTGGTTTGACTCTGATTCAACAGCTCAGCAACAGATGGTTGAGTTCTACTCTTCCAGTGTGTTAATTTAATTCCTTTTTTTAGCAGATATTGGGGCAATTCATCTCTATAGTTTATTTAGGCAAGAGGCACTTTTTGTTTCAGAAGCGTTGTTTAAAATGTAGAGAACTGGAGAGATCCATAATCTGATATTTAAAGACACTTGAAGGTCATTTTTATTTTACCGCTCACGATGGCCACCCCTTTCCAGGACATGCAATTTAATTCAAGCAGGTAAAACATCCTGTATATTAACAGTGCTATATAAATAAGGCAGCATTACTTTTGTTATGCCAACACGTGCTAGTTTCCAAAGTCACACACAGAATTTGTAGAGAGGTCCAGTGTACTTGATATAACACCCTAAATTACGGACAATTTAGGAACTGATTCTGCAGCACAATTTCAATAGAAATTGAGGGCACTAAGGGCTTTTGGAAGGTGCTGGGCAGCTTGCTGGCCTCAGGCCTTTAAAATGATACTGCCCTTCAGTACCCCATAACTGCCTCACTACAGTTCAGACTAATGGTATGGGTTAATTTTTTTTTAAATAAAACTTCAGTTCAGTTGTCTGAATTGGCCTTCAGTTGACTTGTATCGTCCATCTCTGTGACGTGGCATATTGATGGGCCTTGAATCTTATTTCCTGTGGTAGATCTGCATGGCAGCAGTCTGGTGATGTTCTCAAAGGACTTTGCAAGTTCTGCATTATGGTTCTCAACAGAGGATACTGCCAAAACTGTGATCTACCCGGCCCTTTTTGTTCCAACTAGAAGGAAGAGACAAATCTGTTGTTGTTTTTTTTTAACCAGATCTTCATCCCACAGAATCTTCTTCATCCTGTTTGCACAATTTAGCCTTTAATCAACTTATTAATTAAATAATTTCTCTTGATATGGGGCCAAATTCCCTGCTGCTGTAACTCCAAGCAAGTTCAATGGAGTTACGCCAGCCAAGAACTTGGCCCGCCGACTTTTAATTGGAATTCTGCCTAGATCCCTGTCTTTCTGTGCATCTCCATGAGCACCCAGTGCTGGGCTCCTTGAAAATAATAGATAATATCCCTATCAGATATCCTTAACTACCCCGAACAAAAATTTCAGATAGAAAATATTATTCATATACCTCAGACATGAACATGAGCTAAAGGAAGTGATGTTCATAAAGATATATGAGTTTTTATCAACTCATCTATGATTAGTAAAATAGAAGGCTAAAAACTGCTGTCATCGCAGCTCAACTGAAAAACACTTATAGAAGATTTAATTGTTTCGCTTGAGTCTTCTAGGACAGAAACAGATTAACATCAACTAAAAATAAGAGAAGGGTCGAGGCACAGGGCTAGGAGTAAGGAAGCCTGAGGCCACTACTTTTTGCCAGTCTTGTATGTAGGACACTTACTGACTTCAGGCCCCATCTCTGACCTGTATCCGTCCAAGTAAACTCACACATCAGCTCTTTTCCAAACTCTGTGCTCTTGAGGAAGTCATTTACTTACAATCCTACAGGGAGTATTTGGGCATCAGTGGATGTATATAGGATTTTAAAATGTAGTCCTTTTCCTCAGTAACTTCCATCAGTGAAATGGTAATACCCTCTTCACAGGAACGTCGTGAGGTCAAAAGAATTGATATTGGCAAAGTAGGTCCGAATCCTCAAGTGAAAGATCCTCTACACCGTGAGCAAATTTTTGTCTCATTCACATCAGATGCAACTCCAATGGCGTTTCACTGGCATAAAAGGTGCTACTACTATTATTGTAAGACTGTTACTTAAGCAATAACTTGAGGAAAAGTAAGTAAGAGATCATTAATTACTGTTAATGACATGGTTGCTTATGGAAAAGTTGCGAGAAGATGACTAGAGAAGAGACTGTATATAATTTTCTTTCTGCTTGAAGCATAAAACAGAGTTTATTCTACTTTCAGGATGCACAGCTGAAGTACCAAGCGGACGTTCTGCTGAGCTGGCAATTGCTCACAAATTAATTGACTCCTTTGCCATATTCACTGACCAAAATAGAAGTGGCACTGAGTTTTTACTGACAGGCATTTTTGTTAAGTACTGTCGGTCCATATTTCTGGGCAAGGCTACTATCATAATATGCTTTTCTAAAATGTTTGCCAGTGTTCAGCTATAACTCTTTCCAGGGTTTTTAAGCAAAAGAGGAAATATCAGCAATTTTACAACTATAAACATTTGGACTCTTCACAAATTCAGGACTGGAATCTGAAAATGTTACCCACATGAATACTTCTACTGGTTCAAGTGGATATCTTGAACATACATTAGTATCAAAAAATGGAGAGGAAAGGGATGGTCCAGTGATTATAGGATCAGTGTAAGAGCGGGGAGACATGGATTCAATTCCCTTTTCTGGCTCACACTTCGTTTGTGACCTTGGACTTGTCTTTTAGGTCAACTCCAAAAAGTTAATGAGGAGCCTGACTCTAATTTATTACCTCAGGCATCTTCCAAGCTGAGATCTACCACTGAAATGTGAGTAGGTCCTGATTATAAGGAGGAGTGGCCTTCAATGACATGTCACGTCTGTGGTCGGTATTAGCACCATGTCCTTAAAAGTGGTTTATAAAATGGGTAGGAAACTTTTCTATCTGCAGGCAGCTTTAATCCAAGTGGTTTAAAAACAGTTAAAAATATTCATTTTCTTGTAAATTGTTTACTGAAAATATATGAACCAATTATGATAAACACATTTATCTTCTAAAGTAATTGCATTTGCAGTCGCTGTTTAACAGCTTCTGTGCTATAAATTCTATGTAAGCTAAGCACAAAGCATTTCTATCCTAGTGTGTGCTATCATTTGCTTCCTGGCCTATTAATTCCTTAAAAATGAAGAGCAACACTCAATATAAAATACTTATCTTATTCCATATTCCAGTAAAGCCCCGTTTTCTAACTTGTAATCAGGACTTTATTAAACTGGGTTCTGTAAAAGCACATGGAGCTGCAGGCACAGCTCCAAAGAGCTTATGTACTTAGCAAATAACTGACACCCAAATGGTGAGGAGAAATAGGGAAATACTTTTAACACACATTTATAATGTCTTCACCTGCTCCTAGTCTAGCCATGAGAAACTGCCTGATTTCTCATAAATGTCACAACGTTGTCCTAAGAACATGACCCCAGCTTGTTCACGAACTAATCTAGCGCAGTAGGAAGAGCTCTGTCATGCCATATTATCAACTGTCTCTCACCTGTTTGTAGCACAATTCATACTTCCACCACATCAGATTAGTTACCTGGAGCTGGGTGCTTTGATTACTGATTGAGATTTAACCGCCACTGTATTTGATTGACACAAAATCTGTCTGAGGTTTATAGGAGGACTTCATTCCTGGCCACTTTTTCAAACAGCTTGGACAAGTCAAAGACTGGCGCTTTATTGTGTGGTTAGGACCATACAGTTATCCGCAAGGGGGTTATACCCATCAGACTATGGATAGTCCCTGCACTGAGTTTCATTGACGTCCTTCCTCCAAGGGCGGAGCACAGGAAGATCCTCAAGCGGCACTGAATTTTTTGGGGCTCCAATGAAGGAGAGGACATGTTACACGGATATTCTGTGGCTCCGCACTGCCTCCAAACAGCATCGTTGTGCCAGTGAGACTGGGAGAGGAATGATAACGGAGCAGTATCCCTACCCTCAGACCTGGGATCCCCACAGCCACTGTTTCCTTGTCGAGGAATGCTGCTTCCTTTGTCCCATTCACAGAAGAGCACTACAGAACCTAACGGAGACAGCGAGGATACTATACGGGCCCCATCCCAGATTTACATTGAAGTTCATCCCTGCAACCAGTGGAGAGCATCTGCTTAATTACCTTCACTCATTTGACTCTAACTTCTACCAGACACACTCCCCAGAATCCTCTTGGCCCAAAGACAGGACATCCCCTGAAGGCCAATCTTGGGTTTCACATTTTAAGAAATAAATAGTGTAATTATTTGCCAGTCTGCCAGGCATGGTGAGATTTCACATGATCTGTAAATCAGAGAGCAACCTGGAATGGGTTGATTACAAACAAAAACCGAGGAAAACACCTTCGCCATCTTAATACATATAATGGACCTAAAACATCCTAAGGAACTAGAGATGATATAACATTCTGGTTGCCTGGAGACTGGCAGGTAATGCTCTAAATAATTATAATTTCTAGACAGCCCATTTTCAATAGCTCGCAGGCTGCACACATCTGTTTCAGAACCTCCTGTTCTCTTCTTCAGTTTAAAGATCGGACTCCCTGCTTATTCTGTAGTCAATGTTGCTTCTGGCTCAATGTCATACTATCTTATTCAAAAGCACAGTCAAATGTAAAAAAGCTGCTCAGTAATTAACCAGCAATTTGTAGAGGAGGTAAAGTATCTTTATAGTAGAGACATAATTGAAAGCTGTCTGAAAGTGCTGTATGAAAATACAGTGAAAGACATTTGACCTCAACTACACCAATTTCACAAATAAAGCCTTAATAATAGCTTGCAATCACACTTGGCTGGGCATTATTCCCCAGACACGCAAGGTCTGGATTACAGGGCCAGAAGCAGTGACTCATTCTGCCAGCTGCTGTGATGCCACAGGGCAGCTTGTTATTCTGCCATGAGTTGTTTTGTGCATGTTGTAAAAGCCTCCTATGCATCCAATTCCTTCAGAAACAACATGGCTTGTATGCAAGTGAGAAGGTACATTTTTTTTCCTTTCCCTTTTTATTCAGTGTACATTTGTAATGGAGGGAAAGGGAAAAAACAATCAAGTTTCCGTTTCTTTCCCCCTAGTCACACAGGGCTAAGTATTATTAAAGGTGGTGTGGGACTGACAACAAGTTTCGGAAGGCTTCTCAAGAAGGACCATGGTACAAGGCTCCATCTTTTTCACAACACTGGAAATACCAATACTGTGGCAGACACATTACTGAGATCTCTCTGAATTTTCAAAACATGGAGTGAAGACCCTAAGATCAGACAGTAGGGTCTTTTCTTGTAACTTATCCCAGCTGTGGATTTAGCACTGCAATTATGTTATCAAGGATAAAACTCTTACAGCCTATATCTTTGTCTCCTCTGTGGGTACAAGACCAAGAGTAAAAATCAGCAGTACAGGATCAAAAGTCATAACCTGTATGACAGTGCTCCCACCCACACTACCATCGCCACTCTCAGGGATTTAATCTTCTCTTGCTCACACTACTTTAAACTGCCGTAACACCATTGATTTCTTCTTTCCACCACTGGTAGGGGATCATAGAGCTGTAATGTTGGTGGCAGTGTCCGGTGCCAAAGCTTCTGTGCCAGTGTGGGCTCCAAGAGGAGTGGCTCTCCAAGGGTCTAAGGCTTAGGTTAGGAATGAATAAGCAACAGCCACAGTTTGGAGACTGACAAAATCTTTATATTACCGCTCTGAATATATTGGGTGTTGGCAAATCACCTGGTTGTCTAACCCTAAGACTGTTTTTGAACTTGAACTATGTAGAACAAACACCAAATTCATAGTTCTTGTGGCATTTTGGCTTTTATGGGCACATCCAGACAAATTCAGACATGAAGTATATGGTGCCACAAACCCATCTGCAGCGCCACACACGCTGCACATTCAGTCATTCCCTATGCTGCTAATCTGCAGCGTGAGGGGAAGGAGGGGAGGGTTGATACCAGGAGATCCTGGTGTCAAAAAATCCTGCACCTTAAAAAAGCAGAGCAACGCGTGTGGTGGCAGCTTGCACCACCAGAAACTGGAGCTTGGCCTGTCAGAGCCAAGCTCCAGGTGCCATCCAGGCTCTGCACTGCTGGATGGCCATGGATGCAGCCCCTGGAGGCCCTCAGGACGCCAGGTAAGGCTGCCCCAGCTTTGTCAACCCTCACAGTGCAAGGTGCCGCACGCCAGAGCAGATGTGCACGAGCATGTTCCATGGACAAGCAGCAGCAGCATTGTGCCACTGCTGTTTGTCCCCGAGGAAATGCATGTTCTCACTCATGGGGATGTGCCTGATGGGTCTGGTCCTCTCTAGGACCCAGAAGTGCAGGGGTGGTACTCTGGTGTGGGGAGTAGTTAAATTATCTTTTCAAAATCTGAAATATTCAGATGCAAACTAACAACATTGTGTTTCACGAAGGACTGGGAAGAGGCTTTATTTTTTTCTGATATGAATCATCTGTCCCATATGTGTGTTTGTATACATAAATATATACACACACACCCCTGAGCTCAAGTGTAAAACATTAAGTGGACCAGCAGTCTAAACACAGGAGAAAAAAAAGCCACTGTTGTTTTGCCACTATTGCTGTTCACTATTAATAATTTCCCTCTGACATTCTCTTCAGATCATACACTGTCCTCAAACCTCTTCAGCATCCTGGAACAACTGAGTGAATGCAATAGAGAACGGCTAGAAGAATTCAAGTCTAATCTTCCCGATGATAAAATGTCCTGCTTTGGGGCATAAGGCAACCACTGCATGCCCAGGGTTAGGAAGAAAGTTCCTCTATGAGCAAATAATTCCTAAATTAGATGTAGGGTTTTTTTAAACCTTCCCCTAAGGAATCTGTGACTTGCTTCTGTTGAAGGAAACTACTGAACTAGATGGACTAGCACCAATCCCTGAATAATAATTGCTATATTCCTAGTTTTTGTAGACTCTGCTTAACACTTTAATTAAGTTTCTTGTAGTTGAATATTTCTACTGTCTGCTAAGTAGAGCAAGGGCATTCTCTGAAGCTAGTAGCAATGCTAAACTCCTGGGCATAACCTGACATGGATTACTTCCACTGCCAGGGGGTGCAGAGGGCAAAATATTACAGAATGAGAGTCACAATTTGGCTTTCAAGCCCAATTTTCCACTTAACTTCTGCAGTAACATCATTGTCGCCAGTCCCCTGGTTCAGATGAATATGAACACTCTAATCCTCTGAACCCTACAAAGAGAAAGGACATATCACATCACAAACACTCGCTACCTTCTCTGGTTTTAGTCTTCTACTAAAAAATTACTAAAAACTGAATGTGTAGAGGAGGCAAATTGCGGAAGAGACCGTTCTCACATAAAAAGACTGTTGTGCCAGTGCAAAATTGTATGTGACCCAATTTAGAACAAGGAGTGGCAGGAAGGCAGCAGAGACGGCTGACACCGCAAACTCCAGATCTGAGCAGTTCTGTGGGTTTCCTGAAGGTAGGAGATAGGACCAAGGAGGGAGTGGGGTAGAGAATGGGAATGAAATATTCCAGGCCTTTGCCTGTGGATGAATCCTAATCTTCATGTACCAGACTCTTCTTTGGACAAGCCAAGAACACAAGTGGAAAAAAACAGTCTCCATTGTTCACAGTGAGCTCACACCAGCATTTTCACAAAATATGTTTGCTTTTCTAAATATAATTGAGCTGATGCAACAGCTTTTGTCATTCTTCAATGGTGAAATATGATCTCGTTTGAAGACAACAAAGAACAGGACAGATTCATTCCTAATTACAGTGCAACATAGCCAGAACAGGGAAATCAAGCCAGAATTATTTTGCTAAACCCAGAATAAAATCTATCAAATATTTGGCTTGATCTGGATTCTAAGCGGTGCAGTTTTAGTCTGGACCCAACTTGTATGCTTGCAAAGTTTACTATACTCATCTTAAATTCATAAAAACTCTAAAACTTATATTTTAACTCAAACCCAGAGCCTTGCAGAGGTACCATATTTCCAAATCTTCCCACCTCCTATCTGACTTTCCTCTGCAGGTAAGAAACAGAGGTTTGAAGAGTGAAGGAGGAAGGATCTCCCAGAATGTAAGCCTTTGTGAACATTTATTTTAAACTGAAAGGAACCAAAGTATTTTAAGGACAGGCAAAAAAAGTTGAGGCGAGTACCATCCCAATCAAGCAACTTTACCTACTTCCCTGAGAATGTATCTAGCTTCTCAGTAAACTTATTGATCTATAACTACTCTACAAACAGATAAAGAAATGGCCGTGATCATATTCCTAATCCAGCTGGGATCTAGCTGGGAAGGGGACTTTCCTTCGTTTTTACCATATAAATATATATGTGGTGGAAACAGTTGGGAAAAGCTATGTGAAACAAGTTCCTTCATGCATGAGAACAATCAGCATCTGACAAAAAACTGCATCCACAGGTCTTGCATCCACTTGATCATCAACAAGTCATCCTTGCACATTCAAAGGCATATTTGTGCATGTAAAAAGGGTAGATGCATATGCCAGTGACCATGGAACAAACCTGAGGTGTATACCTAGTCCTCTGACTACCATAGGAGTTTTGCCTGGGTTAAAGCAAAAGAATTTAAGATGTGGCCCAGACCCAAATCTTGGGTGTCTGCAGATATCTCTGGACATGCAAGCATGGTTAGCCAAATGGGGAAATGGATGTTTCCACAAATGTACAGCATTTTAAAATGGCTTAGAAATGTTGGCCAACTGCACCGTTCAATATTTTCAGTGTCATCTTTAGAAGCAAAAGGTAATGGGGTGGAATATTTTAAGAACAAAAAAAGTATTGAAACTCGTAGTAAATTTTAAAGGAAAGGATCAACACACTGATCTCAGAGACAGACCAAAGAAGCAGCCCTTGCAGGATTACAAGGCTCATTAGGTACTGTACAAACCTTGTGCCTTATTGTAACATGCTACTTTTCAGCAGATCATCAATGACCTCAGACTGTCAAGAGGGCAAACTAAGACATAAAAAACACCCAGCATCAATGTGTACCAGTGGACCCTTGGTTATCTAACAGAAAACACGGTGGGCTGTACTCAGCCTTCTCTGTAGAGAAGCTACACAGCTCAGGACACTGATGGCCCTTATCTCTGAATGGATGTCAACAACTCCATTCATTCATTTACTCATTCAGATCCCTCTCACATCTCTCATTCGTTGCCAGGCAACTCAAATAGGATTGCTGCGTTTGCACCATAGCTTGGCTGTTTAATTTTTTTCTTTTTTTTTCATTAGAAAGCAACTCCTACCTGCAGTGGGATATAATCCTCTCAACAGACAACAGCAATGGATGTGGGTGCAAATCCATCTAGGAGGATACAATTCACAACACGTGAGGACATATTCAGACATACCTATACACCCAAATCTATTTCTACAAAAGGGCCAGCATTCACACTCTCCCCCCTCTGTCCTTTATGCCTTGCTGCCTGCCCCAGTCTCCCTCAAGTTCTACAAATCAGACAAAATGCATTTTTGCACATCTACGCAAAGCAATGTAAATCCCAATCACTCCGACTTTACCTACACTGTTGTTTCATTTAATACCGTGCTGGATTCATGAATTTTCTGAAAAAGCCTGCAGCCACAAATCTGTCCCTATCTCCAAATTTGAAAGCAGGATGTGATGACGTAAAAGATGAAAGAAATATGTGGGCACTGTGTAGCGAGGGATCTAACACTGAGTTTCAATGACAGATCATTTTAGGCCCTCGGACAATCAGATCAGGGCTTCGAATACAACGTTCCAGTGTCCTTGGGGTTTGGGCTCTTCCTGTTGTGAAGAGACTTGATAACTTCAGCCTCAGATCTAAAACCATGATGCATTTGCTTTCTAGACACAGCATCTTTAGATTTCTAAAGACCCTGCTTTCCGTGCAATGACGGCAGCTGTTTTATTCAGAGATGCACTGCAGCCAGTTACAAGGAGATATCCGCGCTGTCTCCTGTCCCGGAGACATCCTTCTTGTTCCTTTTCTTTAAAAGCAATTATCCAAGCCAACCAGAATGACAGGCCGTGTCTGGAGAAACCATACCAGTTTCCGCATTTGACACTCTTCCCCCAACCTCTTCCCCAACTCAGCTGTGACCAGATCTACTCTTTTGTCTTGGGCCTATGGTCCCTTTTATTTTGAATTTTTGCCCCAAACTCCATGCATAAAAGTTCCCGGGGGCAGAGGGGAGACAGGGAGTGTCTTGGGCAAGAGTGCAGAGGAGGACTGGGAATCCAGATATGCACAGTTTGGCCTCTCCAGGAGCAGAGCAGGGAAGAAAGTGTTTTTTCTAAACAGCCATAATCCTCCTCTGCTTTTCTTTACTCAAGAGAAGGAGTAAATTGCTCTGCCACATCTTCCAGAGCATGTGTCATAGACCCTAGACAATGAGTAGGGTTTGGAGCCAGGTCTCATCTGACTTACGACAGGAAGAATCCCGCGTGTTTCCTAAATACCAATGACCCGATATGACAGTAATGTCATAGCCTAAGCAGGATTAAGAAGGAGAAAAAGTGGGAGGCCATACTCTTCCTTTCTCCCATGCATGGCTTAGCAGACAGTCAGCCTAACCAGAAGTAAACTGTTTTTATTTAAATCCAATTAAGTCGCCCAAGTAAAATCTCATTCTCAACCACGCTGTAAAACCTCAACAGTACCTGGAGTTGAGGAACATCTGGTAACATTTTAAATTTCAGAAATCAAGTACATGGCTATAAACTCTGTGAATGCACTTTAAAGTAGTAGCTTTCAGCTCATAATTTCATGCCTAATACACATTAACACAATCTGGATTTTATGCAGCCTACTAAAATATCAGTGCAGTAAATGGAAATAGGGACTGGTATATGGACAGTGCCGACATTTATATCCATGTAAAGATCAATACATAATACCTTTCACAAGATAAAAGGTGCTTTATTCTTCAGCCTTTGTGCTTCATCCCTGAGATTTATTGCCATACTTGTAAAGTTTTCTAGTTATTGGCTTTACCCTTTTCAAGGACTATGGAATGAAGGGCAGTTGTGATTACCTATTAACTGGCCACTTCATTTGACTGTAAATCATGGTGAAAGATTCTAATTTTACATATTTAAAACAGTGGAAAATATATGAGTGATCACAATTTTTGTCAGAATTGTGCTAATTCTTCAAGGAATATGTTACAAGACAGACCGTAAATTATTCTGTCTTTGAAAAGAAAAGAGAACTTCAACCAACCATTGCAGTTATGCCAGTCACAGAAAGACTTTCAAGTAGAAAACCATAGGAGGCTGTAAGGATCACTTTAATTTTGGCAAAAATCTGCCCTAACTTCAGAGCTGAGCCACTACACCGCATAATACAAGAAACTCCAACGTATAAGGAGTAGTCAGTGGCCAAAGTGATGGTATATATACCACAGGTTAAATACTTCTTTTCTTCTCATAACCTATTCTCTGTCTGCTTTTACATTCTTAATAGATCCAATTTGCTTGTATTGCACAGTATGATGCCATGCCACAAACCAAACACCTTAATTCCTCCATATTGCCCCATGAAACCATAAAAATATATGAACTGGAGAGTGAAAAGTCTTTAAGACTTTTTGTTCTGATATTTATACCAAGTGATTTCTCTCATTTCAGACAGATGTAGTATCTAATTGATATCATTCCCTATGCTGTTCAGTTCCAGAAAACAAAAATAGGGAAAGACCAAAAATAAATTTGATAGACACAGTCAAAACTCATATAGAATGAAGAGGCTCAATGATAAGTAAAATCACGAAAGTACTGCAACGTAGAAAATAACGGCAAGACTTTATTCATTCTCCCACTGTCTCAGTTGCCCTGACAGTTGGGAATTCAAGAAGACACTTACAATTGCTCTGCTGTGATCCAGGCCAACAATGCAGGAGAGCACTGGTATTACTGTACCAAAACCTCTAAAGATATTTGCAAACATTCTGCAGGAATTTTCTCTTCTAAACTCTACAAACACCATCTTAGCCTCTTACATGTACTAGCAGGTTTCTAGCACAAATGAAAGAGAGACTTCCCATGAGGACAAGTGGAAGATCTACCAATTTTTTCTTTAATTTCCCTGTTTTCCTTTTAATCTGCAGGCACCCTAGGCATCTGACAACAGCGTGATTGCAAATGCCGTCCTTTTGGGGTTCTTGCTAAGTGGGAAATAGCTCACTGTCATGTAGCAGAACCCCAATGATTTGGGGCCAGAAAAATGTATCATGAAGCAAAGAAATCCTCAAAAACCTGCTAAGAAGTCAAGAAAGTTAGGAGGAGGTTTATGAATGGCAGTGGCAACAACTTCTGCAGAACATCTGGGCCTTTTTAACATGCCAAAGATATTACAGCACAGAGCAGCTAATTAAAATGACAACCAACCATCCCACTTAAAATAGGACATAAACATGTAAATGTAAAACATCTAAGTTGCATGGTGCAGTGTTTCACAAAACACTGGACCAGATCCTAAGTTGTCATAAACAGCCATCACTCCCTTGAAGCCAAAGGACCTATGCTGATTACACTAGCTGAAGTTTTGGTCAAGCATATTTAGCACTCACATTTCTGTTGCCTTTGTAGGATAATAGAAGCCCTTAAGCAGGGACAGCCTATCTGTAAAAATATTTTGTGTGTATGGTACTTAGAGATGGCATGTTACGCTTTCTGGCTCCCTTC
Organism: Crocodylus siamensis; assembly: GCF_052110815.1. NCBI lineage: Eukaryota > Metazoa > Chordata > Crocodylia > Crocodylidae > Crocodylus > Crocodylus siamensis. Next base: position 64,915,264 of record NC_143404.1, read on the forward strand.
CTTGCTCTGTCCTTGATTCCTTGTATGAACTTGGTCAAGACATTTGGATTTACTCCTGTGTGAAAGAAGGCACAGAAAAGTGTGTACGAAATTTTTTTTCAAATATTTATCAAAGCCATTTAGTTCCCTTTGCAGCCTAGTAATCATCCCATTACTTCTTCCACTGATCTTCAGCAACTTGTGCATACTCTTGCTTGAAAATGTAGCCCCCAACCTCTCTATAGATCTGCTTAGACATCTGTAAATTGGGATTTCACTTCACAGGGGTATTATATATTAATGTTTGCAATGCTTCTTTGAGATCTTCAGATGAGAAATGTCATAGTGCTTAGTTAAAGGAGAATCAGAAATGATGAAAATATACTGCACAATCAAATTGAGAACTGGTTCCTGGTTTATTGATATCCCTCCATCACATAGCTATAGCATTGTATTGTGTCCAGTTTGGGCAGTACACTTTAACAAACCTGTGGACAAACTGGACAGAGTCCAGAAGAGAGCAACAAGAATTAGTAATGATTTAGAAAACAGAATTAAAGACAGACTATAAGAATTGGGGTTGTTTAGTCTACAGAAGAAAGGACTGAAGGGGGATGTAATAATAATCTTCAAGTATGAAAACAGTTGTTATAAAGGGAGTGACTAATTGTCCTCTGTCCACAGAAGACAGGGGAAGAACTAGCAGACTTAAAATGCAACAAGAGAGATTAAGATCAGATATTAGGAAGAGCTTTCTAACTCTGAGGGTAGTTAAAGCACTGGGTCAGATTACCTAGAAACACTGTGAATCTTCCTTCTTTGGATCATTTTTAAGTGCAGGTTAGACAGACATTTGTCTGACATGGTTTAGACAGAGATGATCCTGCTTTGACCAGGAAGCTTCCTTAAGTCCCTATTTTTCTATGATCCAGACAGACACTGAATAGGGAGTATACAGAAGCTGACAGATAGAAATGCAAAGTATTTTTGCTATTCTCAAATCTTCAAGTGACCTCTTTCCACACTATAGCTCTGTGGCAAGTCATAACATCCAGTTTGCTCAAATTCTCCTGGTTATAGCCTAGAGAATTGTGATAGTTCTCCCTGTATTTTGATTGCAGAGACTTGAAAATTATTAGGCATTTGCTTCCCAGTTCACCACAAATGAAAAATTTCTGCAGTTGACTTGCTGCTTGTAGCCTTGATGACGTTCTTTGGTCTTTGTCTCCTTTTCAAATGTACTGTCCTTTGCCACTCTGTTTGTTATTTCATAACTTTAAAATGAATTAATGGAACTGAAAACACAGTGATTCATAAGGTCCTTGTGAGGTCGCAGCTAAAAATGACACTAAGCAAATGCAAGAAAAGGATGAGTGATACTTTAGGACCCACTTGATAGTTACTATGTCTCAACAACTCAATTAAGTCAGGGACACTGGGTAATGTCACCTCATACTTCAGAAAAACACTGAACTTGCCTTTAAAGTTTCTAACTAAGATTCTCCACTACAAAGACTGCCAAACATAGGCCTAAAATTGCTAGTGAGAACCAGTTTGTGATATGTTGACTCATGATGAACAGTCCATTAGTCCAGGAAAAGAGTCCCATGGAACTCAATAGAGCTCTCCATGAAATAAGCTGCTGCCCAATAATGACATCAGACTTTGCCATTTATATAAGAAAGAGAGGTGGGTTGAATTTATTTTTTGTCTCATCTCCTTTCAGTATTCCCAAATATTTTGTCCACCTGGCTCTCCAGGGACCTAGCAGACCTCCTGAGGCTAAAAAGAAAGGCCTACAAAGGATGGAGGACAGGATTCACCTCCAAGGAGGATTATTCTGCACTGGTCCAGTCCTGCAGGGAGCAAACCAGGAAAGCCAAGTTTGCAACTGAACTCCAACTAGCTTTGAGCATCAAGGACAATAAAAAGTCCTTTTTCAGATATGCGGAGAGCCGGAGGAAAAGCAAGGGCAACATTGGACCCCTGCTGAATCAGACGGGGCAACTGACAACTGGCACCCAGGAAAAAGCCAACCTATTAAATGGGTAATTTGAGTTGCTCTTTCATCAGTCCCATGGGACACCCATGCCCGCTATGGGACAGGGAGGTCCAGGTGAGGGAGATCCCCTGCCCTCCATTAACGCTGACCTCGTGAAGGAACACCTTGAGAAGCTGGATACCTTCAAGTCAGCCAGCCCTGACAATCTACACCCCAGGGTACTCAAGGAGCTGGCGAGCATCACAGCCCAGCCTCTGGCATGGATCTTTGAAAACTCCTGGCGCTCTGGTGTAGTGCCTAAAGACTGGAAGAAGGCCAATGTGGTGCCTATCTTCAAGAAAGGGAGGAAAGTGGATCCGGCTAACTATAGGCCCATCAGCCTGACCTCTATCCCGGGGAAGATCTTAGAAAAGTTTATTAAAGAGGCCATCCTTAATGGACCGGCCGACACCAACATCCCAAAGGATAGCCAGCACAGGTTTGTTGCAGGTAAGTCTTGTTTGACCAATCTCATTTCCTTCTATGACCAGGTGATCTATCACCTGGACAAGGGAGAAGAGATTGATGTCATATATCCTGACTTCAAAAAAGCCTTCGATCTCGTATCCCATGATCACCTCTTGGCGAAACTGGCCAATTGTGGCCTTGGGTCCACCATGATCCACTAGCTGGGAAATTGGCTCTGTGGTCGGACCCAGAGGGTAGTAATTGATGGAAGTCAATCGTCATGGTGTCCTGTGACCAGTGGGGTCCCCCATGGCTCTGTCCTTGGACCCATATTGTTCAACATCTTCATTAATGACATGGTCATTGGAGTCAGGAGCAGACTGGCCAAGTTCGCCGATGACACCAAACTTTGAGGCAAAGCATCCACGCCAGAAGACAGGCAGGTGATCCAGGCTGACCTGGACAGGCTCAGCAAATGGGCAGACGAGAACCTGATGGTGTTTAACACCAAAAAATGCAAGGTTCTCCACCTTGGGAAGAAAAACCTGCAGCATCTTTATAGGCTTGGCAGTGCTACACTGGCTAGCACTATGGAAGAAAGAGACTTGGGGGTCATCATTGACCACAAGATGAACATGAGCCTGCAATGCAATGCTGTGGCTAGTAAAGCAACCAAAACGCTGGCTTGCATCCATAGATGCTTCTCAAGCAAATCCTGGGATGTCATTCGCCCCTGGTACTCGGCCTTGGTGAGCCGCAGCTGGTATACTGCATCCAGTTTTGGGCTCCACAATTCAAAAAGGATGTGGAGAAGCTTGAGAGAGTCCAGAGAAGACCCACACGCATGATCAGAGGTCAGGAAAACAGACCTTACGACGGCAGGCTGAGAGCCATGGGGCTCTTTAGCCTGGAAAAGCGCAGGCTCAGGGGTGATCTGATGGCCACCTGCAAGTTTATCAGGGGTGACCACCAGTATCTGGGGGAACGTTTGTTCACCAGAGCGGCCCAAGGGATGACAAGGTCGAATGGTTATAAACTACTGCAAGACTGTTTCAGGCTGGACATAAGGAAGAATTTCTTTATTGTCCAAGCCCCCAAATTCTGGAACAGCCTGCCATCGGAGGTGGTTCAAGCACCTACATTGAACACTTTCAAGCGTAAATTGGATGCTTATCTTGCTGGGATCCTATGACCCCAGCTGACTTCCTGCCCTTCTCATTTCGGGCGGGGGGCTGGACTCGATGATCTTCCAAGGTCCTTTCCAGCCCTAACTTCTATGAAATCTATTAAGTCTATGTAATTTCCCATTCTGCCACCAACCTACTGGCTGTATGAGGTTTTTCCTGTTGAAGCTGTCTCTATCCTAAAGACAAGTGATTCCTGATTAACATTTCATTGAAATGGATGTGTACCCGTGAAAAGCTTCAGGAACATCAGTTTGTCATGACGTTCTCAACTGTCCCTAATAAGGACCAAGGTTTTCTAGCGTTAACAACATGATATTGAAAGTCAGGGCTTTTGATTCTGTCCACAGTTTTTGAACATTTTGGGGTCCTTTCCTATCGTCATAAGAATCAGGTCTTCAAATATTTAGATCTCTTGGGGGAGCTTGGTCTGTTCTGCTTATAGCACAGGGGGTTTAACAAGTCATTCTAATCCAGACTGGAAACATTTACTTTTCTGCGAGAAAAGCAACACTGAGAAAATTAAAATTGTGTACAGTTATCTAAGCAGAATTAAACAGAAGGGAAATCAGTCCACTCGAATGCAGACGTATTTTCACTTGGATCCAAATACATCTAGACACAGAAGCACACATTGTTCTAGTCAACTTTGAGAGGGTTGAGTATTTGAAAAAAATAAGACATTTTCAAAACTCCAAACCACAAACAGCCTTCAGTCCAATATACACTAGAGCTTAATCTGTGCTCCTGCTGAGAGCTTCTATATAACAGAGGAAAGTCTTTATCCTAAAGATTATCCTCTTGTCTTGCAAACAGTCCTTTACAGGGCATTTTTTCTCCACAAAAACAGTCTGCTCCTAATGATGAAATTCAGTGACAAACCTAAGGGTTCTGCAAAGACAGATTGCACCTTTTTGTGAATTATTGTGTCTGCAAAAATGTGAACACAGCCAGTTTTGTTCAACAATTCAAACAGATGTCAGGAGCATGATAGCTTATGCACACTATTTTTTTTTGTGTGCGTGTGTACTGTAGACTTCATGTAACGTGTGGGAAAATGTCTCTTTTAAAAATGGAACATTTTATTACTTTTCCAAGGTTCGTACAACATGAGACACAAAGCATCAAAACCAAACATGTAATTCCAACAACATACTATTTGCCCTTGAAATTTCTGGACTTCATATATAATTCTGGCATTATGAAAATAATGTCAAGGTTAGGTAGAAAACTTTGACACAAAAGAATGACCACGTCCCACTATTCTGAGACATAAAGAAACCCTCGGGTTTTGTTTCTTTGATATTAAAGTATAATTCTCAGCCTGCAATGAAGCATAGAATGAAACAATACTCTTCACTTCCACGGGTTCTTCACACTGACCTCCTAGCCCATGCTTATCACAAGAAAAACAGAATGGTGGAGCATATACCGCTGGTGACAATGAAAGGAAATTGATTGTAAATACGAAATAGGTCACCTTTCTGTCTGCATGTCAGCTGCAAGCCAGTGATAGACAGCTACGAGTGATATTTCTTCCCACTGATGCATGAGTGATACATGAAAGTTTTCAGGCAGCAGCTGGTTGCATAAAAGCCAAGGAATACAATCAAAAGCAATAAGCATCTGACCTTTAGAAGGGAGAGAAATGAAGAGAGGTCATGTGGCTGAGTGACAGCTTTGTAACAACAAAAATTAAAAGTTTAAATTCGGTTGTGCTGGTAATGGGTTCACTTTTTTCTTGCACAGCCTTTTACTGAATTTGTGACCTTTGAGAAAAAATAAACAATCACAAAGACAGAAAGAGTTGTTGATCAATCCCTTGCTGTGCCACTGACTTACGTGAATTTGGGCACGTCACTTAAACTCCACTTCCTCTGGCTAAAATAGAATTAACAGCTCTTCCTTTTTCTCACCCTTTGTGTGCATTAGCAAGGGCAAGACTGTCTTTTACAATATACCTACCCAGTATCCGGCATAATGTGCCTTGACCTTAGATGAGATCTGTACACCCTTGTCACATTGTTCACCAGGGTATTTAATGGCTGGAGGTACCACAGCTTGAGTATACCCTGAACAAGGAAGGTGCCCTTTCTAGAAAAAAACAGCAAACTAGATCTCCAAAAGCTTACTGGGATCAACTGCTGGGGAAACCAATGAATTTGATCCTCCTACAATGAAAAGGCCTGGGAGCAGGGAGAAGCTGCTCAGGACCCTGCAAGTAAAGTCTAAGCATCTAGCTGCTTCATCTGTGCGCCAGTGCTGGATGAAGCCGGGACAAGGGAAGGAAGCGTATATATACGGGTTTACAGTTCTCTTCTCAGTATTCAGAACTTTCCTGCTCCATCATCTCCTAACAATACAATAATGGAAGGAACTATGAAATAAAAAAGCCTTTCAGATCAAAAAACTACATGTTGTTAAGACTAGATTTTCAAAGAGTTTAACTGCACGGCTTGGCAATATATGTATGCAATTTTAGTGTGACCACCTGGACTCAATTAGCAATTGTATGACCATTTTTGCACAGAGTTGCTAAATTTGACCATACAACTAGCTACATGTGGAAATTAGGCAAACAATTGTGCGTGATTTGACAAAGATATTTGTGGCCTTCCTCATCTTAAAAACCCAGTCTACTTATACAGGCTGAGTCAGACTTTGTACATAACTAGCGGTTTTGGGCCCCTCCATTTCCAGTTGCCAAGTGAGCTCATTTCCAGGAAATGATGGGCTCTCACCCGCTGAAAATCAGGTGTTTGAACTGAGGTACCTAAAATGCCTGATCAATCGTCAAAAACTTGCCCATAGACACTAATTATGGCTAATTCTCTCTGTTGAATTTACCTATTAACCATGAAACCTTCAGAGAATATAAAAGAATTCTTATTCAAACAGAATTTCTAAAATGTTTTGTATTAGATAGTGATCATAACCTCAAAAGAAAAAAAATTGCATTAAATTAAAGATACATGCTAATTATAATCTCTAGACATCAAGACTGCTGAGACATTTAAACACACTCTGCACCAGAATGAAACTTTTTTTTACCTTTTGAGAGACTTTTGTAGATTTTTTTTACATTGTAAAATACAAAACTAACTACATCTGTCACATCAACAGCACAAAGTATCAATGTTTTGTTCTATAAACATCAGGCAGCTTTTTGATCCAGATTATTACTAGTTAAATATTTTTAAATGATTGCCTTGCAGAACCCACTTTGATACTTGCTGCGAGCAAATTCTATCTTCCAACCCTACTTCCAAGTTCAATAGTGTGGGAGGAAGGTTTTAAACCAATTCAAGAACAAAATTCATTTTCAGTTCATTTAATCTACTCCCCATCTTCCCAAATTTATTTAAAAGAAATGCCACTGCACTCTTGGGAGAACGAATAATATAGACGTAGTCAAAGCAGATGTACAAAGGCAGAAAGTTAGGCAGAAGGGTTTGGTTACTGCAGTGGGTGCCATAAAGTATACAGCAATTGCACAAACTGGGCAGGATGAATCAGCCATTTTTGCTCAATTACTTTTCTTTGTCATTTCCTTACTGTTATAAGTCATTCTCTTACTTCCTTCTGAAACGTTTGGCATCTGTATATCCTTTTATACATTATAAGCATATTATGTTTCTTTATCTTTCCCAATGATCTCCTTTTTGCCCTGCAGTTTCAGCAGTTTAAAAATAAACATGAATGACCAAAAATGGTTTCATCTACCAGCCTACAAATTACCAAGACAAATGGAGGACCTGGTGAAACTGCTCTTCAGGAATGTAAGGAGATGGCCTGGACATAAGCAGGACCATTGCATCTCTGCTCTTATACTTAGAGAAGGACTTGAGAAACTTCGTAAAAGGTTAGAGATGCATCTCCAGGATGGAGGCATGTCCAAGGACTGAGAATGAGATGGTGAGTCTGCTGGTACCTAGTTCATCCGTCTCTTCTACTCCCCAGTGGAGAACATGCAGTAGTGTCTAGAAAACAGTCATCGGACCTGGGAGGAGGATTGTCTCCTGAATTCTTGTTAATCCCCCAGAGCACAGCATAGCTACTCAGACTGGGCATTAAGATGCAGCATTATGTTTCAAATACATTCATGACTATAGCACCCTATGAATTTAACACGCTGAAAATCTGCCTGGTTCTGCCTGGCAATAAACAAGGAACAAGCTGGGGACAACCCAAAGGACAACTTGACAGGAGCTCTTCCAGGCTCCATCTTCAAAAAGTGATGGTGCTCATTTGGTGCCTGATTGCGGCATGCCAATACCATGACAACTGTCCAGCAACACTGCCTGCATAGTGACCCAACGTGCTCGCATTCTTACACTAACTGTTTTTGCAAATTAGAAATGCATATCCCAACTCCCATTGTTGCATATGGTTGCATTAGATCAGATATTTAAAGAAAAAAAGTGCACACAGGCAAAGCAGACATTTAATAAGATTGTGTACACAAATACAGAATTAATGTAGAGTTTACACAAAGATAGAGTTAACTGCCTAAAGAACCCATAGCCTAACTAGTTAATTAGCATGCCACCACAACAAATAGGTGATCCAGTACAGGTACAACGATATATGTAATTTTGCATGTGGACCCCCCCATGCCTCTTGTTTTCAAAATTGGACCCTTTCTGTTAATGTCACATCGAAAGAAATGCAATCAACACTAATAGTTACTTAAAGTCAATTAAACTAAGTCAATTAGGATGGAAAAATAATGTGTTTGTTTCCACAGGTCTTCTCTAAAAATTGATTTCAATTTCAACTCACCATGTTGTTTCCCTCTAAAAAAAAGAATTGATTTTTGTGTCACTCAGAAGCACACTATCTCATAAGTATAGTTCACATAAAACAAATTAAGAGGTTGATCAAATGCTCTGTTAATGTAACTCTTTAATAATAATATCACTTAGATCTCAAACTGCCTAATTAGATTTCAGTCATTGCAATCAACAGCCTCATTGAAACTGTTCATTTATAATTTATAGTCTCTTTGCATGTTACTGTTCTTTGTAAAAAATAGCAAAAAAAGAAAAAAGAACCAGTACGTGGTAAAAAACCTCAACAACAAAAAGCCAACTGACTCACAGAGATGTTGCACATCTCCACACTCCTCTGGAGTTTTGGGGGGAATGCTGGCTCCTAGGTCAATAGAAGTCAATGGAAAAATGTACGTGGCCAGGATTTCACTTTTGAAGAGCATTTGTACAACCCAAACCCAAGTATGGATCCAAAATCCACATCTGAACAAAACCTGAAGATAAAGAAAATAATAAATGCTGTATTCAAGACAGGTGAAAGATCAAATAGATCCAGCAGCTGCATTTGTGGAATAACAATTCAATGTATTGACATCCACACACAAAATAGATTTTTACAGGTAATGCATATTTAAAGAGCAGCTCAGCTTGCATTACATTGTTTGCTTCCATAAGGCAGATGTTAAAGAAAAAATTGTGAATGTTAATCAGTTAAGAAATATTCTATAAAGACCTTCATACATGTAAGTTTGTGTTTGTGCGCACACATCTGCATAGTATGTATGCTTCTCTGCACATAAACAGAAATAAGCCACATATCAGAAACACATGGCATAATCTAACCAACTCTCAGAGCAACACAACAGTAGTTTGAGAACGACATGTATCAATTCAAATATTTTTCAGGGGTGAAAATGAAACCTTTGGGATGGGCTTTCAGGAGCTTGCCATTTAAAAGTTTTCCCCATATAGAGCAGGTGGAATATCACACTGCAGGACAGTAGGTAAGGTTTACGAAGACTTGGGTCCCTCTCAGCATTGAAACCCTATAGGCATGTGAGCTATTTTAGTCTCTTCCCACCGTTCTTGAACGTTTCGTCTGAATAGAAATCCTGATCAACTCACATGCCATAGATCCATAGTCAGGTTTGGTGCTATCATCCAGTAGTCCAGGACAGCGCTCTTGCTTACTCTTGCCTCCAGTGTCTACAACACACCCCTGCAGAAAGCATTTGAATAGCATTGACTTCACAGAATTCTACTGATGTGCTCAAAATATGTGTAAAACAGCAGACAGCTGCTAAATTACCAATGAAGTATCCTGTGTAAAGATCTCAGTAAGTAAATAAATGCATCTGGGTCGCAGCCGCTGAGATTTATAGCACTCTTTCCTGATTTCCTTTTTCACACTACAGTAAATACAGTAATGGTGCTGGCTAATAAACAGTCATAAATCTGCTTTACTTTTTTATGATGTTTGCTGATTGAAAAGTAATGCTGTGAAGTTGATGAAGTCAGTGACTATGAATGTGAGAAGGGTTTGTGAGTTGTTAGGTTTTTTTAAAATGTTTTGGTATACTTCAAACTTTTCACACTAAAAGACTTTTGTACTTCCACACTGATCTGTGGGAGGTTTCACAATCTCTACCTGCTCTTTTTTCAATATGCTGTAGGCTAAACCAGTGGTTTTTTAACCTTTTTTTCATTTGCAGACCCCTAAAAAATTTTGAATGGCACTACAGACCTCTTTGGAAATTTCAAATAGAGGTGCAGACCCCTTTGAATTTAAATGTGGTGGATTCACATACATTTGATTAATCAGAGCCATTTTTCATAGACCCCGCATTGAAAACTACTGATTTAATTGATTTCTTCAGATAAATTTAGCAGATTCAGTGCAGATGCCCAACTAGTGGCCAAGTTGCAGGGGTTTGACATACCTCTTACCGAGGACTCCATGCAACTTCCTGAGAAAGAAATGGGAAAATACCTATAGATTTCAATGGGACTTGGATTGGGCCCATGTTGTTTCCTTCCTTCCATTCATTCATTCATTCTCTCTCTCATTAATTCAGTTTTTTCTTTCTTCCTTCCTTGAATGAGTAATGTGGCTTTATTTGGAAGCACTGGTTCAAAATATAAATCTGTTCTGGGAGCTGAGCTGATACAGAACAGCACAAGATGTCTAAATACATAGGGCCAGACCCTCAGCTTGTATAAGCTGATATAACTCAGTGAAATGAAACCATTTTATGCTGAGGATATAGCAAAAGGATATCAGAAGCCCGTTTATGAGTTGGATGTTTCAACTACTTATCCTGCTTCTGCAAACACTTTGAATTATGTCATGCCTGGTAACACTGTCCCTTGGAAGTCAGACCGCTTAGAGCAGCAATGCTCTACTTCAGCACAGAAATCAGTTGGAGGACACTGTGAAGGATGAAGCTGAAGCAACCAAAGCAGATGGAGGTGGACTGAATTATCCACATTTGGCTAGTTTGGAACCAACTCCATTTTACAAGCAGAGAGAGAGAAAGAGAAGAATTCCACCATAATGGCCTAAAGTGTATGTCCCGGTCTCTACATTTGCATGCTTATTTTGGAAATGCATCTAATTTTGCCAGATAAAGGAGTTGACTGCCTGTTTTGTTCACATAAACAGTCATTTGGTTTCATACATGCTCAAAGGCATATAACCATTTTAGTAGTGCAATTGCACCTATGAAAGTCAATGAGGAAAATGAGAGGCCAGCTTTAAATTGGCTAAAACACCATTCAGCACACAGAGCCAGATAATGTTTGAACTCTTCAAAAGTGTGTTATGTCCAGGCACTCAGCATTGTAGAAATTAAGTATATAAAGCTGGGTCCTTAGAAAAGGATAAAATGGAGGGGTGATGTGGTGTTAGTGGGCTGTTAGTGTAAATAGTATCTATAATTCATCATTTGCTGCCATTTGAGCCAAAACCTTGGGTCCAAAAGCTATATGTCAATGCATAGAGATAAAGAAGATCCTGATAAGCTAACTCGAGCCATAGCTGTTAATGCTCTCAGTTAGCCTTTCACTAATGAGGTCCAAGTGCCAGTTATAGGTACAGGTATGTCTCCCACTAACACTAAACCAGTGCATCAAATATTTCAATCACTATACAATGGAAAGAAACAAGCCTTTATTGCACACTACTGTGAAGAGGATAGTCTTTGAGGAAAGGTTCTTGACTGGGCATAAACAGACCTAAGTGCACATTTCTCTGTTTCAACCTTCTTGTTTGACATTGGGCAAGTCACTTGAGCTCCCCATGTCTTGATACCTGGTGTGTAAAATACAAAGACTACTTTCTTATTCTTATTATTCCAACAGCGGGGATATGAAATCAATCTGGTCAATAATTGATGCTATGGCAATGAGAGCGGTCAATGATTGATACTGCAGTGTTGAGTGCCAAATGAAGACATACACACTTATTTCTAAAAAAAAAAAACGTTGGAAAAGAGAGGGCAAAACAGTTCTGACAAACATCGGTAAAAAGGAAAATGGAAGAGAAAAATGAGACAGGTCATCGACAAAAGTCTCATGGATTTAGATGGGATGATAATGTCAACCTCCCTTCTAGCAACGCAGGTAGAGGACAGCTGAACTAGTAGTCTTACCAGGACTATGGGTAATTTCTTAAACCATCTGTTTCTTTTGTTTTTTTAAATGCGAGGGGTTGGTATTCAACTTGCCATTAAGGTCCACATCATGTGTATAGAATACATGTTGCTGACATAATACATTAGCTGCTGCTGCCAACCATCATGATAAACAGGGAAAAGATCAGAGGGTGGGTGCTTACACCTCATTTCTAACCCCGAATAACTTACACTCGAAACTTTGCTCACTTATTAAAATCAAACTGTGACATACAAACACTCACTGGCTTTTAATTAATTGAAGTAATCTGTATGCCGAAGGCTTCAGTCAATACTCGCAGGGGATCCGATGTGTTTATATTTCTGAAGAGAAAGAGAAACCACTGCTTTGCACCACCAAGAGGGCAGCCTGGGGCCTCAGCACATCCAAGTGCCTTCTCTCCTTCTGATGTTGCCTCTCACATGTTCAACAAGAGATGAAACTCGCCCTGCTGTTGTGTCAATCAACCTTAAGCACCATGTCTCTGAGCTACAAGTGGTTTCTTCCAGGAGCAATATGTAAACCAAGTCATTGTGGTGACCTCTGAAAACTCTTGCAGGTCAAAGCTTAAATTCTTTCCAGTAAAAGCAATCTGTAGGCATTTATCCTCAAATGTGTTTTGGTATATACTTGTCTTTGAAATCAGTGAGATTTAGGTGCCTAAATTGAAGTTAGTAAGCCTTAGAGCCTTCTCAGCCACAAAGCTCTCCCTCACCACTAAACAGGCTTTGACACCCAGGGCTCCTATACAATTGCCAGATCCCTGCTCTGACACATGCTAATTAGCACACGTCGAAGCACACTCAATTCATTGAGTCTGCTGAAATGTGCTTAGCATCCTGCACGTCGTGTGTATCCACACTTCAAAATGGCAGCAGGGGCACTTTAACTCAAGCTCGTCAAACTAGTGTGAGACACTGGACACACGTGACGTTGTGGGGGCTTTAATTCAAGTATCCCCCCACCATTCCACAGCACATGTAAAAACACCTCCAGGGATTAAATCTCAGGCTAAATCTCAGCATGCCTATGTGCTAAGATCCATGGGATCACAAAAGACAGACCCCTTCCTTAGACCTACCGCTGCTGTGCTCAAAACAGATGAGCCACTGGAGCTGACCACCAGTCCCTGTCCAACTGGACTGAAAGAGCCCCATAAGTTCACAAAGTAAGTAATTCCTTCCAGGCTCTGGCAAGAGGAGAAAAAACCAACTCTCCATAACTCCTATCTAATAAAGGAAAGTGTTGAAACAGGATATTAAGGAAATGATGTAGCAAATCAATCAATCAATCAATCCTTTGCATTTTGGAACTGGCAAAATATCTCTGTGCAAAAAAAATGATCAAAAGGTATTTTATTCTGAATATCAGTGTCTTTTGAGATACGTTTTAAATTCCATGTCAATACCATTACTGATATCATCTATATTTGGTGGGAGGAGAAAAGAGAGATGTGAGAAAGTAAAGCTGTTACTGTGGAGTTGCGCAGTGCTGAAAGGTCACCGCCGGGCTGGCTTTGTTCAAGACATTCCCAGTTCATTGTTCCTCTGCACTACATAGATCTCAGGTCCCATTTTTATTAGTGCTAAAACAGACAGTTCTCCTACTGCCACACCATCTGCCTCGCTCCTCTCCGCCCGCCGCTACACAGAGCATCTCGGAGTTGCTCCGAGAGGGGGGAAAAGAAAAAAGAAAGAAAACCGTATTGTTTTGGTCACACACTCTGCTGGAGGCAGCCAGTTTCCAACAGTGACTGTCTTCACAGAGGGGCACATTCAGCCTTTGCCAACCTGTGACACGCATTTTGTTAAAAAAGCAAAACAAAACCCTCATTGGTTTGGAATGAGAAGAAATGTGGTTTCCTTTCTGCTCTCCCACTGTGCGATTTCAGAGCCGAGCGGCTCCTCCCAGCATTGTTGCTGTCTTGTTGACATTTCAAACCCGGACTGGAAATTTCTCTTGACAGATTTCCGATTCAGCCCGAGCTTGAATTAGCAGCAGCGAGACCTGCTCACAGCACACACCAATAATGGGGTTCTCAAAAAGTGACAGACAATACAATGCAGGCGAGTGATGCTTTAAGCGCACGTGCGCACACACACACACACTTCAACTTTCAATCTAAAAATGCTTTCCTTGCCTGTTGATTAGAAAACTCAAAGTCTATTTTGTCCTACATCATATTTGCCATCAGTGCAAGTGCCAGTCCAACAACAGACTCTCAGTCCCACAACGTATTCCAAATAAAGCGGTCTAGAGTACCAGATGGCATAAATAAGGCAAAAGAATTATTATTTTAACGGCACCCTTTACATATAACTTCAAGGTACCAGGCAACCAGGATCTTATGAAACAAGCTGGACCATTCACTTTCCATTTGCTTATTAGAAATTGCTGTTGATATGATTTTTCTAATGAGAACATATTAATAATAAGACCTGTCATCAGGAAAAGACATTTGGGAACAAGAATGCATCTTTCACAATGGATTACCAGACAAACCACTGCCCCAGCATTGCAATGCCATAGTTTGGGAGCAAAATGTAGCTTGAACAGCATGTGATTTCTGAAGTCATCAGTACAAAATGTCTCTTTCAGTTATCTCTGACACAGAGACACGGAAATGCCCAGAAAGCACTGCCATTTGTTTTTGCATTGGGATCAACAAATATACCAGTGTTATAAAGATAGCTCCATTAACTCCCCACTCTGACTCCAAAGCGTAGTCCCAGAGGAGTGGGGAAGAACAACTGATGGGTAAACTAGACACAACAACAAATACACAGATGCCAATTCTGACATCAAGTTCAGACTCCCCTCTACCTCGGCATCCTCCTTGAAGCCACCCAGTCTTATAGGAGTAACCGAAAGTAGAATATGAAGAGGAGAAGAGAGCATGAAGATATCCTGATTGTAAGGCTGTGTTTGAACATAAGAGAGAAGGGCAGCTACAGGAAGCCAGTGCTAGATTCCTCATTCATATTTTCATTCACTTCCTAAGGTTAACTATTACATCTGCCATTAAATTCAGCATCCTGCATTTTTGCAAGTTCACTTTTGTCCCAAAGATATCTAACATTTCAAACTTTTAAGATCTTTTAAGGAGAAAAATAGAAGAGAAAATGAACCAGATTTCATTGCAATATATTCCTATCTTCAACTTTGCAGGAAACATTCCTACTTCCAAGGACAGGAATTATACATTCATACATGTATGGACTTGAGCTTCCACTACTCCAAGGTTTACATGCAATGATGCATATAACAGTGCATATAATGATGCATGACGTTCTGTGCTTTTGAGATCTCATGCTATTGGGCCATACTCTCAGCTGCTGTGAATTAACATATCACCATGGAACTAAACTGATTAGCACCATCTGAGGATTTGACTGAATACAGTCTGACAAACATCCATTTTGGGAGCTCTAGCAGGAGGCTTGGAGCTCCTGCTACCTTAAGAGCAGGCAGGCTGTGGCTGAAGCAGGCTGCAAGTGAGGCAATTAGGGACCATGCCAGAGAAGCAGCCTGCAGGTGTGGCCAGGGCTGATTGTGGCATCTTCTGGCCCAGGAGTAGGACTGGGCTTAGACTGGATATAAGCCCAGACCCTGAGTTGAGCAGGGAGTAAGATCCTGGAGGCTGCTGAGGAAATATCTCCTAAGCAGGATTACTGCAGCTCTTGAGTGCCAGCACACAAAGAAGAGCCTGCAGCAGTCTGGAGGTTTGGGAAGGGGCTTTGGGAGGAGCTCCCAAGGAGCCCAGTTAGGGGCTGAGTGTGCGACCAGCATGTCCACAAGCCTAGAGAAGGGCTGGGTGTGGGACCGGAAAAGTCTATGAGTGTGGGACCAAGGGGTCCAAGAGCTCAGAGAGGGGTTGAGTGAGAGGCCAAGGGGTCTGAGTGCCCAGAGAGGGCTGAGTGAAGGACCAAGGGGTCCAAGAGCCCAAGGGGGCTGAATGTGGGACCTGAGGGTCCGATAGCTGGGAACGGCTGAGAGCAGAGAGAAAGAACATCAGAGGGTGATGACACTTGTGAGGCATGGTGTAGGGGCAGGCAGACCTATCCAATTATCCTGTAAGACAATGACCACAGACCCCTGGTAGTCACAAGAATGAGAGCAGATTGGGGAAACCCTGGGGCAACCTCCCTTATATAAAGCAAATACATCAAGGCGTGGTGGGTGAATGAAGGGGTGCTCACAGAGACCAGAGTGATAAGGACTGAAGGGACTCCAGAGAATTCACAGCCACCCCTGGAGACAATCCTGTTACAGGAGTACTCAACAGTTAACAGCTGTAAAGGTTTTGCATTTTAAAACTAACGTAAAAGGTTTTGCATTTTAAAAACTGCATCATACTTCGCATCGCAGCATATTGCAGACTTAAGTCTGCTTCCTTGCTTGCTTCTTTTGGGTCAAAAAAAAGGATTTTATTTATTTTGTTTGCATGATTCACACACATCTGTTATAGGGAATGAAAATTTCATCTGAAAGACTTGTTGATTTCCTGAAGGCCTGCCATGGTAAAGTAAACTCACCTGTCACTATAATGAGACAGTGTTTATATCCAGTACTAACTAATCAATACAAACCATGCCTAGATTCACACAGCAACTGATAAACAAGGCTTATTCCAGCATTGGTCATTATTCCACAGGTGGTAATACTCAAATATATGGTTCAATCCCTCAGCTGCCTTTTCCAATGTACACCAGCTCAGGATCTTACCAAACGTAGCATTGCCCCTGTTGTAGCATTCATGTTGCTTCTATTGTCACTGTCTATCTGGATAGTGGTGGTAGACGTCTGGGGTATAACAAGGTACCTCCACATTGGAGGAGAAATCAACAATGTGGGGTATGCTCTCCATGGGCGCATGTACATGAGATGCTACCGTGCAGTAGCTCATTGCTAGCATGCAGTAGTATTGCCAGGCACTAACTATGCGGCGATGGTACTGTGTGGTAGCTTGTTGCTACTGTGCGGTACTGTCAGGAAAAAACCCACATGGAGATGGTACTGCACAGTCATTTAGTATTTGCTTATGCATAAAGTAAGTTACATGGGCCGTGTCTACACGAGCAGCGGACTGCGCAGTTGTTACTTTTAGTACTTGCTTATACTTGCAAGTACAAAATGACTGCAGTAACAACTGCACAGTCTGCCACTCATGTAGATGTGGCCCATGTAACTTGCTTTATTTAAACATACGCCCCAACCTCAAGTAAGATGGTCCAACAGCATGCAGGGAAAACCTTCCTTCAACCCAATGTACTTTTCCAGTTCCCAAAGATCAGCACAGTCCTGAGAATTGACTGAACTCAGAGGCCAAAGGGCTCAAAGTAAACTCTCATGCAACTCCCCCTCTCATTAAGCTGCCTCTACATCAAGACTTTACACAATGAAAAGTTTATACCATGTCTTCTCAGAGCCTACCCGCATGCTGGGAGCAAAAACCCCCGAAGTGTCATGGATGCTGAAAAGTTTCTGTTTCGATAAATCCGAATTTGCCATCTAAATAAGTTTTCATCAAAAAATTCAGACCCAGCTCACCTGCCGCATCCTACTAACACCAGATAATTTTTCACGTGTGTACACAGCTGACAGTTCCTATAGTTCAAAGGGGATTGTGGTGTGTGATCACTTTGCCTGTAATTACAGTTGTTAGAATCTAGCATAGTGCACACATACATTAGTGTTTCAATTAATGCAAATGGGGAAGCGGCAGCATACATTTGCGTTTTCAGGAGTCATATAATACATCACTTTATTCAAAGTGCCACCGACTAATCAGGAACACGCTTGGAGCAGTCATGTTAGTGTTGCAAGATGCAAGTCTGTTCCCATGCCATCTTGATAACTTCATTTGATACAAGGTAGCTCATTACATCACAGTCCTGTGCATTATACATGGCACAGTATCTGTTTCTCTTTCTCCACCAGTAAAAGATGTTTTGATGATAAATAGACTAAACTAAACCTTATAGCCATGACCCCCATGAGTTCAACACTGCTCTACTGCTGCATGAAAGCACTTTATGATCCTGCTGCTTCAAAGGAGATCACAATACTGCAGCTCTAACAGCCTGGCAGTACGTCACATCTTTGATCCTTCCAAACTTCCTGTACAAAACAAACAGACGAGGTCAGAAAGCAAGATATTTAAAAAGCCATTCAAACAGGGAGCTCCAAGAGGGGGCCTCACAGATGGTTTTGTTGGAAATGTTAACAGAACAGATTCAGTAAGGCTCATGTCAGAAGGTCCTGTGGGTCCTTTCTGCATAGACCTCTGGCAGACAGTTTGAAGTGCCAGGACTGGTCAACATGAGATTCTCTTTCATCTTTATTCCAACGTTTAAAAACAAAGAAACAAAGTTATTTATTTTTCACTTTTGAAAAGGAAACCAGTTAGCAAATGACACCTAACCGCACAGACTCATCTATTTAGTACATGGATAGAGTTGGACAAGCTTTCAGATGCAAAACATCATTTGACCTGCTGAAGAATGCTTTGCATTCAAAAGCTGGTCTAACTCTATCCCAGCTACACAATTGGTCAAATAAAAGCCATCATCCTAAGAAATCTGTGCCTCTCCCATCTATTTAATAAGTTATTTGCATCTGCTTGCAAACCATTCTATAAGTCCAATACAAAAAACCTTTAAAGTGCTGATTGTGGTACTCACTCAGTACCCAGCATTCAGGAAACCTTTCCTGAATTAGTAAGTGTGCATTACTAGTCATTGTAAGAGAATCACAACCTGGCCCAGCATATTCATGTACTAATAACCCTGAACATTTGCTGCAATTCATTTGCTTCCCTTAAGCTCCTCTACTCCATCCACTTCCATCTCCATATACTACATATATGAAACTCATCCTCAAGCATCTTAAAGAAATGACGAGATATTGCACACCAAAAGCTAATTAAATCTGATGTGGGCTACCATAGTACCCTATATAAAAATGCATGAGCTACTGAGGGAACAGACATGAGCTTTATATATCCAAAGCAAAAACTGCATGTACTGGGGAAAGTGTAAGGGGACCTTTGAATTTCTACTGCTCCAAACATGAGAAACATTTCATGAAGTATTTGTACAGTTCTTTGTCTGAACTGCCTTTTTGATACCCCTTTAAAATGTTATGAAGGACTAATAATGCTTTTGTGAGGAGGAAGAACTGAAACCAAGCAACCTGCAGCTGGTAAAAAGGATAACTGGATGCAGCTGAATGGGAAAAGTGGGTGAGGCAGTAAACGTAGGCAAAGAAATCAATCCAGCCTTGAGCCAATTGGAAGCTTTCCATGTAAAGGATATTGGATAAGAGCATTACAGATCTTGCGCAACCATGAAAGCAAGTTTTTGGCAAGACATTGTTAACAGTTCCTGACAGTCCTAAGAAGGATTGATCCCAATGGCTCTGCTGAACTCCTTTTTTTCTGTGGGCTCAGTTCATTCCTCAGACATGCACATGTGGCTCTCATTTAATTTCAGCCATGACCATGCCTGGAGAGTGGAAGAAAAAGATAATGGTCTTTTCCATGTGGACAATTAACACACAAAAAGAGAGAAACAAAGAAATTTAGAAGAGTAAAAGCTCCAGGATCTTCTAATTTGAAGAAAAAAGAGAGAGAGAGAACATGACATTTATTTGCAAAAATGTGCTAGTGCTAAAAGTCATTTATATGTCCAAAGGAAGGAAGGCATCACCTGGCTGTAGCGGAGAATCAGGTATTTGGAGTCCCAGATGCTACCACTGCTCCACTCGTGCTGTGCAAGATTGGAAAAGCCATTTAACTAGTCTATTTATTACAGATTTCCCTCGCTTTATGCTGTACGTGCGTTCCTGGAAAGCTGCACATAACCCAAATTTGCAGAAATGGAACCCACTTTTCAATGTAACAAATAGGGATACGTTCCAAGACTTCGACTGTACTGACTCCCTCAACTGTAGTGATGTGGTGTCACACTGTTCCCGGGGCAACTACAGCTCCAGGAGCATGGACACTAGCTGTCATGAGCGGTGGCCGCAGGCGCTGCTGCTGGGTGCCTTCATAGCTCACAGTTCCTGGGGCGCCGCACTGACGGGGCCAGACCAGGTCAGGCTGCAGGGGCTGGCACTGCAGCCCAGCCCAGGCACCACCACCCAGCTCAACCCCCAAAATAATTCTTTTTTTCTCCACCTATGGCATCACTCCCACAACGCACCACGCAAAGCAGCTGACTGCAGGCTTCCACCACACCGATCGCATAAGAGTGAATTTACCTTGCATATAATGAATTTTTGGTATAAAAAGGGGTGTCACATAAGAGTGAATTTGCACATACAGAACCTGCACAAAGTGAGGGAAACCTGCATGTCGTAATTTTCTGTTATGCGACAAGTCCATGACCTTCAGATATGGCCTGTTACTGTTTTTCTTGTGTTAGAGTCTTGGTTTAGAAGTTGAGAATGAGAAAATGCATGCTCTCCTCCACCTCCTTTCATGCTATAGTATGGCATTTGTTGGTTTCAAATATCCAGCTGGCATTTCAGTTAGATTACTAAAGGTTTCCAAATAAGGACATGAGCAGTGTTAGAAAAACTGCATTGATAGGAACAGCAAGTCTTCTTTAGGTCTCTGTGTATGTGTATGTCTCATTATTTTTCAGCTATCCAGAGCGACTGTTATTTGTCAATAGGCCTCTTTCTTCTTTAATTTAATCTTCACGTTTTTGCTTTAGATTCTGTTACAATCCTTATTTCTGAGTAACAATTGGGCTATGACTGAAGACAAATTTGAGACCCTTACTTTTCCTTGCTTAGAGGAAACCTGGTGGTTGTTTACATAAATAGCTGCAGCGCAGTTACCCAACGTGATAATTCAATAGACGATCCACTCGAGGTTTAAGTGTTATGTTGGATCAGATATCATATCACCATTAAGGCCACTTTATTTGCCAGGACTTCAGATGAGATGAAAAAGGGTATAGTTGTTATCAGGACACCATTAGCTTATTTCAATGACACAGCTGCTGCAAATGATAATAGAAAAACACTGACCCAATGGCACTTGAGACCTACCATAGCCTCTGGGCTTGGCAGCCAGTCATATGGTGAAAACGCTTGTTAGAAAATAATTGAATGAGTCAAAAAAAAAAGGCAAAACAGCAGAACTAGAAGGATTGTACTTGACATGTTTTCCTCTGGCTTCCAGCTCCTGCTTCAATAAGAGACTGCACCAGTGAGTGAAGCCAGGTCTATAATGCAAAGCGAATGGGATTCAAAACTACACCGATCCTCATCGGGGACCTACAAAGTTAAGATCCATTTCACTGCTTAAGGCTAGCTATTGTGGCTGCAAAGTCATAACTTTCAGTAAGAGGACTATTAAGCTGTGACACTTCAAAACTAAGATATAGAAGCACAGGCCAAAATGGCCTCTGCAATAACCGCTAAGAGTGAGCAGTCCTGCAATGCTGTCAGACCAGAAACAGAGGCATCCTGGTCCTTGCATACAAACAGAGATTGTGCCCAGTGTCTGAATCCTGAGCTGGGGCTCAAGAAGTGAGACACAGGAAGGAAAAGTCCTCTTCTGTGCCCTACTCCTTGGCCCAGCTCCGGTTTAGTCTTAGTGTCACCTGGAATGTGATATTTCTCCATCTGAGAGTGTTTTCTGCTGTACCATGCGCTGTTCACTGTTCAGTACCCATAGCATGCTAGTGAAAAAAGCTTTATAGAATCAGTTTCCACACGGATAATCAAAGAAGAGAAAAAGTTAAGGTACAGGAAGACTAAGATTAAAGCGACTGAAAGAGAGGAACCACCTAACTCCAAGACAGCATCTCTGCCAGGTGGCACTGGCTTTCAGCAAGATCTGGGCACAGGAATGGGATACATGCTGTTCTTGTCAGTGAGGCAGAGGGAGCTTGGATTGAACAATTTCAGAAGCTGGTTGAAAGAGTACAGTAACAGTCTATGATCTGTAGCAGTCTGCTTTCCTCTGATGTGTTCTCATAGTGTAAAGCCCCACCTTTCAAGTGGAGTATGGCCACTCTTTGGCCTCTGCCACTGTCTCACATCATCACATGGCAACAGCTTTTGATATTTCTTTTTTGTTTGCATAATAGACATATTGGATTAAACTTACCCCTGTGCCAAGGGCCAGCAAAGGGCCCAGATTTTGGTAACACTCCACTGAAGATTCAATGCTGATTCAAAGAATCAGCAATTCGGCCATAGACACAGCTTCACATGTGTTTTCTACATACCTTGAGGTACCAGGTGCGACTCATGAATGCTGTGATGCTGGGGCGGATGGAGCATCCCACAGGAGTGCAGTGGGGGTGCATGCTCAGCGGCAAGCCCAGAATTAGACTGGAAGTACTTGCAGTCCAGTTCCGGGTCTGCCGGGGCTCAGCAATCGGCCTTGAGGGGACCCTGGGTGCCCCCCAAGAGGCACCAGTCACTGAGCTGGGAGGGCACAGAAGGACGCCTGGCATGCTCCCTGGCAGACCTGGAAGTTGACTGGAAGTGCTTCTGGTCCACTTCTGGGTCTGCTGCCGAGCTCGCCGGGGAGCCCCCCATGCGCCCCAGCATCACAGCACTCACAAGGCAGCTACCACCTAGAGATATGTAGAAAAAACATTTAAAATTGGGTCTATGTCCGAATCTCTGAATCTTTCCGTATCTTTCTGATTTGATTCGGAGAGATTAAAGGGTCCTCTGATTTGATTCAGATTCAGATTCGGAGATTCGGCCACTGAATTGGGCTGAATGAAATCAGGGACCAAAGCTTCGCAACAGTCTCTGATGAAGTGACAAAACAGCATTAAAAGCCTGCCTTTTAGACTAATTCTCAAGCATATGAGTCACTGGTGCCCCAACATATCGAGACAGCTGAAGCTCTGGAATATAACCTTATGGCCAGGCTGCCTCAAGATAAATGCAAACAAGTCTTTGAGCATGAAACACCAGCTTTTCAGCATGTTTTAAGACATTTCTGCTGTCTTTACCCCATTCTCTCCACATCACTAACTGCTAGTGAAACATTCTAGATCAGTCCCTCCGCAACTATATGAGTACCACCTAGCTTTGAGGCTTAATTTGAAAGTCAAAGGAAGCAAAGTTTTGTTTAACTTTCTGAGGTGACCTGGACACAGAACCAAGCAAAATCCAAGCACATGTATGGTTTGATGCTGAAATTCTGCAAACAGAATGAGTTTGCATACCTTCCGTGCTGACCGAGATGAACTGCCACCTTTCCAACTGAATTTTACTTTCAGCAGGGGTTCGTTTGAAACCACAGCTGATAGCAAAAGAGCAGTAGGTGGAAGTAGCAAGGGAAAGGTAACGAAACTAAAGGAAAGGTTTGCACACATGTCTGGGAAGCAAGAGTCCCAAGTGTCATACAACACTACTCAGAATGTGCTGAGAAACACAGAATATTAATGGCACCATCACAAACCTTCTCTATTTCATCTTAGGAACAGGCCTCCTACTGCTTATGTTTATATTTGATTCATAAAAAGTAAAAGCAGGCATCACAGATGTTGGGATTTCTGTTGTTCTGGTTTAGCTTGAAAAGGCACCAGGCAAACTGATAGATAAACACTTCTGAGAGTGATTGTCCCAGAGAGACACATTTTCATCTTTCAAAACTGATCACTTCATGGCATTGCATCATGTAACATAACAATACGATGTGTCTGAATAACAAATTGCTGGCTCCCTGCTGAACATGTAAAGAAATAATAAATATACTTTGCCTTCCCTTTCCTTTTCTTTTGTACTGATTCTTCTGAACTAAAATTACATGACAGTGTCTTAAGTTGGAGCACTGACAAACAAGGCTACTTTGCCAACATCCAAATTACCAAGCATGCAAATGCTTCATTTTTCTTTCTATTCAAATAAGGTGGTAAAGAGTTCGCTCTTTATTTTTTAATGAAAGCAGAACTCCTTTATTCTGTGGTTTCTTCTCATGGATCATCAGATGCATGCATGCTTTTCTCCAAAAATTGTCTTTTACATGTTTAATATTTATGCCTCTGTAGGTAGGTTCTCACTGTAGCCATTAAAAAAGCAACAACTTAGCGGCTTAGAAAGTTAAGACACGCAAGGAGTCTTAACATGGGCATGGATGTAACCAGAGTATTGAAAAGGGGCGTTAATACAGCGTGAATATGGTCAACATCCTAAAATAGGAGAACAGCCTACTAATAGGCTCCTAATATGAGAACATTAAAACTAACCCAGTTGTTCCTATCAGACCACTGATTCATCATCTCCTGCTAATGCCCTTGCTGGCACTCAATTTTCTATGATGCAGTAAAAGATACAGACGGGTGAAGCCAGCCCGGCCCCGTAGAGTGTCATCAGTATTTTGCTAGTAATTTCAGTGGCTGCAGAATTCAGGACAAAGGCCTCCAAACCTACTTCCCTGACCCAAGTCTTTGACACCAGATAATTTACTCCTGACTGGCTTTCACTTCACAGGCTCTGCCTGGAGCCCATGACAAGGTGCTCTGCTTCTCTCTCCTTGCTAGCCTGCTCTGTGCAAGCTATCTGCTGAAGCCATAGCTGACACTTTCCCCTGTCCCAAAGATCTTTCAGAAAAATCTTCCCACTCAACAAAGCATCTCAGTGGCTTATACAAAGTCTAGGTGATCTCCAGCCACTGTCCTTATACTATCAACTGGAAGGTCATTGATTTGTCATACATGGAACCATATCACCTTTAAAAGGCCAGCAATCTAGTGCTGAAGAATGAGAGACCATCTGGAACAACGGTTCCATGTGAATGATAATTAAAGTTATCTCAAAATCCTTCTTTCACTGGCATTTCACCTCATTTAATATTAAACATATTTATGGTACAGGAAAAGGTCCTGTTGCAGGGTGTGCTGCCAACTCGAAGGATTCTACTGCATATGTTGGGTGGTTCCCAGAATTAAACTATTCTGGAAAAAGGCTGAAGAAACAGTGAGGGAAACAATGGAAGGCCAGCTATCAGATTACCTCTTAGGGCATTTTTACATGTGCTTTAGGATGCAACATCAGGCGCTTTAATTAGTGAGCCGCACTAATTAAAAGCTCCCATGCGTCATGTGTAACAGTGCTCCTGCACATCCTTGAGCTGAAAAAATGATAGCAGGGCACTTTGAACTAAAGTTCATCAAACATGTTTTATTTCAAAGCGCCCCACTGCCATTTTTCAGCGCAGGGACACATGGGGACACTGATACACGTGACACAGAAGGCTGCCGGAGCACATCAATGTCTGTGCTCCAGAAGACTCGATTAATCGAGTCTGCTCTGACCTGATGGATTTCCACTGTGTTGAAGCAGTCTCCCCACATGTCTGTAGATGCCTTTTGTGTTCCTATTGAACCGCTTCTGAGAACTCTGCAACATATGAGTTGTAAGGAACGCATGACTCTTCTAGTAGCGGCAAGAATTACAGTTGCCAAAGGCTGGAAGAGAAGTGACATCCTAAAATCAACTGACTGCTTTCAAAAAGTTTGGGAAGTTTTGGTAGCAGAAAAGTTGCCCTGCTGAGTCAGCTTTCTAGACAGGAGAAGGAAAAAAGATGCTTACTTGGGAGTTTGGTGGGAATTTTTGGAATCTGATGAAAAAGAATCTTCTCCTGCCTCTAAACCAGAAAATGGAAGAAGCTGTTCTGAATACTGAAGGACAGTGAAAGTTCTCTGAGCTAACAAATTCGGAATAATATTTAAAATTTAAAAGCAGAGATCAGTAGAAGGTAATGAGATTTGTCTTATGCAAGGTTCTAAGGAAAAGGGTAGATTTGCACCTTACAGAATAACTAAATTAGAGATAATATAGTATATATTATACTATAATATATTTAGTAATATTTAGTGTATAACTAAATTAGAGATAAATGCAGAGTTCCTGGATTTTCCGCCACAAGAAAACAAAACCTGGGCTCCACATTTAAAAGGCAGAGTACAGCCCAACCTGGCTTTTTATTTTCCATGGCTCTCCTTTCCAAAGCCATGAGCAACTCTTGCACTGGCAGTGTCTTTTATGCAGCAGGAATAAAGGTAAAGGAATTCAGATAGCACTATAAACACAACAGTGAAACAAAAAGCTTTTAAGAAATTATATCACTCTTTACAGCAGTTATTAAAGAATTGCTGATCCTCATCATCTGGCACCTTCAGGTCCATTCTGATTCTGCTTTTGTTGCTGTATTTAAGCACATTGTGAAGCTTGTGTCTGAAACAAAAATCTGCTGGTCACAAAAAACATCTTTGGAAACTACCCTAATTGGAAAGAACATGCAAGAATCACAGTGGTGAGCACTTACACTGTCTTCTATGATATTTTCCCAGCCTTATGACCTTCATTAAAACTTTCCCTAACGAGTCAGTGATTAAAGTGATGAAAGGTCATTTAGCACTTCCTATTCCTTCAAGGCACAAAGTCACACTCTGTACTGCAAAGAACATTTGTCTTCTCTCAGAAGCTTAAAACTGTATAGGAGGTAGCCAACATTGTCATGTTGAAAGAGTTGTTCATTTATCTTTCTCCAATTATCCTTTATTACAAAGACTTCTGTTGGTTCATTCAATTCTTGATGTGTTGTGCTTGTTGATTACAAATCTCATTCAAATTGCTGACAAAAAACTTAATTATAGGTAGGGTCAGGCTGATTGTCTTACATTTCTACTAACATCTTATCTAACCTGTTCTAGAGTATCTATAATGGTAGTGTCTGTCTTGTTATTGGGTCTCCGTATATTTGCCCACAAACTAGGTTCCTTTTGTACGAGTGGTTTCCCAAAAACATTCCAGTAGGCAGTTTCTTCTTTCATTTAATGCAGATTTAAATTCAAACCTCATCCACTTGCAAGAAAGGAGAACCCATCATCCTATGAGCCAATCAAACAATTGCTTGGACAGCAATAATTTTTATAACCCACTATTCAGCTCTGGTGACATGAATCTTCTACTACTCATAGAACGGTTTCAATGCAGATATGGTCATCTTCCATCTCAGTCTGTCACTGAAACTATTCATTAAAAAAACACCATGCTATCCTTATCTCTATATAGTTAACATGCGTGTAAGAAATCTAGTAAATGGCTGAGATGTAACTTATGGTACCCATATAGAAAGACGGACCCATTTAAGCATCCATACTTAAAACAAAGGCTAAGTATTATAGGAATTAGGAACTGGGTGACTTAAAGGGGTTGGAATTAAATAGAGCAAAACTTCTCTGGCATTCTGTCACCATGCAACCCAGGCCTCTTGTCTGAAGAGTCTCTCTCTCCTAAACCTCAGATAGAGGCTTGCCATTTTGTCTCTTGTTTGAAGGACATGCGGCAGATCTTATTATTGTGAAGTTATTACTTCAGTGCAGCCATTCTGACTTACTCTAAGCAAGGACCTGGCTGTCTCTCCCACCACTTCCATTAATGAGTAGCAGTAACTGTAGTAACTGGATTGATTGGATCAAGATTTTTTTGAAGCGTAAGTTTCACATGTATAATATTGAACAGAAAAGGAAGGGGAGAGAGGGAGTCAAATTCAGTCCTGATGCAAACTGCTGCAATTCCTACTGACTTCACTGAAGGTTAATCCAGACACTATTAAAGCTGAAATCAGTCCAGGGAAAAGAAAGAAGATGTTTTCCTCCTTTTCATCTCTCTCTCTCTCTCTCTCTTTATAGATATATAGATATAGACAGAGATAGATATAGATCTCTCTATATATATATATTTTTATATATATATATAGAGAGAGAGAGAGAGAGAATATAACTTTTTTCACAATTAAGAGAAAATAGAAATGAGGACAGCTCTAATTCCATTAAACATCACTCATTTCACACCAGTCACGAATAACTCAGGCAATATTCTCCTTTGTGTAAATTCATGAAAGGAAAATCATATGCAGTAGAGGTTGAGCTGATTGTTTGTTATTGGTGGATGTCATGAGATGATGGAGATGCATCTAAGTCAGACAGCAAAATCTGTCAGGTTTTGATTTTTTTTTTCTTTTTGAAAAGTACAGAGAATGTAAACCAGAATAGTAAGGATTAGGGGCCTGTTTTCTGCAGAAATCCTTTTGTGCTCAATGGGATTTTTTTTGCTATAATTAGGTACCAAAATTTATGGTGGTGGTTATTTCTACTATAGCAATGTCTAAAGGACCCAGGCAGGATTGGGCCAGGTTGTGTTTGTGCTAACACCTTGTACGAGGATTCCCTGACCAAAAGAACTTGTAATCTAAGCAGAGAAGACAAAAGGTGGTACAAAGGAAGTATTATTCCCATTTTCCAACTAGAAAACATAAAATACATCTACACTGTAGTCACTGCAATGACAATAGTTTCTATAGAATTATCTGAGTTGGGTTTAAACTAGCTCATTTGGGTACTGCTAACAGTAAAAGGCAGCAACACAATCTAACAGTGGCCTCTACTGAGCTGCATTTGCAAGGCAGGCACTGTAACAATAGTTGTTTTTAAACTTAGTTTAGACAAAGACATTTCACATGTAAATGAATAACATTTACGGTGACAGCAAATACAGTATGGCAGACATCAGGGGAATCAAGGTACAATTTCACTTTCTTTCCTTATGGCCAATGTGACTTGAGGAATGTGCAAGACAAGGGTCACAGTTTGCGATTTTGTCATCTTAAGAAAAGATAAAGGAATGTAGAGTATTCTTTTAAAATGTCTGCTCTGTTAGCTGAGGCTAATTTGCACAAAATGAACTTTTCCAACCAGATCTTACAACACCTTCAGCTCTCCTGTGAAATATGAATTTTCATTTCCACCCAGGAGAAATTTTACAGTCTTTGCATTCTCCTATACCTGAAGAAGGATGTGTGCACCTGAAAGTTTGCAAATATATATTTTTTTGTGCAAATATCTAGTTGGTCCAATAAAAGATATCACCAGAGTTCTGATTTCTTTTAAATGCCAGCATTTAGGTTTTTAAAATAGCTGAGTTACAGAGGCCCTGGATCAAAGTTCAGCTCCACTGCCTCTGTGTCTGCTTTAGTGTGGAGGGGATGTAAATAGCTGGGGCATGCTTCTCCAAAGTGCTCTCTGGAGTGCTGCAGCAGTGACATGGAGTGGACACACCCTCTGAGCATCCACACGGGGATTAAGCACAGAGTATGCTCTAAGCTCACACATTAGTAACTGTGTGCTAGCTGCTAACAATATAGACAAGCCCTTACAAACAGATTCTGTGCCAAACTCTTGAGAAAATATAATCACCATTTGATAAATGTCTAAGCTGGCTGAGCTGCATTCTCTACCACAGACAGCTGAATTGCAGAACACTTCACTGGAGAATTCTGCAGAATATTTCTCCTCTGTTTCCTTTCAGGATCATTAATGGGGAATTCTTATCCTGATTCTCATATGGATGCAAGATTGATAGGGGCCAGTGGAGCATTGGCGGGGGGAGGGGGAGAGGATGCACCCAAACATGATTCATTCAGTCAAAATCTGGATTTAGAGAAGGGAAGGAACCCACCCAATTTATCATCTACCTCTTCAGTTTTTCTCTCTCTCAATCTCTTTTTTTTCATTTTCAGTCCATAATTCTATGGATTATTTTAAACTGAAAGGCTGATGTGACCTATTAAAAAGAAAATCAATGCAAAAGTTAAACTTGCATGCAAGTATGATTTTAGTCCATTTACTAACTGGCTTTTGCCAAGTCATCACCCTAACATGTTTTGTAAATAGCTGAGATTTATAAAATAGCAGAAGCTATTCAATCCTTCATTGGCTGATAGCATGTTTGTGCATGGAGTAACCTTTTCTTTCTCTTCTTCTGAACAAACTGTTCTGTTAAAAAAATTCCAATAAACAGATTACTAAAAAAAACCCATGCTCAAGTACAAATAGTCTCTCAACAACAACAGCTAACACATGCATTCATGATATTTCAGAAATTCTCTCAATTGAAACCTTACATTGCACATAGAAGAGATGTACAGGTAAATATATACAATAATTATTATTATTCCCTGGATAAAACATAAGCTAGATTTTTTTTCTATTTATAGGATATGGCCAACATTAATTTTCCAACACAGATATTCAATTTTCATACACAAAAGAACTCACGTCCTTTTACAAGCTATGTTTACACGTACCGTGTGTTACAATTTAGTTGGAGGTAGAAAATTCAGCCTGAGTTCTACATATATTTTTAATTCATTTTTACTCCATCTAGACTCATATGCAAGCTTTTTACCTTTTAATACCTGCTTTAAACAGTTTACATTTTTAATGAACATGTCCATAAATAAAGAGCTTCCATATACATTTTTCCAATCTCTGCCTTGTTGTCAATTTTTTTTTATTCTTATATAATTCTTGCCTGGTAAATGCAGAGACTGATGGGTGTTTTATGTTAGAGAGCTGAACACTAACAAGAACAACTTCTAATGAACAGGTATAGGCTTGAACTTGTCAAATGCCCAAGTTTGAAAGAAGTTTCCTTCCAGGGAAAAATAGTTATTTTTGTAAGATTCTCTTTTAGGAAAATATCTTTAAGGAAAAAATGGTCATGATCCTTATATCACTGTGTCTAGTGACTAGTGATTCACCCATTCATTCTGACAGCCAGATTTAACTCAGGCTTCCCTTTATTCTACTTGTTGGATCCAATACAAATTGGATGAAATTAAGCTCCATTCCACGTGTTCAGGGAATGGCTGCTTCTTGTGTTTTGCTGCAGTCTGGAGAAAATGGCTGGAGTACAGCAGTTAAACACAGCCAAAACTTATTAGGGAGTTGGTTTAGCCATGGGAACAATCCCATGACCTTCATGGAATGTGCCTATGTCCCCCAGGTACATCCTGTAAGTCCTAATACCAGGTTCATCAAACAGTATGTGTACACAACAGTTAATGCCAGGTTATTAATTTAAACCCATTGGAAATTTCACCAAATACAGACAAAAATCCATATGAAAATCTTCGTAACAAAATAGGCCTAGCTAGATTTTTCAATTTAAGCACACAGGAAATTCATAAATAAACCCAGCTCAAAGGGGAAAACATGGCTAAATAAGAAGAGAGATGTATTACAATCTGGACCACCAGTTGCATAGACAGTTGTATAGTTACTCTATAAAATCAAGAGAGCAAAACAACTTCTCACAAGTCAGTTATATCAGCTAGAACATACTAACCTCTTTAATATCAGTGTTGATGTCAAAATACATAGGTATTCGGCATCTCTTATAAAAGTGTAATGAACAACATCCAGAAATACAATGTTAATATAAGTGCTATCTGAGTGACTTTGCTAGCTTTGCAGGGAAAAAGTTTTGAATGGCCATTATTTGTAGCTAAACTAAACCCACTCCCTGACTCTTGGTGCTGCCAAAGAAACCAAGGAGGAATGTTATGCCAAGCTTAACCAAGTCCATTCTGATGTTCTAGAGGGACACAGACTTATTCTTCTCAGCAATTTGAACACCAGAGCTGGAAGAGACTTGAACCTCTGAAACAGCACCATCAGAAAGAAAGGTTCTCCCAAAAAAACCCAGCAGAAGACATCATCATAACGCTCACAGTCCAACCATTGAACCTGACTGACTGTCACAGTACTTGGTGTAGCAAAGATGTCTGCATCTGTAATGCACCCATTTACTCATCAAGCGTTATACAGAGTACCCCAAGCAGGTTGAACTCCC
Source organism: Crocodylus siamensis (assembly GCF_052110815.1). Classification (NCBI taxonomy): domain Eukaryota; kingdom Metazoa; phylum Chordata; order Crocodylia; family Crocodylidae; genus Crocodylus; species Crocodylus siamensis. The sequence continues at coordinate 64,947,006 of NC_143404.1, forward strand.
CTCAACTTGCCTGCCACTACTTGATCAAAATGAATTCAAAGGAGGGGTTCAGTGGTATAAATAGAGAGGTCCCTCTTGGGGTACTCATGGTTTTGGAAGCAGTTGACCTTGGGGCTCCACCTCCCCTATACTCCAGCCCCATGCCAGACATCATTGTTGATGCAGTACTCCGGCCTGGTCTGTTCCTGGACTTCAACAACCCTGGTGGAATTTTTCAGGACATTTCTGGGTAGATCGCTTAGGCCTTACATGCAAGGGGACCTCCTTGCAGTTGGCCTAGGAACAGGAAATAGATCTGCCCTGGCCTTTGCACCCTCACAGTATATTTCACAAAAAAAGAAAGAGAAAAAAAGAGAACAAAAACAAGAAAGCCTCCGCTCTGGAGAAGTTGCTTCATCTGAACCCATTGTTCCTATTGGGCTTCAGTGAGCTCTGTCAGCTCACTGTGGGAGTTAGTCCTATAAACAGGCAAAGGCATGGCTCTTCAGCCTTCACCTGATAGAGCCTCCTATGCCCCGCACTTAAAGAGCCTTCATGGCTCCAGCACTGCCCTGCCTCAATGCTCTGAGGCTGTCCCTGCCCCAGTCCCTGCTGGCCCAGAAGCAGTTCCTCCTTTTTCCGTGCCGGTACTCTTGAGTGCCTTTTAAATCTCCCACGCCAGCACTGATGAATGACATCATCAGCTGGGAGCTTCCAGGATTGACTGACAAGGAGCTTTTAAAACGCAGCATTGGCAATGGCACTGCATGCTGCCGTGGCTTCCATCTTAAAGGTAAGTTTTCCCTGCTTTCCCAGGTTTTTTGATCACCCCTTTCAGGGTCTGCTGGGGATCCTGGGGTCTCTGCGCTGTGTGTAGGTCCCCTTTTGTTACAGTATCACATGATCTATGCTAGGAGCTAACGATTGCTGAACTGATCACCGACTCATCTTCTCAGTTATGTCTCTCAAACTGGCTCCCAAATGATGACTGCAGCAGAAGCAATGCTAATGGAAGATCAGCATCAAAAGGCTCAGGACCCAGTGAAGCAAGACCTCTACACCAATGTCTCGATAACAGACTGGCAGATTCCATTCAACAGTGGGAAACTGTCAGCAGCATTTGGGATGCCTTCAAGTCCACTGTCATGAACCCCTGTGAAGGGACAGTTGGATTCTCTACCAGGAAACATCAAGACTGGTTTATAAGAATGACTGGGAGGTCCAAGAGTTGATCAACTCAAAGCACAAGGACTTCTGTGGTTGGCAGAATGAAATGAATTCTAAGCAAAAGAAATTGAATCTCTAACAAATCAAGGCAGAGGTCCAAAGGAGGACCTGTGATATGAAGAACAGGCAGTAGGAAGACAAGGTGAAGGAAATTCAACATCCCACTGACATCCACAACATGTGCTGTTTTTCTAATGCTACCAAAGCTATCTATGGTCCAAGCACTTAGGGACCAACCCCCATGAGACCTAAGGACAGATAAAGCTTGATCAAGGAAGAAGCACCAATCAATGCCCATTGGAAGGAGCATTTTTAAGATTTCTCAACTGAGATGCCATTGTTGACAAAAGTGTTCTCAATTCCATCGCACAACACCCAGTCAGAGATAACCTCAGAATCCCTCCAGCCCTTGACAAGGTAAACAAAACAATCAAGCAGATGAAGAACAACAAGACATCTGGAAGTGATGAAATCCCCACTAAAATCTTCAAGCAGTGGGGAGAGGAGCTCACATCACAGCTCCATGCCTTCACCTTAAGGATCTGGAATAATGAGGAAATCCAAGATGACCTCAAGGACTCAATGACTGTGACAGTCTCCAAGAAAGGAGACAAGTTTGACTGTGAAAATTACAGCAGGATTGCCTTGCTGTCCACCACAGGAAAGATCATTGCAAGAATTCTCCTGAATAGTCTCCTTCCACAGTGGAAGGAGCTCCTCCCAGAATCATATTATGGGTTTAAAGCAGTGGTTCCCAACCTTTTATTTTCCACACCTCACTGCTGGGAGCGGAGTGCAGTGGCAGTGGCAGCCCAGGGCCAGGGCTGAGGAGTTTCTGGCATGCAGCACGGCTCATCTTTTCAGTGTGGCACCACTGGCATTGCCTGGCAACCCTCAGTTGGGTTGCGACCCAGGATTGGGAACTGCTGGTTTAAAGCATCAAGATCCACAAGTAACATGATCTTCACAGTTAAACAGCTGCAGGAAAAATGCTGTGAACAACATAAACCACTCTACCTGGCCTTCTTTGACCTCATCAAAGCCTTTGACCCTATTTACTGAGAAGTGCTGTGGAGGATCGTTCTGAAGTAAGGACGTCCACCAAAATGTGTCACCATTTTTTGCCTGCTTCATGGCGGTATTTCACAGCAATGGATCTATCACAGATCCCTTTGAGGTTAAGATGGGAGTTAATCAAGGATACATCATCGCTCCAGCACACTTTGTGCGATGCTACATCCAACCACCAACAAACTTTCAGTTGGAATGGAGCAGTGAATGGAAGGTAATCTGTTTAATCTCAGACAACTCTGAGCCAAAACCAAGACCACCCCAACCTTACTCATTTTGCTCCAGAATGCTGATGATGCTGCAGCCTGTGCTCACTCAGAAGTAAACCTTCAAGCAATCGTCAGCATCTTTACTGAGGCATACAAGAAAATGGGACTGATGCTTAACATTCAGAAGACTAAGGCCCTCCATCAACAAGCTCTTAATAAGCAGTCCCCAGCTCCAGTAATTTAGATTTGGAAGCCATCTCTCACAGAAGGCTGACATTAATGAAAAAATCCAACACTGCCTCAACGTGAAAGTGCAGGGATGCCTGAGGAAATGGGTGTTTGAAGACAGGGACATCAAATCCAAAACCAAGCTCATGGTTTATTAAGTAGTTGTGATGCCCACCTTACAGTACAGAGCTGAGACATGGACAACACACAGGAGACACCTCAAGTTGTTGAAGAAGTACCATCAATGCTGCCTACAGAAGATCCTTTGAATCTAGTGGGAAGATAGATGCACCAACATTAGCGTTCTCTTGCAAGCAAACACCATGAGCATCAAGGCAATGATTATCCAACATCAGCTTCACTGGGCCAGCCACATCAACTGAATGTCCAACTCCAGACTCCCAAAGCTAGTTTTATTCTCCCAGTTCAGTCAAGGTGTATGATCAAGAGGAGGGCAAAGAAAGCACTTCAAGGATGTCCACAAGGTCAACTTGAAAAAATGCAACGCTGACATCAACTCATGGAATACAATCACCAAGGACTGCCCCAAATGGAGGATGAGTCTGCTGCAAGAATCTCAGTACTTTGAAACCTCATGACAACAAGAGGAGACAGAAAAGCGGGAGTGGCAAAAACAGCATGTCACAATCAAGAATCTGGAGCCACATGCCCCAAACAGGAACACATGCCTGAGCTGCAACAGAGTCTGTTGATCCCGTATTGGCTTCATCAGCCATCTTCAGACCCACAGATAAGACAACCATGAAGATAATCATTCTCAACTGTAGGGGATTGCCAAAGAAGATTTTCTAACCAAAACGCCATAATATATTCCTTCCCTTTCTCTCTCAGATATTAAAGGGTATACACCTGCAGCACCTAGTTATCCAGAGTAAACATGATGAGTCAATCCAGCCTTGAATTTGTAACATACTTACATTTAAAATTTGCAGAAGGAGATGATATTTACATATGCTATCCAGGCAACTCCCCAAAGTGTTCACCACATTAATGTAATGAATAATAATCTTAATACTAATTGAAGAGCACTGCCCAATCACTACACGATTCAGTAGTTACAAAGACAGAGGTTTTGCTTTAAGCAATATATTTCTCCTTGCGTTAGGTAAAATAAGTCTAAGAGGTTTGGAATTCTTCGGTTTCTTTGGAAACTGAAAAGTGAATAATTTCCATTACTGCATTTCAAGGCTGCTTTTCTTCACCCTTTGTACAGTTCTCACCTGGCGTGAGTGCTTTTAAGATGCTCTTTGTTATTGCTAATTAAAGCGCATACCTGGCATTTTAAAAGGAAAATATACCCCCAAAATACATAGTGCTCAAGAAAAAGGCCCATGACTGAGAAAAAGAAAGGATTAACAAATGTAATTCAATACATTTTCGTGTTTTCAGAATTTTCCATCCTCTCTTCCTGGTGATTAAACTGACGCACAAATATGAAATCTTTAGCAATAAGGAAGGGGAGGGAAATGTCTCCTTTCTCACTATTGCCAGTACTTTGCAAGCTGTTCCCCACAAAGCATTGTGAAAAAAAAAAATCACAAGAGTGAGATTATGTCACCAAAATCAGTTACAACAACATCACACCACTCTTCATTTAATGGCCAGATGATAGTGGGATAGTTCGGTATCAGAGAAAGCTATATATACAGTATTTTGTTTTGCTAAATTAAAGGATGTTCCCTTATTTCAGCTAGAACCCCATATGCCACCCATGCCAAGAGACACCAGTAGCACATTTTCCTCTGAAGAAAGAACACAATGAACCAATTAATCAAACCTTTTCTGGTTTTAATAATTGTAAGGAAAATCAATGCAATCATTTCATAGATTTTAAAAATTTCATAGACATTAGGGGCTGGAAAGGACCTCACGAGATCATTGAGTCCAGCCCCGCTGCCATAGGCAGGAAGTCTAGGGATCCCAGCAAGTCAAATGATCCCAGCAAGATAAACATCCACATGCCTTTTGAATGAGTCCAGAGTAGGTGCTTGCACCACCTCCGGGGGAGTCTGTTCCAGACTCTGGACGCTCGGACTGTGAAGAAGTTTTTCCTAATGTTCAATCTAAATCGATCTTCTAGGAGTTTGTGGCCATTGGACCTTGTTATTCCTTGGGGAGTCCTGCTGAACAACTGTTCTCCCAGATCCTGGTGCAACCCCCCTTGTATACTTATAGGCTGCCACCAAGTCCCCTCTAAGCCCTCTCTTCTCCAGGCTGAAGAGTCCCACGTCCCTCAGCCTCTCCTCATAAGGTTTGCTCTCTTGGCCTTTGATCATACAAGTGGCTCTCCTCTGGACACTCTTGAACCTATCCACATCCCTCCTGAAGTGGGGGGCCCAAAACTGGATGCAGTACTCCACTTGCAGCCTCACCAAGGCCAAGTAAAGTGGGAGGATGATTTTCCTACAGATATATTGATGGATGCATGCCACAGTTTGGTTAGCTTTGGTGGCTCATGCTCATCTTGTCAATCATGACCCCCAAGTCTCTTTCAGTCATGGTGCTAGTGAGCATAGCACTGCCAAGCCTATAAGTATGATGCTGGCTTTTCCTCCCAAGGTGGAGCACCCTGCACTTCTCTATGTTAAATGGTATCAGATTTTGGTACCCACCCACCCACCTTGAAAGGGTATCCAGGTCAGTCTGTATCCCCAGTCTGTCTTCTAGCATGGCCGTCTTCCCCCATAGTTTGGTGTCATCCGCGAACTTTACCAGCCCACACCCAAAGCCTGAATCCAGATCACTAATGAAGATGTTGAAGAGTACTGGCCTGAGAACTGAGCCTGAGGGACTCCACTGGTCACCTCCCACCACATTGATGCACTCCCATCAACTAGTCCAAACCCAGAACCAATTCCCCAGCCATCAAACTATGAGAAGGTCAAGGTCAAAGTTCCCAAGCTTAACCATGAGGACATTATGGGAGACCAAGTCATGGTCCTTCTTGAAATCCAGGTATATAACATCAATGTCATCTCCCTTATCAAGGCATACAAAAGGATGTTAACAAACTAGAGATATTTGCTATGGATAACATGATCTTTTCAAAGCACTAAGTATGCACAAAACAGGTATCCTTTCTCTTACCTTTTTCACTTTTGATATGCTAAAGTGTCCTATTGGCTACTGATGTGCTCTTTGGTTTGCTAAAAGTCAACATTTTATACTTATGTAGATTGATGTACACCAGGTACACATGCAGGATGCAGATCATGGCTCTGCCCTGGCTCTGGACCACACTGTTACCGCTGCAAGATCCCAACCCGGCTCCGGAGCAACTCCCCGACCTGCCACGCACCCTGCTAACCCTGGGGCAAGGGGAGGGCTTGGGAGGGCTATAACCACCCCAAAATTCCCCATCACTTCCCATAGCCACTCTTCCCAGTGGTGCCACTGCCACTGCCCACTCTGCACTGAGCCCGCTCTGCTCCCACCCACAGCACAGACCCCCTTCCCCCCTTCAGCTCCCCCCTCCCCACCAGGAAGAGGCTGGCACTGCAGCTGCCTACCAGTGCTTCTGTGGCCAGTCTCCATGGAAGCCCCAGGCCCACACTATCTCCATGGAAATTGGCCCCAGTTACGTGGTCAGGGGCTTCTGGGAAATGGAGTCCACTGCCAGCCAGGTCCAGTCTGTGGGCCAGACTTTGCCTACCTCTATGCTAAGCTATCAGTGGAGAAATGGTGCCCTTTGAGGTAAGAGCTACAGCATATAACTAAGTGTCTCATCTTTAATTCAGCAATCTGCTACAGACACCCAGATATAAATCATCCAACTTCTACAGTACGTATAGGCATCAGTAGTGAAGCATTCTTTACTCTTCATTCCTCTTTCTACAAGGGGGAGCAGACTTTAACCACTCATGCCCACTCAATCCTTTTGTGGAGAAGATAAAGAACAGTGCCAAATGGTGTGATGTTTTTGTAAGGTGAATACTTCTTCACGAGGACATGAAGCACAAAATAGCTGTCAGTAATTAACTATGTTCATTTGCAACCACCATTGTATATAACTGAGCAGTACCAAAAAATAGTTAAGTCACTGAGTCCAAACCTCTGCACAGATGCAGGGTTGCTGTTCCTAAACAATCCTAGACAACCTTCTGGGACTTCTATCCTTCAGCAATTATGCGGAGCTCCCTGCCCCAACAGCTATCCCCATTAGAGCCCAGAGGATAAATTCTCTGCTGGTGTAAGATGGGAAACCTCCACAAAATTCAATGACCTTACACTGACTTTCCAACCCTAATTTTCTATCATTCTATTCTATGACATAACACTAATTTAACAGCAAAATGCAGGCATATGTTGTGCACATAGAAATGAGGACAGTTCAGGTGTACAATCGTACAGACAAATAACCAGAGACTTCTGTGCATTAAAATGATTTAAACTTTCATTCATAATTGTAGTAGGCAGGCAATTATGCATACATTTTAGAAGTGCAACCATATGATTTGACTTTAGGCTGCAGTGAATGACTCTAGAGTCTTTTAGTGACTGGTGCTGTATTCTTCACTGGCAATTTTAATTATTAATTTATGCCATACATAGACAATCCACTTATCATTCGTGTCTGCATTTGAAAATGCAGCCTCCATGCAAAACTTTTATAAGAAGTGATACTACCATCAACTCAGGAATCAGTATGCATTCAGGCATTTTTTCAGGACTGCAGCCCTAGTATTTTTTATTCATTCATCCACCAACAGCACTTGAGTAGCACAGAGCAACAGGAAGCATGATGGGAGAGAAAACCACTCAGCAGGACCCAGAACTGAGGAAGGAGGTTGAAAGCCAGGGACAAGCATGTTGAGCTGGCATCTGTATCCTGTGAAAAAGCAAGGAACTATTTTGCAAAATGATTTGAGCAACCTGGATGCTCAGACAATCTGGTGTGCTCAACATGTAGCAATTAATTAAGCCACTTGGTGCTTTTTTATTTTTTCACCTTTCTTTCTTGGAAAACTAGCGCTTAAATAGGGAAATATAGCTGGGTTGATGAAGCGCTACAGGGATATACAAAAATGAAAGGCTTACTACGATAATCTTAGCAGTATCTGGAAAAAGGCCATTTGACTCAGCAGAAGGTATTACAGTGGGCATTGGTGTGCAGTAGACTTGTAACGATGAATTGAAAAGATCTACTGGCTCCAAACATTAGTTATGTCTTGAAACAGCTGATTGGTGGCTAGAGTAAAGCTGACTTCAACTTTCATTGAAACCTATAATGATAATCACAATTATAATGACCACCTGACTACAACACTCTGTACTCTTTGCTCTATGACAGCAGAGGGAAAAAAAGTTAGTGAAATGGGGAACTGATTATTATTATAAAGGAGACTGTGAATTAAAATGTCAGCACCAGCTGATGGGTACAATGTGAAATCACAATACAAAGGCAAGCTGCTGAATCTTAGCATTAACCAAAGGGTTAGAGAGCAATTTCCACCTCTGCCTTGAACCAAGAAAAGCATAGGGTATGATTTGATCTTGCATTGATTCTCTGATGTACTGTGGAGAAATGGACAGCATCACAGAGGCTCGGCTGAAAGGAAATACGCAGTATTTTAGCAGGCCCTTTGCAGCATATGAATAAAAGCTGAGGTGCCTGCTTCATGGTAAAACACTCAAGAACTGGAAATCAAGGGTCAAAAGAAGCAATACGCAATGCTCTGCTTTCAGATTAAATACAGGTTTCAAATTAAAAAAGCACAAGCTTCTGCTATGACAAAGTATGATTTTTTTTTATCTCAAATGTAGCTACGCAAGCAGAAGATCCCTATGCAATTACTGGCAGGTAAAACAAGAACAAATAAACGTGAATTTCCATGACCAATATATAGACAACTTGAGAATTTGCTACCACCCTAGATCATCACAAAAGTAATAATGAAGCCTGATTTTTCAAATGGGCTGGATAATTTTTTGACCAGTTTGCAGTCATGCAAACTACAATAAAGGCACTCAAATCCTATGCTTCAGGAAGCAAACTGCTTCTTCCTAGGTTAGTGCATATATGATTCTCATTAGTCCTCTGCCAAGTGGCTAGTATTTGCTCCAGATTCAGATTCAGCTGATTCGGGGGACAGTGGTTTGAGTCGGTGATTCGAATCACTGTCCTGATTTGATTCGGCCAATCTGATTTGGCGATTCGGCTGCTGCTGAATCTCTGAATCAGCCAGGCCCAGCCCATTCCCCGCCCCTCTCCCAGCTCACCAGTGGCCGCCCCACTCAGCCCAGCTCCCGGCTCTTTGGAAAAAATAAGCCCTGGCTCAGCGGGTGCTGCAGGGCAGGGGGTGATCCCTGCTGCCCCCCACTGCATGGGGGCTGTGCACGAGCCCCCCAACCTCCCCCCTGCTGACCCAGCCCCCTCATGGGTGCCCCGCCTAGGCCAGCTCCAGCCCTTTAAGGAAAAAAAACTGAGAAAAGTCCCAGGACTCACCATTCCTGCCGGCGGAGTGTGATCCCTGCTGCCCCCGCTGCCCTGTGCCACAGGGGGGCTCTTCCATGAGCCCCCCGAAGCCCCAAGTCCCGGGGCTTTTCTTGGGTTTTTTTTCTTAAAGGCCCAGAGCTGGCCCGGGTGGGGCACCCATGGGGGGCTGGGAGAGTGAGGGGAGGGTCAGAGGGCTTGTGGCAGAGCCCCCCATGTAATGTGAAGCATTAGGGGGCAGCAGGGATTGCCCCCCTCCCAGCAGCACCTAGTGAGCACCAGGGCTTTTTTTTAAAACACTGGGGAGCTGGGGCTGGTGCAGCAGCCATGGGGGGGCTGAGGTAGTGGAGGGGTTCGGGGGTGGCTGGGGGGTCGGGGAGACTGGCAGGGGTCCCCCCATGATCCCCTCCCCCATCCCTAGTACTTAACAGTTCTGAATCAGCTCCAGTTCCCTGCTGCAGCCACCGGGGACTGCCCAAATCATCAAAGCTTTCCAAATCTTTTCCGAAGATTCAGAGAGCTCTGAATCTATTCGGACCTTTTAATTGGTCCCCTGATTCGATTCAGATTCAGAAATTTGGCCACCAAATCAGGCTGAATCGAATCACCACCTGAAGCTTTGCACAGCTCTAGCTCTCATCACTATAATATATAAGCACTTTGGAGAGAAAGTGTGGGAGAGAAAGCCTTGCATCCAGCTAACAATATTGTACATGGGAACAGCTGTATTTAAGGAGTATGTTGCCTCCAGCTGTGGACTGCTCTTTCTGGCCCACAGCTGGAGCATGACTGGTGAACTACCAGTTTGGTGGACTACCAGTTTGACCCTAGACGGTGATTCTGCGTTCCTATGAATACTTCATAATATGTAGTATCAGAAAAGAGGTGAAGGGCAGTTCAAGCCAGGGGAGCTAAGTCATCAGCCTTTGCACCAAAGCAAGTTCTGCAGGATCCCAGTACCTTCTCTTCACTGGCTCAGTTTTATTTCTTCAAAAATCATACAAATTCAGCCTTGTGATCTTGTCCCTATGATCTCAGCTCTTCCAAAAAAGACTCCAACTCTGCTCTACTCACTCTTGCTGCACAGGGCGCCTGCCTGGAGTCACAGTGAGCCTCTCCCGCGCCCCACAGGATCCCAGCTGAACTAGGAAGAGACCCAAGAGAGGATGATTTTACCTTGTTTGCTATCACTCATGCCTCTTCCATGGGCTTCATATGATTTCTCAGAAGGAAATGAAATGTTACATTCATGGCAAAGTGAGCTTCCTTTAGACCTCTGGCTAGAAGCAACTGTACAGTACAGCTAAAGAAAACCAGCAACAACTTTAGGGGGAAAAACCTGCCTATATACAATGGACATCAGTTAGACAGTATTAAGCAAATGCAACCTAAACAATCTCCCAGAAAGACAGCCTTCTCAAGAACATGGAGGGCTCTATTTCTTTAAGCTTCAAAGAAGAAAACCAAAGATAAATCATTCTGGTGCCATCTGCAACCATACCTGAAGACTGAAAAACAGATCTGCTGGTGTAAGCAGGTAGAGCCTCTGAAAGGAACAGAGCTACGCTCACAATCCACTATTGGCTCAAGCATTTTAAGTGGTGACAAAGTAATGACCCTTTCTTCTGAAATGTGCCCATGCACGTGTTTACAGGCAGTCTGCTAGGCAGGAGGTGAAAACCTTCCCAGCTACCTTTTGCTGAAATGCACAACCACTGAAAATGAAAGACTCCTCCTTAAAGAGCCATCTCTTCTCCTTTGTGTCTGATATCTCAGTGTCAGAAGTCACCTCTCGTTTGCTGTTTCTCCAGAGTCTTGACCCATGCAACCCAGAGGGGAATAGGTAACATGCTGCTATGAAAGGAAAGCTCAACTGGGGAAAGTTTTCAAAGGCTGATTGGCCCTAAAAATTCACTGGAGAGTGCTAGCTGTTTCCCAATCCCATTGTTTCCCTCTTCACAGCCCCAGACAATGCACAAGCTTGCTGAACTACTGCAGAATATAGAAGGTAGCTGCACAGGCCACTTCTAGCCTCTGCAACCCAGACACCTGCCAATTATTTGAGATTGGGCAGCAGCCATACTGGGTGTATCCCTGAAAATATCTGCCAGGGGTTGTGGCCCCTGAACAGCCTGAAGCCACCCTGGGGTGTGCAAGTCACTAGGCCAGACCTTGAAGAATGATGGGGTAAGGGAAGAGACTTTCTGGGACAAGGTTGGAGTTGCCACTCCCTAGCAATCACCCAGTCTGCATATAGAAACACCCACATGCACAGGAAAATGCAGTATATAAGAGGGAAGGAAATGCATTCTTCTGTGAGGGAAAGCCCATTTATGAGATCTTCGATTTGTTTGCTTAAAATATTTTACACCAAGAAAAATGCCTTCCAGAGGCTGAAACATGTATGTTGGAAGGCTGTGGCAAGAGAATGAAACACACTGTCAGGCTACAACATTCTCATAGTGAAAGACATGTTAAAAGCTTTCACGAGGCATTATTGGTTCTCTGTATAATGAAAGCACTTAATGGCACTTCAATGAAAGACCATTCCAGAAAAAAAACACTTTGAAACAGCCAAATGACAAGAGACAACCTACAGCTAGGCCTAGAAATCTTGAAAGCAATTATTAAAACTTGATCCAAGATTACCAGTATATTTCACAGGCTGAACCCGCTGAAATAGAAAAAGCATTGATTTATTATATATAGAATTATAATAGAAACGTAGCCCCGTGCATTTCTCTTCCGACTTGGGGAAAAAAAATGAATCCCCTGCACCAAATAAACAAAAATGATGGAGCTCGTGTGCAAATTACAGCACTCAGAATTAAAAATGCTGGCTGGTGCTCATAAAGGTAAGTTTAAAAAGCAGTTTAAAAATGTATTTGTGCATGAACCAGTCCATTGTGGCAATGTCTCAATTGGAAGATGCAAGTGGTTGACTTTCTGTAATAACATCCAGCCTCCCCACCCCATCCACTCCTCCATCCCACACATTACACTTTAAACTTCTAAAAAATCTCTTGTTCATTAAGAATGAATCCATCAAAACAGGCAATAAGCAACTAGCAAGATGCAGCCAAATACAACTGCCCATTCACTTTGCTTTTATACTCCTGAGTTTGGGCCTGATCCAAATCCCATTAGTATCACTGGAAAGAGTCCAAAGGATTTGGATCAGCCTTTCTCTCTTTCCCTTCTAAATGCAGGCCTTCCAGGGGCGATAATTTATCTCCTTGCATGTCTATATCTGAAAGTACATACATTTTGAAAGTATTAAAAGGAATGCCAAAATTGAGGTGCCACAGATGCTTACAAAAGTGTTATGGACTAGCTCCACTTTGAGTATCTGGCCCTAAAGGACCCTGACAGGGCCTATATATTATTTCAAGTTTGCAAATTTGAATACATACAAATATTTATATCAAAGTACTAAGGAAAAAAAACAACAAATGACATTCCTTTCAGATAATTAAAATACTGTCATAATCACGTTATGTTACAGAAGAAAAATTTAGGAAGAGAGACTGCCATTCACACTTCTGGAGTCATCAGAGACTCAGAGTATTGGGATGGCAAAGCCTGCAGTCCTTCAAGCATTACACAAGGAAGAACCTCCCTGTAGAGTGGGACTTTATATAAGAGGAAGAAAAAAGGCATGCAAGTTGCAAATGGGGGGCCTAAAATAAGGCAGTAGGTAAAAGTTTCAGATCAAGTTGATATCCTTAAACTCTACATGCAGTGAGATCTTGTTTAGAGGCATGATAATAAGTGGCTAAAACAAGGACCTGAGGGCAAGGAAATGGAGCTTTATCCTGTACTGAGATACATACCTTCTGTCTAGTCTAGAGGCAAGTAATTTAAACCATGAGTATCAAACTCATCTGGCCCCACGTGTAGCGCGCAACCTAAACCAGTCCCATATGCTGCATGCCAGCTCCGGCTCCAGCTCCAGACTGGGTCTGTACTCCATATACAACCCCAGAGCTAGGGCCAGTGTATGCTGCATGTAGTGCAAGACCCAGAGGCTGGTACGAGATCCAGAGGCAGCACCACAGGCCTAATCACAGGGCTCCGCAGACTGTATCTTTGACATCCCTGACTTAGACCAAGACTGCATGCCCAAATATAGGCAATTAAACCTCACTTAGGCACCATATTTAAGTACCAGACTGAATACCTTGATTTTAAAAGATAGTGATCATCTCCAGTTATTCAGTGGACAATCCACACATACAGAGATGAAAACCAATGACCCCAGCATTACATAATACTTAACAGCTCCACTTCATTGTCAGTGCTCCCAGACGTGAGTACAACAGCACATATGCACTAACTAGGAATCATCTTTGTTCTTTCATTTTCATTTTACTGTGTTAGCATAAAAGGTGGCCACAGCACCACTCTTGATCATCGCACTTCAACAGGCATAGCTAAGCTCAGTGAAGTAGAGTAAGTCTTAATCACTGTCTAGCCACTTAAAAGAGGAAGAAGGAACAGCTAGATAAGTAGCTGAACTGATATACAGTGTTGCTGGAACGCTACTGCCGAGGGGAAAAGGGGTAATCATTGATTCTAGACTATTCAGAAAGCATACCTAGGTGAAGGAGCCAGAGTCTGAATTTCAGAACGCAATAACCAACCTGCTAACATCAGCATCTTGACTTAGGATAAAAAAAAGTTGCCAGTAAGAGTGTAATGTTACCATGTGTAGTTAAATAGCTGAAACTATTAATTTTTCTCTCTAGTGCAACTCACTAACTTTTTTATTCAGTTCTCTCATGCATCTCACTTTTCCTTAAGATACACATGCATCCTACTGCATAGGGATACTATATTAATGAATTGCACTAGTTGGCTAGCTTAATTCAGATAGTAACTGCTTCTGACCAGTTCCTCTGCACATGCAAATAATTAAACTTTTCTTTTATTATAGAAATTGCAATGCTGGATGGAGGTAACTATATGGAGAAATTAAGAAAGTTAGAGATTTCAAAAATCAGCAAATCTGTTATCAGCTGAGAAAATTCTTCTTTTCATTACTTTACAAGCATCTTTTATTAGGAAATCTCCCTTTTTCTTTAATCCTTCTACTATTCTCAGTTGTTCTCTTCAACGCCATTATTTCCCTCTTTTCATGCTACCTGCACAGAAGATAGGACAGAGAATGACAACATTTATTTATCATTTGCCAGAGCCATTTGAAGCTGCTCAATGGAAGACTTGACATTGACTTCAATAGGAACAAATTCAAATGTTTGACTGTAGAATAATATTTGACTAGTAAATCCATTTTCATTCAAAGGCAAAGGCATCAAATTTGATTGAGTACAATCAAATCTATTGTACCTAAACTGTACTTATCCTTTCATTCAACATCATAAACATCAATAGACTACCACTAGCCACAGCTTCTTTCTCCGCTCCAGCCATTGCATCAAAAAGAAATTGGAAAGCATAAAAATGCAGGTATATCCAAGAACAGGAAAATAAAATATTTCAAATACAAAACTGCAAAGCTATATTGTGCTATAACTTTAACTCATGCTATATTCTTTTTTCCAAACTGCATTTTTTTTTTGTAAAGGATGACCTTATTCCTTTAAAAAAAAAAAAGGAAATATTAGCATTTCCACTATAGCTATTATAGGAAAAAATGTAAAAGGTCCCAAACAAACTTTGCCAAATTTTGTTCTTCAGAAGTCTAAACAGTGTCCATAATGGAAGCGTTATGCATGATTAGTAATAATACCCATTTGCAAAAATAATCAAAATGCATATCGACTAGTATATTCGGATCCCTCACTGAATGAGGGCTTCAGATTTGATAAGACGTGTGTAAATGTATTGTTCTTAGGGGACAGCCTACAGATCAAAGTATAGAAACCATCTATGGAATTTGCCTCCCACTTAGGTAAAGGGTTGGGTCTGGGAAGCAGAAGATTTAAAGTTAAATACCTGCCAGTGACTAAATAGTGCAGATAGCCATGTTAAATTATACAGGCAATGTGTATGAACCTATGGAATCATTGCAAGAACGATGGCCACAAATTGATGGCGAGCAGGTTTAGGTTGGACATTAGAAAGAACTTCTTCACAGTAAGGGTTGCCAGAATCTGGAATGGGCTTCCAAGGGAGGTGGTGCTCTTCCCTACCTTGGGGGTCTTCAAGAGGAGACTGGACAAGTGACTAGCTGGGGTCGTCTGACCCCAGCGCTCTTTCCTGCTGAGGGCAGGGGGTCAGACTCGATGACCTACTGAGGTCCCTTCCGATCCTAACATCTATGAAACTATGAACCATAATTCTAAAACAGACAACTGAAATTTCCCCTACTTATTACAAGATGTTTTAAAGTGCTGTGATCTTTCTTCTAGCAATCAGAGAGCCTTCCCAACCCAAGGAAGTCAATGTTTCAGCAGGCTTTGGACCAGGCACATATATCACCGTTCCAAAAGACTCCCAAAAGAATATGTTTTACACATGAGTGGCAAACCAATGGGAAGGGCGGGAGGGGAGCCCCCAGGCGCTGGCCTGGGCCCTTCAGAGTTCGTACTGCGTGACGTGACTTTAAGTATTGCTACAAGAAGGATGGGGAGGGGGTGGTACCAATGCAAGCATTGGCCCCCATGCGCTGGAGACCAATGGTACATCACCATTACACATACAAACTAAATTTAAATAACTAAAATGGCAATACAGTGTCTAACCCATATAAATTATTTTGATTCTTTACTATCTACATAGTCCAAAAATATGTACATGGTGTTTACCAAAATAATAAGAGAATATTCATTATTTCTTTTTGTAGGGTCTTATCCTTTACTTTTAAGAAAATTGGACAGGGATCTAATAAGCCAAGGATGGGCCAGTCCAAAATCCACCATTTTCTTCAACTGACCCATGAATCAGGCTCTTAGGTTCTCTTATTTTACTTGGGCAAACTCTTTTTCATTTCCGTGAAACAAAAGAGTATACATAAATAAATAAATAAATAAAAGGTGAGGGCTCATGGGTTTGGTGTTAATAGAAAGCAAACCAACTGCTTCTAACCAGAACTGAGCAAGGAGATGAGAAGGTGGCCTATCTGTTTGACTATTGTAGTTTGCTACTGAAAAGCAAAACAGCCGAGAGGGTAAGACAGCTGCACTCTGCAGAATCTCTCAGATTCACTGATCCAGACGTGCCTGAAAGCAGAGATCTTTAAATCTATTTTAAACATTTGTCTGAAAAATGAGCTTACAGTCCATTGGATGTCACATGCTGCATCTTGTGCAAAAGGTAAGTCATGGGGTTAAGCACACATCATGATATTTCTGGAGCCAGTACAAGGGTTAGTTTGATAGGTTTTAATTTATTTTACAGAGAGATGGAGTGTGTGATCCATAGGGCACAGTTTTTCATTGCAGTTTTTCCATTTTGATGTATCATTGGTAACATCAGCATGAAACCAATGCATATGCCCATTGGAAATTAATTTGACTGATGTTTTATCACAACCGTTTATTTAAGAACAAAACATGGAGCCCTTTCTTGCCCCAGCAAACACTTATTTGTAGTCTTACTGAAACCAGTTCAACTGCTTAAGTGAGTGGATGTTCCCAATTTGACAAGGTCCTGTAAAGGTCCTACAGACTTTCTTATTCAGTGGTCCAAGCTCCAAAGAACAGTAGGATCCTTATTTCAACTGGACTTTCTCAGTGCTGTTGGAACACCAGGGGTCATTACAATGGCATATCCCAGAAATCCAGAAACATTTTAAAGCCTCAAATTAATAAACTGTTTATAGTTCACAGACTTGGAATTGCCAGTCAACTGACTTTTACTTAGCATAAGTGATGTAAAATGGTAACTAGATAGTCTTAACAGTCAGTTCCCACAGTCTTTAGCTAGGCAATCCTGCCATTAGTCTCAATACAAAATTTAGCTGAGAAAGGGCAGAAATCCTTTAGGCCTAAGATAATGATATTAAAACTGAGTCCATGCTCCTGCAAACGCAGACTCAGCTGCCTACCTTTACATATATAAGTAATCCTGCTGGTGTGAATGCTACCACACTCGAGTGTCTAAAATTTAGCACGTCTCAATCTTTGCAAGATCAAAATAAAAAAAAATAGTACTAAAACAATCATTTGGTACCTGCAACATTTAAAATTGCAGTACTTTAAAATAGAAAAGCCACAAGGCTGGTTCTTCTTACTCTTCTTATTTAAATGGTGTTTATTTATTTAGAGCAAGTAATTAGCAGAGCTGTGAGATCACAAATAAGACTGCCTGGGTAGAATTTCACTTCCAATATACATGTATACCCCTCCCCCCCGCCCCCTCCATGCATCAAAGTGAGAGGTTTTAAAGCCTAATGCAGTGAAGACAGAAAATATTAAACTTTTTAAATTCTCATTTCTCTGGCCTTTTCCTCACCCCAGTCTTCTATCACTTTTTCTTAAAAGACATTATGTGTTAGGAGAGCAAAGCAGCCTGGGGAGGTGATATTTTACCATCGTCTGTGCTATTAATGCAGTTAAAAAATCCTCAGACTGGAAAAATCAGACAGATGCATCTTCCAGGTTCACATGTGCCAACTCCATCTGTTAAATCATTAAAACACAAGCTTGGCAGATTCTGCAGAAAAACACATTTGTTTTCACTATAAAGAGGAAGAGTAAACTTTCTTTCTGTTCTTATAAGGTTTTCTTTTCAATTACTTTAATGTGAAAACCTGCCTGAGTGGGTACCATTTAACATGCAACTAAAAAAAATAGAGATATTCATTAAATTAGATTAAATTAGATTATTTGTGTGTGTTAAATTACTTGTTGTATAACTTAATCGGTTAATAGTAATAAGAGCTATTATAATATATAACCACACTAAAACGGCTCATCATTTGCTTTTTTATAATGTATAACTTCACATAGCACATTGTATGACAGATTCTCACAATACTGTAAGGAAAGTAGACTGTCTCTGGTTATATTTAAAGAGGTAATTTATATAAGGAGTAGCAAATCAGCCTGAAATGTGAAAGGAAGGTAACCTTGAGTGCAATAATTGATACCTGTTAACCTTTCCTAAATTTGGAATTGCTTCTTTTAGAGACAGCTAGTTAGAGTAACCATTACTTAACATGCAAAATAAAAGAAAAGAGGCAAAATAATAGCTTAAATCCAATAACAGGAATGTACATTTGCCAGACACTGATGGCAAAATTACTTGTGTACTACATTCTTACTACAGGCATTGTGCAATAGTTCGTCATTAAAGCAATTCTTCACTACAGCAACGCTACATACAGACTATATGCTGAACACTGAACCTTCAAATGCATGCATACGTGTCTAGGACAACTGGATTTCATAAGCATGACAGGGTAAATCTTTTAACTCCTTACGACCAGCCATAGCTATCATAAAAGCCAGATTGCAGGAGATTGTATTTCTTCCTTTTTGCATTCCTTTGAGGAACTAAATACCAGTCTCTGATCAGAGGCCTGTCTTAGAAGTACAAAAAACATTAATAACAAAAGAATGCACTCATCTTTTACAGTACATCCTGCTACAGGTTATCATAGACAGGACTAGAGCTTCAACAACATTAAAGCCTTCTGTGGCAGTGAACGTCTCTAAGCCACCTTGCAGAATGGAGAAACAAGGCAATATTTATTGAATGGTCCATGGCTGTTATATGTAGTTTGAAAGGCACTTTTCATTTCTCTGCTCGGTGTTTTGTGAAAGAGGCATTATCCCTTGTGCACAAATATCTTCCCCTAAGGTTATACTACTTCTATATTTTCATATTCACAGGTCCTTAAAGTACATGAGAAAGAAAGAAAAATTTAAAAAATATGTATTTTCCAAGTGGACAGAGCTGTTATCCCCCCTCAGTAATATTGCCAGTAATGTTTTTGCTTCTTTTCCTGTACCAAACTGTGCAAGCTGTATCCGGCTGCCGGAACTTAAATTTCACAAACTAAAGCGAGGATTTAAGGAAGTTATTTTTCAACTTATGCTAAGTGGAGACATGGTTTAATACGGTGTTAACAAGCATCTAGTGTTTCTATTATATGTATTGTATATTTTTGTTTTACCATGTATATATAGTAAAAGGACAGAAGAATCCCTGTACTATACGTGGTTAAAACAAACAAAGGATGAAGACAGAACCTTTTCTTCTTGAAAGCGAATCTGCAGTAAGTGTGATGAAGTGATGAGAAAGCCAATACACAGGAGCCTTTCTGCAGAACACAGAACGCAGGTAACAAAGACTCATTTGTGCACACATGTACTAATTGGCTAGTTTAGCTCCACCGCTCCCATCTCACCCACAGCCCCTATGCAAAAGGCCCACTTGAGAACGCATTTAAACCCTGGCCAACATTGCAGCACACTTTAATTACACAGAGTGAAAAAATCCTCTCATTGCAAGACCCATACCCAGGGTATTAAACGTCATTTAATTTCCCCATGTTTGACATTTGCTTTTGTAGGGAGGGCTAGCTCACGGCTAAATCTCACTTATGTGTTCAAAATAGAATGCAACTGGTGAATGGACCTGAGCCCACTCTGCTCAAGGGCAAGTATTCCCTTCCTATGGGATGTCTGTGAGAGTTACATGGGTCATATTAGGGTTTTCTCCATTTGATTAAATTTCACTCGTAAGACCCCAAAAAAGTATAATACTGACTTTATTTGTAGGATGCAGAAAATGCCAGAGCTGCTGCCATCACTGCCACTGAAGTGTCCCTGGTAAAATCAGTAGAGTCATTCCAGCTTTACAGTGGAGTGAAAATACAGCAAAAAGCCTGACATTGTGAGTTTTACGCAAAATAAGCTTTTAGTACAAGATAAAATGATCCCAGAAACAATCTGGTTGTCCCTCCACTTGCAGTACATTGATTTTATCTAACTACCTTGGATATGTATAGGAAGGGTATAAAGCAACAAATCATCTCCAGCCTTAAGGAAGTTTATAGAATTCCCAATGTTGTTTTATCCTTTTTCTGGATTTTATATAAAAATATTTCTAATTCTAGGTGCTAATCTGGTCAGTCTTTTCCCATTTATAGTCTGCTTATCCTCAACTCCATTCCTATTATATAGCATATTTAGCTGATGATTTTGAAGTTGGTTTCTTAGGAAGAAATCTCATGTTAGAAAATGAGAACATCTTAAAGGGCTTTCTGTCCTGCATGTTTTTGTTTTTTATTTAATTTTATTATACCCTTTTTGCTTCTTTATTATGCAGCAATGTGGACCTACATTCTGTGTTCCCTTAAAACAGAACTTAATTAGGAAACATGCTTCTAAGAATGTTGGGAGATTTTTTATTTATAAAAGCAGTCAAGAGAGCGAGACATTTTTTATTTCCTCTCCACACTTACCATTTTTCATGGTGTTCATTAGCGTGGACACAGAGATTCTGCAACATTACATATCTTGTTTCTGTTTGGGATCTGTTGAAAGAAAAAAATAAAAAACAAATGTTGTGAGAGGGACTTCTAACAACTTGAAAAACAGGTCACAAAACTCATTAATTTGCTAACCATTATGCCAGTCACAAAGCTGTTGTAATGTAAATGTTAAAATCCTGTAATTCAGTTAAGAAGATTAGGAGATTTTATGACTTAATGTTTGTGAAACACAGCAATTCACCTTTGTCAGATAATAGAAAAAAGTTATGGAAAGCAACTATCCTTTTTATTCAAATACAAGACGACAAGGTTTTTTTCCCCCCAGTCAGTCTAGGGGAAAAAGTCCCTCATCTTATATTCCATACAAGGAAACCTCACTAAATATGCTATCATTAAACTGCTGCCAAAAGCAGTATGTGCTCACTAATGGAAACCAACAATGAAAGCTGATTCTATGCAGCCAATGTAGGCTATGACCATATTGGACAGACATATGGATGGGAACCTGCCACTTTTTTATATATAATATATTTCATGTTCCAAGTCAAATTAGCTAAATCAGTTTCAAATCGTATCGATTGAGCAGAACACAATCATTCCAAAAACCATATTGATTGAGCAGGCAGAACTCCATCATTCTAAACACCATGTATGGAGCTACAACCAGCAAGCATCCTCTGTCCCAGCCTCTCACCCTGGGACTTCAGATACTCCCAACACTTGATCTTAGCCCACACGAGGCCAATGGGAAACTTTTCTTTTTGTAAAAATATATGTCTATATAGATGTAGATAGACAGATCTATATCTATCTATCTATATCTATATAGATATATACAAAGGTTGTATATGTATACACCTTCTAGTCACTGTTCATTACCTCTTAACCTATCAGAGGAAAACCCACGCACCTATTACAATATACACACCCATGGAATGGCGCTCCTGTGCACGTATCTGGAAGGCACCGTCCCCCTCAGACCCCCTGTCCCTTAGTCCTGTCCCCGAATACAGGGTTTAAAACTCAGTTCATTCACTGTCACTTCTTCTGGAGGACCCACTGCTGCTGTCCTCATCTCTGTCTTCTGACCCGGTTGCCTCAACGTCGTCTTCACTGTCTCTGTCTGTTTCCCCACTGGGGGGGCAGTCTTGAAAGATCCTGTGCCAAGTGTCCCTCTGCCAGGTGAAGCGCTCCTGATGCAGGACACAAACTGATCAAAGCAGGCCAATGGGTTCCCCTGGTGTTTAGTCAGGTGCCTGTATAATGCCGCCTCTCAACAGCTCTGACCCCTGTCACTGCTTCACAGAGACATTTTACCATTTTCCACACCTCCTTGGCGTACAAGGAGAGCCATAGGAGGTAGTTGATAGTCTGTGGTGCCTTGGCAGATTGCCCATACGCAACTCGGTCTCCCTGGTTGCCCCTCTCTATGTCTCCAGGCCCTAACTGAGAGAGCTCAGTAAGCTATCAGCCAAGGATAAGTTAATGCTGTCCATATTATAAGATATATGGTAATACCCATTGTATGCAGTCCTCCTCAGTGCCAACTCTTTTTCAGTCATGGTGAGCCACCACGCTGTATACATTTCAACTTCTTCACCTCCACATCTAAGGTATGCCTTTCTTTCCCATTTGCAACCATCTATATCATGCATAGTCTGTGGCTTCTTGTGGGCTAAGATCAAGTGGAGGCATCTGCATCCCAAGACCTCTGGGCTTGGCCCTGCTCATAGGTTGCCTGCCAATGGATTTGGAAGTATCTGAAGTCCCAGGGTGAGAATCTGGGATGGAGGATGCTCACCAGTTGTAGTGCCATATGTGATGTTTAGAATGATTGAATTCTGCCTGCTCAATCAATATAGTTTTGGAAGTTCTGCTCAACTGATATGATTTGGAACTGATTTGACCTGGAACACAAAAAAGATTAATAAAAAAAAAGTTTGTATTATACACAAGTAGATATAAAAGTGCTGCTTAAAAGTGTGTTAATGGAGTACCTGTGCTAAAGATTACAGCAGTTCCAAAACAGAAAAAATGCAGCAATTCTGCTTGAACTAAGTCTATGTGTATCTGTAGTAACTGTATGTAAATTACTGCAGGTATCTTTATTTCAAGGGGTTTTCAAATTTACCCCTCACTTCCATGTGCTCAGGGAGAGCAGAGCCAGACAGGAAGGAGAGGAGGGAATGGGCTGCTAAGAGAAGAAGTTGGGGCAGGGGGAGAGGGCAAGGGGGCTACCTGATCCATCAGATTTATTTTCTTTGCTATAGCAGTGGGAGGAGCACAAATTCAAGGCAAACCTCCAATAACAGATTCTGTACCTGGAAAACTATAACAAATTTTTAAATGTTCCATATATCAAATCTAATTATAATAGAATCATAGAAAATTAGAGTTGGAAGGGACCTCAGGAGGTCATCTAGTCCAACCCCCTGCTCAAAGCAGGACCATCGCCAACGATAACATCCCAGCCAAGGCTTTGTCTAGCCAGGTCTTAAAAACCTGGGGGCTTGTCCTATATTCAGGGTGTCTTATATTATGGGGGTTTGTCTTATATTTAGAGTGTCGTATATGTGAGTAAATACAGTAAAACCTACCATTTTCTGTAGTTTTCCTCAGAAACAAGCACCTGCAAATGTGATTGGAAATATTCACTAGGCCTCCATGCACCATAGGTATATCATTTATTCTTTTACTACTTTCAAATCTCTCCAATTACTTGCTTTAAAAAATCATGTAAACAAAGAGATCAGATGGCATCACCAGTAACAACAAACCTACCAGGCCCTATAATTTACTGTGCATGAAACATGAGATATGTATCCCAGAGGTCACTAATGAACACTTAAGACAACCTCATACAACAGTGGGAAATTTTTGTCCATGGCATGCTTTAAAAATGCAAAATAATGTTTTTATTTCTGTATCTAGAACAAATTTATTTAAATATTTAAATCTATGTCAAAATATCACATGTACTTGTTCAAATAATAAAAATTATTAGACGTCTGAAGAATCTTGTGATAGAATTATTTGAAGTATCTTTATATTTGACTAAGTAGGATTCTGGCTTAATTTTTAAATTAGAAATAAAAATGCATTCTGTTTCAGATCATCCTTCTTTGGATAATGTTACCTGAGCCATTTATATGCATTTACTCACATATTTTTTCAACTGTTTTATTCTTATATCCTAAAATTAACAGTAGTTTTGCCTTCTCAGCAGCAAAGAGGGGTAGTCATTTCTCAACAAAATGATTGCCCCCAGTAAAATAAATATGCTTCCACAAAGAATAACTAGCTCCCCGACCCAATGAAATCATCAGGCACTATTAGCTGTATCCAGGCTAATAAAAACTGACTTCAACCATGAAACAAAAATCTTCCCATATACACAATCTAAAATCGGTATATTTGAGAGCTTTTGAGAGCATCCTGAAATCAGACAAGGGTATAGATCAGAACAATTTGTGAAGTCTACCAGACACCTAATACTGCTGTTTCAGATTATGACACAGGGTCACATGCTCCAAGTTAAATTAAGCCTCTTCACTGTAGGTCACCGTTTGTTAACATGTATATTATCTGAATTAGCAAAATAAGAAAATCTCCACCAGTATTAAGCCTTCAGAAATAATGGAGAACCTGGTCCAGTCTCATAAAGCAAAGTAGCATCCTTATTCCTTTCATAACATTATTGATTAAACTTAACTATTAAATCCTGCTGATTACACCAGTAAAGTGTCCTGATAATTAAAAATGAGGATATTTTGAAAACCAATGTGCTAAGAGCAAGAAAAGAATAATGCAGGTGATTTGAGTGGAAAGGAATCACTAATACATAGCAGGTTTAAAACAGGTCTGAAATATAGTTGTTTATCCCTTTCAAAAGAAACGTCATTAATGTGTTTCAACAAAAGGTTAGTAATTCTGTGTCTCTCTTTTTAACTACCAGGTATGTGTAATTTAGCTGCTCAGAACATGCACACTGAGATGCATCTCAGTAGAGCCAATGATAATTTCATCATGCTACAGTTGCTGTTTGTATATAGGAAAATCTAATGCTAATAACAAATATTCTCTCCAATTAGAATACAATTAGACACTGATGCCTGCGATCAATCTCCAGAGAAACAAAATAGCATGAGTCAAAATGAAGATCCCCTGTTTTCAAATTTACAGGAAGCTCACAAAAAGTTTCACACGCATATTACTTCAGAAACAATGTGCTACTTATTCTTCCTAGTAATGATATTTTACATAGCATTCTGGGATCAAAATGTAATTTCAACAATAATATATTTTCTGACATCCTCCAAGGAAAAATTACTAGTTTCTTCCCTCTAAAAGGATTTAGATGGAATAACATCTGTGTTGAGATTATTGTGAATATGTTAAACTGACAGCAAGTCTCTAAGGGGCACTGCTCATTAATGTTCTGTGCATAAAATTAAAACTTGAAATATATTTTTCAAGCCATTTTGAATCATTTAAGCAATTCTCATGCAAAGAAACTATTGTGCTGCAATAATATATTTGGAGAGCAGAATATGAAAGCTATTAAAATGTCCTAGACCCCCTGCCTTTCACACAAAAAAATAGCAAAAAGGTGACTCTTTCCTGGTTTGAAACATGCAGCATGTGAGCCATACAAAAATAATACTCTGAAGGAGCACTAAGCCTTTTATTTCAACCCATATAATCCAACACATTCAACATTATCTCTTCTCACTATACCTTTATTTCATGCATTTACGCCTAGATACTTAAGTATATGCAAAGGTAAAATTCTGGTAAGCCTTGTATATAGTCATCTAAAAGTAATTCCCTACCCAAACAAGGCTCGCTCTTTGTAGCAGGGGCTCGTTCAGAGATAGCAGTTATGTATCAAGAGTAACGCTCTCACGTGATACACAATCTAAATTGGCACTAGCCTTATAGGCTGCTGGTTATGCTGCTGGCAGAAATTATGTTCTTTGGGGTGCCATGCGTAGACATTCTGCCTTGCTGCCAGCTAGAATATATGTGCATGTTCATTTAGGGAGAAGGACTGGGGTACCTCAGGCAATTGTATAGTTTGGACAGAATCATGGATGATTCTGGGATCTCTGAAACCTCAAAGGAAATTGGAAAAGTTATTGAAAAATGTCCAAATTCAATTAGCAATTATTCAGTCTTTTGCAGCATGGAAGCAAGGCTGCTGCTGTCAGTGTCATTTTACAGACAGAAAAAGAACAGTAAGTCATCGAGACCGTGTTCGAAAGCCAATGGAATCATTACAGTCACATTCAGATGGTGACAGTGCCAAGTGTTAACATCAACGATAATGGTTCCAACGATGCAATTGGGGTCCATTGTTAAATGGATAGTCAGGAGTTTTAATTAACGTGTGTTTTACATGATAGACTTCAGCAGCACTTTCTTGGAGTGCCGCCACTGTCTATAGAGTCAAATGGAATTTGTTTACTTAAAAGAAAATCATAGTGATCATAACACAGTATTCTACCACTTATGCTGCCTACGTTTGAAACAACAATGTGGAAATATTAATGCAGCCAGCTGAAGTTATGTTCACTGGGTCTTCTATTAGGCTACCACACTGTTGCTGCCACAAATAATATCAGAGTACCAGGGACAGAACTGACAGGGGTAAACTGCAATTGCAATCACATTCACCCAAAAAGTAGATACTTAAACATGAACTTGGGGGGCCAAGATAACTGGATTGATTTCTCAGAAGTTTTGAGCAACTACAGTTGATCCTGGCTGACTGATATCTGAAAATAAAGCCACTTTCTTGGGTGCCTGTGCAGACATGAGTTTTAAATATTGCCCTTCAAATATAAAAATGCAGCACCTCTAAATCGTTATTAGCTGTATTCAGAAAGAATTATATGTATGTCCCAGCTCTTTGAAGAAAACACATTTATGGAATAACAGGCTTTCAGATTTCAAAAGTGTGATTTAAATACAAATACACAATTCAAGGTTTTTTCCTATAGACAAATGCTTCCTTTCTTCTGAATCTCCTTGACCAGTGAGGTGCCATATATTTTCATTTTCAGGATTTTGTTCACATCATATATGTGAGGTAGCATAGTGTGTCATGAAATAAATGCAGTTTTGGCATTAATTATCACGGGGGTGGATTGTCTCTAAACCAGCTTTATACTGCTTCAATCCTACATCTGCCAAGGGTTGAAAGAGTCTTCAGAATGAACATATTGCCTGGCAGCTCCCTTACCTAGTGCTAGGTGAAACAGTTTCATATGGCGCTGTTTTTCACACTATTGGTCCCCTGAAAGCACTCTACAGCCATGCCATGGCACACACATGTGACAAATTAACCCTTATCAGATAAGGTATCAGATGACGACACTTCACTTCACAGCACCTTAGGGAACTTGTGTTCCCTAAAGTTAATTTGTCCTGTGTTTGAGGCTGGGCTGACACAGCCCAACCCTGCCTCTGGGCTGTCAGCGGGGAGTGGGGGAGAGAAGGGGAGTAAGCTGCTGGCTGGGGGTTTGCCTGGCTTGAGTTGGAGGGGGCTGTGGGTGGAGCCCGCCCCCCACCCCAGTCCAGCTGGGCAAACCCCAGATAAAAGCGAGGATTAAAGCCAGGTCTCCCCTGGGCTGGGCAAGAGCTCTAACCATGCAGCTACTGGAGTAAAGGAGTGAGCCAGAACTGGCCCCTGTTTCACTCATGTATTTTGTAGGAGTCAATAATACCTAGCAGGCCACACAGTGCACACGTGGTAGCTAGAGAAGATCATGACCGGGTTCAGTCAGAAACTAAGTATCTAGCAGTTCAGAAACACTGCTAGGATTTTAGTGTTTTGGGGCATGCCCAAAAGTATGACGGTAAGCATTTATAGAACTGTATGTTAAAAAGATTGAGTGCCTGTACCTAGGTGAGAGCAGTTTTTGAAGATCTACATTTTGGAGTTGGAGAATGGACATGTATAGATGCTTGCACACACAGGGAAAAAACCCAGCGTTTTAAGCATGCACTCCCACGCCAAGCCCAGCGCGTGCCCAGAAGAGGCATTACATTAGTTGGACCTGGTTTGCTCAGCATCTGTATAGATCAAGTGCTTTAGGGGGGCTTTTTTGGCACTTTTATGTAATAGCTGATTGAATCAGCTTTAGATAAAAGTACCAAAAAGCCCCACTGAACCACCCAATCTATAAATGCTGCAAAGCTGGGTCAACTGCTGCTTCTGGTAAAATATGTTTTGGGTTTTTTTCCATGGCTATCAGTGCCCTTGTGATAAATAACAATTTAAAGCCCATTACTCATTTTTCTATGAAAAAATAAAACCTAAGGTAAAAACTTCAATAGCAAGTAAAAACCTTTGGTCATTATTCCCCTGAATCACACGTGTGATTTTGTGAATGGGTAAATTTTTCAATGCATCTGTTCATGTATTCGAATTCCACTTCATTTCAGCCTCTTTTTCAGCTTGTTTTAGGACAATAAAATAGTATTTCTTACATGTAGCTATAACAGATAAGCAGTCATGCTTTACTTTGCATCTGTATTTTCATATCTGAAAACATGACAATGAGTAAACTTTTTTAAGCGTGATTGGAGATTCAGCTGATTTAATTGCTGGTGTAATTGATAATTAGACCCAGTGTAGATTAAAGCACCTAACTGCAAGTGGAATATTCTCTAGTAAACTGTTGTTTGCAGTTAAAAACCCAGAAAAGCAGTATTATTTGGTATTTTAGGAGTAGGGTGTTAATTTTGGGGGGATTTTCTGTTAAACAAATGGAAGACCATTAGTACATTTAAAATTACTACTGAAAGTGTTTACAGTCTTTTGGAATTCAAGTATTTAGGGCCTTTTGAATCTTAGCTCTAGGAAATGAAAAAAGGCTATGAGCTAAACATTTCAATATGCTGTCCCTTAATGGTAAATTTAATTCAAAACTTCACTGCATTCATTTTATAGCAAGGGCAATAATTGTCTCCTAGTGTGAAAAAGCCGCATTAGCTATTAACAGTTTGTTACACAAAATAGTTGTCAGAAAAAATAGGGAAAAAAAACTCTTTAAACCCATAACTGGAAAGAGCTAGTTGGTTTCACTTGTTGTCGAGCTGTTTTATAAAAGCAACTGCAAGAAGAAAAACTACTGAGAAGTTGATGGAGGGCCAAAAATATTAATATACTGGAACACAGTGAACTTTTTACAAGCTGTAAATATTTTTTTGGGTTCCCACATATAACCATAAAGTATGTTGAGTCCTTTCTTTGTCAAGCCTTCCACTATTAGTGTGCAGTCTGTGATGAATAACATCTACCCAAAAAAAATTAGAAAGTCATGGCGTGTGTCAGAAGGCCCGCACATTTCCTGTTGAAGCTACCAGAAGGAAAATCATTTTAGTAAATACCAGGAGACTCTAGGAAGAGCAGAGGGGTAAAATTAAAAATTCAAGAAAACAGGAAACAGCAAATGGGATTAACTTGGTTTCTGAACCTTGGACAGACTAGCAAGTTGATTCCTACCGGGATGAAAGAAGAGCGTTAGTGGAAGAAATCTGTTCATGCAACAGAACAAAAACTACCATGTCGTTCTCGGAGGTTCTTCGCCGTTCTCCAGGTGCCTTGCTTAGGTTTCAGTGGACTCTTCAGAGATAAGAGCATGGAGAGGTTTCTGCTTTTTGCTTCCTATTAAAAAAGCAGCTGGTTAGAGTTAACCCAACGCTGAGTTTGCCGCAGCACTCCTTCCCGATACGATAAAGCTCATGAAGGCCCCGGGCAAAACATCAACCTTCCATCCCGTTGATTTGAGCACATTTTGTTAGGGGAAGATTTTTTTTCCCACTTTTTTCCTCAGAAATCCCAGCCGCATCATATCAGAGAGGCTCTTCCCTTGCTTGGGAGGCAGCAGAGAGTCAAGGAACATGGGGGACAATTAGCTGCTTGTCTGAAGGGCACGGGCTAGCGTGGCCAGAGAGACTAGATTTCCTCAGGGAGGAGCGGGGGGTTGACCAGAAACAAGCAGGTCTGAAGGATGAGGATAAACTCCCTTCTTCTCTCGCAGCTCAAGAGGGGTCTCTTCCTTGGAGCTGGGAGTCGAGGTCTTGCTAACTGGAGGGCTGAGAAGAGACCCAGGGCAGCACAGAAGGGACAGGCCTCTCTCCGACCAGCCTTCGCTGCACCCCTTCCCCCGGGCCTCCCGCATTTGCCCGATGCCCTGTGAGGCACCAGAGGCTCCGCCCAGGCCTTTGTCACACAGCCGTTGCCTAGGAACGCCCGGGCGGGGTCCGGCTGGCTCGGACCCGGAGCAGCTGCTGCAGCCCCGGCGCGGCCGCGGGGGGCACAGAGCAGGTGGAGGTGGGGGGTGAGGGATGGCACAAAAAGGCTCCAGCCCGACCCAGCAGCGCAGCCCTGTGGAGCAGGATCAGATCTGGTAATGGCCTCCAGAGCCAGCTCATCCGGGGCCTTTGGGGTGTCAGAGCTGGGGCCCACTGGGCCCCGCTCCACAGCAGTCCCCGCACCTCCCCACTTCAGCAGCTGCGAGATCCCCCAGACACAACAGGGCCCACCAGGAACAAGGCGGGCATGCAGGAGTGGCATCAGAAACCCTGAGCCGAGGAGAAACGAAGCTGGTCTGCCACCAGGTTCCCTTCCTCACCTGTCCCCCCTCTTCATACCCCCTGGGCACCCTCATTTTTATCAGGGAAGACAAGTGGAGCCTCAAGACCAGAAGAGAATAGCAAGGAAAGTCTCCTAAGGTGGGAGAAACAGAGATGAGAAAGAAAGAAAATAGCAAGAAAGGAAATAGTTCATGTAATAAAGCATTGTGTTATGTAATAATACACACGTGAGGAAAAAAAGTATGAGCTTCTAGTCTAACTCACCACAGTTTTAAATCTTCCAGTCACTTTCCCTGGGACATAGTTTTCCCCACACTATCGCTCTTTGTATTTCTGTGTCGCGTTACATCAGCTGTTCTCAACTTCCGTCAACTCCAGAGACCCCTTGGTAGGTTCAAGGCATCCCTTGAGCAATGCCAGCTCTCAGCATTCACTTGGTTTTCGACTGCCAGAAAATCCTGGAGCAGTTCTTCTCTTGCAAACAGCTCACAACTCATCAGATTCCTACTGGAAATCTCTGCGAGTGTGTCGTGTGGATCATGTTTGCACACCTATGAGTGCTAACATCCCAGGGCACCCTTGACAGGTTCTCAAAGCAGCCCTGGTTGAGAATCACTAACTCCGATTCTCAATGCAAGTATTTTCAGTTAACCTCATCATAAGAAAGCATGAAGCAGGTCTGTTTTCATTAGCTGTTTTCATTACCGATTACTGACTGCTATTTAACAAAATCAGCCATTTAATTGATTTTGGAGTCTGAACTATTTCTAGAGGTGTGTCATAGCAAACGCAATGCCATCCGATCCTGAACTCTAAATATAAACATAGTTGGGAAGGAGTATATTCAGAATTACTGCTTCATTTCCATCAAAACAGAAAATATTTTCCCCAGGCCTCTTCAGCCTTTATGTACTAACATAGAAATGAGCTTGCTACTCTGAGGGAGAGGCCTACCCTTTTGCAGTTTATAATTTTTCCAGCAGACTAGTTCATTTTGTGACTTTAGTTTGTTACTTGAATGCAAGCACTGAAGGTCTTTTCAGTCATTTTTTTGTTCGTTCCAGGAAAAGCTACGTTCACAAAGAACAAGAGGCTGCGAGGAAATGGGCCAACATATGGGGGTTTTTAGCGACATCTCCTGAGGAGGTAACACTGAATTCTATATAGTACCTGTACAAATTTGACTTGCATAGTGTACCCAGAATAGTTAGGTACAGCTTTTAATTAAGCTGTTCCAGTGCAGAGCCACTATTATTGAAAGCTTAGCAATATGTAACCTAGACAGGCAACTTCGGTCATCTCTACCAGGCAAAATGATTGGAGCACAAAAGAGTTGAAGAGTGCTTATAACACTCCTACATGTAGGGCTCCAAGTTAGTAAATGAAATTCTTCTAAGGTGATTTAACATTTTTTTTTCAGAGCTGCTTTTGGAATAAAATGACAAGTTGTAATTTATATGCTCTACATATTAGAATGCATACGACTCCCAGGAGTGTTAGCAAGAATTAGATGCATGTTGACAGAATATTTCCCCTTTGTCTGTCCATATGGTAGTTTAAAAGTGGAGGGAAAAAAGGTTTTAGCTAATTAAATTTTCTGTATGGAAATTTACAACTTGCTAAAATACTTGGAAAGGGGCTATCCAGTCTGGGTGATAATTGCATTTTAGATGTGAAACATATAGAGGCCACGCTGTCCTGCTGCTGAACAACAGGACCAATGCTACCACTGATTTCAGTGGTAACCTTACCATTGATTCCAGTGAGACTTATGCACCTAACCTTTGGGACTTTTGAAAGTTCCAGTAGACAGCCAAGCACCTTGGAAAACTCTGGCCCACTGGACCCAAGTATCTCTGCTTTACAAACAAGGACAGAATTTGCTTACCAACCCTCCTGCCAGGCTCAGAGATCTGCTAATTACAAGTCCATTCTAAATTATTACCATCATTAAGTCTCATGCCATAAAGAAATTACTGTAAACGAATAAGGTATCCAGGTTGTAGCCATATTGGTCTAGAGGCAAAAGAAATCAGAACTTATGGTAGAGGTGGTATCTTTTATTAGACCAACTAGATTTTTGCCAAAAAAATTCTTTAATTAAGTGAAGAATATTTTTGGCAAAAATCTAATTGGTCTAATAAAAGATGTAACCTCCACCATGAGTTCTGATTCCTGTAAATGAATAATACAGATATTTGGCACGATTATGATTATTCAGTTTGCTATCATATAAGTCATGTTTCCAGGACTTCTGGACTTTGGGGTGAGAGTTGGAGGCACTCAGAAAGATTCAGCCCCTACTCCTGAATTCAGAATTAAATGAGGCTGAGAAGTCCATTAGAACAACTTCCAAAGCTATACAATAAATTGTCCTGTATCCGGTTGCCTAGAACAGGGTGCTTAGAAACCACAGGTATAGATATCGGAGATTAAAACATTTCTTTGGCTGAAGTGTCCATTTCTTTTATAATGTTGATATTCTATTTTAGTTGATCAAAAATGGAAAGAAAGAACCCTCTAAACCTAAGATTGAACTTCCAGAACATTTACAGATCCGACCTTTGACACCAATGGAAAAATATATTAAGGTTAGCAAATTAGATTTTAAAACTGCTATACAGTGAAATCTGTCTTAAGCAGCCACCCAAGCACTAAAAGTCAGTTGTCTAGTAGAAGTGGGCCTTTAACTAAAGGTCAGACTAAATTATACTGGAAACCTTAGGGATACTTTAAAAGGGTTCATTTAAGACAGGAACTCGCCCTTTGGATGTGGTTTTTGGTGAAGGTTTCACTGCACAACAATCAACTTCTACCATAAAGCAGCTCCTTCGTAGATTTGTGCATAACAGATTATTTCTCTAATGCATGCATGCACGGGCCCGTCAGCATTCATAAAGCAGGCTGTGAAAATTGTCCCTTCCCTGACTGGGAAGACAGAGAGATACGCCCCATCTTTCAAGATATATCAAACCCTGCTTTTTAACTTTCATTTTTCAGCTTCCTCAGTATAGCTGAATGTTCCTCTATTTTTATTCAAGCAAGTCACTTTTTGCTGCAGTTTGTTTTAAACCCTGTCAATAGCAGAAATTAGACTGGCCTAATCAGTGAAACAAATTCTAGTATATGATTCATAATGATTGGGTTTTATAGCGTACGTTTTATACTCATGCTTCAACGTCAGCGTGATTTATGTACACAGCCAGATCAGAAGGTGGAAATCTGGTGCATTACTTAATTCACAATTGTACTTTGCTGGAACTCCACTGGATACCTTTTCACCACGGACACTTTACCCCTGGGAAAGATGCATAATCACAAGTGGAAAGTAAAGTGAAGTTCATGTGATTGCCAACAGAAGGGTGAATAGTCCATGAGATAACAGTGACCTTTTCCCACATAGTCAGATTGGAAACTCCTACCTTTTTGTGCGAAATTTCTTTTTGAAAGGACTTTGCAAAAGCCACAAAAGGAAAAGCCATTACTGAGATCATAAGAACTGAAAATTAAAAGTAAAAGCTGGTGCTACATATTGAAACTGAAAAAGTGCTGCAATTTCTGCTGTTAGAGCTTCACATCTTTGTCATAATTCCAGGTTTCCAGCCAGTCATTCTTACCTCTCACGGCCAGGTTTGTGCTTGCACACTCACAGTACAAATCAGACAGCTGGTCATCAGTGCCAGATTACCATGTGCAACCCGTTGTGAGTGCACTGAAAAAGAGTGAAAGCTTCAGATTGGATCATTAAAATATACACTGGCCAAGGGAAGCAAGAGTTCGCTGTGGATCTGTCCTACAGTTTGTCTTTTAAAGACCTATAAAAATGTTTTTCAACCCATAGTTTGAGGTTACAACATTCACTCTTTCCCATGGGAATGAACCATAACATCTCATCCTCCAGGTGGGTTAGATTCCTAATCCCTTGTGCTCACCCCTTCCTCCAGAGTATAGGAGGGGCATGGCTTTCTTCCAGTATCCTGCTCAGTGGGTGGCTCTTGTGGCAAGGAAAGTTCTCTCTTCAGAGGAAGTGCTCCACCTAAATATCATAAACATTTTCCCTTGTTGGCCGGGGAACAAAGCGAAACAGCTCTGGCAAAAGAACTGAAACATTGTTCTCCTGCTCTGTATCTCTTTACTGAGTAAGTCCCCAGATGCTAAAGTGATACAACAGAGAGCACTTTTAATGTGCCCAATTGAGATGATTCAGCCAAAGCAAGCACAGCAGTCAGTGCACAGAGGCTGTTGGCTTTTGTTTGGTTTCCTTTTCAGCCTGTTTAATGGCTGATTAACTTGATGCTTAACCATTTTTTTAGTAGAAAGGGACTGGAAAGGATAAATGAGTTTGTACACAGGAGCCAGCTTGGTCACCAGTATCTTTAGTGTGTGGCCTTAGAGCTGCTGTTACTTAGCGATGTAACCACCAATTTGCCCAGTGCAAAAGTGCCTTCTTCCTTTGTTTCCAAATGTTAACTAGCCTAGGAATGATTAATATATGAGAAGAGGGAGACAGCTGAAGCTTATATGTGGGCTTATATGCTGTTCCTAATAATGAAATCAAGCAAAGCCCCTAGAGATTTATTAATCAAAGATAAGGATGAGAAGATAGAATTCAAGTTGTATTAAACATCTTTGTCTCTTGCCAAGTTATGTTAATACCAGTTTTCACATTCTTCCTCTTTCCATTACCAGTGGAGGAAAAAACAGCCTTCAAATCATAATGTATGTAGATAAGTACTAAGGATCTAAAGATGAACAGAACACTGGCCTTTTACTAACTGATTAACAGGGATCCTGGTTTTCTCTGATTTAAAAAAATCCCCAATTTTTGGTTAAAAAAAGTACCTCAAATCCACATTTTTCCATGATTTAAATGAAACCCCCTAATAGATAGATAGATAGATAGATAGATAGATAGATAGTGATGTTTCATTTTAATCATGGAAAAATGTAGATTTGGGGTTACCTTTTTTTTTTAACCAAAAATTGGGGATTTTTTTTTAAATTAGAGAAAACCAGGATCCCTGCCAATTAACCTCTTGTTTCTACATGGCTTTGTTTTCTTCCACACCTGCTTATTTAAATATAGCAGGGGTTTTAGCTGTTAGGCAAGACAAATTTGGCTCTGCTATTAAAATGTTCTCATCATCACTTGCCCTAGAAAGAATCAGCAACTTTCCTAAATGTATTTTCAGTGATAGCCTTTCTGTACTGTAAGGCTCAATCTTACAAGCTACTAGGCAACCTCAGGATGTCCTCAAGCCCCTTCAGTTTCCTTCTATTTCAGTGGAAGTTGAGAGCATTAGAAATCAAGCAGAAGGAGCCCCGAGTAAAGCAGTATCCAATAAATGAAATACCAAGCTTCAGAAGAACACCAGCATGCAATGAATTACCTTTGAACACTGGTTGTTTAAAACTAAGTTTTACCTTCTTTCAGTGCTGCAATACATTAAGGCATGTTGCACAGCAGCATCATAGAAATGAAAACCACTCAGTTAATAAATGTACTTGATGTCTTCTTATTCCAGACCTATCCATCTCCTCCAGTCCCTAAAACTACTCAGGGGTTTATTGGCTGGAGATCATCTGTGCCAGGCCTGAAACTTGAACATGGTTATCAAATCCGAAGCTGCAAAGGTGCCTTTCACAAGGATTTGCGGTGGCCAGATGGACCCTGTGATTGACATGAAGAAATAATGAATAAGCTTATTGATCCATTTGTTTTCTCAACCTAAGTTGAATATTCAATAGTACAAACAGCAGACTTTAAGTAGATAGTAAAGCATAAGTATTTACATGATATCAACAATATACTTGGCAAGATGTGAGAAATTTAGTTTAGCATATCAGTTGTTCATGTTTTGTTGAAACCTGCAGTACACAACCTGTTAGTGCTGCTTAGGTTTTACTCAGAAAAACTGCTGTTAAGGCCAATGGACAAATACAGTTCCTCTTAAAATTAGTAAGAGTGTGATTTGAATCCCATTCCTCTCCTCATACCCCCGTAAGAAAATATTTTTGTAGAATAGCGAGTGCATGTACCTGTAATATTTTCTCATATTGTGGCTCTCATTTCTTGTGCCTTATTTTGAAAGAATCATCAAGAAACGAAAAAAAAGAAGATCCAGGGAATTATAGGTCAATCAGTATGATGTCCATCCCTAGAAAGATCTTGGAGAAAATCATCAAGGGATCCATCGGCAACAGGTTAACAGAAGGTAACCTTCTGAGTGCCAGCCAACATGGCTTTGTTGCTGGAAGGTGTTGCCTGACCAACCTCATCTTCTTCTATGACCAGATGATACATTGCCTGGACAAAGGAGATGAGGTTGATGTCATACACCTGGATTTCAAGGAAGCCTTTTATTTGGTCTCCCATGATGTCCTTATGGTTAAGCTGGGGAACCGTGGCCTCAACCATCTCACAGTCTGATGGCTGGGGAACTAGCTCTGGGGTCAGACCCAAAGAGTACTAGTTGATGGGAGCAAATCAACATGGCACGAGGTGACCAGTGGTGTACCTCAGGGCTCAGTACTCAGGCCAGTACTCTTCAACATCTTCATTAATGACCTGGATTTGGCCATCAGATGTGGACTAGCAAAATTGGCAGACAACACTAAACTATGGGGGAAGGCAGTCACACTGGAAGACAGGCTGGTGATACAGACCCACCTGGACATGGTGGGTGGACCAAAACCTCATGACATTTAATGTAGAGAAGTGCAAGGTGCTCCACCTTGGGAGGAAAAACCAACATCATACTTATAGGCTCAGCAGTGCTTCACTCACTAGCACCAGGACCAAAAGAGACTTGGGGGTCTTGATTGACCACAAGATGAACATGAGCCACCAATGTGATGCCATGGCCAACAAAGCAAACCAAACACTGGCATGTATCCACGGATGCATCTCAAGCAGAACCAAGGACGTCATCCTCCCGCTCTATTTGGCCTTAGTGAGGCCGCAGATGGAGTACTGTGTCCAGTTTTGGGCCCCCCACTTCAGGAGGGACGTGGATAAGCTTGAGAGAGTCCAGAGGAGAGCCACTCATATGATCAAAGGCCAAGAGAGCAAACCTTATGAGGAGAGGCTGAGGGACGTGGGACTCTTCAGCCTGGAGAGAGATGGCTCAGGGGGAACTTTGGTGGCAGCCTATAAGTATATAAGGGGGGTCTGGGAGATACATTGGGACCAGGATCTGGGAGATGCATCAGGACCTGGGAGAACAGTTGTTCTCCAGGGCTCCCCAAAGGATAACAAAGTCTAGTGGCCACAAACTCCTAGAAGGCTGGCTTAGACTGGACATAAGGAAAAACTTTACAGTCTGAGTGTCCAGGGTCTGGAATAGACTCCCTGCCAGAGGTGATGCAAGCACATACTCTGGATTCATTCAAAAAGTGTTTGGACGCTTATCTTGCTGGGATCATTTGACCCCAGCAGACTTCCTGCCTATGGCAGGGGGCTGGATTCAATGATTCCACAAAGTCCCTTTCAACCCCTAATGTCTATGAAGTCTATCAAAGAAGCTTTCCCTGTCAAAGAACTTAGAAAGAGACATTTAGCAAGGATGCTATTAAAATGGTCTTTGTTATACCTAAGCCAAAGCAAACTGGAAATGTAGGCAAGTTAGATATATAACCAAGCTACAGTTTTTAGTCTAGTGGAAGGGTGCTTGTCCCCTACTACTGTGTCATCCAGCCTGCAGGACTCCCCATGAGTCTGTGGGGAGCCCCACAAGCTGTAGCCCTGTAGATCATGTATGCAGGACATGGCGAGGCCCAGTCCCAGCACACAGGACTGGGCAGGGGTGGCTTACAGCTACAGAACCTGATCCCAGCATGCAGAGCTGGTCAGGGTCCCAGGGCCCAATCCTGGTACACAGGGGGCATAGGACCTGATCACAATGCACAGGGACCAGCCAAGGCTGTACAGGGCCCAATCTGAGAGGTCAGGGCTGATCCTGGTGCACAGAGTCCGGTCTGGCCCAGGGACAAAGGGCCAAAAAGTTCTAGTGCACAGTGTGTACTTTACAGGTAGCTTGTGTAACAAAACATAGCTGTACAATTTAGTGCATCCCAGTTAATCTGCTCAATGAGCAAAAATAGTGCATACTAACAAAGTGTCAATATGAAGTATGAAACTTTACATTGTAATAATTTTATCTCTCTATGACTAGTCAAAACCTCTTAACAGTTTAACCAGCTTTGCTTTGTCAACCATATATGAATTTGGCCCACATTCACCCACCTGTGAAGACATCTACCGTTGTACATTTACTATATTTTGTATATAAGTAAACACAGTGCAACATGCTTCATCCAATGACTTTTCATTAATAGCAATCTAGTTTTTGTAAACATTGTGGGTAAAAGAAAAAAAAAGCAAACAGACCCATTAACAATGTCAATAGGTCATTATGTGACGCACTAGGGAGCCTTCAGGCTGCAAAGCTACAAACTCTGCTTCAAAATATTTGTCATACGGCATTTAGCAAGCTTGTATACTGTGTCCTATTTATCAGAAGGCACATTGATATCTCAACTACATAGTTCAGTTCAACTTAACAGGTGGAGGCTTCAAATTACAAGTATTTCAAAACTACATATTTACAAGTTTCTTGGCTCATTTATAATTTAGGTGGAAACTTGCATCCTCATGAAGTGTCTGATGCATCTGCATTAAAATCAACTGAAAGATTCCTATGGACTTCGTTAAGTACTGAGTCAGCCCTTCCACTGAGTCTCTGATAAATCTATGGAAAATATGTTGCTCCCACTGATCATATAAAATGTGGTATCACTGGCCTCCCACAGAAAGATTCCCCCTTGCTATAGGAATAACGGACTTTGTAGCAAGCATACTGCCTGTCGCGTTAGCAAATGGAGGTAAAGGGAAGTCACAGGGACGGATGAGCTGCTTTACTATTTCAGATGTTATGGGTTACACATTACCATGCTGGCTATTATTCTGTGGTTTTATTTCTGAAGTCAGTATCCTCTGTTCTCTCAAACACTGAGCTGCATACCAGTGCAAGTCTATTTTCTACTAAAGCAACATGCATCAAGACTAATGCAGCTATTGTGTGAGGTAGCTACCTAGACATCCCCACTGAGTAGGGTTCAGTCTTGCAGTAGCACTTCAGTACACATCACCCAACTGCAGGCTTGATAAAGGCCATTTGGAAGCAGAGGAAGAGCATTGCTTAAATTTAACAGCTATTTGCAGGTTTTTAACTTGTGAAGAGGTTGGAAATAAAAAAAGATTATTTGAAGAGGGAGAAAAAAGAACCTTCCGAGAAGCTGACATAGACATGTCCCCCCCCAGCCTTCCCAAAAAATCCTCTAATTTTAGCACTGCTGTAAGAATTCCACTGTATCTTGTAGCCAGTAATACCTGCTTCTTGAGTCAGCAACAAATCCTGAGCATACATGGCTGTAGGTCAACAGCTAGTGGGTTGTTAGTGGGTTCTTCTTCCAAAGAAGTGACTCACCATGATCAACACCCCAACTTTTTATTTTAAACATCTTACTCCAAAAGCCCATAAAATAGTATTTGACTTTCTCCAATCTTTTTATATAAATAAAGGATAGGTGGCTCACATTCCCTGGAAAGATTACCAAAAATAAGATTACCTTTCAGAAGTTACACCAGTCACTATTTTTAGGACAAAAATAAAGAACAGCTTAGAACCAGACTCTGAAAGTTAACTTTGCTACTGAATACAGTATTAAAAAAATATGGTACTCAATGAACATGCAGGGGCACACTAGAAGTGAGTGTTTTAAATCAGTGTCCTTTCCTTTCTTGTCATGGTTGAGCTCACGTTATTGTCAAAAAAGTAGTCTTTTTTGTTTAATTATTTTTGCATCAATAGTTCTTTAAGCTAAAGTCATATATCAAAATAATTTTACATTGCAATCTGCTTTAAGAAAAACAGACATAGTAGAAATGAGCCCATAATTTAACTGTCAGAACTGATTTAAAAAAATCATGCAGTCCATTTTTAAAGGTTAGGCCTCCAACCAAAAGAGAGATGTGAGACTTTATGAGTTCAAAGGAAAATCCATACTGCCAAAACTGGCACCTTGGTTCCTCTGCTTTTATACGAAGTGAAATCCAGATCCAAACCACTCCTGCTTTAATTTTGCAGAACCAAAACAGGGCTGATAATACTATATTCTGCAAAACCAAAATAAGTTTCCAGTTCAACAGGCCTCAACTGTAAATTTCTGAAGTTTTTTTTTGTTATCTAAAAAATTAACTCAGTACCAAAAATAAGTATTGTTGTTATGCTATTTTGCTACTTTTAAGAGGCCCCTAACTGCAGCAGATAAGTTAATGCAGTGCAACCTGTGATGTTAAAATATTTCTGTCTAGATTTGAGTTGTTTTTTCCTCATTTGAATTAGTGGGGGGTGGGGGGTTGATGGTAACTATAGAACATTTGAAAGTCTCACATTGTATCATACTGATTGCATCAATATTTTCAAGACTCCAATTTTGACCTTTTTATATTTAAGGAATTTCTGTCTCAATTGTGAATTAGTAGTAGAGAGAAGTAACCAGTCAACTGCCCCAACCGTGAATGCAAATGGATGGCACAGGGTTATTAAATTACTTTGTACTGTTTCAAACCTGACATTTAATCTATGGAAATTAACCTCTTTATTGGAGCCCAACTGGGCACATAAATGTCACTGCACACTGTAAAATATCACACCATTTCCAAGGTCAGGACAATGTTAGTAAACTCCATGTATATGCCAGGAAATACATCAAAACAATCAATGCCCAGGGTTTTTTCTTCTTTAAACGATTAAGGACAGAAATGCAACCAAAGCTAAGAGAGTAGTAATTGTGTATATATACCTCTTAGTTATACATTTTTATGAAAGCCAAAGCAAAATGTTATGTGTTTAAATATGTAGAAACCTAGTTTTTAGCCAAAAATTGAAAATAGGAGTATATAAAAATGTATACCTTTTTTCAATATTTAAATTACATTTAGTAAAGTTTCTCTCAAAGCCCTTGATTTTCTAACACAAATCACTCATATTAAAGTACTCATATTAGTCAAGTAATATATGTACTAGGCAACTGTCAGTGCTCTGGATCATGGTGTACATGTAAGAGGTCCAGTCAGATGCCTGATGAACCTGATCATGGCTGACAAACCGAATTCAAGAGTGACGCAGCTTGTTAGAACTTTTACAGATCCAGATGCTGTCTGAGTTGGAGTCCAGGTTTACAGCATACTGATGTCTTATTTCTCACTTTGCTTCCATCCTCTGGATCAAATCTACATCATGTTGAGTTGTACCCAATGCCAGATGTTGCCTCCACATCAGACAGAATCCTGCATGCTCCTCCCAGCTCTCTACATTGATGTTGAATGACTTCATATCAAGTAATGGATGTATCAGTTATTTTTTAGTTTGCTAACATGACAAACTGAGACAGAACAAAAACTTCTTCATGGTAAGGGTGGCCAAAATTTGAAATGGGCTTCCAAGGGAGGTTGTGCTCTCCCCTACCTTGGGGGTCTTTAAGAGACGGCTGGGTAGGTATCTGGCTGGGGTCATCTGGCCCCAGCACTCTTTCCTGCCTGGGTTGGACTTGATGATCTGTTGAGGTCCCTTCTGACCCTAGCATCTATGAATATTTTCATAGACCACTGAAGCCATCCTGGCCTTTGACCACTCCTTTTTGAGAAGTTAATTCTTTGTTAATAGAAGTATTCTTAAAAGCCATGGATGAAATCTTTGAAACGGCTTATGAGGATATTTGCTTTATTTGCATGTGCAATGAACATGGCCAGACATTCAGACAAACTGTGGACATAGCCAACTCTTATCATTTATAGATCTGTTAATTTTAAGTGCATGTACCCTATGGGTGTGTGTCCTCTAGACTGCAGTAAGACACACTGGGCACACGTACGTGTGAAATTAATTTGACTGAATAAACTCCAGCACAGTTTGCACTGGAGTTTATTGCTCCCAGGTGCTGCATTTATACATGTGCCCAGGACTGCAGCATGTTGAGCTGGGTTGGAGCAGCCCTGGCTGGCAGGGGAGCCGGGGTCAACCTGCCAACCCACGGCAACTCCAACCCAGCTCAATGTGTTGTGGAGGGTCTGGCTGGGACAAGCAGCCCCCCAGACTGAAGCACCCTTGTGCCCCAGCCAGCCCCAATAGCCCTCTACATGTGTTGCCGCACACTAAATAATGCCACTGTAAAATAGCACTTGTGTTGATAAATACTAATCTACAGTGGCATGTATTAGTTTACTGCAGTATAATAGGGTCACACGTGCGGACACTGAGACATTACTGTGAAGCTAATTAGGCAACTGCAGTAAACGTCTCACGTAGATGCTCCCACTGCGTATGTGCTTGCTTTTGGCTTAAGAACGACTACACAGCTTTTTGTTTATTTGGGGCTCTGCTATTATTTGGCTTAAAAAATTTCTATTGACACAAAATAAACTTGCCCACAAGCAATAATAGTTACTCTGTTTATAGGCCAAAAAAGGTAGGTGACAAAAGTGCCTTTTCCATTCACATGGAACAGAATTCATTTCTGCGCTGCTAAAATATGCATGCAAAGTCTACCTTCACACTTGCTACATAGGATTGCACTCACACAAGATGCTTTCTATGGGGCCGAGCCTGGAGGAGATAGTCATTTGTTTAAAAATGCCTTTGGTGTCTGGGGATAAAGATTTTTGATGAGATGAAAGTCAAGCAATGGCTCTGATTAAATAACACCACTGGAATTCCAGTCGCCAGGCGAGTGCTGTGGTGCATTTGGAGAGGCAAAATGATAAGCAACTGCAGCGTGTGCATAGCCGATTGATTTACTTGCTGTGCAAGGAGGACTCTTAATTAGAGGATAAATCTCACTGCTATCGTGTAACTGGCATTTCACTTTCTGGAAGGTTATACACTGTGGCTATCCTCTCACTGGGCAGCCCCTGCTGCCATGGCAGAGTGCCCTCATCTCTCCTGCCCTCATGGTCTTTCAGCTGCTGTTCCCAGCCTCCAAAACCTTCCAGATGTCAGGACTGAGCCCCCTGGCTAGATCTCAGGGGCGTTCCACATTCTCATGAAAGTTCAACATTTGTATAAAGAGAAAAACCCTCAGCTGCCCCTTGTGGACAATCCTCAGCAGCCCCATCACCCCTCCCTGGCTTAGCAGAGTACAGAGAAAGCACATACTTCTCTGGCAAGCCTAA
This sequence comes from Crocodylus siamensis, assembly GCF_052110815.1. Classification (NCBI taxonomy): domain Eukaryota; kingdom Metazoa; phylum Chordata; order Crocodylia; family Crocodylidae; genus Crocodylus; species Crocodylus siamensis. Next base: position 64,990,421 of record NC_143404.1, read on the forward strand.
GAGGATCGCTGGCAAACAGACAAGACAACCGTCTCCTGCCAGGCCCGCTCTTCGGAACAGAGGTTCTGATAGAAAGCCATCTTCCTTGGTTCTCGGCCCTCAGTCAGTCTACTCTCTCTCCCACAACAAGCCCCCAAATGAGACGCTCCTTTTTTTGCAGGCTCAGATGTCCCCCAGGCCAGGGCTGATTAGGTCCCTCCTGCAACCATTAACTCTTTCCTGACTTGTGTTATTTCTCCTTCCTGTGCCATACATATAAATATACATCCAATTACAGTGGGTATTTGACCAACTGAACGCATGTCAAAACACGGGCCTTGCTGTCATTAAATCAATTGTATTATAAACCCACTCTCTGTTGAGCTGGGGAACTGGGTAGTTTCCAAGTAGGCAAAACAGTCCCCCTTCAAGTCCCTCCTCAAGCTCATTTCTCATGAAGGCCTCCATGTGAGAAAGCAGCAGCAAAACAATAAGGGAAATAAATTTAAAGCAAAGCTAGAGATCTTGTGAAAACAAGGAAACTGCCAGGCTCTGTTTCTTGTTACGGCAGCAGTGGAAAATGCTTTGGGAAGGGTTATTATTTTGTTCAGATGGACTGGAGCTCATTTTGACATTAGGGCTTCTGGCTGCTCGCACAGGACTGAAGTTGTGCAGAGACAAGCTAAGAAATCAATCTTTCCTCTCTGTGGTGCTGCCGGATTCATTTCCATACTGTTTTCTAACGGGAAATTCTCTGGTAAAACCTGAACAGTTAGTGCTGGGTGTATTTCCACCTCACTGCACACCAGTTGACACTGCCGCCACTATAAAAATGACACCCTCTCCTCATGCTTCATTGAGCATGTGGAAATCCCGCAGAAAGCAACTCCATGTTGGTGGTGGTTCTCCAGCCACCCCCTTCATTTTCCATCACCTCGCACCAACATTACACACTTGCAACCCTTTTCCCTTCCACAGCACTGGCCCCCAGCACCTGGAGCTTAAGGACGGCTGCATCTGAGAGCAGAGGAATCTCAATGTGTGCCCAGGCAGTTGGCCCACCAGCTGCTCAGAGGAGGATGAGATGGGGTCGGACATTAAAATAAATGTGACAGTTTAATTTTAATGCCTAATCACTTAAGCAAATGCAGCTGTATGTACTACAAAGCATGTGATGCTCCAGCTAGGCACTTGATTCAGCATGCCCTTCCCTGGCATGCCTCACTACAGAAGGTTGTGAGCAAGTTAGTAGAAAGCAGCATGCTATGCCTGATCTGCAGTCTAAGATTTTCCAGTGCTTAGCACTGCAATTATTTTAAAATCATGGACTTGATCGCTCAGAAGTAGCCTAATACAACATTACCAAACTGTCCAAATATTCATCTTCTGTGTTTAAAATTACGCAAGTAGTTACAGCCCACAAGCTAATATTTGGTTGTGTATGTACATTTATAGATAAAAGCATCTGAAAATGTTGCCTCTGTTATAACCCTTATAACTGTATTTATTACTGAAATACGTAGCATAGGTTACTTTTTATGGAAAAATTGTGCTAGATATATAATAAAACAATATTAAATTTAATATTAAAATACATTAAAACATATTTTTAGATGGTACCTCCGTGAATAATAACATGTAATCATTTAAATGTATTACCTCTGACTAATATCATTGGAAACAAGAAGTTAGGCTACAGACAGAAAAAGAGAGATGGTTAGAAAAATCATTTTGTTTCAGGGATAATTGGCAAAAAAATGTAAATGTCTTGTTTAACTCAAAGATTTCCAAAAAATCCTCCATTTTCAACAAATTATGAAATAAAATCAGAGAAAATGAGGGTTGGAAGGGACTTCAGGAGGTCACACCTAGTCTACCCCGCTGCTCAAAGCAGGACCAGACCCAGCTAGATCATCCCAGCAAGTTGTTGTCTATCCAGGTCTTGAAAACCTCCAAGGATGAAGGCTGCTACCACTTCTCTGGGTAACCTGTTCCAGTGTTTTACTACTCTCCTAGTGAGAAAGTTTTTCCTAATATCTAACCTAAACTTCCCACACTGCAACTTGAGCCTATTGCTCCTTGTTCTGTCCTCTGCCGCCACTGAGAACAGTTTAGCTCCATCATCTTTCAACCCCCCCTCAGGTAGTTAAAGGCTGCTATTAAATCCCCTCTCAGTCTTCTCTTCTCTAGGCTAAATCAGCCCAGTTCCCTCAGCCTCTCTTCACAAGTCATGTCCCCCAGCTCCCAAACCATTATTGTTGCCCTCTGCTGGACCATCTCCGATTTGTCCACATCCTTTCTGTAGTGGGGCCCCAAAACTGGACAGAGTACTTCAGATGTGACCTCACTAGTGCTGAATAGAGGAGAATAATCACTTCCCTTGATCTGCTGGCAGCACTCCCACCAATGCAGCCCAGGATGCTGTTAGCCTTCTTGGCACACTGCTGGCTCATATTCAGCTTATTGTCCACTGTAACCCCCAGGTCCTTTTCTGCAGAGCTGCTGCCCAGCCACTCAACCCCCAGCCTGTACTGGTGCATGAGATTGCTCTGTCCTAAGTGCAGGACTCTGCATTTGTCCTTATTGAACCTCATGAGATTTCTTTTGGCCCAATCCTCCAGTTTGTCTAGGTCTCTCTGGGCATGTCTGCACATTCAGCAGACTGCGCAGTTGTTGCTGCAGTCATTTAGCATTTGCTTAAGCAAGTAGCAGTGAGTTGTATAAGGCCACACAGTAAATCAGTGATAAAACGGGGAATATAAACCAGGTGTTCTGGCTCACAGCTCACACTGAAAAACCATGTTTCCTTCTCTTTTGCTCATTCCCTGGACTCCATACAAAGGCCTGTTGATATAGCTCATTGCTACTGCACAGTAGCTGCTAAAAATAGCCATGTGGTATCAGGACTGTGCAGTAACACTGGTTACTGCGCAGTCATTTAGTACTTAAATAAGTACTAAATGACTGTGTAGTAACCAGCATACTGGGTAGTCCCAACACTGCCCAGCTTGAAAGACTATATTTCCTTCTCTTTTGCTCATTCCCTGGACTCCATAGCTACAGAGGTCTGTTGATATAGCTCATTGCTCCTGCATAGTAGCATCAGCAACAGGATTCGTGCCCGGCGACAAGCCACGGCAACATAGTGTCTTATGTAGACGTGCCATCTGAATTCAAACCCTATCCTCCAACGTATCTGCTACTGTCCCCAACTTGGTGTCATCTGCAAACTTGCTGAGGGTGCACCGCATTCCATCTTCCTGGTCGTTGATGAAGACATTGAACAAAACCGGCCCCAGGGCCAACCCATTTGATACCAGCTGCCAACTAGACATCAAAGCCATTGACTACTACTCTGATTCCAATGTTGCAGCCAGTTTTCTAACCACGTTACAGTATAGGAATATTTGTGCTTCATTTTGATGGCACTACCCCTGCAATTTCAAAAAGAAAAGATTTGAATTTTCCAATTGTTGCTGAAATTTTTCATTTCAAAACTTCACTAAAATAATACATTTCAATGTTTTCCTAACTTTTGCAATCCCTTTCTTAATGGTTTTCAATAGAAACAATGCCAACAGCTGCTTTAGATTATAGAGTATTAAATGCAACAGGGTACCACACAGAAAAGAACATACCAAATTTCTCTGAAAATTCCCCCAGCATCCTAAGCACTGTGAATAGAGATGGACATGAATCCAAATCCAGCATCAAGTCCCACCACCAAACTTGGTGTGTTTGGATAACTATTCAACTGTACTCTACTTCTCTGTACCTGTACTCTACTCCTTTATGAGCCAAGTTAAATTCTCTGAACCGTGGCTACTAACCATCATCACCTCCCCTCCCCAAGAAAAACACAGCAAACCTTGCATTCAGGCGGAATCTGAGCAGCTTCAAGGCTCACTATGAACATTTGCACTGCTCTGTTTGTGGAGTTAAGTCACTCAAGCTGAACTAACTGCTTGGTCTCTGTGCACACATAGCAAAAGTGAGGAAAGCCACCATTTTAGGTTCTTTTTTTTTTTTTTAATTGTTTTGGAATGGAGAGACAGAAGGGGATTATATCAACGGGCCTTTGTAACTGTGGAGTCCAGGGAATAAGCAAAAGAGAAGGAAATATGGTCTTTCAGTTAGAGCTGTGAGCCAGAACACCTGGTTTCTATTCCCTGCTCTACCACTGATTTACTGTGTGACCTTACTGCAACTCATTTGGGCCCAGGTACACACCTCGCTTAGTCATGTAGTGATATGAAAATCTGGGAGAAGTCTAAAGGCAGTGAGTCAGACTTCCGTGTTTCTGTAACTTATAGCCTCCAGGCCCTGAACATGTGAATTATTCCAATTCAAACTCACTTCTGAACTGGGCTTTTTGCATTACAGTTTCCCATCTGCACCCTGTGCACCCTGTCAGGTTGTAGTGTGGCTCAGTGCAATGGTGGGATATGAGGCGTAAGCAAAATACGTGCCCTAGAAATGCAATAACGAAAGGAACGTGACCAACGTTGTAACCTGTGCTCGGATAGGTAGCCCCACGGATGTCAGCCTTACTGAGCAACCTCACTGGTCTCAGGATCTGTGGGAACTGGAATGTACCGTTACCTCCCGAAGAAATATGTTTAAGAGACCAGCAAGAGACAAGCACTGCATTGTTTGCTATTATTATTTAAGGACTAAAAAATGCAACCATTGTCTCCCCAGTCAGTTTCCGGGATAGTGGCTTTCTTTACAAACCAACCGCGAAAGGTCAGCCTTGCACCTGGACGGAGCATGGCGGCCGTTCCAACCTCCTCTCCCCCCAGCCCTCTCTTCCGTCTGTCTCGCTCCTTTTCCGTGCCGTGCCTCCAGGCTGCCGTCTGACATCAAACTAATCTGTCCTGCTGAGAGAGCCGCACAGCCCTGTGCTCCAGCCTGACCTAAACCTGACAATGCCTTCTCACTTCTCCCAGACAGAAAACACCCCCTCCTCCTTCCCTAGTGAAGTGAGAGACGGTTAATGCGTTTACTCCTCACTGGGGAGCGAGATGAACTCAGCTGCGCTAGTGAATCTTCTTTCCTTGCTGACATGCGTCAGACACAACACTCTCATCCTTAAAAGCTGGAACAAAAAAAAAAAAAACCCCACCATCAGCTGAGCTGCAAGGCCCTGCCTGGAGAAATTAAACCGCTCTGCTGTATTGCCAAGGCACAGTTATGTCCTTTGTTAAAATATAAGCTGCGGCAACTTCACATGTTCCCCAGCATGTTCTGTACAGAGCATCCATCTTAGCTGTACGCTTTCATAAATCAAAGGAAAAATAATGATGGTGTCTCTTATTAGAAGCATCCTTCTTCAAGAAAATCTTCTGCTCTAATTGACCACTGCGGAGGTCTTGTGCTTTCAAAACTGATATTCTTCATTGTCTGAGTGCAATCTCACAAGCAGATGTCCTATAACAAGCCATAGATTGAAATCTAGTAGTTTTGTTTGTAGAAAATCAAATTCTGGCTCCCCTCCTGGGTGTCAGGGGAGAACATTTCACAGCATGGGCAAACTACTTAGGAACAAATGTGCAACATCACGCCAGCCTCTCTGAGCCAATTGTAAGCAAATGAGCAGAGACTGTGATTTTATTAGTGACAGCCAAAACTTTCTGTCTGTGTAGAGTTTCCTTTAGAGCATTTTTCTGTGTTCTCTCTCTGCTGAGGAAGGAACATAACTAGGATTTTCACAAGATACTCTCAGGTAGTTCCTTCTTTGGGTCAGAGGAATTGAAGCATCTACATGTTTCCTACCCAATTTGTGCAAAATTTTTATTGTCAAGAATTAAGGATCCTCTGGACTACCTTGATCTGAAGGTGCTGACCAGGTTATCACCACATGAACCTATTGAGGCTATTTCTCCCTTCACTTGCACTAGCATAAGATTGGCTTCCATTGAGACCTTCCTGATTACCTGCGTGTAGGGTGGTGAACCAATTCTAGGGTAGACTGTCCTGCACTGCTTGTGTATACCTGATATCCAGATAGCTCTCTTGGAGTTAATGATGTGTTGGATTTGCAAGGAATGCAGGGAAATACAAAACTGCACAGATAGGACATCTATGAGATTTTCTCCCTTAGGCATAAAATGAACAATCTCACATTTATTAGGCCATGTTACCTTCGTTAAGAGCCTGAGTCTTAGGGTATTGATGTATGGATGAGTTAGCATGAATTAAACAATGCTGTGAATTTATAGCATATCAGCTACTTGGTGGTAACTGTCCACATGCATGCTTTTACCCTGCAATATATGCCAGGTAGCTTGCCTGACTTTCACTAAGAGATAGCCTGCCTCATGCTGGGTGAGTGTACTTGTGGGCAGCTAGCGGGGAGAAGGTGACATGCTTTTGTAAACCCTCCCTCCAATTTAATCTCACAATGACTTGCTCATGCATCAATAGTTTCAGATTATCGGTAGCTCTGCTACAATTTCAAGCAGGGCCATGTCTACCCAGAAGTGCTAAAAAACCATGTCTACACCCTTTGAGTAATAATTGTACAAGAAGCTCAATTCTCCCGGGAACTGCCTGAACAGAGGAGTGGCAGAGGGCAAAGATGAGAAGGAAGGAGAAAAAACAAGAGTGAAAGGGGATGCAGACCAGAAGGGAGACAGGAAAAGACTTTCAGATGCGTGTAATAAACAACAGCAAAAGAAAGAGAGGCCTTTCTAATTACAATGAAGCATCATGAAATATTAAAGACATTACAATTGCTCGTATAAGGCTATAATTCCAATTCACAGCTCTTGTGACAGTTGCAAAGCAGGCAAGGTTCGTTCTCCTTGCATGTGACAACTCCAGAACCTCTCGATAGAATTACAGCTTTATTATGTATAATTGGCTGCATAATATTCCATAAATTGTTTTTTCTTATTATCCCAGATAATTATGTATACATATACCTGTCACTTATCTGAACATGTAAATCATACCCAAAGATCTGTACACAAGTCATACACTTATTTCCAAACACAACACAGTTCACAAATATTTTTTTTCCTCCTCAGAGTGCCTTACTGGAGGAGTTTGCATAAACTCTCCCTCAGCCACCTAACTGATTAACAGGGATCCTGGTTTTCTCTATTTAAAACTTGTGAATTCTCTGATAAAGACACAAAAGCTCTTATTAAAAACTCCCTAAATCCACGTTTTTTCCATGATTAAAATGAAACACCACTTATACATACACATACGTATACATATATATCTATCGATCTATTTATAGTTATATACCTATATCTCTGTACCTATATATAGGTATCAGTTGAATAAAATGTTTTAATAATATATTTACCATTTTAAAGCAATTTGGAAACCTGCCAGTGCCTAAATAACTATAATAAAATAAATTCTAAATACCTATACATTTTGGTGTTCGATTGTGGGCTTTTTATCATGGAAAATCAGAGCTCTCTCTGCCCCCTTTGTTCACCAAGACATGGGTCCAGCTGCAGCAGTGCCACCCGCCCCCCCGCCCCCAGGCTACTTTGTGACACAGAGCAGCCCTGATATGCTATTGCCCCTCCCGACCCACAGCCTTTTCAGCCTTGCTGGTGCTCCTCACTCCCCACCCCCCACCCCCAGCCCTGCTGGAAGGGGCCCCCAACTGCCAGAGCTATGGGGCCAGGCACTAGGGTCCACAACCCCCCTGCCCCCTCCCAGCAGCACCCGATTGCTGGCTGCCACCTAAGGGAGGTGGCAGCTACTGTGGCAGAGCTGAGCGTGGAGCCCAGCTCCCCTTCCCCAACAGGTGGCACAGCTGGAGCTGAGCCTGTCCGGGTGGGGTGGGGTGGGGAGGAGAGGAGAGGAAATGCAGGCTGCCCACTGTGGTCTTGGGCTCCCTGCCCTGCTGGGCCTCCAGGGCACAGCAGGTGGGACCCAGAGCATCAGGGCACAGTGGGGCGGGAAAACTTGGTGCTGCCACTGGAAGCCCCACCGCCATGGTGAGGCACCTCCTGCCCATTGGGCAGCAGCAAAAGGCACAACTCCATGCTGCCACCCGCACTACTGCCAGGCAGGCAGGGGGCACCTTGCCAGGGTGGCGTGGCGCTCATGGCAGCGGCACCAAGCTTCCCCACTCCACTCTGCCCTGCCATGCCGGGTGCTGCCTGCTGGGCCGCGGGGTGCCCAGGGGGCTCGTTGCAGGCAGCCCACACCCACACCACGCACAAATCTGGAGGGCACATGCCCCTCATGCTCCCCCCAGGAGTACATGCAGTGGCGGGGACCCAGTCCCCCTGCCCATGGCCCCATCCCACTCCCTACCCAGGCCCTGTGGCTGCATATAGCCCCAGGCCCCATGCACTGCTCAGGCTCCCAACTCCCTCCCTCTTTCGCCATGGGGCCCTCATACTTACTGTAGGGAGCTGCTCTCCAGGCTGCCTGGTGGCCATGTGTATGTGCACACATACACATGGTGCCCCCTGCCTGATCCCCCTTCTCCTGCTGCCCACAGCCCCTTGCCGGCTGGAACTCTGCCAGCCTGCAAGGGGAAATCCACTGTTTCCTGTGTTTTTCTTTTTAAAATAAGAAAATCCAGGTTTTACCACATTTTTCTGTGACAAACAGAAAACCTGGATCCCTGCTGATTAAGCAGTGGACTGCAACCTTCGTCTCATTGTCTACAGCAAACACCGGGCTGCCAAAAATACAAAATGCAAATAGATAAATTTCAGACTAAGTCTTGAAGGTGGATGTTTCATATACTTAATACTAAGGCTAGGGACAGAAATTACACATAAACTGGAATAAGTAATTGGAAACGGGTTCAAATCTGTAACACAACAGAAGTTCAATGCATATACACTGCTTTCAAAATGGCTGAAACTGGTTTAAGATAAGCCTGCGTTGGATGGACGTAGTATCAGACAATGCTGATTTAAGTTAAATCAGTTTATGGAATTTCTGTCCCAGATCCCCTCCAAATTCAAGTTCCCCAACAGAGTTAACTCTCTGCCCTGAGCCACTGCAAGCATGCGGCTGCATTTCCAGAATCAGAAATGAATGTTTGTTCCCTTGCTTATCTATGCAGCTTAGACTAACCTGTGAAGATTGAGTCGATTCAGCCTCAGTCTTTTTGACTGTCTGTACTTAGTAAAGATGTTTTTCAGCCTATGAATCAAGTTTAGGCCTTGGATGCAATTCTTACTGCATCACTTGGGGTTTGACATTTGCATCTATGATACATTGTGCTAATCCTGCATTCAATTGCAATAGGGAGAGGAAAGCAACAGGGTAGGAGTCAGGTAATCCACATTCAGATTCCCACTTTCTAGCAGACTTAGTATGACCTTAGTCAAGTCACTTAATCTCCTTTTGCTTCAGTCCCCCCCTTCATGGTCTCTCTTCTCTATTTGGATTTTGAACTCCTTGGGCATTTATACACATTTTTTTTTCCAGCAACACACCAGAGATCCACCACTTCGGACCAGACTCGATTAATTGAGCCTGCTCCACACACGTTCTAAAGTGAATTGCACTGTGCCACGTGCAGTTGTATAAGTGGCAAAATGCATGTCAGCGCATAGAAAATGGCATTGGTGTGCTTTTGAACTAAAGCGGCTCTGAGGTGTTTTAGCTCAAAAGCACGCTGCAACCATACTGTCTCTGCACGGATGTGCATTTTGCTGCTTATACAACTGCATGCACCAGGCACTTCCCAAAGTGCCCAGTGCTGCAATGCACACGTGTAAAATTGTCATTTGAGACTTTGTACATATACAGCACCCAGTACAAGGAGGTCATGCTTTTTTATTCATGGCCGCCGAGTATAAAAATAAATCAGTCAAAAATGTATTAAAAAGATAAGAAGAACTATGCAACACAGAAACAATACAATATACAGCCCAAGACCTTGTTGGGTGAATAATGCTCTGTCCCATATATGGTGGAAGCACAGGCTCTTTCTTGAACCTAAAACTGTAAACTCTTGATATCTTCTCAAGCCCTGCCTTTCAACCACTATGTTTGTCAAGGCTCCCAGTAGTTTGTGGCTGTGTGGATCTAAGGACATAGGCAGACAGGGTTCTTTGGGTAAATCCAACATTTTTTTATTTGATCAACTCAAATAGAAAAATTCTTTGCAAGCTTCTGGGTACAAACACCATTCGTCAGGCTGAGGAGGTATCTGCAGCCTTCCTCAGCCTGACGAAGGGTATTTGTACCTGAAAGCTTGCAAAAAAGATTTGTTCCAACTATTTGAGTTGGTCTAGTAAAAGATAGCAGATTTACCCAAAGAACCTCATCTGCCCAGTAGTTTGTGACACTAAATAGGAGGTGTTACATCTTCATGACAAATATTAGATACCAGTCTGTTTGATTAACATAATTTGTTGCTTTGTTGGATATTTTCTTTCCAGATGAGTTGTTTTTCATCCATTTTATCTAGATAAAAATATGCATTCTGACAGGGAACGCTAATGTGTCCTTTGCAACGACCTCTCATCTGTAACTTTTCATTCTTGCCTCCCTTTCTCTTCAGCACACAAAATAATCTCCAGCAGCGGCTATTGGTCAAGCCTCACACACACTGGATAACCACCAAGGCTTTTGGGGTGTTTAACATGAACAAAAGGTCCTTCCCTCTGACATACACGTTTAAACTTAGAACTAAATGGGGGGGGAGGAAAATATGTAAAATGTCAGTCTCTGACAGGCAGAAAATTAGAATTCATTCCCCTGAGAACTAAATGGACTTTTCTGCTTCCAGTCACTAACTATGACAAGGTTAACATTTTTCAGTTTAATGACTAAGGACATTAAGTCTGCATGTGAATAAGGAATAAAATTACTAGAGGGTATTAGCTAAGTGTGTGACAACAGCCTGAACTGACAACAGTGCTCCGAAGACGCTGATCCCAGCAAGTAATGACCATTTGCCATGGAGGATCAATAGCGAGAAAAAACACAGTGTACTAGAATGTGGAGTCGATTCTCTGTCACTCGTTGTTAGGCACAGGAGTTAGATGGATATAAGGGACAGGGAATGGCTGGTCAGGAATGGCAGGAAAGCCCCTTGCTTTGAGTGTGTTCCCTGGGATGGCAGCCTACCTACCAGATAGCACCTCAAGAGCATCATAGGAAAAGCCCTAAAGCAACCCAGGATGGATGGATGTCTCCCCCAGTGTCACCATTTGCACCACCTCACATTTACAGCCCGACTCCTCTCTCGCATGCAGGTAAATTGGAAGGCAAGTGCAATTAAGACTAGACGTTTTACTGCTGCAAAGCATTTTGGGATGGATGTATCCTTGATGCAGCTTCAAAGCCAAGGGCGGCTCAGGGTTAGAACGGTAGGTCAAGTTTTAGCTTAACTCTCCATGAAGTGGCTCAATGAGGGCACTTCAAGTGTCCTTAAGTCCCGTCCTGTAGCTGCTGGGACCAGCAACTGAAGTAGTGCTGCTGCTTTGTACCCCCTAGTAGAAGAAACCTAACAAAACACTGAGACTCCAGAGCATTGCATTGCCCTAGATCCTTCATCTAGAAAAGCTATTCTTCTAATGGCCACAAACTCCTGGAAGACCATTTCAGGCTTAGCACTAGGAAAAACTTCTTCACAGTCAGTGTCCAGACTGTGCAATAAGCTCCCTCCAGAGGCAGTGCAGTTGCCTACCCTGGAGATCTTCAAGAGGAGACTGGACAGTCACCTAACCCAGTTCTTCCCTGCCTAGTGCAGGGGGGCTGGACCCGATGGTCTTGCGAGGTCCCTTCCAGCCACTTACGATCTAGGAATCTATCAACCTAATGAGAGAGCTCTGAATACAGCAGATAACTAGGATGAAGCTTTATTTTTCTTACGCAGGTTTAATATCTCTGATTCCTTTTGGAATTGGACCTTGCTGCAGTTCCTAGGGCCAAAGCCATCAATGAGACCCATTTAGCCACAGATCCCAGGCCAAACTAGAACCCAGCTTATCCTGACCCCCAGATCTCATTCAATGCAGCACCATCCCAGGTCTGGTAGCACAATGGCTAAAACAAAGTCAAACTGCAATGCATATCTTGGGTTTATTAAAAAACTTGAAATTATCACACCTGAGGCTCTGTCTGGATAAAAATAAAATTTTGGCAGTTGGAAATATTTGGAGGAAAAAGAGACAAAAATTTTAACTGTCTGGACTGTTAAGTAAAAAGCTATGTGGAAAAAATGACATGTAGAAATATGATTTTAAAATTGAAAATGTACCTTTAAATGGGAGTAGTGAATAAGTTATTAAATAAAATAAAGGAAGGCTTTGAAGGAGTCAATATATTTTAAATGGAAAGAGAAGAATTTTTCTCTTTTTATCATCTCCTTCCTTATCTAGGTTTCAAAAGCCGTTTGGCTACAATTCAAGTGAGATCTAAAACTTATAATTTAGGGAGGAAATGAAGTATGTTTTAAAAGTTAAGATATGAAGAAATAAGTTCAGAGGGGAACACAGGAGAAACTAAGTGTTTTAAAGAACTTGGTAGCGCTTCCAAGTTGGCAAACGCTGGAGACACTTCATCAATTATTGCTTGCTTTGCTGCTGCCTATCACTAGTGCACTGCTTCAGCCCATCAGCTGTACTTTGGACGGATCACCTCTTATTCACATTGCTAGCAGATATCCAGGCTGAAAAAAGGGCTTTTGTATTTCTCCCGCAAGTCCAATTAGACGAAGTTCTACCCGATGAAATCATACACAGGTGGAGCGGAATAGCAGATACCTCATTAGACATTCAAGATTTCCTTTAAAGGGTGTATCAGTCTGATCAATGAGTAAGTCAAAAGTAGAGCACACGTCTATTCACCTGGGATTAGCAGGAATGCACTCAAAGTCCCTGGTGAATTTCCGATGCAGTCTAATCTGCATACAGTGCAAAAATAAGAGTTAAGGGAATCATGGGTGCTTTTACATTTATAGTTACGGCCTGACTTTGTCCTCCTTACTCAGGCAAAATTAACGTTATGCCACACATACCCCTTAGGAAAGCAACTGCATTGCTTACAGAATAAGGTACTAGTCAATCCTGGGGAATTAAAGCACTGGAGATGATATTATTAAAACACCTTCATACACAAGATGCTTCACAGATTGGGGATACTGGGCAGGAGTTTCCGAGCCAGGTTGCACAGTGGTAGAAAAAAAGAGGCACCTTGGTGTCAATGCAGCCATCCAGATATGACAAAATCTATCCCAATGCTGTGCATGTCCTGCCTGCTGTGCTCTGATCTGTATTCTGCATTGTTCTCACTTCCCAACTACAGTCTCTGATTACTTTTGGTCCCTGGCCTCATTACTTTACGCGTCTCTACAATGAACTGCATAAGCCACTTATCAGCCCATAATCCTGATATATCCAAATCATTTGCCTCCCCCCACCCCCACCTCCCCACCAGACCAATTCTGTGCCGTCAGCATATTTAAGTCACTTTTGAAATTACATCCCACTCAAGGTCACTGCATTGAATTTAAATGTTTTCCATACAGCACATCAATGTACCTGCTTTAACTCACGTCTGATTTATTTATCCTGTTTATTATCAGAGACCAATTCAATCAATATGGGCTGGAATTCAAACATATACACAAACTTGAATTATGCATATAAATGCTCATCTAGGGATAGAAGACAACGACTGTACTATGCAGGTCACTCCTCTATCTTATAGCTCAGCTTGTAAATAAGGAGGATCAACGTAATGAATTTTTTCACCTTGACTTTACGTTGACCTCCATAATAGTTTGGTTACCGAAAGCCAGAGGAGTTAAAATAGCATCACATATTCAACTGCAAACATTTCAACAGGGAGCATCAGCCTTTATTCCGCTTAGCCAGAGATGTCACATTTTACGTCGTACTTTCTCTAAGATGGCAATGAGTTTATTTAGCTTCTGTGCAGTTTATCAGGAGTCCTTGCAAAACAAAAACAGAATCAAACCAAACCAGAAAATAATTTCAAGGCAAACAAAGCAATCTTTCCTTATTCACTGAAATGTGCACTTTGCAACAGGAGTGGAGACATCACTTACCATATAATAAAGAAGGGACAAATACACAAAGCAAAAAGAACAGCTTATGGAGAACCAGAAATGCAAGGAGAGCCCAGAGTGCGCGGCCTTCAATCGATGCCTAGGTTCGACCCGAATGAGATGTGGACAATACAGTAGGAAATGCAATAGGTTTTGGCTTCTATCTGCAAAATCCCACCCCTTCTAAATGTATGCGGTCAATGTGGTTTTCAGACAGGAGGCTCACAATGATGCCCTTTGTATATAGCCAAGTGACACCAGAGAAAGACAGAGAATTCAAAACATGAGATAAGACAACGGAAAGTGTGATTTTTTTTTTTTTTTTTTTTTTTTTACCTAGGCAAAACTCCCATTGAAACCTGAGGGGCTTTGGCTAATCAATGGTTGTAGTTTTCTGGTCCCTATGACGCCCGTAGAGATGGAATATTATTAGTGGGTCTCTCTACAAAGCCTTCACTGAGGAAATGCACATATTTATTCTTAAGCACGAGACAGTAAGTACCATGTAAAGACTGTACAGTCATAACAGGAGTGCCAGTCTTTCGTTACCCATGCAGAATACCAAATAGCCTCCTTTCCTCCCTCCCCCCAAGTATGGCACTTATTCTTGGGGTACAGAACATACTTTTGAGGGTTTACAAGTACAATGGTGAGCTCAGGAATTAAATTAATTTTAAAACAAGTCCTTTAAGAAATTAGCACCTGGCATCAGCCTTTTTTTATATATCCTGAATGATCTTAATAATGGAAAAACACAGATGCTTCAAACTCCCCATATGGTGAGAACTCACTGAAATCTCACGCATTACCTACAGTTGAAGGTTCTTCTTTTTCTTTAAGGATGAATGGTCACTTCTTGCCACTGTTTTCCCAATAGAAAGTTTCTCCTTGAGCAATTGGCAACGGCTGATACTCTACTCCAGAAAATCCACATGGGTCAGGGTTTTAAAAAAGGGAGCAAAGCAAAGACAAAGGCAAACCATATAGTCAGGTATTAACCAACCAATGGAAGTTGGATCTTGTCCTTCATAGAGAAACATGGAGCTTTGGGAGATACCCAGCTACTCCAATCAGCTAACCAGCTCCCACCGCATCAGGTTTTTCACCTTCCTAACCCATCTTGTTGATGTGGTTGGTCAAAAGTTACCAAAGCTGTTAGTAGCCTGATTTAACTAAGTCAGATTTAATGTTCCTCTTTTCTACAAGCCAGTGGCATTTTTATGAGCAAATTATTACCCAGTGACACCTTCTGAACTTCTAGTGGCATTCATGTACACCACCAGATCAAAGAGAAAACTTTTATAACTATTTTTCTGATTTTCCCTTTCTATCCTGCTGAAAATGCAACACAACCAAAAGAAGCAACAGCAAAATTATCCAGCTAATCAACCTCCAAATATGAGTGCTAAATTCTCACCTAGAGTGAATCAGTACAGCTCCACTGACCCCAGCAGAGCTTTGCTGACTCACACCAGATGGAGAGACAGCTCCTCCAGGATCTAAGATATCATGGCCAAAATCCAGTGACTCCAGGAGAGCCAAGATTCACCTCGTACGTCTGCCCAGAAACATAGCTACGTGCGAGTCCAGGGAGCATCTTTTTAATAATTCATCCCTTTATGTTCACAGAACATTTTTGGCTGCTCCATCAATACATTTATGCTCGGTAGCTCCCAACTGGAATGCTGATTGTGTTGTGCATAAAATTAACTAAATTGCAGTCATCCTTTTTCATTGGTGCTTTTTTGTCTGCTTCCTCCACGAACAATGTCAGGGAGATTGCAAGCTGACTACAATTCTCTTTCCCATGTGAGAGGAAAACATCCTCTAAGAGCCCAATCAGCAAAACTTTCCTGATGTCTGTCAGGGTTTTTAAACCAGGCTGCACTCTGCAATTTAACAATTTCTGTTCAATTGATTCACTTTGAGGAATGAATATAATAAGAAATCATCACAATGTTCTGCACTTCTGCTGCCGACTGATAAACGCAGATCCCCCCGTTAGAGAACAGGTAGAGTAACAGCCCTGAGTCCTAGTAGATCCTACTTCAAATGCTTTATTTAATTAGCAAGATATGTAAATGTTGCCAATATGTGAGACAATATTCTCAGGTCTCTGATGAAGGAGAAGGGACAAATCTGGATAGGAGGGAGGGGAAGTGCACATCTTTCCCTGGTGTTGTAAGCCTGCCTCTTCCCTCAGCACTGACTTGGGATTTAGACACTTAAATACAAAATTTGGATCCTCAAATCCATGCTCAGCTACCTGGGAGGGGTGCCAAGTCCACAGACACCTCTGACTATCTATATGAAAGAGCTCTAAGTTTCTGCTTCGCTATTCACTAGTTTTGTTGTGTTCAGTAGAACAAGAACAGGAGCCCAGGTTTCCTCTCTCAGGCGAATGCTCTGACCATGGGACTATAGAGTAAGGCTCACACCTAATCCTTCTCACTGGCCCCATGAACATTGAGCAGCTTCCACAGGAGGGAATCTCTTATGCCAGAAAAGCTGTCAGCTTGGTGCTCATGCTTAAGTGGATTTGAACCCACTCAGGCAAAGAAGAGAATTAAACATGTCTCCTAATTGCTCCATGTGCTGGGATGTAGGATAAAAGTGAGGAGTGGCACCACTAACAGTTTTTTTTTTGGAAAGAAAGGGAAAAAATAACTGAGTGAGTCCCATATGAAGTGAGATTTGGGTCCCTGTATTCCAGAATAATGAGGGAGGCAATTTAAAGACCTGTTCTTCTCAGCATTTCCAAATGCCTACCTTAGGTAACTCCCTGCAGCTTCTGTAAATCCATTCTTAAGCACCTCACTTCTGGAGAACAAAGGCACCCTGCACTGCATCCTAAAACACTGAGCATTGCAACACCTTAAACCTTGGTCATTATGAGCCTATCCCAAAGCCCACTGAAATCAATGGAAGTCATCGACTGACTTCGGTGGATTTTGGATTGGGCCTTCAAACACAGTCTCTCAGTATACTTCAGGTATTTGAATGGTGACCAGTGTTTTTGGATTACCAACTCAATAAAGAACTCTTGACTCCATGCACACTACCATGCAAAACCACTAATCACCATGCACATATCTTGGGGATCTCCCCCAAAACTGTCTAAGTCTTGAATCAGAACCCCTCATAATGAGCTCTCCAAAAAAAGAAAGGATGTTTGCATGGTGATTAGTTAACTGTTAGTTATGATTATTTAGCTTCCCTTGAGAAAGAGCAGAACAGCTGAAAAGCACCGGCAACAGGGAAATGAGTTCTGCATAAGGGAAAGAGCAAGAAGTCTGAGAACTAGACTCATGCATGCAAGTGCCTTTAAGAACTAAAGATTTTTTGCAAATTAGTTGGATCAAAGCTTTCTGCGTGCAGTGCCTGACTTAACCTTGTGCAGCTGGGATCAGTAGATGTGGAAAACCATGGAAAAAGACTTATGAGCTATGGTCACACTGATTCTCTCTTTTAATACCATCATTTTCCCCCCCACTTTAATCCTCAGGCATTTTTCTTCACTCTTTTGGCTTAAAGTATTGACTCATAAATTGAAGTCAGCCAGCTAATTTCTAATATTGCTTCCATTTACAGCCACCTGCATTTAAAATCTGCCCCTATTACATATCAGACTAAGTAGCCTTCTTCAAAGACGCCGGTGCTGAGTTTGCTAAGGTCAGCAATACTTCTGCTGCAGCCATAGGAGAAGATAAGACCGTCTCAATTAGTTTTCAGTGAAACATTTTATGGGAATTTTGTTCCCTCTGTTCATATGAATGTGGCTCTCATCTGGTTAATTAGTATAAATCAAGGGTGAAGCCCAAGAAGCTGCTCCATCCAATGTGCCAGGCTACCAGCGGGCCAGGGAATTTAGGGGCATGGCTAGCAGTGGGCAGAGCCTGCCACAGAGTGAGATCTCAATGGCCCTCAGCAGCAAGAGGGAAGGTGAGGCCTGTGCGGCACAACCCTTGGTCACCCTGCAGCTGCCTGGCCTGCCACCATTTGTGCTTCTGCCACACCTCTGTCTGGATCCAGCACAGGCCACAAGATGCGTTAGATACCCCTGCCATGAACAGGGTGCATAGTGCAACGCGTGTTCAAGGGAGACCTACGCTTTCATACCTCAATCACACATCGCTTCATTGCCCCTTGGATTTGACTGCAGCTCCAAGACAGGGCTAAACCAGCTTTCAGCTCCATCAATGAAGCTGTTCCTCTGCATGGTTATTTTCATAAAGCCTAGCCCCATGTACCTTACATTGTCCATGCTGCTCTGACTAAGAACCTTTAAGCAATGCCATTAGCAAAGACAGTCTTTGGCTGAGGACAGAGACCAACCGATTTTTAACAACAATGCAAAGCACATCATCTATATACAAGGAGTTTGGACAAAGACAGGCATACGAAGATATGGCACACAAGCAAGATCAAAGGGTAATTTAGAGAGCAACTGGGCATAACGAAGACTCCTCCAAGGGAAAGACAGCTCACAGCTGAAGGACCTTTCCGAATGCTCTGCTAAGTATCACCAGCAGAAGGCAGCAAGCATGACAAGAGACATGCAGGACACTTGCCAGGCATGGTGGCACGTTCCCACATAGCAGGAGTCAGACGTTTTGAGTTCTCGGCACCATCACTCCATCAAGATTCAGGGGAAGTGAAGACCATGCAGTGGGGAGGTCCTGTCCCGGCGAGGAAACGAGCAGAGCTGATAATGAAGAGGAAATGTGATGAATTATTTCTGTGCTTGTCATGATACATTCACTTACACTCTTGTTGCCTTTTGCATCCAGGGAAAACATGTCTCTCTCCAAACACTTGCTTCTGTCGCACACTTCTATACATTATGAAACAGCCATGGCGTTTGTCCTAACGTAGTGGTTTAGAGGCTTTTTGTTAATAAAACCTCTTTATTAACAATCCTCTCGCTTTTCCCTTCTGTCGTGTCCCTGTCTGAGGACTGTTCAAACATTAAGGAAATCCCTTGGCATGATTCAATCTCCTTTTTACAGAAAAGGGATCGGGAACATGCCCATGTGCATGTCCGCACCAGGCTCTTCATGCAGAGATGTATCTGTTTTCCTGTTCCACCATGCACCTCTGATGCCTTATCAGACATTCAAGGTCACATGTTCGGACAGCTCTGGCTGGAGAACACATCCCAAAATTAAGACTCCCAGCCCCTTCACTAACCACTAACTCTCCCTTTCTTGCCATTTCCACCATGACGCTATTTTTATCGAGATTGATCTCCTCCTACGTAGTGGCAGAGCTCATTATCCAACTTAAGAAAAGCAACACATTCACTTTAACCATGCTGACCAAGATTTTTTGTTTTCTCAATAGCTAGTTAAAGCAACAACTGCAAATGGTGCTGATGTGCTTCTACAGAAGTCTTACTCGTCTATTGGCTATAAACTTTCTTCTAATTCCCAGCTTACATTTATTGATGCTCATTTTTTTCTGGAATTAACCATTTCTTTTAGCTTAAATATCTTTCTCCTTCCTGATATTTCCTTCTGCTTTTGTATTCAATCCTATCCCATCCCATTGTTCATGCTGCTAGGCTAAGTCAGGTTCTTCCTCCCCCACTTTTCTCCTGAGACAGCTTTTCCATTCCCTGGTCATCCATCTAGCCTTCCTCTATACCTGTTCCGGTCAGATCCCACCGTTCCTGAACATGAACAACCAGAACAGTACACAAGATTTCAGATGTCTCGCCAGTGCCTTGTACCATGGCATTAATACTTCTGCTGTAAATCCCTGTCCTGATGCACCCTGAGCTTATATATGCCTTTTCCAAGGCACTGGTAGGTCATGGTCATCCTATGATCAGCCACTACCATCCACGTCTGTCTTCTCTACAATTCCCAAGTGATGAACCTAGCTTAAAACAAGTTCTTGCCATTCTTCCCAAGTACACAGGTACTTGCGCTTTGTACTGTTGAACTTCATCCCATTTTATGTACTCCACCCTTTGAGATCATCCAGGTCGTTCCATGCAATATTCCCAGGTTGTTCTTTCCCACCACCACGGTCAATCAGGAGGCCATGCAAAGTTTGGGAACAGGTACAAATCTTTTCCACATTTCTAGGCTCTAGGGTGCAGACTGGCAGTCTAGACAGACAAAAAAAAATGAAAAATCAAAGGCTTCCAGAGACACCCTCTGTATGTGGTTCCTTGAAATGGGCAATTACACAGCAGAATGCCAGTAGCACCATCTTTTACATCAATTCTAGCCATTGCCAGATGCAGAATGCGTGGTCTACCGTTCTCATGCAGCTGCTGTAACAACGGTATCCTCAAACCTTAACAGAATTAAGCAACAGAACAACACAAGATTTCCTGTGCAAACAATTGTATTTTCTACAGGAACTATATAAAATTAAATAGCACATCCCTCAACAAGTCCTTGACAATGGAGGACTCCCACTGCTCTGCTCAGATTGTTTGAATCATGCTTGGTTTGACAAACAACGGCACACATCCCTCAGAACTGAAATAATGGCGCACACAGATTGGCAAACAACACTACACCAAAGACAATTAAAATCTCTGGCAATCCTGACCAGGGATACGTTTGCACCCAATACGCAGGCCCAATACGCAGGCCTTAATAATAATCCTCTTGTGAAGCAGGGGTTGGTCTACTCCACTGTCATGCCTGATCCCAGAGTGCCCTCTGCTGGGAACTGCAACAACAGCGTCCTAGTTCTCTCCAGGAGATTTCTGCTCATTTCTGTTGCAAAATTTGAATGCAATAGGAAAAGCTGGAGTTTCCTCCATAGGTTATAATTAAAAATGCAGGTTTTAAAAATGCACCGCACACCTTGTTGTGTGTAAGTAACACTCAGAGGATGAAGCAATTGGTTTTCATTTGCTTTGGAGAGCAGAACCCTCTCCCCCGTCCACTTACAGTGATGCAACGGTCCCATCTGGGGCATGTGGTGTGTGTTATAGTCCCCAAAATGGCTAACAGCCCTGTGATTTGAATGTTCTCCTGAGACAGGCAAGACTCAGGTTCAAATGCCTACTCTGCTTGAGAGCAGAGCCCCCGATCTGAAACAGGCAGAAGCAAATTTTCTCCTAACGCGCTGGGTGAATGAGCACTTGTTCGTTTTCCTTCACAGACCAGAAAAGTAGGCTTAGGCACCTAATTCAAGGAGAGGGCTGGCACCTAGAGCCCCAGTCACCTCTTTCTAGCCACGTTAGAAACTGAAGTCCTGCCCTTTCCATTTACCTTTCATTGATAGCTCACGTGGCTGCATAGAGATCACCCTTCCTTAAGGGTGTCAGTCTCCTTCGGGTGCCTAACTCAGGCACAGGCACAACTCCAGGAGGTGGCCGAGTGCCTAGGAGGGCAGTATCGCCACAGCTGGCATTAACACCCCAGTTCTGTTAGCAAGCACATCGCATCGACACAGGGAACAGCATGAGCTTCACAAGTCACCACGTATAGCTCATCATGGCTTCTTGCACTAAGCTCTCTGGAAGATCTCAATATGCTGCTGGGGGCCGAGCACTTGGAAATTTGGCCTTGAAGGATTAAGGGTGGGATTTCTTAAAACCTAACTGTCCCTTTGAAAGTCAGCGAGAGCTGGTGCTTCATGCCCTGAGGTGCTTTTGCAAATCCTGCTAGTTTAAAATTCTCTGGACCCAACAGCACACCTAATTTGCATGCATACTTATTCTCATTATACCTACCAGTGATCATAGTTAGCCACTTGTAGGCATAACCTCATTAGCACATGTTATCAGAGGGACTAGGAGCCCTCCCCATGCTCCCTGCCAATCTTTCAGTACAGGAAGTCCAGGGACCTACCAAGGACTGCATGGCAAATCAGTGTTTCCTTATTTCCAGCTCCCTGATCTGCCCACTAAACATCCCGGCCTGTTGCTAATGGTCAGAAAATGAGTCCAGCAACAAGCATTTCAAAGAGAATTTAGAGGCACAGCTTGCAAAACTGGACAGGGCACAGTATTACCAGTCTCAATAACCTGCAAGTTAAGAACGTGTTTGGGAATAGTGCTGTCAAGCTGGTTGTCATCAGGGCTATGGCATCACCAGCACAAGCTCATTTTACATCAGGACCTCCAGTATTTGAAGCATGGATCTTGAACCAGCTGTCCCCTCAAGCTCCCTAGGGCTAAGTAAATCAGCCCACGTGGGAATTTGTAGGCGTCTTGCTTGGACTCTGGGGAGAGGAGGGGATGGATGGTCCCACGCCACTTGCTCTCTGCTTCCAAAAGTAGGAGAACATTTTGCGTTCACTCTGCCTCTGGCCCCACAGGCGAGCAAGGCTTATTGCAGTCTGTCCCTTGTTGTCTGGGGTAGCAGCCTGTGCCCCGTAGGTGAGCAGTTCATCGATGCAGTCGTAGTGGCCCTTGATAGCAGCCACGTGAAGAGCAGTCCTGCCCAGCGGTGTTTTAAAATGTACATCTGCACCTGAAAAGAGCACACATGATCAGGGCCTGGGAAGGCGGGAGAGGGCAGTGTGGGCTTGAACATTTAAGGAAGGAGAGAATGCCACTCAGAGGCCTGAATTTACTTCACAGCATTGTAACGTCCTTGGGAGACATTGTAATCAAGATCCTCCCACTGCAGTTAGCAAATATCTGCAGGGAACAAATGCCCCTCTCTGCCTTCACCTCCACTACCTTGGCCCAACAGTGACCCATGCAGGTCTCATCTCTCCTTTACACCAGGAGCAATTATTTAACCCAAGGTAAAGCTGAGAACCAAGAAGGGACAGAAAGAGGGGGAAAAAATCCTTTCAACAAGGTCAGGCTTGGACTGAAAAAAGCACAGCTGGACAGAGGAAGGGTCTCTTTCCTCATGACCTGACAACTGTACTTTCATCAAGCAGCAGCAGTAACAATGATACAGGAGCCAGGTGATGTGAATAAAGCACTTGCGCTTCACTCACCTGATTTACAGCATCCCCAGAACCTCATGATAGAATTACGGCCACCTGAGGCCATGTTATCCCATGTATAGTCCATTAGGTGTAAAACAGCAGGGCAGACCATTCAGCACCAGCCATTAATACCCAGGGTTAAACTGTATTAATGGCTTCTTAACATCAAGAAGTTTATTTTCCCAATGGAATCAATACATCATTTATCAGGTTCCTGGCACTTAAAGGTGTAAGACAAATGTTTAATTGCAAGCACAAACCCACCACTCTGTACAAGTCATGCAGTTTCTAGCCTGACTTTAGCAACGGGGTCAAGAACTTTTCTGAAATTTAAAGTAATAGACGTCTGGATCTGAGCCCAGCTGTTCGGGATGCTGCGATCTGTGCACTGTAGTGATGGGAAAGCATAGCAGTCTGTTGGCAGAGAAATGCTCCAAATGCTGGCATCCAGCCTGAGCCAAACCCTGCTGAAGCCAACAGAAAGAATCCCATTGTTTTTAATTGGGCTTGGATCAGGCCCCTATAATCATAATAAAAATAGACCTCAGTAAAAGGCAAAAATCACATAGTTCAGCCGTAAGCCCTCTTTGAGACAGCGGGCAATGCCACAACCTGGCTTTTCAGAGCACAGCGCCTAGGATTGTCATTTTGCATGTCAGTTCTCATGGAACTGCCATCTTGGTTATACGAAGGAGACAACAACAAAAAAAAGAGAGAGAGAAAAGAAAAGCAATGCTTTCTCTCAGAGCACTGTTCCCAACCACAACCGGGAGAAA
Source organism: Crocodylus siamensis (assembly GCF_052110815.1). NCBI lineage: Eukaryota > Metazoa > Chordata > Crocodylia > Crocodylidae > Crocodylus > Crocodylus siamensis. The sequence goes on from NC_143404.1 coordinate 65,014,112, forward strand.
TTCATCAGATTTTAACCAAAGGGTCACGTTTCTGTGTAAAGGAGCTGCCCCTTTTCTGTAGGAAGTCAGCATCGATTATCAGAATGGCCTCTTTGGACCTTCCGGTTCTGGCGATTACCGTTTTCTAGTAGAAAATGGACAGCAGCCGCATGGCCTCTGTGGCTGGCAATGTAGAGTGCCACAAATGTGCGATGTGCTCTCCAGTCCGCCTCCTGCTCTGGACCCAGGAAGTCTGACTGGGGAGTCCTGCCGACAGGGTCCTTCGTAACACCTGCACTTATTAGCTGGCAAAATAAAACATTGCACAATTTGCAGCTGATTATATTTAACGGTTATCAATATTAAACATCGCCATATTCTAAAACTTCTGGGGCGGGAGCCAGGCAAAGACCAAGGTCCGGAAGAGACACTGGATAGGATTGGAGCTGGGCAGCTGTCTAATGGAGTTTTTGGTGAAAAGTGTCAGTATTTGTGACATTTACAAGTTCCTCCCAACAGCATCTCATGCTCCCAACTCACACTACAGGTGAGTCTCCTTCATCTGGCTCTCCCCTACGATGACATTCCCTCTCCTGGCAAGGGGGCCTGAGTGCCATGGCAGCTGCAGGGCTTTTTTCAAAAACCCAATTTCCAGTTGAGAAAGTTTACTCAGAAAACTCTTTGGCCAGCCCTTAACCACAATACAGTACCTCTCTCATCTCAAGGGACACCACAGTCTATGCTGCACACTCCTGCGCCTTCACTGAAGCACGTCCAAGTGCTGGGGAGATATCGTAGACTTCCTACAGCAATGCTAGCGCCACTGAATTTGGAGGAACCATGAGCTTTGAAGGAGCACTTAGCTTTACTCAGGAATCAGCATCATCAGCATGTTTTCCCTCTTGTCCAAACCATTCACCATCTTCAGATTTCCAGTTCCTTTTAAACCACACTCAGAGAGAGACCAGTATATTCAAGTATTATGAATAATCATTAGCTACGATTTCACATTAGTAAGCTTTCCAAGGTCGTTATCTGAGGTAGAGCACCCCTTCTCAACCTTCACAGTATGTAGACTAGTCTGAGGTGAGCATCTAGAACAGGAACCTTTTACTAACCCGCCTTTCTTGCTTTCTTTAAAAAGCTGCCCCCCTCCCCGTTTACAAAAGTAATGAAACCAACCTTTGGAATATTTCCCTCTGCAGCTGCAGCTACGAGATGCCCCAAGCCATCATGTTGCCAGATGCGCAAAGTAATTGTCCCACCAGGGACAATATCATGGCTCTTAAATGTAGAATCATCTGGCAGGTCTACTGGAGGGGAATCCAAAAAAAGTTAAGATATCATTTGAAAAGCATACAGCTTTTAGAAAAGAACATGCTCAGCACATCAACCTACAAGACTCCCTGAATACAAAATCATTATTTGATGGGTATAATTCCATTTGAAAGCCTCCCCCCCACCCCACCCCAGCCCCTAGTAAACGCAGCATTGATCTGGTTCTGCTGTCTGCCTCCTGTATTGACTGCTTCTGTTGTAGTAGCACCCAGATACTCCAACAAAGATTGACATCCCATTGTGTGAGCACAAAGGCATGGTCCCTGTCTGGGATACCTCACTCTCCTGCAATAAGGTCCACATGGGCAGATCCCTGTGCTAACCCAGAGCTTAGTGAAGGATCAGGGCTTAAGACAGAACACAGTGCATGGTTAGAAGAATGGGGAGACAGCATACTAATCGAGATGAAAACTTTGTGTGCGCACATGTGCAGGTAAGGCAGGTGACTGGATGGCAGGGGCTGTTTTTAAATAGGCATTAAATGCTGCAGAAACAAAATGGTCATCCTTTTCACACACCTGGCAAAGCTCCTAGCAAGCCACAGATGGGTGGAATTGGCAAGCCCCCAGGGCAGGTGGAAGGAATGCCAAGGGCTGGGACAGAAGATCAATTCCGTACACATGGTGGGATGGAAGAACAAAGAGCTCAGACCCTCATCCGGGTACTAAGTGCCACAAGAATGGGCAGGTGCAGCCCTTGGACTTGAACAAGATATTAAGGATATTAAGTGGCAAGGATTCCTTGCCTGAAGAGTCCCCGGGTTAGAGGTCCTCACTTTCATCCAGGTACTGGAGACGCTGAAAATCCAGGGGAATGCCGGCCAGTAACTCCAAATGGTCCTTGAGCTTCTGTATAGTCAAGTCATTGTGACAGTCAGGCAGTGAGAAAGTCTCGTTGGTCTCAGGCAGGTGGAGCTGGACGGTGAACTGTGCTGGCAGAGAAACTGTGGGGGCCACACTGCTATTGCCTGAAGCTGCTTTGCTGGTCCTTTCCTTCTGGGAGGGGGCAGTGAAGCGAGAGCGTGGCCACATCCTATGGGTTAGGGGACTAGCCTGGAGATCCTTCCGTCACTAAGTCACTGGAGACACAACCATTTGAAGAGCATCAGTGCGATGTCACAGAGCATCTGGGCAGGATACATGATGATGTGACATATGTATGCCCTGAATGTGGGTTACAGAGAAGTAAGGCTGAAAGGGGCTAAGAGATCATCCAGTCCAGCCAGGGATCAAACCAGCACAACACTCTGAGCAACTGAGCTAAACAGCTGCTTTGCTGAGCTAAATAGTGGAGTTAAAATGTCATATCACATGACAGTTGAGGTTCCATGGGTTTTCATCATAATCATAGCGCGCAGCCCCATAGCTAGCCAAGATGCCCCCTGATGAGTAAACAAAGCTATTAATAGATCTCCTTGCAGACCTGGGCTAGGTACAGTCAAAAAGCCCAAGATCGAATCGATTCAGTCTTTGCAGATTAGCCTAAACCTGCACAGATTAAATTGAAAAGAGAACAGACATTTACCTTTGATTCCAGAAATGCAGCCACATGCCTGCAGTGGCTCAGGCCAGAAGCCAGGGGATACTAGAGCAGGGCTCCCTGGCTGTGTGTTCATTTCCTCTTCCAGGCACCCCCAAGGTCTCTGGGACTTGCAGTCCAGAATTACAGCAGCAGGACTCTGCAGGATTGCTCAATGCTTCCTCTTTCTGCTTCCAGGCGTCTCTGGAGTCTTTAGTCCACAGTAAGTTTGAGTGGTGGAAGAGGTGTTTAACCCCCCTCCCTGGCCCTAGACCCCAGCCGAGTTTGCTGGGTTGGGGTGGAAGGAAAGGTGGAGGAGCTGCAGACTGGGCTTGCCCCCTCCACCCCCACATCCCCTTGTCAGTCAACCCTCACTGCTCCAGCTAGGGAGCAGAGGGGCAGGACCAGCCCTACTCTTTGGAGCAGGCAGCACAACCCAGCCAGGGCTGGAAAGCATGCTGGAATGCTGGGGGACTGTGATTTAACTTGAACCAGGAAGGGGTCTGGGACAGGAGTTTCATAAACCGGTTTGACCCAAATCAGTCAAGTCTGATACTATATTCAACCAGGTTTCTCTTAAACCAGTTCAAGCCATTTTGAAACTGGTTTATGTGCACTTAAATTACGCTCTGTTACAGATTTAAGCCAGTTTCTGATCACTTAAGCCAGTCCATGTGCAACTTCTGTCCCTAACCATGGGGATATCTTCCCCCTCACAGGACAGACTAGAGAACCAGTTGGACATGAGTCCCTATTACCAGTGCAATGCAGGCTTCTTTCTTCCCATACAGAAGAAAGCATAGGGCAAGATTGAACCTTGGGATTTATCATTTACGATTACTTGAAGACCTTCTCAGAAATTTGAGAGAAAAGAGGAAATCTGAAAAAGGGAAGGACTGATCCTGGGAGAAGACAGGGAGTTGGTGAAGTAAAGCTGGGGGAAGGTCTAGAAGACAGGCTTAGGGGCAAATTGGGTGGAGAACATGAAAGAAGGAAAGGGGAACTTAGATAAAAATAGAGAGGGAGTGCAGGAGAGCATTTTGGGAAGGCCAGATGGGCACTTGGGGTTGGGAGAGGTACAGGGAGTGGTCATAGCTGGGGAGAAGTATGAATGTCCTTGTCAATGCATGGGGAGGCAAGCACTTGAGGAAGGATACACAAAAAAAAGCAGAAATAAGGCTATGCAACTATAAGAGTGCAACACTCAAATGGGCTGAGGGGAAAAAGAAAAACAAAAATGACCCAGCATCTCTCTGCCCATGCCGTGTTCTCATCCAGTCCCCTGGCCACTTCACCCTTCCTCACATTAAATGAGTTATGATGCAACATGAAGGCTGAGAACACCAAGCACAGAAGACTGGGGAAATTCCAAAATTAAAAGCGTCAATGACGACATTACATTTTGCCCAAATTAGATATTGATGTTAAATTTAAATCCTAATCTAGCTCTTTATGGTTCCATTTGAACCATATAATGAATCAATACTGTTGACCATACACTGCCATTGCAGCCTCCAGCATTATAACAGACTCATGCAGTGGAAGATGACAAAATGCACACGCTATTTGTGACAGATCTGGCCACCACTGAGACATTTCGTAAAACAGTTGCAGAATTTATTGAGATAAATACAAATAGAAAGTTACATAGATTCTATATTCTGACAAGTGAGTGGCACTTCCAGAGTGTCTTCACTTATTTGGACTCTAAACAACACTGTTTTTACAGACACGCAAACTGCCACTAGGGCAGTGTCCGGTTAGATGCCAAGGGTATATCCTCTATAACGGATACAGTGAGTTGGAATTCTAAGCAACATGACTAACATGCTTTGGATTACAAGTGCCCGATAATTTTCTACAGCAATATTGCACCACTAATGTTATTTTCAGGTCCCTTAGTCAAAAGTGGTTTTAAGAAATTACATCCTTGCAGCTTTTGTGAAAGTAGACTAACTTTTCCTGCATCTGCAACATACAATTTTGCATAATTTAAACAACCCAGAGAATTGCATGAGAATACATAGCTTTAATCTTCATTGCATACATGTATCTGGTATGAGCTGTAAAGTGCAGTCTTTAGCCATGTTGAAATATTTCCAGTATAAAATAAAAAACAAAACTGTAAAAAGTGCACCAAATTAATAGAACTGCGCACTGTCTAAAGTTAAAAGGAGAATTATGGCATCCCCTCTAGTGCATACAACCGTAGTTTAACAAGTTTTTAAAAGCCTTAGTTAAAAAAAAAAAAATCACATTATTTAAAATGGCCATGGATCTCTAGAGCTAGAGAATTACCAAAAATCTTTAAAAGCACAATTTTTTTTAAAAAAAAAAAAAAAAGAGAGATTTTGTGAACTTAGCTGGTGGCTTTTAAAAAACAAAAACCAAAACAAAATGTCCCAAAACGTCCCACAAGTTTTAATTAAAGAAGTCCCATTATGAAAACTATCCCACCTCTGTAAAGACACCCACCCAATGGACATTTGGGTTTTCTGGTAGATTACTGCAGGTAAAGGTAGCTATTTAAGATGATTGCTGAAACAAAGCTGGGTTGTGTTGATGTTCGAAGTAACCAGTTTATATACAGTACATTAAAAACATATCTATGTACACTTAAAAAAAAAAAGTTGTGATCAGTGCTTGGAAACTGAATGACCTGTTAATAGTCAACAAAAATGAAACCTGGTCAGAACAATTTTAGAAAATCTGAACTCTTAAAAATATTAGTTTAATGTTAGCATTAGAAAAAAGATATTAAAACTACAAAAAATTAACTTGACTTTTTTGCTGAGAATCTGCAGTCATAAAAAATCTGTTTGCATTGAAGAGGCATTTGTTTAAAATTATAAAAAAAATTAAGCGTAGAACTTTCTGGAATTTACAGAGCTTAGGCTGTTTACTGAAATAGCAACTATATATTTTCCCCTATAGATTCTAAAAGCACCTATGGTCTTGCAAGCAAACAATTTATTACAAATACTATACAGGATAATTCAAAACTAGTTTCATTGACATTTATACAAAATTGAACCTTCCAAAAAGTACAAGAGTCAGGCTGAGAAAGCTACTTCCCATACAGCTGACAATCCAGTTAAAGAGTAATATTTTTAACTTCCAAACAGTTGAACTACTTAATGCTACAGTAATGAAATAATGTAGATGGAAATAGTCTCTCATTGGTCTATTTACAGACTGAGCAAACACTGAATATAATAATTTATCTACCATTACATGAGACATTTTCCCCAGTATATAAACGGTCCTCCTTAAACAAGGTTATGGCCCTGATCCAAAGCCCATTAAAGTCAATGCGTCTTTTCCCCAACTTCAATAGACCACGTTAGAGACTTAGGATGCAAGGGAAAACAGGGGTGAAAATGGAACAGCCAAGGGCATCAACATTGCAACTTAAGTTGGCATTTCACAAAATTGTTGGATTTAATGATGGGGACTTCATTCTCTTCTTGTAGGAAGTTCCTGGTTAACACAGTCTTGATGTCCCAAGTGCCACCCCAGGCAATGTTAGTTTGTGGGTTTTGGTTTTTTCGTGGGGTTTTTTTGCTCACCTCCAACCCCCATAACGACAACCACAGACAGTTATAAAAACAGAATTTGTGAAGAACAGTAGGTCAGCTTCCTTACTCTGAAAACCTGCGCTTCACCTCCTTTGGAAACTTGAGACCACAATATTTTACAAGAATCTCCTCTCGTTGTAGGAAATCATAGATTCAGATTGTAAGTTTGAGAGAGGCAGGTTCCAAGGAAAATGACTGCTGAACCTCATACAAGTTTTTTCAAGTTATGTGAATGTGCATGTGCATGTCCCCCTTTTTACGTACTCTGCAAAACATTTAAAGATTTTAATCTCCTACCAATGTGATTTTAATTAAATGAACTGACTTGAGGGCAGAAATGTTTGGGGAGATAACAGTAAGTGTACAAAGAAAAGCTATGATAATGCAGTTTATAAAAAGACAAAGTAATAAGAAAGAGCCACAAAATACAAAGCAAGTTAATCCCTCTGTGATTTAAAATATATCAGATGTCTATTAAAAGGTAAAAGGTGACCTATGCACATTAACTTTTACTTGCCAACTGTGCTGTTTAAAGTGAAATGGCTTCTTCGATCTCTCTCACTGATATGAGATTAAAGTTCTGTGAATTATTTTTGCCAAGCTGCAGGAGCTATTCACATATATGTATACACACATTGTTCATTTAAAATAATAAAATGTAATATTATAAACAATATAAAAAAGACACAATAAAATAGGGGAAACATTTTCACTTAAGCATACTAACCTTGGGCTTCAAAGCTTAGGAAGTCCTTTAAGCTTGTAGCAGATTGCTTTATTACTGGCATTCACAGGGGTTGTACTTTTTTTAACTGTATTAAGAAACATTAACATTATGATACTGAAATGTTACATTTGTGTAATTTCTTAATAAGAGGATATATACAATACTGAAATCTGGGTAGATATGAAAGTTACAGCCCACTTTTATGAGGGAAAAAATCCCCAAAGTCTGACTGATCAGCTAGCATCCACAGTTGTAGCTACAAAAGTGGTCATTTAGTGAGGATTGTGGCATTGTCAGCGATCCCTTTCCTTTCAGTTCAGGTAGGCAGCCAACTGCTTCATTCCTTTCTCCTTCCTGTGAATCAGGCAAACCAAGAACACACAGCATGTTAACATTTTGATGTTCAGGGATCATAGCAGGTGAACAGCTCAGTTTTGTTTTTCAATGGAAGTGGTCTCCATGTTATTCTGTTTTAGTTTTACAGTGGCAAAAAAGCAAACATCTTGGTCTCTGTCAGATTGTAAAGCTAGGACAGTTTCTTCCACAGCTTCTAGATGAGGATTGCCAACACTTTTAAAGTAAGCTAGAACGAGGGGGAGAAGGAAAGAAAAAAAACACAAAACGTTTTCAGCAAAGCCATACTTTACATCAGTGCTTCCCAAGGTGCTCCCCACCTCAGTAAAGTTACACAGCCTCACGCCCCTCTATTTCAGCTGCTACCACTGCTTCCCCACACCCATTACTCTCAAAACATTGCAATACAGTACACTGCTCAGACCCATCACAAACTATTCACATTTTCCTATTAGAAGAAAAAGTAAATAAAAGTTTTGCTTCCCCGTCCAAGTCACAGGCACGGGGAGCATGCATGGTGGTGGTGTTAGCCTTTTCCTTCACCCAGTTACAGAAATTGTTCAAGGCAGTTCGTCTGATTTGCAGGCTTGGTCTCCCTGAGGAAGTTAAAGCAAGCCCAAGCAAACCAGACAAGAGGAACGTGTATTTTTCTTTCTTAATTGCTTTTACTATTGCTTGGCATGGGCAGAACTATTTGTTGAGTCCTCATTATTTTTTTAAAAGCGGCTCTTGCTTCTTCTGAGTCCTAAGTGGAAATCTACCAGCATAAGTGGAAACCTGGCTGGCTGCCACCATCATACTTTTTTTTAAGCCTATATTTTTCAACCAAAAAAAAAAAAAAACTTAAAAAAAAAAGCCTACTTTAAAAAAGTACCTCATTTGGGTAGTTGGGGTAGGGGTAGGGGCAGAAGACAGCAGGGGAAAGATCAGAGGTTAGACAGAGTGGGAGGTTCCTGTGTGCCATCTTACAGAAAAGACAGCAGAGATGACCTGGATGCTATGAGGAACAGAGGCAGGTGCAAGAAGAATGAGTACGGCAAATAGATTTTGCAAAGAACCTTTTAAATATTCCACTAGCATTACCATGTTCTGAACCCCCCACCCTTTTTTTTTTTTTTTTAAAAAGAAATGCAAAGAAAGAAAGAAAAAAGACCTTCTCAATGGTTTTCTGCATGAATTTTTCATCCCTACAGTTTACTGGTTCTTCCTCTAAAAAGTAATCTGCAGAAGACTGTGTGACTTCTCATTACAAAACATTACAACTGCCATCTACTGGATGTAATGTCACATCTCCTATATTAGATGTAATGTCAGCTTCAAAGGATATATAGTCCTGGGAAAAAAACTTCCAAAAAGAAAAAAAAAACCCACATAACATGAACATGGTGTCGCCCTTCTGCACGCTGATATTATGTTCTGCACGCTCCCCCGATTATAGCATGCTTATTCTGTTGTACAGAGAAACTGAACATCATTTTACTAGTTGAGCAAAGCAATTCGTAAAGAACAGCACTGTTATAGGAACGATGGAATTCATAAGAAATTTGTTGTTTCAAAGGAATTATTTAGCATACCTTTCTCCAACAGTGTTTGCCTTAAAGCCTTGGCTAGCAGAACCCTTACATTTGGCACTGGATCAGAAGCAAGACTTAAAAGACTGGGGAGTAAGTGCTCAACAAACTGATCAACAGGCATACACTCCTCCTCTACCACTGCCTGGGGGATAAAAGCAGAACAGAAGACAAAACCTAAGACAGAACATACTTAGCAAGCTGAATCATCAATATCTTAAAATACCCAGCTCCCCCTCCCCTTTGCACTTTGCCCTTAGTTTGGTCTGTGTTTAAAAAGAAAAAAAAGTTAACTGTATAGAAAAAAAACAGAATGGAAGCATGTTATCTATTTCAGTTGCATTCTCAACACTTTACATTTACAAAGCAGAGGCTGATTGTTGTTTCTGTTTCTTTTCCTTCTCCTGCTGGCCATTCTTTTCACTTCCCAGTTCCTGGATGGACAGGTCCAATCAATGTATTTAGGTGACCCAAAGAGATGGAAGAATCAAGAACTTCCTGTTCCGACAGGGACTAAAGTGATCACAATACCTTTACGTGGTCCAAGCAACAAGAGGACTCTTGCCACCTCTGTGGGTCACCTTGACTTTGGGGGAATTTTTTCCTTGGCCAAAAGGACAAGACGTACAGCTTTTGCTCCTTTCAGTTAAATCAAAGATTAATGCAGTCAACACCCATTTCTATTTCCCCTCCTGTTTAGACAAGCCAAGGCATTTCCAGGCACACCTATTTTTCTACCAGTTTTTGTCTGGAAACCTCTCTTCATCCATGTAGCCCTTATGAACCTTGCTCACTGCAGAACATTGGTTCCCACTGGTTCCCAAGGTGGGTTATATGAAACAAAGGTTGTTTTAGCATCTTCTAGCTGATTTTATCATCAAAAGTGCTCGCCAAGACAGCTTAGTAATTTGGACTAAAATCAGGTCAATTAAGCCAATAAGCCGGGGTAGGCAACATTTTTTAGCCAGAGTACCAAAAAACCCCACAATGTCTACCTTGGAAGGTACCGGAGGGCTGACATACCAGGCCCCGAGCAGCTGTTCGCAGCCTCCCGGCTGCAGCTGGCCCACAGAGCCCAGTCTGCTTGCAACAGGGCTTGCAGCCTCCCAGCCGCCTGCTGGGAACAGCCTGAGCTCCAAGGCTGGCAGCAGCTGCTTAGCGCCCGGGCTGGTGGTTGTGCGCCAAGCAAAATGGCTTTGCATGCCATATGCTGCACACGTGCCAGGGTTTGCTGACCCCTGCAATAAGCTATAGTTAGAAGATAAGTAACATTCAGTCAGTACTGATTTTAGTCAATTTAAATACGATGGAAGTCAATGGCTCCATATCCCTTTCTCAGTAGTGAAAGCCATTTATTTCCTTCTTGGAAGCATTAGAAACTCTCCCAAATATGTATGTATACATACATTCAACACATAAACATAAAAAGGCATTCCAACCTGACAAATGAAGGCAAAAGCTTGTCTTCCAACCCATTTGGAACAATGACGAAACCTCACTACAAGTTCGTTAATGAAATTTAATCCCAACGCATTTGCGTTGTTTGCATAGAACTTCTGTAGTATAGCCACAACCTGTAAGAAGATCAGGCGTGAGATTCAGATTGTGAAAGCTGGCGCTTCAGTTGCATCACGTTCTTAAACACTACTTAGAGATGCACACGTTCTATAGAAATAGAACAGTGCTGTGTTTCTGTAGGCACATGAGAAAAAGAGAATTTAGAGCTGTTTTGCTGGGTTTTGACTTTTCAGTCCCTTGTCAATTTTGACTAATAAAAGACCCCCAAAACAGGGGGGGGTCAGACTCAGTGATCTAATAGGTCCCTTCCAACCCTAGAAATCTATGAAATCTATGATTTTAAAAAGTCATTTTAAAAGCAAACAAACTACATCAATGAATTCACATCAAACTCTAGGCAAATAAAACAATTTGACCAGCTCAAAAATGAAACATATTTGTGTTCAGAGTGTCTGTTTGAAACTACAGCTTCAACAAGCTTATCAAGTTTATTTGTATAAGTGTTAAGAAAATAAAAAAGAATAAAACCCCTACCAGTTTGAAGGAGATCCACCTGACTTCAGATACTTTATCAGAACAGAGAGTTAGTGCAATGTGTCTTAAATAATCATACACATCATTAGGGTTGTAGAGTTCTAATATCAGGATCAGCTGTCTGCAATACAAATGGAAGGGATTATCTTTGGGAAGCATAACATTAATCTCTTCTCATTTTTCCTTTCTTATTGATGGTAGGGGGGAGAAGGAAATATATATGGTTTCTTGAACAAAGCTGCTGAAAATGCTTGAGGAAAAACATCACTGTTATTATGCAATGCTTCAGGACTTTGGTTCAGTTTATTATGTATACATAGAGTATATAGTCATCAAAATTAGTCCAGTTCAATTGAGTAAAATATATGAAAAATGCAACTTCAGCAGCAACACTTTGTACAAACTGCACGTATAGAAGGTACTGCTAAAATCATCAAGAGAATAATGCAAAAATACAGAGCAAGGTTTTTATGGTTCTCAGGTTCTTCTTCATTCTTTCATTCCCTGAATTATTTCAGGGAAGGTATAAATAAATATCTAAGGTATACAATGTTGGGAAAACTGCACATAAGGTATCCTAGCCTTTACAGCAGGAATTCTCAACCAGGGTGCCATGAAATCCTTTCAAGGATGCTGGGGGTTGCCATGTAACATTAGCACAGCTAGGGGTGCAAATAATGATACACAGTATAAGCTCTGAGTTTCCAAATAGGGATTAATGGCATCAAAAATATCCCTCCCTTCCTGTGGTCTGAGTTCTTTGCAAAAGAAGAACTGTTCTATTACTTTCCGTAGTCAAGAAACAATTGAAAAGTAAGAGCTGGCATTTTCTAAGAGTGGGGGCGTTGAGTCTAAAAAGGTTGGGCATCACTGCTTCACAGGAACAAGCCATTAGTGCAGCACTGCCAATCACTCCCAGACACCCCACAGTGAAGTTGCAAAGTTCATCCACTAGATGTCAGGGAACCATCATGCAACAAACTGCTATTTTCTGCACTGGGTTTATATTACAAAGATAGCATTACACCTGCAGATGGTATCCTGACAGTAGGATTTCTGTGAAAGCAAGTACCTTAGTTTGAAACGATGGACGCTATAGGTAGTAAAATGCACTATGTTTAATTTTTTAAATAAATAAAAATTGATTTTTAGCTACTGGCTAGCTGTCTGCATACTAAAATAAAAACATCATTATTATAACTTCCACCAAATCTATTCTACCCTCATAACGCACTCAATTGCATGAAAAAAACCCTAAATTAATCAGCTTACTTTACAATAAAAAAGGGTGCTTGCAATAATGTTTAAAAGATTTTATAGACCCATACTGCATAGACCCATAATTAAACCACAGTTAAGTACAATCAGACCTGTCAGTGGCTAGACAAGAATTAACATGCTCTACATGTTTCACAGATTTTAAAGCCAGGTGGGGCCATGAGACCAGCTGGTCTGACTTCTGGTCTATCAGACAGTTTGATTTCACTACTTCTGTATTAGAGAGACAGAGAGAGAGAGAGACGCTGTGTGTCTGTATATGTGAGTCAGAGGGCGAGACCAGACCCAAGTTTATGAAAAAGTGAGAGACAGAGACCGGGTGGGATGTGAGGCAGGGATCCTGGTAGAACAACCGATCTTGAAGGGCAACAGTCATTCTGCCTGATTGGTGAACTAGGCAGTGCAGAAGTCTGGTGTCCTGAAGGTGGAGTATCTGCAGCAGTCTAGCCGCTCACACTGTTGAGATATTCTGCAGTCAAGCTCAGAGGAGACTGTAAGTATCACCCCCCACCCTTATTCCGGAGTGCATCTCTCTCAGATCTAGGCCTCCAGAATTCATCTTTTTCTTGACAGGACTGTTAAATTGATGTATGTTTAGGGTTCATTTGAATTAATAAGCTATGCTAGTGGTTCTGGTTGACTTGTTCTATCATAGTTGTGAATTTTCTATCTAGAGTTAATTAATTATGTTTAAGTACTGTTGTTGTTACTGCTTATCTGTTTTGATACAAGTTTTTAGATTGCTTTCAGTGTGTTTGTGATTTGTGGTGATAGTGGTGCCTTCCTGTGAACATATTTTATATCAGAATTAAAAATCGCTTCTAAATTTTCTATCACCTAAAAAAAAAAAAAAATACATGAGTAAAATATTTTCTAGGCCTTTGCTTTTGAGGCGCTTTTCTGTGAAAAAAAGCTAAGTGAGTCAACTAAAGGGTAGAAGTGCGCTGATCAATACATCAGGCCATATCATATTGGCACTGATAAAGGGAAAACTGACATCAGCTAAAAAAGACGATTGCTGGTAATGTGGCTGATACTGTCGCTGATAAACGCGCCATGCATGGGCACAGTTGCAGCATGCGCGCAGCCAGGAATGCAGCGCAGCAGCTTGGAGAGGAGTGTGCGGTTGGTAAGTTGGGGGAGGGAGAGAGGGAGTGAGGCTGGGACATGCACTGCCCAGGGCACGGGACAGAGCTGCAAGTGGCTTGTCCAGGGGCCTGGGAAGGAGCAGGTGCAGCTCCCACCACTGTGTGCACCTCCGGGAGAGACAAAGGGGACATGGGCCCCCTGGATCTGTGCATGGGGGGAGGGTGGGCTGCTCCTGTGGGCTAGGGCTGGAGGAGGCACCAGGCACTGGTTTGGGCCAGGGCTGTACATGGGACAGGTGGCAACAGCAACACAGGGAGGGCAACTACAGCCACGCCAAAAATTTGCCATAGCCCCCCTCCTAGCACCACCACCACCCATCCCAAGTGCAGCCTCAGCCCAACAACTCCACTGGGAAGAGCCCAGCCCCAGGCTCACCCTCGCTCCATGCACTGATCCAGGGGGCACATGCCCCCCATGCTTCCTCTGGGGGTGCACACAGCAGCATGAGCTACCCTGGCTGGGCAGCACCTGCCCCTGCCCTATTCCCTCCCTCGCCACAGAGACTTACCAACCCAGCACTGTTCTCCAAGCTGCCAGGCCTGCACATCAGCAGTCAGATTGCTATCAGCCTATATGGCTCATTAATAAATCGGCCATGAGTATCAGCCCAAAAAATATCTTTAATCGGTGCACCATTACAAAATGTTTCATCAGGTATCATATACACTCTTACTACACACTACCTACTTGTGCTGATGGAGACCAATTTTTCCCCATATCCATTTTAAAATGTGGACATCAAAACTGCAGTCTATATTCTAATCTCAATCTAATGCTGTAAAGAGGTAAGAGTCATCTCCCTGCTGTTTTGCTTTCTGTGGTTATTTAACCCTACCATCCAACAGCAATGTTGTCTGAACATGAGATGAGTTATGGATCACTGAAGGAAGTTAGTTAGGGCTTCCAGCCTCAATGGAGAACAAAGAGAAAATGACCCTCTCATCAAACAGGTGATCCCCAGAGATTGAGCTATGGCAAGCTGGTGGGTCAGTGTGTTGTACCCTAAGCTTCTCCCACTCTCCCAGACCTACTGATTCTAAATGTAGTTTCAAGGTTAAACCTAAATATCTCCACGCCCCATGTTCAATTCCAGATATGAAACCACGATTCAGGATGTGGAACCGTATCACCAGAGGTTGAAATGATTATGTTTTTACTTACTCTGCCAGTTCATAACGAAACCGCCAATTCCTGCTGTTATCAGTCACCACAAATTCTTGAAGCTGGTAAAGGTACTCTCGCCTTTTGTCTGCATGAAGCAACTGAAGGAAAAGGTGTTCCACAAACAAGGTATTATTAAATGAAATTGATGAATCCAGCAGTTCAAAACAATAATTTGAAACTTTAGAAGCTGTACCCCTCTGGGATATTTTCTGTTCCTTACTCCTTGACATTGCTATTTATTTGCATTTTCCTGTAAGAAAAAGTTGAATGTTCATAGAAAATGTTTTACTCTCCAGAAAACCACAGGCCAGATTCTAAAAGCTGTGGACGTCTAGCTGTAGAAGCTGAATTTTCCAAGAGCTACTGTACAGTTACTGAAAAATCAAGCATGAAACTGCATGATCAAATTAGACACACCTAACTGAAAAACTCTTTTTTTAAGTCTTTTAGTCATACTTTGTCCACCAGTTGAGTAGCGAGGAATTAAAGTTTCAGCCCATTCTCAAATAAGCACACAAGACACCACTTTGCAATGTTTCCAGCTACAGAGCTTTTACCCATTTTTTCCTTGTTGAACTTGACTGGAAAAGTATAAGAAAAGATGCTGGAAAGACCACTCTTGTAGAGGGTCCCAAAAATGGATTAATGATCTAATCTGTTCTTCCCCAACCCCTAAATTAATCAGAGTCCTTCCTGCTACAGACCTGGATTACTCTAAATAACACTTATTTTGCACTGGCTTGCAAAAATAAAAGATCAGATACAGGAGGATTTATTTATTTGGGAATGGAATTCAAAGAATCATAAAAAAGCATTAAAATAACATATCTGGGGGAAAATAAAACAAAAAAGTGTTTGTTTGTTTTAACTGCCTAAAATGTCCAAAGAAAGTTTTTTTCAGTGTGAAACACAGAGACATCCCTAATCTAAGTAAGTGAAAACCCATGTATTTAAATGACATGTCCTTTTACCTTCAGAAAGTCATAGAGATGTTTAAGAACTCCAATGCGCACTTCGTCCAGATCTTTCAAGAATCCATTAAAAATCGGCACTAGATCAGCTGCTGTTAGTTGATCTCCTAATATAACAGCCAGTTCATGTATGGAAAAAGCTAGCGTCCGACGTACCTTCCACTTGATAGTAAATAAACAAATTTTCTAGATTAAACACTGTAACTGTAGAAAATACTGAAGAAATAGAACTGGTTTTTTTTGGAGGGTGGGAAGAGGCAAAAATATTTACACAAGCTCCCAAATTCTGTACATGCATTATATTTATGAAGCTGCATTTTCTTAAAGCCCTAAGGAGGAGACAGGAGTGGGGGGAGCAGAGGGAAGGAAAAGGGGAAAGTATTTGAACATAAATTTTGCACACTATCAACAGCTTCACGGTTTCTTGTAAGCTTCAACATTCCTTGCTTGCCTATTTCTAATTTGTATAGTGATGTTCTAAATTCTTGTCTGAAAATGTGATTTTACCTGTACATCTGATGCCAAGGTCTCATATGTATCCTTCAGACAGTGCCAATTCTGCCTGCCCAGAGTTAAGGCCACCCCTGGGAGACTATAAGCACAGTGTTTTGCTATTTCAGTGTCAACAGTCTGGGCCCGAGCTGGGTCAGTCATTGACAAGTACTGATCTAATAAAGGCTGAGGTATGATATCCTAAAAAGAGAGACGGTAAATTATTAACATTAATAAATTAAACAAGGAGACAGATCATCAGTATGGAAAGACATCTGTCCTAGTACAGCATTCTCTTTTGTGCCTCCAACCAGATGGCAAATGAACCAAGGGAACAAGCCAGGACAGTATAACAAAGTAACTGAACACCCTGCAAATGACACAAGCCATCTTAAACTACAGGACAAGTCACCATGTCAGTGACTTGTCAACCAGCTTAGGTACAACAGCAGGAAACAACATCAATCTTTGTTACATTATCAACATTTTAGTAAAGGCTGAAACATTACTTCATCCTTGAACAATATCATTCTGGGTACTGAATCAAGTTATGCAGCAACTAGACTCCTCACAGCACTTCCGAGTGTCTTTTGCACTTTGGAACTCAAAACATTTCTCTGCTTATGACACAGGCAGCAGCACAGGGCATAAGAAAAATCCCCCTGCCTGGTGCAGAAAATATGGATTTTGCTGAAATCAGGCTTTTTTTGCTTCCCAGTTTCTATCAGAATCACTAGGATTCTGCCTACTGATGCCTACAAAAAATTTTGCAGGTGATTGGATGCAGTGCTCCTAAATTATTGTGCTTCAGACAGGGAAGTGTAATTTAATTAAGCAAAGAGCCACACATCACACAGACAGTTCAACTTTAACCACCTGTAACTTTGATTTATCGTCTTCAAAGGGTGGATTATCTTGTTCTTTCTTTAAAAAGTTGCTGGTCCCATTGTGTGGCTCCTCAGAGTCCTGCAAAAGAATTATGCTTATATATTTCCATTACAGAACTGGTGGTTGGGATCTCTCAAAGCATCACACCAAGGCAATGCAATTCCATCAAAGAACAGCTTTCCAAGGGCCAAATACAGTCCAATTCCATAAGTAACCATGAGAAAATATTATTCATGTAAGGCCATGTTACTCTCTACCTTGTTTTGGGTGACACTAAGACTATTTTCACTAGTTTTTACAAAAAAAAAGATATTTTATTATTAGGTAACATTGCAAAGGATCTGTCAGTGTTCAAATGCTGGAATACAGCTGGGTTTGTTTGTTTTTTAATTATACTCTGAAAAGGTGCTATTTTTCTGTGCATTAACAGATACTGACAAAACAGCTCAGTGGCTGCTCCAGGAAAGCCAATACGCCTATAAAATCTTTATGCATTTTGGAGCACCTCAGGTATTTCCCCAAGTTATTACTTTTAATTTTCCTACTGACAAGTGCTGAAGATGTTATTCTGATGGACATGTAGGACATTAGTAACTTCCTATGCATTAGCTTTAGCTAAAGACAAAACTAAGCACTGTGCAAAAGCTTTCCTATTTACCCTCATATGCATATCAAGAGCATCGTAAAACAGTAAGGCAGGAAGCGTGCACTTTGTCATCGACTGATTCAGCCTCCTGCCTAAAGATAAGTGGCTAATTTTAGATTAGATACAGGAAGGACGAACACTATTTGGTTTGCTGCACATGATATTCCTGTAAGACTATTTATAAAAACCACAACCTACTAGTTCTTAGCTTACTTAGGCCCCTTATATAAATAAGAGCTTTGAATAAAATTAAAATGTGATATTTATTAAGTGATATGGGATAATTATTACCATAATAGTTCTCAGATATCAGGACTGGGATACTGTTGTGCTAAGAGCTATATAAACAGAGGTAAACATTATTACTATCATCAAAAGTCCACTTGTCTATCTATGAGGCATGACTGTATACTTACTGTGCTTTTCATCATACTGGTAGTAGTTTGGTCAATCATGTCATCATGGGATGATGGAGAGGATGAAGCATTCTCTACTCTGGCGATGCTGGCATCCAAAGAAGATATCTGCTTCTGAAGTTTGCCACCAGTCTCTTCCCTGGGTTTGGTCTCATGATCTCGGATGGAATCAAACTGAGCTGCTCTGAGCGCAGCAGACAAGACTTGAACCTGAGCTGTTATTAAGTGAAGGGATTTCAGCTTAAAGTTTTCCTTTAAACACAGTAAAATTTTCCTTGCACTTGGTTTTAAAGCTACAATTACTTATTCCTAAATTAAAATCAAATGCCGTATAAGAGGCTAACAGTGTAAGAAAATTAATGTACACACAGCACAAACGGGCTACAACTATTCGATAAGATAAACAGAGACTTGGAAGCACTAACATTTTCAACAAAAGCATAACAGTTACTATTTCTATCTCCTGAATAGATTTCTGACAGACTCCAACATTAATTAGCAAAAGACTATCCTATCCTTAAAACTATACAATGTGTTTTATTATGTATCTTTTGGAATATAGGTACACTGGTTAAGCTGCGTGGAATTAAATTCCCCACCCATCTCTCAACTCATGATCTCATCATCTCATCTCCAAGTGGAACTTTCTCTTGGTCTTCTCCTGTTACATCTAATCTCCCTCCTCATCCAGAGCTCTTTATTTTGTTCTCTGATGTTTTGTATTCGGCTTGCTTTCTGCCTTCATCTTTTCTTGTTTATTCTCTCTAATCCCATTCCCTTTGTCTACTATCACTCTCCCAAATAGGATAGCCGCCTACTTATCTCCTTTCTCTAGCTGCAACAAACTCATTTTCAGTTTCCGGATGCCCCATCAACATTTTTATCTGCACCTCTGGTGACATGGAGCTCTCTACACACAGTAAAAATGTGGGTGCACTGCTCATAAGCTAACTGCTGTCAATCTGGTGTGGAGTCAGACTGAGTCTCCAATTTCATGTAGGTTTGACTCCCATCCAGGAGGGTTGGGATTCAAAATACTCATACAGCAGTATTTAGCTCATTGGGATGAGACAACAAGTTGGTAACAGATAAGAGGCATGGTGGGAGGGAGATGGCTCTGAAAGTATACATGCCAGCCTGCTATAAGTTTCAGCACCTTATATGCCTGGTCTGCAGGTGTGCATAAGAAAACAATACAAAAACCAAGGCAGAGGCTCTGAAAACCATACAGGCACATTCGTATTTCCTGGAGCATTATCACTCCCCACCTCACTAGTCCACCTTAGTTGTCATCAGCCTCAGCTCACTAGCTTCTCCCTGAGCTCACAGCCAACACGGTGATTTCTGGGAAGTGCTCTGCTCTGCCATGTGACAGACCTGGGTTCCGTAGCTAGGTTCCATCTCGTTTCCTGACCTCAGGTACCAGGAACACCTTTAAGAGAATTTGACTGTAGGGGAGAACATGATGCATGACAAACTAAGCTTGGAACAAAATAAATGACATACAAGAGATTCTCATCACTGAACGAGTCCCAGACCAGAAAACAGCTTGCTGCAAGAAAGGACTGTGAAGAGTGTAGGAAATTTTTTGAGGAAGCAGAAGCCATGCTCTACTATTGTAAGCTCTTACCTTGAACATCTGGATCATCCATGTGCTCCTGCAAGGTTTCCAGCACCTTTTTTATTTCACTACTAGCAACACAGTTATTACACAAAGCCTCTGATACAGAGCAGCCATCTTTATGCATCTCCGTCTTGGACTGAAGCAACTCCAAATCCTGGCTTATATCAGGGAGAGGTGGGCGCCAGTATAGGAAAGTATTAAACACATCCTCAGCAGACTGGACCCTTGAGTTCATTCCCTGGCAGTTGCTGACTTGACAGTCTTTAATGCCCTCTATTACACAAGCAGCAATACTGTCACCGTGAGACAATCTAGTTAGATCTTCTTTGGGATTAGCACAGCTCTCTGAACTTGCTTCCTCTGTGTCTTTATTTGGGATTTGAGTGCAGAGCAAAGGGTTGACTTCAGAATCGCTCACTGAGGGAAGTACAGTTGATTTTACTTCCATTGGTTGTTCTGAACTAATAACAGAGATGCATGATTAGCAGAACAAATAAAAAAGTCCTAAGACCACACTTTCCAGGTAAATGCTTTATAAAGAGACAACAGCAATTAAAATATTTGTAGTTATTATATTTGAGATAAATCCTACTTCTAATTGTTCTACCTCTAATACAATACAACTCTCCTCTTCCCAAATAATTAGTGAAGAAACATTAAAAGCATAGACTAGATTAAATTACATGCCAAGACAAAAGACTCAGGTTATCCACATTTCATACCGTTATTAAAACTGTATTATCAAGTCCCTATATTAGTCCTGTGTTGCACACAGGGCCACAACAACTAAAACTGCAGAACTGCAGGAAAAGGATCATGTCAGTTTCTCTCTCCTCCTCAAAGGTTTTACCTTGGGGATGAACTGTTTGCACTGGAGCATGGTATATTTGAAATACTGCCTGCCTGGCAAGAATTGGAAGCGCCATCCTGGGCTGCTGGTCGGATACTCAATGTCCCATCCTCCCGAATGTAAAGACCAGCACTAGAAGGGTTTGCAAAGGTAGAAATAAATGGACCAAGAGACTGAAAAGCAGCTTGCCGAACCTGGGGTAGTATAAAAAACAACAACAACAACAAAAACAGTGATATATTCAGTAGTAGTGCTGCTACCATACTATTAAAACTGAAACATGGAACTTGGTTCAACCTTTTCTGTTACTGAATTAAATAGTAATGTACAAGAAAAGGTTTTGGCATTGCAATTCACCACTTAGCAGGTCTTTGCTTCATATATTACTTTTAATAATAGAATTTATAAGGAAAAGGCTAGGCAACAGATCAAAGGGATTTAAGATGTAAAGTGTGTGCCTAAAATATAGAAATCATTTACCTGTAAAATGACTGCATGATTCAAATAAAATCATTTTTTTCACTGGCTTAAGCCAAATCCCACATTCCCACTAATACTACAATGAAAGTTCTTTTTCTATTCCTACATAATTTTTTAAAAGCACTGTTCTCAAATTTGAGCAACCAAAGTTTGACACCAAACCCCTAAGGAGGGCATCTTACATTTCTAAAACAGAGAAATCAAGAAGAATACTAAAATGTTTAACTGTGATCCTAACACCCTCCGCTTTCAGTTTTTGATGGCAACCAACAAGCCTACACACTGGACCTTGCTCTCTAATTACCCAAGCATTAAATTCTACAAATCTATGAGGGTGGGTGGGTGTGAAACTGGGTATATAGGATGTTACAGGCTTGTGGTCTCCAATACTCTCCATTTGAAGATCCATGACTAAGAATTTCCACAGGTTCCTCATGTGGACATGGAAACCTTTAGCACTCAGTCACCACTAATCAAGCCCCTTAGAAGCTATTTGAAACAGAAAAGTGTGTTTGCTTAAGTTTAAGTCACAGGTATGTCAATGAACCTATTCCTTCCTTACCCATCTGCAGGGGTCGCTGATAAGATTGATAAAGAGGGGTGACAGCTTACTCCTCCGAACTTCTGGGGAAGTAGTGTAAGACACTGCCATAAAGCACTCAGCACATGCTTTACGCATTCCCCAAACGCTGTCAGAGCAGAGTTCAAAAAACTTTGGAATCTGCCAAAAAAAAGTGAAACCATAACTAATCAAACAGAAACTGCAACTTAGACAGCATAGATGACAGTAGTTCACATAAGAGGGGGAAGGGAGAAGAAGAGGAGAAGGATGTGGAAGAAATGTCTAAGAATAAATTAATTGAAAACTAAAAACTCTTTTTACCCCACTCATTTCAGTGTAGCCTAGACTATCATTCAAGTTAAATAGGTTAGAGAAGGACAAAAAATAATAAAAAGGTTATTTTTTCTTAAAGCTCATGTTGGCATAACGCTAACTTATTAAGGCTGTGAACATAATTCCTTCCAGATTGGGCAAGAAGTGGCACAGTCAGATAAGTTTTAAAATATCAATGGGCTTTCAGCTGTGCTTCCATTTGAAAAGTAAAGTCTTGCTACTCAATCCCAGCCTGGAGTCTCATTTGGAACTACTGCCCTAGGTCCAAACAAGTCACACATTAAGTTTTGTTGAAGAGAAACCTTTGCAAAGAGATGAATAACTAGCAATTTTTAACCAGTCTAGTAACAGGAAAATAGCCAACGAATAGCAGAAAGTCGCCAACTATGATTATAGGTTGTGTTCACACAAAATACAAATCCTTTGAATTATGCCTCTGAGGTTTACATACCAAAAACCTCTCTGTGGCATCTTGTCCAACTGCATTACAGATATCACCAAAGTTGGCTGCACAAATCTGAAAAGAGAGGGGAAATTATAGGTGAACTTGAAGGCCACTAAGATTAATTTGATTTTTGCTGTGGATTTGGGGGAAGAGGGGAGGGGGAGGCAAATTTCACCCCATATTTTAGTCCTTAAGTATCAATTTGTATTTGATAATTTGTGTGTGTTTCTCTAACTTAATCATGCAAGTAAACCCTGCAAGCAGTGAAGCCTCACTCCTGGATACAGATTCCTTAGGTAGGCCTCCATAGTCCATGCATGGTATCACTGAATTCAATGTTTGGGTGAATCAACGCATCTGTGAAAAGTCCTATTAATTTCAATCAGCTCCAGATGGTCTGAAGGAACTTGTCACTTGAATATCTGAATGACTTGAGCAGAGACTGCCAAAAATGGTGCAGAAGAAAAAGATATTACATACATATCAGGGCTCAGATGTACTGACAGGACTGTAATTTTGGCCAGTTTGAGTTGGTGATTAAAGTTGAATATTTTGCTGAATTAAGATTCCAACTAGTATCAATCACCCCATGAGCGCCATAATTCAAGCAAATAAGGAAGTTCTTCAGTGTAGAAAAAAAGGAGTATAAGAAACATAGCTCAAATCTAAAATCATTTTACCCATCAATGGCAGGCTTAAAGCTTATTTGCACAGATGTTAAATGTGAGACCATGTAAGTGTGTTTGAAAGAGTTCAGTTATGAAACTAGCCATGCCAACCTTACGGACTTGGAACAGCTTCCCATCGCCACACAGCTCACAGAAACGGGGAAGAAGTATGCGTTCAACAGTTGTTTTGCTCAACATAGAAGCCATTTTACAGATGATCTATAAACAAGGAGAGGGAAAAAACAAAACAGTACTCAATTTTGGTTCTAGTTTACTTCTAAAAGGTGAGTTTTGAAAGCAAAAGTTAACTAGTTCCTAAAATACAAAACATGAACATATTTTAAAGTTTCTTTCCCTTATTTATTTTCATGCACTCATATATGCAGCATGTTCCCAGGAGCTTTAAATAAAAAAACAATAGATAAAGTATTGTTGTGCCTGAGCATAACACTTCTGCACCAGCAGACAGACTGCAGGAAAACTGTAAAATGACAGCACAGAATAAGTTAGTTAGAAGATAATGTACACTGCTTTATACAGGCATTCTCAAACTAGGAAGTAGTGTGCGCTACATGTTTTATAGCGTGCACTACACTTTTGGCTCCTGACAGCTGAGAATAAAAACAAACAAAACAAAAACCAAACAAAACAATGTTTTACTGGAAGAGGAAGCACATTAGTTCAACATGACTCGCCCAGCTTCTGTATAAATTGCGCACTTCAGCAGTGCTTTTTGGGGCTTTTAGCTAGAGTTGATTCGACCAGCTATTACATAAAACTGCCAAAAAGCCCCACTGGAACATGCAATCTATGTAGATGCCAGGCAAGCCAGGTCAAACTACGGCAGCGCATCTTCTGGGCATATGCTGCACTCGGCACAGGGGTGCATGGAGCTGAAAGTAAAGCACCGCTTGTTTGGTTTTTTCCACATCTGTAAGTAACCTCAATATTTTTGTCACAGTGTTAAGTGCCCTACTGTGCCAACAACCCTACAAAACCATGTTCTTGAAAACAGTGTGTTTGCATGCTTAATGCTAAGCATGCAAGTAGTCTCCCTGGCTTCAGCAAGGCTTGAAATTTAAAAGAGGCATAGCTGTTTGCAGGATAAGAAGACAAAAATACAATAAACAAGTTTGCCAAACAATAGGAGAGAAGGGGAAAGAAGGATTAAGCTCATAAAAATAAGGCAACATGATTATATACATTACCTAGGGCACACCTCTTGGAATTCACATTCAATTACCTGCCCGTATATAAAAATTTTGGCTCATAGAAAAGAAAAAGAAAAATCATGCATTCATTAGATTTGAGCTCCTTTACCTGAAAAGCAGTTAGTTTCAAATGTAACCATAAACCACAGATTATCAGTAGCGTTCACTTTAGACACAGATGCTTTTTCAGTATAATGCATGAAGACCCCTGCACTTGCAACTAGAGAAAAGTTTGGCAGAAGTAGAACCCACTGCTTTGCACACATCTTTCCACTGAATAGCTCTGTGTTTGATGAAGCTGAAAAATCACATGCTGAGCCAAAGACTGTTGGATTACCAGAGCATGAAAACATTTTAATTTAATATTTTCAAAGAAATATTTCTCCCTCTATAAAAATAGTCCTCAGTCCTCGGAATGTTCTGAATTTTGTAACAAATTGTCAAATAAAAACTCCATGATTCCCTTTTTTTGTGCAATGGTCAAACCTTCAGAAAAACATCTGATAGCCAAATGTCACCCTGGAAATCTGCCAAACAAAGGCAATTTAGATAGTAAAGCTGTTTTACAAGTCAAGTGCTGACAGGTAGTCACACACCTTTATAGTTCATAGAACCAAATTTGAGTTCTCACAAATAAATAGAAAATGTTTTTTTCATTAAGCATTCTTGATTAAAGTCTTGAGATTTAAAGACTTTCCAAATCATTCAAAATTTTCTGCAAAGTTAATGAGACCTAATGTAGAGCCCGCACCACTGATGAGGCTCATGTGGAACCCTATGTCCTACACCTCACTTGCCTTTCCAAGACAGACATGCGTATACTGGAAAGAGAAGGAAGCAACAAGAATTATCAGAGGCCTACAGAACATGATATATAAGGAGAGGTTAGAAGAACCTCTAGATTAGTTAGTCTGGAGAAGAGAAGACTAAGGGGGGGGGGTGGGGGGGGAAAAAACAGTCTTCAGATACAGAAAGATTTTTCTAGAGGATGACAACCAAGTATTCTGTGTCCACAAGCAGTACTTGGATTAAACTGCAATAAGGGGAATTTAGGTTGCATGTTAGGAAGACACCCTCACTATAAGGGTTGTTAGGTACTGGAACAGATTACCCCTCAAGAGATGGCAAAAAGTGCATCACTGAAAGTTTTAAAATTCAAGTTAAGCAAACACTTCACTGGAATGGTTTAGATATGATCTCGATCTCCTGAGGCACCTTCAGCCCAAATTTATGTCACTGAAACTTGAAAAAAAAAATACCTG
This sequence comes from Crocodylus siamensis, assembly GCF_052110815.1. Taxonomy (NCBI): domain Eukaryota; kingdom Metazoa; phylum Chordata; order Crocodylia; family Crocodylidae; genus Crocodylus; species Crocodylus siamensis. The sequence goes on from NC_143404.1 coordinate 65,039,668, forward strand.
TTTGCAAAAATTACAACCTTTGCAACAAATTAAAGAAAGCTGCCAAGCACCTTCATCATGTGGCTTTATTTTATTTTTCCCCCTAGATTTTAACAATCTTTTAGCAGCTTGAAAATAAAAATGACCTCTCCGATTCTAATCTTTCCATAATAATGCCAAACACTTGTTTATCTCTCTATGTATTTAGCTGAACTTCTAATTTACAGCTTTTGTTGCTTGCATTCTGTGTGCATGCATGTATCTGCGTGTGTGTGCGTGCATGCCAGCTACCTGTAATGTCAGCATTATTCTTAGACTGTAGGTTGACTCTTGTTGCAGCTTCAGATGAGGGAACACTAGTTTCCACACAGTTCTTGTTAAAGCCCTATTCCCAGTGACTTTAAATATAGAAAAATATCCCTCTGTAACAGTTTAAGGCCAGTTACTCTATAACGTTAATGTAGCCCATTTGGAACCTATATTTGACCATGTCTCCGTTTTAAAAAAAGATCTCACAACAAACACATGGCCATAATCTGAAACAGGAGTTCTGAATAGCACCTTGTGGTACTGGGAAGGACTGAGAAACAGGTCTTCCTTTATAAGGAAGAACATGCATAATAAAAGAAATAAGAAACAGTGACAGTACAAGAAGAACTGCACAAAGACTCCACTTAACCAGTTCACATCTAAACTTTTAAACTTCTTTGGTAAGTAAAGTCCAGGTCTCAAATCCAGGCACTGACAAATCCTTTTTCTAAATAAGGGATACAACACAATTCCCTCCCCACCCCACTTCTTCCTCTGGCACTTACATTTACAGCTTCCACCTTGTACTCATCATCACTGTCTGGGGCCGAGAGGTCCAACAGAATTGGACACACCTTATTTTCAACATCATTTTGAAAGATGAGGTCTTGCTCCAGCAATATCAGCAGTGCTTCTTGACCTGCTTTTCTAACCTTGCGACATGAAAAGGAGCAAATACGACACAATTTAAAGAAGTATTTTACCAGTACCTGAGAACTGTAAGACTAAAAGGTGAACATTTTTAAGGAACAGAGTGCAGTAAGTCTGAGAAGCTACCATTTAACTATCTAAAGTATTAATTATCAACACAAAACAAAAACTTATTTTAGTAAGATATTAAAATAGACAGCCTTTTACATCAAACTTTGGGTAAAGAGCTAAACTTAGAGCCAGATATAGAACTCATCTCTAGAATCATTGCTGATTTCCTGGTTCATTTCTATCTAGGGGGAATGATAAAGATTTCTTTTGTTAAGTATTTTAAGAGCTATGGATGAAAAACACTATTTAAGACCTAGGTATTATTAACTAACAGAGAACGGCTCCCTATTATTTCCTTCTAAGAAAGGTCACCATGCCAGTCTGAAGTAACTATGAACAGCCTGAAGTTTCCTACCTGATTGTTAGGGTCAGTGAGGTACCTCACTACAATAGGCATAAGATACTCAGAAAATGCTGTTGGAAAGTTTGGTCGACTCTCTTGCAGAAAAATAGAAATGGGAGGTATCTGTTCCATCAGTTCTGTCCGTACAGTTGGCTCTGGCAGTATAAAGAAAATCAAAGCTGTTTCAAGTTGGTTCAAAATTAGAACCAGGCATGTTCAATAAATGACATTTTCTAATGTGAAACTGTATACATAGTAAATAAATGAAGATTCTGAAAAGGTCAACATTTAGTATCTCAAAATTTAACAGCATTGAGAAACCTCACACTCATATGTAACCTCCTGGCTCCAGAAGATCAGGATATTTTTCAGAAGTCAGACATTATTAATGCACTGAGTTACCAAACCATGAGCCTATGCAAACAAGATGGTGATATGCACAACTGCTCCTTAAAAATCCCTTGTACAAGCCTGTGCAGCAACAGTGCACAGAAATAAGACACACATTTTGCCTCCATAAATATATAGCTAACTTCTTTCAAAAGCTGGCTTTTTGTGCCCAACTACTCCACTTCTTTAAAGCATATTTGTAGGAACACATTTTTTTACCCATGACTGAATGACTGTGGAACTCCCTAACAGTCTAAAAGAAGCAATACATATTATTTTTCATATGGTTTTCTGTTTTGATATGATGTCCTGGATAATTTTCATCTTCTGAAAAGCATCCAGAACATCCTCAGGTACACTGGAATGATGCAAGCAATATTTAGCACTTTAGATATTCAAAGTTCTGTAAGAACGTCAAGGTTCACAAACCCCTGTGATGCAGAAAAGCATTCATATCTGCTTCCTGTGCTTTGCAATAACCTACAACTCAATGGCTAAATAACTGTGCTGTACTTCCTTGACAGAGGCAACATTTAGTCTCTTCAGAATGAGAGAGAAGGTTAATCAATCACTAACATGCTGATTAACCTTTGCCTTTTCATTAATGATATAACTACAGGTTAGGAGATAATAGTTTAACAGCTACATTTTCACTGAATGGATCTTCATTGGAATTCGCTTTCCAATTATTGTGAGGGCAGACCTTTAAAAAAAAAAATACATACAAAAAAGGAACATGTAGAAAGGTAAGACACACCACAGGAAAAAAGCTCTAAATATTACATTAGTTCAAACTTCTATTCAGAATGCTAGATATACAGTACAAGAGAATGATCACAAGGAAGTTGTCATATTAAATATACATGTTACATGTAAGCAAGAATCACCATCACAACCCTGTGTTAATGCAATATTAAAGCTGCAGATTTAAATATCAAAACTTCATGAAATTCAAATGTAAAGCTCTCCAATCAGTCAATTCCCTCATGATCTGAGTGAAGTTTTTTTTACATTTTTTTTTAATCTATACTACACTATGTATGGAGAATAGGTTTGAAATTGTATTTCCCTAAACCTGATTCCTACATGTGAGTAATTAGATCCCTAGTTACCACTTAACTGATGGCCATAATCTTCAGAGGGGCTGAAAACCTACTGCTCCAGTTGATTTCAATAGAGCACAAATACTTATACCCTGAACTCAGAAGCCTTACTCTAGGTTTAGAAGACGGCATTTTCCAAAAGTAAATAAGCAAGCCAAATACCCAAATCCTACTGATTTATAATGAGATGTGGACATTTAACTCCTTAAAAGAAAAAAAAACAAAAGGGTTGGCTAGGTGACCAACTTTTAGGTATTTGAGTTAAAATACTTAAATTTGTACATTTTTATGTACAGTATCTTACATTAATTTCTGAATTTTCTGGTGGAACAGAACCAGCAGGGTAGTAACCAAAGAGCAGAAAACCAGTTTTTGGATTGCTACGGCTCCCTCCAGCAAAGGGAATAAGCATTTCATGAAAAGACAGTCAAGCAGCTATGGACTATAGCTTAGGACTTGGAACCTCAGTTCAAGTATCTGCTCAGTCACAAAATTCCTGTATTCCTTAGGAAAAAAATCACTTATTTCTCTTTATGCCTCAGCTCCCTATCAGGAAAATAATACCACTTCCCTACCCCTCAGGGTTGTTGCGAGTGTAAATACCTTAAAATGTTATGAGGTGCTCTGATAAGAGGGCCACAAGTACCTGAGACACTTTAAGAAAGTGGCTATCTAAATCTTGCTTACAGTAAAATACTCCTTTTTCTCTGCCTCCTCCATACAAGAGCCAGGGATGAAAGACATATTCCGGGGTGGGCAATTATTTGGCCACATAGGGTGTTTTGGTGAGCTGTCATTGGCTAGGTCAACACCGGCTGCCCTCGCTCACAATGGGATGGGGCTGTGATCGTGTAGGGAGTGGAATCACATGGCAGTAACAGCATGGGAGTGGAATCTAGCACCAGAGCCCAGGGCAGAGCCATGACCTGCTTTCCGCATGTCCCTACAACAGGTGCCAGTTCCGCAGGCAGAACATACATGTGTTACATGTAAGAGTATCACACAGAGCTAACTACAGCTCTCCCCTGACCCCCAACCCCACACTATCACTGCCCTGTGACCCTGAGGCCTCCGGATCTTGGGGCCATGAAAGCATGGGGCCAGGGCCTGGGGCAGAGCCACAATCTGCTCCCCGCATGTCCCGCCTGTGGAACTAGTGCCCACTGCAGGGATGGGTGGGGAGTGGATCATGGCTCTGTCCCAGGTCCCAGGCCCATACTGTTACCATCCTGCGATCCTAGCCCCATCCGCCCATCCTGCTCCCTATCCACCCATGGCCCCATCCAATCCGCAATGCCACACGGGTCCCAAGCCAATCTTCTGCTGCCTGCCCGCTCCATCTGGTCTCCCTAGCAATGACTGCAGGGCGGATGGGCTGGGGTGCCTGGGCAGCAGCAGCCACGGAGACTAGCAGTGAGGGGCAGCAGCACATTCAGCAACAGCAGTGGAGACTGGCAGCAGCAGCAAGAAGGGACTGCCAAGAAGCAAGTCCACCCCAGCTCCACTATGTGCACTAGGGACTGCCCCCTGCACTGGGCCAGGAAGGGCCAAGAGGCTCACTGCGAGCCAGACAAAATCCTTTGGAGGGCCAGATTTTGCCCACCCCTAAGATAAAGGTCCACTGACAGGCCAAGCTATTGCAGTATCACATAGCAGAACTGACAGCAGCTACCACACCTTTCAGTTGGTAGCAGATGCTGCATAACTCCAAAGAGAGAAACATCTCTATGAAGGAATAAAGAAAGTCCACACCATGCTCAAAGGTGCATGGCCTATCCTTTCTGTTTAACAAAATGTTGCACAATATTTATCAGTAAAACAAAGTAGGCTATCACATCTAAACTGCAGTTTCTTAAATGAGGGTAAAAATTAAAAAAATGAATCTCCAACCTGCATCTTCAGACAGTCTGACCGCTATTTCCATTACTGTCAAGAAATCTTCTTCATTATTACTGAAATCTCGAAAGACATCAAGTAGGCCTCTGGCAATAATTTGTCTGTGAATAGACAACATATTGTATACCTTAATATCCTGCTGACACATCAAGGATTAGGGGATAAGAAGAGGAACATATCAGATGTGGGTAACTTAAAGGTATGGCCAATCTTGTTTTATACGCTCTAATGTTCAAACACATGTATGCAACATGCCTATACCCGAAATGGAAAATAAAACTGAATATCTTAAAGATAACCAATACTGAAAGAGACTATAATATGTAAACAACCCTGTTCTTAATTAACTAGAAAAAATATTAAATATGCAACTGAGGAAAAAAAATCACAAGAGTTACAGTAACTTAGCACTTTCTCTTCATTTCAAATCCACAGTTAGAGTCAGTATCAGAATACCAAAAGATATTAATAGAATGACTAGACAAGAGTGGGGAGAAAAGGAGAAATTCCTATTGTGGTTTTAAGGATAAAAATCTAATGATCAAGTCCTTACCGATTAAATATATTATCACTAAAAGCATACTTTTCCAGACGAGCCAGTGGAGTCAAGTTATCCTGTCCTGGAATGTCCAAGAATGCAGTTATCCTCATGCTATCACAGTCTGGTCCATAATCTTCAAACCCAACTTAAAAGGAGGGGAAAATAAAGCATCATCAGAAGAAGAAATAAAAGAATTAAATATACTGGCACAGCAGCACTGGCCACTTTTAGAGAAATTTTGCACACAGTTCTCTCTCACTAACAAATACTTAGAGGACACTAATATTCATGTTATTTTAAAGGCAGGCAATGCAAAGTGGCTCGGTTACCAAAATAAAATTTCCTCATATTGTGCATTTACATTTGGGAACTTTCCACTGCAGAAATACAAACTATCTTCCTCTCTCTATGCACGTGTATTTTTGTTGTTGTTATTTAAAATTCATCAGCACTGCTCCCCAAATGTTACCACAACGGTTTTTTCACTCCACCATTCTTAACTGTCATGATTTTATGATCTACACATGAAGGTGACAGACTATAGGCAAGTAATAGATAAAAGGAGAAAACCATAATTTGGCCTACAAAACAGGTAATTACTTAATAGCCTCTGCTATTAAAGAAATACTGAAAAGTATGTCACATACAATGTATTAAAGAGGACCTCCCTGTCATGTCACTAAGAACTATACAAAGCGTACATGCCTATGCTATATGTAACTACTCGGATCACAACTGAAAGTCTATATTGATTGAACCTGTATTCTTCACTATATACAAGAGTCCTTGCATCTCAGAGTGCTGATTTTTTTAATGGAGTGCGACCACTGCATATATAAAATTAAATAGGCCTTAAGAAAAAAAAATCCACTAGATAGTAAGTAATTATTTACTGCCCTTAATGGTTTGACTTGGATTTGGCATTTTGTTATACTTACTTATTTGATACTTCAGCATATATTGCTTAAATAAACCGTGGGAATGTAACCTAGAAACTCCTAGCTATGGCACAGACTCCATCAGTGGCCATAAGCCTGTGTGCATAGGAAGGAAAAACCACACTGTGAAAACCGTTCCCTGTGAAATCAATGGAACTTTTGCCATATACTTTAAGGTGAGTCAGACAATGTCTTTAATCACGTTTCAGTTTCCCCTCACATGGGGCAACTACATAACCCATCCATCTGTGATACTGTGAAGATCAGCTGGTCTATAAGTGTTCTGAAGAAGTAAATCTCTACATTAGGTATTAGTTTAATGAATAAAATATATCATCCCAATAACTCAGTCCATCCAAATAAGGCATTTCAGAGAGCACAAAACTTCTTCACATTGCTTAAATACCTGTTACATTTCTGTTGTTTTAAATTCAAATATAAAATCACCAGTAGCTTAAATTTTGACACTGAGCTTCATTAAAATCCATTATAGATTATTAAAAAAGAGAAATTGCTCCACTAGTAGTGATAACATTAGAGTGAGACTGGAGTGTATTTAATTATTGGACCAATACAGTATATTATCTCCAGTTTCAACAAGCAAACATTAAAGCATGTAGACACCAATTCACAGATCAACTTTGTACCTACAGAGCTATGGGGCTTTGTGCCTGCATATAAACATGAATTTGGAAGCAAAAACATGAAGTTGCTAAGAAACACCTGCATTTTATTCACCTTGTTCCCAGGTCTGCCTTTCACCTCCAATCCTGGAGGGTCTTCTCCTTTCCCAGCCAAAGAGAGAATTTATCACCAGCAATACCAAGACAGATCTATTGACTAGAACTAGTAACTGCATCTCCCTCAATGGCAGCATAATAGAAAGCAAAGGCTCTTGGGGCACACTGTAACCTTCCAACAAAGGACAGAGGTAAATTTGAAACAACAGTTGGCCCCAGGCACAAATCGGCGCTCCTTAGAGATATACCAAACCTATTATTTCTGAGAAAATAAGACCTAGGTCTTAATTTTTTTACAATTAAGATGCTATCTGTGTGTTGCAGGGGGAAACCAGAGTCTCCAAGGAAACTACTCCAACAAAAGACCAGAATAAGGACTGAATCCTGCAGTTCTTGCAAACAATGAGCTGATTTCAATAGGAGTCCCAAGCACAAGACAACTGGCAATCAAGTGAAGACTCATATTTTCATACTAACTTGTGAATCCATAGCCATAACTGTGCATATATGCTTTTTGAAAAAAAGCAAGGGTTGCAGTATTTCTTCTGCTGATATTTTATAACACCCAGTTATACCAGTTCATTTAATAAGAAATGACCCGGGGGGTGGGGAGCACTCCCACCACACAGATAGAAAAGTAAATGTTTTCGCTCAATCTGAGCCTTCAAGAGGCCGAGAAGCGATTACTATGAATGAGCAAACTCTATACCCCAAAACTAAATTTTACTTCTAATTAACTAGCTATTTCTAATGGCTGACATTAACTTTTGAAATAACGCCAACCTATAAATAAGTTTCCATTAACAGGCTCACAATTTGTATCTGCTTAAATATTTCATGTTGCGCAGCCCTAGATGGGGTAGACAAGAGTCTCCTTGCACCTTTGAGGGCTGGTGAAGTAAGTACACTTGATATTTTTAGGGAAATTAAATCTACAGAATCATCTTTGTCAAAATAAAATGTTAAGAAAACCACACTATTCACAATCAGTTCCCTTAGAATTTAAGGGAGATTTTACTTCTTCATTACACATGGGACCTTTACTGGATTTAACACATTGCATCTCCTCACCCAGATCTCCACTTTATTTCCTTCCAAAACTGTGGAAGCAGTTCTACTTATTTATGGTACTGAGTTGCTCTAGTTGTTCCATAGCCTTGTTCTTAAAGACAAATCACTTAATAGGTCAAAGCCATATAATGGGTTCTCAGATTTCTCATCTTAAGTCTGGATACTCTTTCATAGGAGGAGTTCATACTTGGCACTGTTAATTCAAGATCAGTTCAGAATCCAATAAGTGTCAAGAACCCTGCTATAAATTAGACACATCTCTTTCTCTCAACTTTAGGCTGACATATATAAAGTTGATTAGAACATACATATACATACATATACATATACACACACACACACACACACTCATTCATCTTTACAAGGATGTGTACAAAATGCTCTTTTCTTTCATTATTTGTCACCACTATATATAAAATCTTGAAGAGAGAAAAATCCTCAAATATGACAAACTTTAGCTTATATCTAAAGCCAGAAGTTTAACCACCATAAAACTATTTTAGTCAAGTTACTAGAACAAATGACACCATTGTTGAGTGCCCCTGCACAGTAGCTAAAGACTGAATGAGCATGAACTACCCTCTCACCCTCACTGATGATCCCCTCCAAGTCAGGTCAAGACACACTGGCAGAAAACTGTGGGAAGTCTGCACTTGCTGTTACTCCTATTTTACTTGCTCTGCAAGCAGAAGAGATCAGACAGGCATTTTTCACTTTTCCCAATGAAGTGGGGAAAATTAGCTGGCAAACCTGAATTTAATTTGACAGCTAATTATTTGTTGGAACTATGAGCTTTGTTTTCATTTTTAACTGTAGCAAAGGGGAAAAAAGACAAAGTATATTTTCAATGCTAATAATGTATCTTAACCTGCAGCACCAGATCTTTTGGCTCCCATATTACTAAAAAAAGGATTAAGGTGAGATGTATTGAGCTTTGCTAAGCTTTTTTTTTTAAATCCAGTGAAGGGATATACAAGTGCATTAGCTGATCTGCCGTTACTTCAAATCCTCTGCTCAACACCGGTATTTAGATTTGTTTGAGGCCATGACAGCAGCAACAGTCTTCTGTCCCTGCTTAAAACAATTAATGTGGAAATACATACTGGTAATCCAATAAATCCACAACCAAATTTCACTAATTTGTAAGATGATTCCCTAAATTTTTCCAATTACATCTAAGAATTTGCATGATGTCTCTCTTTCTAAAGAGTCATTTTGACAGAAGGGAAGATGGCATTTTAATGAGGTATTTAAAACTCAAGTCTTTCACTTATTATCAGTCACTCTGAACTCAGAAGTGAAATGTTAAAAAAAATCCTTCAACACACACTCATAATATCAAACTTAAAATGAACACAAGGTAGGCTTGATACAATCCTTCCTATTACTACTTTCACATATCACTTTTGATCCTGACAGACCCCAAAGAATTTTCTAAATTTAACTGAAGTGCAAACCATACACAACATTTACCCATTCACTAATGAAATGCAAGTACCATAGGGCTCAAATGCAAAAATTGCTCAACAAGGAACAACAACAATCAGAAGCATACAAAGTGAATATCCATCCTCTGACAGAGGCTTTTGCCATGTATGGGTTTTTCCAGTGGGCTACTTAAGGGCTTACTTATGACATTTTTTTCTTGTTTCTCAAAATTTCCTCCTTATCAAATTTCCTATGCATCGTACAGATGCTATGGCTGAAGATACATGACAAAAAAAATATAACGCCAGTACATGTAGAGGGCAAACGTATCATACTTCTACCATAGTCTTTAAACTACCATTCTCCATTAAAAGGATTGTCTAAGCAAAAATAATAATGGTCCAGAGTAACCAATTCATTCTTTTTAAGCCAGGAACCCAAGTCAACAACTAAAATGCTGGAGAGGTTTCCCCATACTCAGAAATGTTCTTACAAATGAATACTGTATTCTCTGCCCCCCATTAATTAAACATACAGGTCTCTAACTTGACACATCTGAGGGACTCCTTTGAGCTCAAAAGAACTTGTGATGTGCGCACACATTTGGAGGGTTGAGTTTCTCCCTGTTCTCCAGTAAACTCTGCACATTAGGGATGTAAATGCAGGAAGCTAAAATGTCACATAAAGCGTATTGCAAAGTCTGCCATTATTACAGGAGAGTTAAGGAGGAGAAAAAAAAGCAGCTACAAAATTAGTCCACTAATAAAGCCTACTTCCAAACAAATCAAGGCAGCTCTGTTTTAAAACACTTGGATGCCTATCTTCCTGGGATCATTTGACCCCAGGCAACTGCCTGCCATTTGGACAGGAGGCCGGACCAGATGATCTTGCCAGGTCCTCTTCAGCCCTAATGTCTATGAAATATATGAAAAGAAACAATAAGAGGGACTGAAGGAAGCCTTGCATTTGCAAATCAAGAAACACATCAGTGGGACCTAAAGAAGTTGAGGAAAGCCCGGTGGTTGAATACAAACAGCAAAAAAGAACAAACCAAACCAAACCAAACCAAACCAAACCCCTCTTTCTAGTACCGCTGAGCGCCAGCCGGGATCATATGGGCTCACCTTCCCCGTAACAGGGCAACTCAGGGTTTACGTCAAGCGAGCAGCTCGCCTTCGGGCCAATGACAGGGTTGACAGCAAGCTGCTAACCCGACACAAAGCCCCTAGTTCTCTCGGTCCACTGCTACACCAAACCAAATCTTACATTTCATAGACTTCATAGACCCATAGATTTCACAGATTTTATAGACTCATAGACATTAGGGCTGAAAAGGACCACGTAAGATCATCAGGTCCAGACCCCTTGCCCCAGGGGCAGGTTATTAACTGAGGTCCAAGGATCCCAACAAGATACGGTCCTTCAGGCCCCTTCCCAGGAAACAACAACCCTCCGCAGCACAGGAAATACCGGCTCCCCTGGAAACAACCACCACCCCCGTGCTCCCACTACCTCCAAAGCCGGGCAAGACCCCGCCAGCCCCCAGCCCCCCGCCCGGAGCAGAAGGGCCGTCCTCAGGCAGGCAGCAGCCCCCGCCACACCCGGGGGACGAGGCCCCGCGGCTACTCACAGTCGTCTAAGTCATCCTGCAAATCCACGAAATACAGCGGGATCCCTGCGGGCACAAACAAGACACGGCGTTGGCCGGGGCCTGTGAGGTGGGGACGGGACCTAGACCTAGGCCGAGGCCGAGGCCGAGGCCGAGGCTGAGCCACTTACCGGCCATCTTGGATGGACATGGGGGGAGGGGAAGGGGGAGGAGCTGCTGGACCCCGGGCTCAGCCGGCACCGCCCCCCGCCGCCCGCCGCATCGGCCCGGGGGCAAAAGGGAAACCGAAAAAAAACCCGATCCCGCCCTCGGCGCGCGGCGGAAGCGGCCCGTCACGTGACCCTGCGGCTCCCAAGATGGCGGCCGGGCCGCGGCGCCTGAGGAGGAGCCTCTACCTGTAGCCGGGGGCCGGCGCGCGAGGGGGCTATGGTGCGCCTGGGCGGTGCCTGCAGGGCTCCTTAAAGCGGCGGTGGCGGCGGTGGTCTCTCCGGCCATGGCGCTGAGGGAGCTGAAAGTTTGCCTGCTGGGGGTGAGTGGCGGGCGCGGGGTCCGGGGCGGCGGGATCCGCGCTTGCTCCTCGGCCCCTCTGACCTCTGACCCCTGACCCCCCCTCAGCCCGCCTTCGTGTGAGGTGTCAGGGCCTCCTGGAGCTGCCCAAGCCTTTTTCCCCATAGTGCCCCAGCGTGGGGCACACATTACCCCAGGAGTAGATGGGGTGAAAGCCTCCCCCACCACAGGGCAAAGGCCTCAAAACTCCTCCAGGGTTTACTGGAGCTGCTGCCGTGAAAGGAGCTCTGCCCACTCCGAAATCAAGGAAGCGTCGCTGGTTGGACTCTGTTCGCCAGCTCGGAAACAATCGCATTTTCTATATTCCCCCCCCCCCCCCTTGGGGATGTACTTGGAACCAAGTCTTTGTTTTTGGGTACGTCATCTTTTTTCCCCTCAGTGTTCATGCTCTGATCAACCGGATGCAGGTGGAAGGGGTCTCAGTGATTCCCATTTGCAATCTTTGGTGGCCACCTTGCCCTGACCCCCCTCCTCAGCCACCTTCCTGTGAGGTGTCAGGCCCACCTGTGAAATCATTGTGGTGCAGAGGGGAAAAGGGAGGAAGAGGAGGGTGAAGAAAACTTGTCTTTTCTTTTAACACCCCCTCCTTGAGATGTATTTGTTTTCCTCCTCTTGAACAATTTGTTATGCAAGCCTTTAGAAAGGTTATAAACGCCATAAAACACAAGTCAGATGATAGGTACTCAACCCCCGCCCCCCACTAACCATCAGTAAGAAAAAAAATTGTTGTTTTTTTTTTTAGTTCATTTGTGTGGAAGTGTTTGAAATACATTTTTCGTAATATATGTTGACTTTATATTCCCTAAAGCTTTATCTGTAAGGAAGGCCTAGATTTCCCATCCAAAGGGTGTAAAGTGGGTAGTTTCATAGATGCTAAGGTCAGAAGGGACCTCAACAGATCATCAAGTCCAACCCCCAATTGGGGATCAAATGCTTAGTCTGGCCTCTTGGGGTAACAACTTTGTGCGACATCAAGTTCTAATGCATCTCCTTAAAAGCAGTCACAAGACTTGTTATCATGTTGGTTGGTTTGTTGCTGAAAACTAGTTACAGTATGTTAAATCATTATATGGAACACTTTGTAGGGATCTAATCAACTAGGCATCTTGTATTACTAGATGTATTGTTCAGTCTGGAAGCTTTATCTTTCTTAGGCCTTAATTGTGGTAATGTTTCAAAAGCACACATGCAATATAGTCTTAAATTGTTACGGTGGAACTGTTCTAAACCTCTGATCATCACCTTTACAATTAAATTATTTCCTCCTCCTGCATCACTTGCAGCTGTATAAAATTGTTTTTCGAAGTTACTTCAGGTATGTCATGCATGTTTAAGGCCTTTCATTAAGTTGGGTGCAACTGAGTGAGTCAGGCTGAAACATGTAATGCTTGCAATAGTTTGACACTATTGATCTGCTTATGTGTAGGGTGTTATATCTCTTACTCATCTAAGTGTACGTTTCAACGCAATGGCAGAAGCTCTTTCTCTGCTTCCTGTACAAAAACCTTTCACTTGAACTAGGTTTTAAGATATTTCTAGCATTACAATGCAACTTTTGTCGTAAGAGACTTTCCAACATAGTGTTGTTTTTTTTAAATTCATCGCGCAGCTATTTATTTAAGGATACTGTGTTTTAACAGAGCTATCTTGTTTTCAGTAATGAAATTGCAGTGTTTTTATTTATTTATTTATTTATTTATTTTAAGGACACTGGTGTGGGCAAATCAAGTATTGTGTGGCGATTTGTAGAAGACAGCTTTGACCCCAACATCAACCCAACAATAGGGTAAGAAACTTAAGTTATTTCAGCATCTTAAAAAGCTGGAGGAATAGATCCTTTAACCCCAGTGGCACACACAAAGCACTCTCTGCATGTGTTAGCTAGCTTGGGTAAAATGTGTGTCTTATTGAAGGTTTGGGATTAAAATTTGAACACAAAATATAGGAGCCATGAACTCTCTGTTGGATCTACCACTGATTTAGGTGGTCTTAGACAAGTCATTTATGTCTTGATTATCAGCAATAAGGTATCACGTTTGCATATAAGTCACCAGGCCCATGAATAGCCATCCGTTTCCATTAGTGTGTTAGTTGTGGCCAGGCATGCAAAATATCACATAGAAATAAGACATGGAAAATACATTTGAAGAACTGATTTCTATTTGTAAGTCAGATGTTAAGAATTACTGTCCTGGCCCTTGCAGTTTCCATTGTTATGCAGTAGAGTAGGCTTAAAATCTTGTCCCGTTTTATGAGTACAAATAAACACATGTATTCTATTGTTGATGCAGATATCAGTAACCATTTCTTCATGGTGAGACTTAACATGTGCATACTTCATTAAGGCACCATTCTTAAACTTCAGAAGTAACATGATAATAATTATCAGGCTATTTCAGCTTTACTACAGTAATAGTAAAAAAAAAACAAAAAAAAACAACCCCAGCCCCTCCCAAAGATCTCTTTTAGGTTACCAAGGCTGGTTGAATGTTAGCAATGATTAACGTTTTTGTCAACTGCATTAATATTCTTTGTCCCAGCATCATTAACTAAATTGATATTCAATGAATATTCTCTTTACTAACTAGTGAAATTGGATAACTGCAACAACATTGTCTAATAAAGATCAAAAGTATGTTTTTTTTCCTCTTGAAATGCCTAATTTTCCTTTTCTTGGTTTAAAATTACAGTGCACAAGTTTAGATTAAATGAATAACATTCTGTAGAAATTGTGAGGTTTCTTTTTTAATGTCCGTATTAGCAAGAACTAGATTTCAGAGCAGACAGATCATTTTTTGTCAGATGAGTGATTATGACTCTTAGGGCCTGTTTGTCAGGCCCACCTACAAAAGACATTTCCCACCTGTAGGGTCATAGACTGGTGTTAAGGATCCTTATCTTTTGCCCTTCTGATTTTGATCGAGAGAGTCTGGGAAGGGAGTCTCTCAAATTTGTTTGGTGTGTTCATTGGCCTGTACCCGGCCTATCTAAAAATCTCCTGGGACACTGCGGTGGTTGCTTTAACTGACAACTTTCTTCCTTTGGCAAAATACATTGTATTTTTTTTAACTATAAGACAAAGCTCATCTCTGCCAATAGAAGAACTGATCAAAGATCATGAATCTTACCATCAACTTCAGGGGCAATGTTTTTTCCACTTTGCCTTCTCTAATATGAACATATAGCAGCATGTACTTTTAAAACGCGCACCCAGTTCTTTCCAATGGGGGAGGAGAGGATGAGAGGGTGCAAACCACTCATGATGGAAGTTGGTCATATCATTTAATGTATCACTGCAGAGTGCTGCATGCTATAGCAGTGAAGGTAATCTGAGGGCGTACAGAGAACAGAATCGTATTTTGGATTTGGCGGTAGGATTGGGATCAAATGCTTAGCCTGGCCTCTTGAAGTAACATAACTCTGTGAGACATCAATTTCTAACACATCTCCTTTAAAGTAGTCACAATATTTGTTATCATGTTGGTATAGTTTGTTGTTGAAAACTACTATGGATGTATGCACCAGAACTTCTCCAAACAGATGTAGGAAGTTCCTATACACTGCATACTCCAAAAAATTTAAATAAGTTCCTTTTGAAACTACTGTTATTTATAGACTCTGTCTTCTCTTCCTGGCTAAATTCAGGTATGCAGAATTATTGAGTGATCATAGTAAGTGGCAAAATATATACTAAATTCAAAAGTAGTTGCAGAGGAATATATTTTACAGTAATATTTACAACCCAGTGGTTTTGTCAGTATTCTCTAAAATGTTTGAGAGACATTCTTATAATCTTTCTCCGTATAGTGTCTTAGTAATCAAGTCTAACTGGCAGTAACATTCATTAAAAACTAATCTCAAAGTAACTTACATGAATAGGTACAGAAGCCAGACATGCATTCTAAGCTTTCGCATCATCAGGATAAGCACAAATTGTTCTACTAGGCTGGATCCTGAGATCTATCTAGATCATGAAGCAACTACTTTTTTGAGCATCTTTATGAAACTGACAATATGTAGTTCTAATTCCAGAGTATCTTTAGATACCTGGTAGCTATCTGGAACTCCAGAAATACTCATAGTTCAAAGTCCTGCTGGGTTTTTTTTTTTTTTTTTTTAAATCAGCATTTCACCTAATGAGAAACTCCCATGTTCACATTTAAATTGTGTTTACTTTCCTGTTGAATTAATAGGAAGGTTTACATGGAACTAGCCTTTCAAATTCAGAATATTTAGCTGATGTGCAGGTCCTTAGTAGAAGTTGGCTGTGGGAAGCTTATTACATCAGTGCTTCACATACCACACTGTCTTACAACCTTCAGTGTCTCAACTGATCTTTACAGGCTTATGTGCTTTGACTCCTAGCTTCTCAAGAGGCTGCTGCTCTGCACATAAATCATGTCGGTCACCAAGGGCATCTGAGATGCATTTATTAACTCTGCCTAGAACTGGGAATAGAGCGTTTTCAATGAAGCACATACAACTCCATAATTCACTTCTGTGTTAACCAGCAAAATCAGACGTTAAACTTCAGGCTCGATGTAATGTGAATTCATTTATCCATTTAATTTATATGAGTAAGTCTTTGTAATCTTAATAAACTTTCCTCCACCAATATGTAAGCGTATGTCTAAACTCTGTCAACAGAACATTTTAAAAAGTTGTTCCCCATATCACTGGTGTAACTAGAATTATAGATAAGACTTGCTTTTCTTTTTTTTTTAAAGCCATCTTTCCTAGTTATTTCTTTGTCAAAACAAAACCATATTACAGTAAAGCTAACTATGACAATGAATGAAAGCCAGAAATGGGTTTTTCATAAAGACAGAATTCCCATTTTTAATAATAAACCAGTTTACATTTAGATTAAATAAATTATTTTTCACTTTTGAATTTGCTTTATATAAAAATGGACTTCTGGAGGTTTTTTTTCTTGTATGTTAGTATAGTTGCAGATCTGAAATGGTTGGGTTATGACTACTTAAAACCTAACTATTTTTCCTTGGAATCTCTCAAAACGAATCTTGGTAGCATTTAAATTAATTTAGGTTCAGTAAAATCAGTTTCTTATAAAATACTGAGCTCAAACTGGTATTATAGTATGGCTGAATATTTTAAATCCAGAATTAGTAAATAGCTGTTGCATGAGAAATCATAGTTTAGACTAAGCTTTAACATACTAATGCAGACCTCTTAAAAAAAAAATGGTTCTGCTACTTGCCTTTTCTGAAAAAACTGAGTGTCATGGTCAGTTGACTGACTGAAATAACAAAGTTTCAAGGTAATATTGAGATGTGAGGCTTTTCTTAGAAATAAGCTTAAAAAGATAAAATCTGACTTATTCATAAGCCTGGTTAGTAGCAACGCTGATTATATTCCCTGATACTTTGCATGGTACAACCCTATTTAAAGTTGCTTGTATGTTTCCAGAGTTGAACCACTTGGACTAAAAATTGTAATGTCAGGTGTCTGCTTCAGGCTGAAAGTTGTTTGTAAAATTTGAGCCAGAATGATTCAGTATAGGGTTGTAGGGGGAAATACAGTATTTTGCTTAGGTTTTAAAAAAATTGCAATAACATAATAGTTGTGATGTTCCATACTTTGGAAACCAAGCATGAAGTTTGTTAGAGGGACATCCATTGGGTTGAGGATGTCACTTTTGTTGCCATGAAAGTCTGCCCAAATTTGGCAAAATTATGTCGTTTGAAAACTTGTACTTATCCCATGACCAATAACATTTCCAGAGATTTGGTCTTGAACACGCTTGTGCCAGTTGGGTCACAAAGCTGATACAGTTATTGCAGATGGTCCAGTGCAGAACAACTGAGGCAGAGCTGGACATCCCCTGAAATGGCAACATTTTATGCCAGAGTAGGCAACCTTTTCTGGCTGCAGGCCCTCTAACCCCTGGGAAAGAGATGAGGGGGCAGTCACATGTTCAGGATTCTTCCACTACCACCAGTTGTCCCCGCAGTGGCACAGAGAGTGCCCACAGCATTGAAACATGACACCCTCAGGCTGGATCCAAAGGTTGTCGTAGCCATAGGTTGCCAATCCTCACTTTATGCGATCACGTGCTATTTTGTTTTGAGCACATGCCTTGTTCAGTACTCAGGATGGACAATGCTTACTTAATCAAAAACTAATCAATATTTTTGTCTTGGCCTCATGGTTCAGTGTGTAAATACCTGTACTGTATTTACTGCATGCTGTTCAATTTCTGCTCTAAGGATGGTATTATTTATCTCCCAATAGACATTTCTTTAGTATTCATCATCTCACATGCACGAACTTGCCCTCATAATATACAAGATTTGGGCTGGTGGACCACTGACTTCAGTGGGTCTCTACCCTTGTGTATGTCTTGAATTCTGCACAAAGCTCATAGCAGGAATCAGACCTTTATTCTTCATGCTAAACGTTTAAAAAGAAAAAAAAATATTGGTGTCTGACACCTTATGTCAGGGTCCATTTGCTTTAATAGGTAAAAAAGACCTTTACCTAATAAGCTATCTCATCAGGCTGTCTGAAGGCAGCTTCACATGTCTTGCAGACTTAGTTCATACTGTGTATTTGAGTCCCTGGCTCCTGACCACCTTGGCTTCTAAGGATTCAGTATTCGAAAAAGGCAAAAATAAGTTTAAACCATTAACAGAACACACAGGCTACAAAATGAATAATTAAAACAAACAAAACCCTGTTGGTTAAAGGTACACCAATACATCAGTCTGATATCAGATTGGCACCAATACAAAAAAAATCAATTGTATCAGAAATCGGCCTGATGTGGCCAGTAATTTGCCCAATAAATGCCTGTGCGGAACATAGTCCTGCAGCTTGGAGAGCTGCATGCAGCTGGTAAGCCTGTTGTGGTGGAAGGGGAGGGAGAGGGGAAGGGGTATAGGGGGCAGATCAATGTCCTCCACAGTGAGGGAGGGAGTGTGGGACAGGGACTGTGGCAGCCAGGCCCAGCCCCTGCTGGAAAGAGCCCTGCGCAGCCCTGGTCCCAGCCCACAGCTTCAGCACACCCTGCCCCACGCCGCCCCATGCAGATCCAGAGGCACATGCCTTCCCTTCCGGGGTGCACGCAGCAGCAGGAGCCACCCCCCCGATGAGCTGTGGCTCTGTCCCGTTACCCACCCCAGTTGGGCATCGCCTTCCCCAGCCCCACTCCCTCCCTCACCACAGGGGCCTAGATCTGCACCCCCCTCCCACACCCCTTCCCTCTTTCCTCCCCTTCCGCCACAACAGACTTCCCAACTGCGCACAACTGTATCTCAGATTGGATTGGTATCAGCTGATGTGCCTCCTTAAAAATCAGCTATCGGCAGAGCCGTCCCTAGGGGTGTGCAGGGGCTGGGTGATGGCAAGCAGGGGGAAGGGTGGGGATCAGGATGGTGAGCGGCCAGAGTACAGAGCCAGCAGCTGCAGCAGAGCTTGTACAGCAATGTCTGCAGGGCCCTCCAACGTGCAGGGCCTGGGGCAGTTGCCCTGATTCACCTCCCCCAGAGAGATGGCCCTGGCTCTCGGTATTGGCCCCCAAAATCTCTATCAGTGCACCCCTGCTGTTGGTCTCTTAGTTTGCATCACTCAATGTAATGTTTCTGCTGAAAGAGCAGATAACACTGATAAAACTTATAGGAGTGTTGGGAACTGTTTCACATTTCCAGTGTTAGGTTTCAGGAGTTATACCCTACTCCTGCAGGAGATGTTTAGATTCCTCACAGAGCAGCAAAGGAGGAAATTCTCCTAAAATAATGTTGTTTAATAGGTTTGGGTGGTGGCACTAGAGGGGTCCCACACACGTAATGCAGTGCTTGATGAAACTATAATGCATTGTTTGGGAATGGCAGGGATTTACAGACATCAAGATACACTGGTAGGAAAGTGCGCTTAAGGGCTTCACTCTGTACTGCTTTATTCCCATAACCTCATTACAATTCAATGGGAAAGTTAGCAGGGAGTTCTCTGTATTTTGTGTCGACTCTGCTCTTTCCCTAGGGAGTAACACAATAAATGAAACCTGTTGGCACCTAAGATTTTGAAGAGGCTAGTACAGCAATGAAGGGCTCACATATGGACTGCTTGCAATATCTCCCTTAATCTCTATGTGTATTTAGGGGTGTTTTGTGTATCTTGTGGTGGAGTGCAAGATATGAAAAATGTTATCTTCTGTATCAACACATCCCTACATGTCCTAGAGCTTCATTAGGAAGCTAGGGAGGAAGGTGGTGCAGGTTCGTTTACCATACTTCTCCACTCTGTTCTGGCATACTCAGTTGGGTGAATTCCATCCTCTGTATAGGTTACTAGTCTCACCTTTCAGGCCTGCTGCTTGTAATGAATTTCAGCCTGTATGTGTGACGTTCTTCACTGTTTCTATGCATGATAAAAAGCACTTCACTTTTTTAAAAATAGAGGAAAATGTTACATTTTTTGCATTAATATACCTTGAAGATATTTATTGTTTGGCATTTTATATATAAAAGGGGAGCTGTGTATTTGAACTATATTTTACTTATATTTGTATTCTGAAAATTTTGAACTTCTCAGAGCATCCTTTATGACCAAGACTGTGCAGTACCAAAATGAGCTGCATAAATTCCTAATCTGGGATACAGCTGGACAGGAGCGAGTAAGTAGAGATGTTGTGTTCCATAATTTTGGAGGATTCAGTGTCATCTGATTCTGCTAGTTATTTATATTAACATTTGTTTTCTTGCCTGATTCTTTCACAGTATTTTGGAGACAAATCTGCATGGATTCTAATGGAATGAGTTACCTTTCATTTTGATTTACTGTCTTTCCTCAGGAAAGTAATTGTATATAATATAGGGTATTTTCATATTTTCTAACATCTTTATAGAAATGGAAAGTTTATTGAGACTGCAGCTGGGTCTGGAGCACAGTTTTGAACAAAATACTATACAAAGCATAGTTACGAGCTAGAAGCCAAAGATAAGGACGGTGTAAAAAACAGGTTTCTGTTCAAAAGGACATTGCCAATAGGAGAGCAAACTGAGGGGGGGGGTTTGCAAGCCTAATGGTAATATCTTGCTTTCTTTAAAGCATTTTTACTTGCTTTTAAATATTGATTTATAGTATCTTTTGCCAGCAAACTACTGGCACATGATAATTATAAAATGAAGTGCATGAGCCTGGTTTCATTGTACAAACTGAGCCTTTGAGTCTATGAATTTATGCACTTTACTGATGTGAGCAGTCCAGTTTAATTCAGTGCTTGGAACTGTTTAATAAGTACAAATTACATGGATATTTAAGTACTGACAAGATTGGTACTTAAATGTTCACACCTTGGATTTCAAACTGCATTACTAGTGAAAAGTAAAACTGAGTTTTAAACATACTTTGTTTCTAATTAAATAGTGGAGGTGCCTATGTCAGGAAGACTTTTCTTAAATAAAAGAACAAACTCTAATTCTTTTTAGGAATTTTAACTGAAGAGGGGTACAGCTTTGAGAGCATGCAACAAAACTATTCAAAAGGGTAGCTGATTTAAAACAAAGCCTCACAAACTCAAGTTAAAAAGGAGGTTGAAAAGAAGAGTCTTTGTGCTGCAAATAACTTTGTTACTTATGGACTACAGATGGTAGAAAAGAAGGTGTAGCCATGAGTGTGTTGTCTCAGATAAAGCTTTGGACTCTGCAAGGGTAAATGCAAGAGAGAGCTGGTCTTAAATTGACACCCCTCTGCGTTTTCAAATGTTTATGTATGATCCTTTCCTGAGAAGTGAAATGTGAATTGCTAGACTGGTGCTCTTTTGCATAATGTTTTATAAACATGTCTGAAACCATTTGGCAAAGGACTTCCGTTATGTATTGGAGTTCCATTCTGTTCATTTTAATCATGTTTGCAAGCAGTGGAAGAATGTACTACGCTTAAACCAAATTACAGCAGTCTGTGAGCAAGCATGTCTGTAAATGACTGGCAATTGCTACTGTGAGCTTGTGTCAAGTGAGTGTTTCCTCTTTTCTGTTTTAAGCCTGGCACAACACTTTATTTTTTTCTGTGCAAGTTGTATGACATTTTAGTGGGGTGGAAGAAAGGTGGACATCATCTCCCACCTCTTGACTAAGTTGCAAATTCTGTAGACTACTTCTTCCATATTCCTGAAGGGTAAGGGATCACTTCGGCAGCAAGATACATTTGGGGACAACAGGAAAGAAGAAACCGGGCTCTGACACTTTAAAAGGGGATCCGAATATCTCTTCAGTTGTGTCCTTTCCTACACTTCCATCAAAAGTACTACTGACAGCTATAGCTATTGCTCCTATAAGCTTACTAATCACCAGGGATCCTGGTTTTCTCTGTTTAAAAAACACAAATTCCCTGATTAACGCCCCCACCATCTGCATTTTTCCAGGATTAAAATTAAACACCATGGGGCGGGGGGCGGCATCAGTTGAACGCAATGTTTTATTGATGCTTACAATTGTAAAGCAATTTGGAAGCTTACTAGTGCTTCCATCATTTATAATAAAATAAATTCTAAATACCTATGTATTTTTGGTATTTGATTTTAGTTTTTAATCATAGAAAATCAGAGCTCCCCCTGTCCCCTTCAGTCCTCGGGATTAGATACAACTGCAGCTGGCTTCCGTCCTCCACCTGCTATGTGGCACTGAGCAGCCCTGATATGCTGGTGCCCTACCCATGCCATTGCCCCCCCACAGCCCTACCAGAGGGGGGCCTCAGCTGCCAGGGCTACAGGGCCTATATCCACCTGCTCCCCCACCAGTGGCACCCAAACCCCAACTGCTGCCCATGGGAGTGAAGGATGTGGGCAGCCTGCTGTCCTCCCCCGGGGAACCTCCATGGTTCAGTAGGTGGGACCCAGTGCAGGAGGGCAGAGAGGCTCCGTGCTGGTGCTGCCACCACTGCCAGCACTGCACCAGCCATGCCTAGTGTCAGTGGTTGCATGGAGTTATGCCCCCCACTGCTGCCGGGTAGGCAGGGGATGCCTCACAGTGGCAGCATGGCCAGCATAAGGCTTCCAGCAGCAGCAGCAAACTTGCCCACCCTGCTCTGTCTTCCTGCAACAGGTTCCACCCCCTGGGCTGCAGAAGCCCTGTAGGGAGGGCAGCAGAGTAGGAGCCCTGAGCCCACCATGTTTTTCTTTAACGGAGAAAATTCACATTTTTTTCCATGGCAAACGGGAAACCCTGATCTCGCACATCCCTCCCACCCTTCTTGCTTTTGCTATGCACACATTAGAGGTAAGAAAAGTAGAATTCCCTTATGAACTCTAATTCTGCCTTTTCAAATGATCAATAAGACCAGCTTGACTTCTTAATTAAAAAAAAAAAATAGATTGTGCTGCTTCTGTATCTAATATGTGCTAGTTCATACTCCACTTCACAGTTTGCCATGAATTGTCTATATTCATCTGTGGAGAACGAGTGACGTTCTAATGCTATTGAAGGCTATGGTAAAACTTGTATTAACTTTCATAGAGCAAGGATTTTGCTCCCAATTTTTCCCCCCACCTACTTGTCAACAGCTCATTCTAGAACCGTTTCTTATGGCTGCTTAATTTCTTGGAGCTGAAATGCAAAAGATATTAATTAGTTAGGTGGTCACCAGCTGGTCATCACCAAATTTGATTACTCCGTCTCTCCTGGTGATTCAGTTTCCATTCCAGTTGTCATTCTGATGAAAGCTTTCATTTGGATCACTCTCCCTTAAACCTAACACTTCAAATGCTCAAGTGCCAAAAGCAACTGTGGTTTGTTTTTTTTCCATCGCCTATGGACAGTACAACATTTCTTTCTGCCACTGTCAGAGTTTCAGCCTTGTTATTTAACCCCCATGTTCACAAATTCTCATGATTATCTTGACTCTTGCTGGCAATTCTACGTTAGGGTTCAAATCAGAATTTCCCTGCAGGGCAAGAAAACTAGATTTTTTTTGAACCGACAGCAAAAAGAAATTTGAATGTTTCTGGTAACATCTGTTTTGGTAAAGGGAAAATGTATTCTATGCTCTGACTGTTCTTAGATGGAAAAAAGTATCTAAGTGTTAGCAGACAGGAAATGAGGGTAATGCAAGATTTGCAAATGAAATTGGGTGTTACCCGGTATATAAATAGGAATAAAAAAAGCCAGGTTGTCAACTAATCCAAGTAGTGGTTTACCAAATATGTTTCTCCTTGCATCCTAAATACTTATTCCCCCCCCCTTCCCTTTGTATTACACTTCTCTAAGATGTGCTGACTGCACTCCCATAATCTCTCTTCTCACCCATGAACTTTGTATACAAGGTTACTCTCAAAACCGAATTTTGTAAGCCAAGTAAATGCACTAGATTTTTAAGGATATATTGAATTGCTGTCAACTGAATTATGTTAACCAAAAAATAGATTCCAATTTTATTAGAACCAACAAAGTCTTCGTGAAAAGCCATGCTTTCTTTATAATTTTATTTTTTCATGGCCTTGTTGCAAAATATGCATATATCAGTATAGAAGTTTCATAAATCAAAAATTTCATTTAAATTTCAGTTAATTATTTTGTTCTTCCCCTGATACTTCTTAGGTTAGAAATAGGCAACTAATTTAAACACTATCAGAGTTTTTTAGAAACATAGTATTAAAATTCTTCTAATGTATTGGTAATCGTCTTTAGACAATTGTGATTGATCTCTTACAAATTCAGAAAGTCATATCTTATGAACATCTTGGAGTTGTCTATATATTATAGGCAAACATACACCAAGCATTCCAAAATTCATAGACAATCTTGAGAATTAATGACAAGATGGTGTCTTAAATATTACCTGCAACTGTAAGGTAATTGTGAGACGACTGCTGTTTTTTCTTTTTAATAGGTATTCAACATTTGTTGTTGAAGAGAAACACTTGAAAACAAACCCTAAAAACAGAAGCGTCTGTTCAATTTTGTGTTTTCATGAATCTCTTATATTGGTCATATGGATTTGGGGGGTCTTGACTTGTAGTTTTTGAACCCTTGGCTATCAGTAGCGTACGCTATTTTTCTTTAACTTAGTTTTCTATTTGCTTTCACAAAGAATAAAAGTATTCCATTCTGACCAGCCGCCTTTTTCCCCAGTGTTCAGAATTAGATACTCATGCTGAAATCTGTACCTAGTGTAAAAATCTATGGATCCTTTTTTGAATCTGCGGCTTTAATCTGGACTGAAAAATTTCATTAATTGCTTTATTACAGTGGGATGTGTCAGTAGTACATTTGCCAAATTGTCCTTATCTAACTCTGCTTCACGTGAAACTTGTTGTTTGCAGCCAACCTATTTAAATGTAAGAATAAGTTTTCTATGAGAGTAGTAGCAACTGGATTAATTGGTCACTGACCTACGTGGTCTCAGGCCCAGTGTCAAGCTGTTCTATGTTTTCATCTTGCAGTTTCGTGCTTTAGCACCAATGTACTATCGAGGGTCAGCAGCAGCTATCATAGTTTATGACATCACTAAAGAGGTAAGAAGATGTAGTTTGTAACATCATTTTACAAACTTTTGCTTGTTTTTTAAATGAGGAGATCCTGACTCTTAATTTCCTTTCCCTTTCTGATATCAGGAAACTTTCACAACTTTGAAGAACTGGGTGAAAGAGCTTCGACAACATGGACCACCAAACATTGTTGTAGCCATTGCAGGAAATAAGTGTGACCTTAATGATGTAAGGTAAATAATTACTGACAGTTTGGTGCTGGTTTGACATCTGGTTTAAACTATCAGTACTAAATATTTGCTAATTTGAAAAATGTCAGGAATATTGGGAGACTTTGAAGGATGTACTGTCATTTCAATATGCAAGGTCTTTAAACTAGAGCATTTTGTAAAAGGCTAGTAATATCTGACTGCTGTACCATATCCTTTTAGCAAATACTGGTCCTGCCAGACAAGGGTTCAGTGGATTTTTGTCAACATCCAAATTCGGATGCCTTTTTATTGCACCAGAATATAAAACACAGTGGGCATGGATCTGAGGGAAGTGGATCTGGAGGTGTTGGCCAAGAAGGCCTCAGGAAGGGTTCTAGCCATAGTTATGCTTTTGAGGTGGTTTGAACCCATTGGTGAAGGCTCAGTTAATAAAGCCAAACCTAGAAAAGAGTCGAGTTTAGATGCTTATATTTTCTGGACAAGTAGGGAAGCATACCTACTCTCACACCCACCTTTATTCAGTACCCCCAGAACAAATATTTTCAAAATGTTAAATTTTGTTTTTGCTGGGGATGACTATTTTAAACCTCAGCACGCACATTTAGTTTCAGAACAGATAAATGTGAAGACTTGTCTGAGGAGTTCATCTTTGGCTAAAATTGGAGGTGGGAGAGAAGGAGAATGTTGAAACTATATTTTCAAATTATACTGAGCATGAACAGCAAGTTTTCATTCTTTTGGGAGACTGAACCTAAGTGTACCTGAAGCCTTCTAGGTCTGATCTAAGGATTCTGAAAAGATACTTAATTCTAACCAGGAGTGGGTTTAGGCTCTTTAGACAGTTGAAAGCAAAAATAATGAGTCAGTAATACATTTATGTAACAGTAAAAGTTCCACCATTTAGTTTTGCAATATCAGGGAATTTAAAGTCAATGTGAACATATGTAGTAATTTCTGCATGCGTTTGTTAAATGTGAGGCTTGGGATTCATACCAGAAATGTGGAACTGGCTAAGATTGTTGTGAGAAACTCCTCCTGTCCTGGCTCTGTTGATCTGTACAATTTAAACTTTTTCATAGAATCAATAAGTCGGAAGGGACCTAGACAGATCATCTAGTCCAACCCCTTGCCATGGGCAGGAGGGAGCACTGGGGGTGGCAGGGGTCATAAGACCCCAGCCAGGTGCCTATCCAGTCTCCTCTTGAAGATTTCCAGGGAAGGTGAGAGCACCACCTCTCTGGGAAGCCTATTCCAGGCTCTGGCCACCCTTACAGTGAAGTAGTTCTTCCTAATATCTAACCTCAGCTTGTGGCCATTGTTCCTAGTGACTCCAAGGGGAGCCCTGGTGAACAGACTTTCCCCAAGTCCCTGCTGGTGGCCCCATATAAGGTTGTAGGCAGCCATGAGATCCCCCCCCCCCCAGCCTCCTCTTGTGGAGACTGAAGAGATTTAAGTCCCTCAGCCTCTCCTCATAGGGCTGGCCACGGAGGCCCTCAACCATATGAGTGGCCCTCCTCTGGACCCTCTTCAGGTTCTCCATGTCCCTCTTGAAGTGCAGCGCCCAGAACTGGACACAGTACTCCAGCTGCAGCCTGACCAGCACTGCATAGAGGGGGAGCAAGACCTCTATGGACTTGTTAGCGGTGCCCACATGACAGGGTGCGGTTGGCTCTGCCTATTGCTTCATCGCATTGGCAACTCATATTCATCCTGGAGTCAATCCTGACTCCAAGATCCCTCTCTGCCTCTGTGCTGCCGAGAGGGTCAGCCCCCAACCTATAACCATAATGCTGGTTCCCTCTCCCCAGGTGCAGCACCCTGCAGTTGTCCTTGTTGAACCACATCCTGTTCAGATTCGCCCACATATTTTTAATATCCTTTACATTTAATGTGTTTCACTTTAATTTACATTTCAGCAGAGATTCTGTGCAGTGTAGCATCATGCATAGATTGTTAGTAGCTTTGGGGTTCCTGTTGCTTAAGTGGATAGTGTAAGTAACACCCACAGTTTTATAGACAGTGGGCACACCTACACGTGCTGTTAATGTGGTGTAAGCTTACTGCATAGTAAAACAGCTTACTACATAGCAAAACAATGTGCAGTAAGCTTTTTCCTGGGAGCATATCTACATGCGCACCTGTCAGGAGCAAATTTGCTTCTGATGGGAGCAGTTCAGTCCAGGGCTACTCCTGTCCTGTTCTGCCCTCCTACAACAGCCAGGGGGAGCTTCAGGCTTGCCTGGGTGCCAGCTTCAGGCTGGCAGGGAACAACCAGTTCAGGTCTAGGCTCTGGGAGAACAGGGGAAGCTGTTCTGTCTGGGGCAGCTGCGTCCCAGTCCTGTGTCCCGAGCAACTGTTTCCCAACCCTGGGAACAGCTGCTGGAGGAGAAGACGGTTTCCTAATCCCCTACTGCCTAGGCTGACCAGGAGCAATTTGCTCTGTCAGCTGTCTACACGTACACTGCTGCACAGTAACTACTGCACGGTTAATCTACCTGTATCTACAAGTAGTAGCCAATCATGCAGTAGACAGATCTACTGTACTGTAAATGATGTGCACGTGTAAACAGTGAAACTTTGTGCACAATACATTAGACTACTGCGTAGTAAAGCACCTTGCGTAGATTGCCGAGTGTTATTATTTTTTTTTAAGTAAAACACCTCCTGATGGCCAACCACAGATTAGTACTCAGAAGCTATTTCATTCACATTTCTTAGATGAAATGCAGCAGCAGTGGTTTACTTCATATTATAATGCTGCCTACTTAGCAACATACCAGAAACAAAGGTTAAGAGGCTACATAAAAAAAGTAGAGGAATTGGTCCTTCCATGAGTAATGTGGTGCAAAGCAAAAGATGCAAAATTACATGCTGAATTTGCTATTAATGTGGTGATTATAGTTGCTTAATCTGTTTCCTAAAATTAAGAAAATGTCTTTTTTCATTCAGTGTTTTCTTTTCTTTTTTAGGGAAGTCATGGAAAAAGATGCTAAAGACTATGCAGATTCCATCCATGCAATATTTGTAGAGACCAGTGCAAAAAATGCAATAAACATAAATGAACTCTTTATAGAAATTAGTAAGTATTTCTGTAATTAAAATCTGTGGTTTTATTTTTCTCTAAGGGATGCCAAAGCAGAAAGTTAGATTGCTGTATTCAGTCTATAGTTCTGCTGCCAAGAGTATCTTGGCTTCATGTTTGTCACCAGTGGCTAGGGATTCAAGAATGCAAGATGAGCTGCTAGTTTCATGTTATTTTATAACCTCTAACGGCTTCTGCTTGGAGATTCTGAACCCATTATGATCACCCACTCGCTGGATAAATAGCAAGCAGGGCACTGCTGTTAGAAGTCAGTGTCATCTTACTGTATCTGTTGTTGAACGTTTGAATTTAGTACTTCAAGGTCACTGAAGGATGAGTGAAGGAAATGACATAGGAGATGTCAAAACCTGTATAAGACTATATCAAAACCTACATGCACATGAAAGGGGAAGTTTTGGAAAACACAGCATAACAGTTTTAAAAATTCATTACAATCCTCATTTGGATTAGTTAATGGATTAGCAATTGCAGATTTATCACATGCTTATTATCATATTTTTCTCATGCATAATATAATATGCACTTTTGTTCTTGAAAGGCGGAATGAAGAGAAAATACTTTGTAAGTGTATACTAATTCTTGAGACTAACTTGCTATAAATTTCTCTCTTCTTCCCTCCGCCCTCTTTATAGGTCGTAGAATTCCATCAACTGATACCAACCCCCAATCTAGCAGTAAAGGTTTCAAACTTAGAAGACAGCCATCAGTGACAAAACGCAGCTGTTGTTGACTGATCCTTTAAGAAATCAGACTTGTTTATACAGTAGGTGGTCTTGGAAGTTGATAGTTCATGTTGGGTACATACAGTTGGTCTTAAATTCTTATCTGCCTGATGTTCGTGGACCAGTTCATCTGACATCTATAGGCTTTCAGAAGAGACTACAATCATGATAATGTCAGCCTGTTTACTTACAACACATAATATCTCATGTATTAAAAGGGAATCCATCATCATATGTATGGCCTTGCTTGAAATGAATTTCAGTATGTGGATGGTAGGACTGAAATACTTAATAGTTTGTAATCAAGACTTTGTA
Source organism: Crocodylus siamensis (assembly GCF_052110815.1). Classification (NCBI taxonomy): domain Eukaryota; kingdom Metazoa; phylum Chordata; order Crocodylia; family Crocodylidae; genus Crocodylus; species Crocodylus siamensis. Next base: position 65,069,140 of record NC_143404.1, read on the forward strand.
ATGCTTTCTAAAAAGGGAAATGAGCACTTTTTGTGGGTCTTTGGGAATGGGAGCAGCAACAGTGAAGTTTAAAATTTAGTCTTAAGGCAATTCTGCTTTCCTTTGCCATTGTTTTAAATGTAATTGTAGCTAATCCAAAGTATGAGACAGTTGGTATTAGACCACTACAGAATAAGTTACTAAAAAAAAGTAATGAAGAAACAGTCCCTCCAATCCCCAAATCCCAATTTGCACTTTTTATTTAATGATATTGTAGGATATTAAAAAAAATAAGCAAACAACAGATTTTAAACCACAATCTTTACCTTTTCATGCTGACTTAATCACTTAAACGTTAATATGTTGTTTATAGTCAACCTCGTTTAAAATAAAGCAAAGTTAGGTGAAACTCTAAACCATAACTGACTGACTGATAACGGATGCTATCAAGAGTTCTGTTAAGACTTAAGGATTATAGGGAAAGCTTTTAATTGCTTGGCACATGTAAAATGTTAATACTATATTTATGAGACCACTATCTAAAGTATTATAAATTATGTAAAAGCAGTCGAGAAATCAGTTTCCTTCCCTCCTTTCATTCTTCACCCATGGATAGATTCCTAGGAATCTCCAGCTAGTCTATCCTTGCCTATGAGGTTTTGTACCCCTGTCAGTGACCTCTTCCAAAAGAAAACTGCTTGTCCCTCTCTTCTGACCACAGCTGAATTTCTCCTTGATAAGGCCAGTTGAGATTGCTGTTGGTGCAGCAGAAGACCTGCCCATTGAGCAACTTGTACCTGCAGTGCACCCAGACCCTGCTGGCTTGTAAGCAGAAAATGGAAACAGGGAACCAAATCAAGTCATGCATGGTAGCGTAGATCGTTACCTCTTGGCTCCTGGGCCTTGCCCAGCCCTTATTTTTGTTTTAAGAATATCAGCTTTTAGCTTATGTTGTGGTGTTTTAGTACATTTTATATTAAGCTATAAATTGACAATACCCTATTATGCTATTTTCATTATTTATTTTTAGATTTCTGCCAGCTGTGGTAGGAAACATCTCTCTCTTGAGAGAGAACATTTTAATAAACTCAAATATGTAAAATACTTTTTTTTAGATTTTGATATTAATCTTAAAGCCATGTTTATGATATTTGCTCTTAATCTTTGATTTGGCATTCCACCATCCCAATTATTTGGTCTGAAGAAAATTTAGAAAGAATATATAGGTAATGAAACAGCTTATTTCAGACTAAGTTGTTATTTCAGACCCCTATTTCAAAGCTGCTCTTAAATAAAACAGTTGAATTCTAACAGTGATATAAAGCATATTCTGAATGCAATTAATAGGCTTTAATGAATTGTGGGGACTAAAACCTATGACTCTTAGGTGCACATCTGTTTGCAATTGTATAGATATGCCGCTTGCTTTTGCAAAAAGGATTTTTGTGCATGCAAATCATGTTGCATGCATATAAATAGTAGCTAGTTTGAAGCCCCTGCAGGAAAAAATGGCCCAAATAGAACATTACAATAAAGACAAAACTATGTTCTTATGTGCAGCATTCACGTCTAATACATAATATGGCTGAAATCTTTGTGACATTAAAACCAAATATGCAAGTATAGACTTTAGTTACAATGTTATATCATATCTTTTACAAAACTTTAAAAAGTGTTACTACTATGCTGGGTAAACTTGTTCTTTGGGCCTGATTTTATTTTTTAAGCAGTTAAACTAATGTGTGTAATTATATACCTAATAATTATAATAATAACTACTTGAAGTATTTGCACAGCAGCAGTCACAAAACTGCTTAATTTGTTTGAAAATCTTGCCCTAACATTCTTCAGTTAAGAAATTGTGTAGATGTGGTTATCCACTTAAGCTCGTATACAAACCATATTGATCTCCGAGCGAGTCCAAATGGTTGTCAAACATTGTATTCTTCTATGACTTTTGCAATTTTTGTAGTGGAGATCTGTCTTTCAGAGCAACAGAAGACTGTTCTGGGGAGGTTTCGCATGTTTGTCAGCGTCAGATCATCATTTTGTAATGTGTCTTTCATAATCTTAGGTTGTTTAAACCCCCTCATCATAAACCTAAAACTGTCGTCTTTTAGTTGCAAGTAATTGCTATTTTTTCAGCTCCTCTACGAAGAGAGATTTGGAACATACTGCAGCAGGGTCTCTCCAGTCTCTTCTTCCTATAGTTTCAGTGTATTATGCTTCTACCAGCAAGGTGTTGGAATTGGCAGAACTTCAGAAAATTCCTCTCTCCCAGTTCAGCACCAATACTGCTGACAGACATGGAGGAAAGAAAAAACACGCTTTACCAGAAGAAGCAGTGCGTTAGTTCAACCCGGCTCCGTAACATCTGAATCAGCATCTGGTTCAATCATCTATTACAGGGATTGTCAACCAGGGGTACATGTACCCCTGGGGGTACCTTGAAAAGGTCGCAGGGGTATGCAGGGGTGGGCAGGGACAGAGCGCCACCACCCTGTGCTGCTGCCTCACTGAAGTAGGGCTGGGACGAGGCAAAAGCGGGGCTGCACGACACCATGCTGCAGCTGCTCCACCACTCACGATCTCCCTTCCCCCAGGGGTACACTTATTAAAAAAGGTTGAAAACTCCATATCTATTAGATAAGTGATTCTCAAACTTTTTTTCGTGGACCACTTGAAAATTGCTGAAGGTCTTGGCAGACCACTTAATAAACTTTTTTTTGTTCTACAAATCAAAGCACACAACTCATTTTTTAATATCAGTTGTCTTACCTTTCTAATGTGATGGATGTGCCTGTTTTTTGAGGAGAGTTCTGGGAAGTTGGGTGTAATGTTTGGTAGCTTTAGCTTTAAGTCACCTTTCTGTGGACCACCTGAATGGAGCTCCTGAACCAGTGGTGGTCCACAAACCACAATTTGAGAGCCTCTGTATTAGATAAGTGCCAAAAAAGCTCCACTGAAGCACCCAATCTATACAGACTTTGGCTGAGCTGTGTCAAACTAACACAGTGCCTCTTCTGGCGTGTGCTGGGCTCAGTGCAGGAGTACACAATGTTTAAAGTTAAGTACCATTTCTTGTGGGGATTGTTTTAATGTCTAAGCAGCCTAAGGCATGAGGTGCTTTACTGTGTTTCATACAATTTCATCCTTTGCCTTGGATTTTAGCAGGCTTATTGATACAGCATTTGAGGATAAGAGTTTTATTGCAAATCTGGCAAGTTTCCAGATGCTGATTGTAGGGGGGGATATCTGTTACAAATCAAGAGCATTTTTCAGGCAAGCTAGCAAATCGAGGCGCTTCAAATATTCATAATCTAAATTCCCTTCATTGTCCTATGAAGTAAAAATGCAGGTATAAGCTCATAAGTTTCCTAATCAACCCAGTTTCCTTATTACTGTGCCTGTTTAATACATGCATTACTTCAGAGAAAAATATTTGAATGTAGGTTTGTGTGGGGGTTTTGGTTGGTTTGTTTGGTTTGGGGGGGGGGGCGTGGAGATTGTAGCTTTACCACCTTGGACAGGATACATCTGTCCCTTTTGGATCATCTCACTTTGAGTCTCCCACTGTTACGTAAGGAAAATGTCAGACCAAGTTAATCTTTTATAGAAGTGTTTTAGATTTAAGCTACTCATTAGGACCATGCTTGTTTGAAATGTCAGAACACAGAATGCTGAAATGTAAGTTCTTTGATCCTGAAGAAACCTTTGTTATTCCCTTTGTCATATCTGGAGCCTGGAATACAAATAGAATTACCATCTCCTTAGGAACAGAGACATGTATGTAGTTCATTGTTTACTTGATACAGAGCCAAGTGGTTTTCTTGCAAATTCCATTATATCAGTTTCTCTCATCAAGCCATCCGCATTCAGATATGCTGCTCTACGTTTGCCTGCTGCTGCTGCTTATACTTTGCCCTCAACCAGCTTCTCTGCTAATTTATTCAAAGGTTGGCCTTTTTACAGAGCACTAAGGGACATGTCTTTGGAGGTGATAAGCATCAACTCTTCCAGCTCACTGTCTAACAACACCTTTTCTTTTTTAACTCCTGAAGTTGGAGTTACAGAAGATCAGCGCTTTTCAAGAATAGCCTTGTAGGGTTTTCTCTCCCGAGAATGTGAACCAGACTTGCTCATTTTTCAAAATGTACTTTGTACAAACTAAAGAAAAGAAGCTTGACTTAAGCAGTTGTTGCCTGGATATGTGCGCTCCCAAATGCACAAGATTTTTGCTCCTCATTACAGTGAGCCGATGTAAGACCTCAATATATGAGTAGAAATTGCTTCTCTGTTGTATGTAGCATTACTGCATGTTATGTACATGTTGAATGGGTTCCATTAAACCTTTGATGGAATAGCTATATCAGTTTGCTACAGCAGAAGGCAGAAACTTGGGGGGGGCAGAGGCCAAATTGAAAATTTTCTTTGCAAGTTGGAGTTGGAATTCTCTTGAGAGAGAAAGCAACTTTTAATGCTAAGAAGTTAAGATTCCTAAGGTACTTGCTAAAATTTATTAGAAAACACCTCTTTTTATTAGTGGATCAACTTCTTGTCTTGTCTTTCTTCAGCTTTAAATCAATGTAGTCCTTCACTTCTCTTGAAGTCAGCTGAGGCTAAATTGTTTGCATGAAGTGTTCCAGGATAAGACATTTGACAAAAATCTTAGGCAAAACAAAAATCTTGATGTGCATTTGGATAACACCAAAAAATGTTACTATAAGCATATTTAATGTGAATGTTTTACTTACCTTGAGAGGGACTAGCTGGAGAAAAGGTTAAAATGTCCCTCTAGAGTTCTGAAATCAAATCCTTTAAATTGATCAAGAGAATGCTCATTCATTGTTCACTGTCCAGCTCATCAGGAAGAAGTCATCCTTTGCGTATGCTAAACCCTTCCCTTTAGTTGCAGAAAATAATCATTCAGGTTGAATATATTCCATGAAGATGTTAAGTCTAAACTGTTCCTTATTTAACATTACCAGTAATGAACATTGTATAAACTATTTAAGATTTTGAAGGGGCAAAGAAGCCTAATCAATGTTTGGATGGCTTCTCTTCTTGGTGAAACGGTCCATAGTGCTCCATTGAGAAACATGATGTTCTGTTTTTCATGTGTTGGATCAGCAGTCTGCATAGTCTATCTTGGGAATTGCCAATTTACAGGAGTGAGACTGTCTGTCTGTATTGCTTGGACTGCTACTCGTTTAGTGAATCTTTCTTATAAATAGCAATAACTAAACAAGTATAAAAAAATCAAAGGAAATATTTAAACGTTACAAGAGTACGGATTATTTACTGGTTCATTGTTACCTACATCATTCCTGACTCTCTCTTATTTGTTCAGATAATTTCAGGGTTCCTTTCTAAGCTATTGGAAGCTTATAGATATAATCAATAGACATTTGTTTAGTTCTCATTTCTGGTCTTGGGATGACTAATGAACTGGTTTTTACATGAAGAAAGCCTACTCTGGGCAATTTCAGGATACTGAGTGTGTGTGTGTGTGTGTACACTTCTCTTAGTATTCTGAAATTGCCAAGAGTAGGCTTTCTTCATGCATTTTTATGCAGCTGTAGTTACTTGCTGAAAATGAGAACTATAGCTGTTTGTAGATGTTTAAAAAAAAAAATGCGCTTTACTGGGAGAAGCAGCATGTTACTTTGACCTGGCTCTGCAGCATATGTATAGATCGGGTGCTTCAGTGGGGCTTTTTGGCACTTTTATCTAATATCACTATTGGATAAAAGTACCAAAAAAGCTGCACTGAAGCACCTGGTCTATACAGATTTGGGGTGAGCCAGGTCCAACTAGTGCAATACCTCTTCCGGGCATGTGCTGGGCTCAGCATGCTCAAGTAAAGCGCCGTTTTTCTTACATCTACAAGCAGCCCATGTGTCTAAAACCAAACTACTTAGAAGCTCAGCATAAAACTCTACAGAAAACTGACCGAATGTTCCTACCACATCTCTGGCTATACGTTTTATTAAGCAAAAAGAAAACCTTATTGCATGTAGAAATGAGCTGTTGGCATGTAATGTCATTGGATATTGAAGGTAGAAATAAAAACATGGCTTCTAGATGAAAGACCTGTTATGTCAGCTGCTCTCTTTCTGGCAAAAGAATGATGGCAGATGTCCTGTCAAGTAGCTCCAACCTGCAGAAGGAACCAAGTTTGAAACTGTGTTTTGTTTTTTTTCTGTTTCTTTTCTTGGCTAAGAACTGGGTGCCAACATTTTACAAGTTCTCAGTTACCAATTCTTATTTCAGAAAAATGCCTTCTGATCCTTCAGATCTTTGAAAAAAAATCAATGCAGATATTTCCAGCTGGAAACAAAAGTGCCAGATTTGGCTGTCCTGTTTTGACCCTCCCAAACTTTGTCCAGGGTCTCGAATTGACAGTCCTGTCTGAGATTTCCTAAGAGATATAGAAATCTGAAAGTAGAAAGCTTTAATCTGAAACCCTTGCTTGAAATGCAGGCTTTTAGAAGACTGTAATGGTAGATCCCATAATGTGGGGACAATGCAGGGTTTAATTTCCCAAATATTAGATTGTGAATCCAGGGTCAGGTTTTTCAAGAGCTCAGTCTGTAGGTAGCCAGTTATGAAGTGGTCACATTCTTGGAAAATTCTCTGGAACAGTATGCCCTTGAATTCTGAGTATTACTGAAAATGGCAGTGGTGCCAGAACTTGTAGCAAGGCTAGAACTATCTAATTAAAAAACAATAAAATTTTGACTAGGCTTCAGGTTGACTGTATCTTTGCATGCGAAATGGGTGACTGCATTGTATCCCTTTGCACCTGTTGAATCCTCCACAAAAGGGGAATGATAAATGACTCTTCTTCCCAAAGAGTTGCTGGATTTGGCACCCTCCCCAAAGGAGCAGTCCTGACTTTCTTGTTATGTCATCCAAGAACTTGGCAGTGGGAGTCTTATAATTCTGAATCAAAGCTTACTTCATGTATTGTGGCAAAGTAACCAATTGCCTCTCAATCCGTGTAAAGGTATGTCTTTTTATTATAGTGTGTTGAATTTCTTTGTTTCGTTCCTTTTTTGCATATGTACAATTTGACTCTTTCCTAGCATTAGCTATAAGCCCCACTTTTCTCTGTCCAACCGCTGCCTTTTTTTTCCCCTCTCATACACTATTCAGTTGTTGCTTGTGAACACGCTGTATCCCCTCTTTGTCCGTGCCTTGTTTAGTTACTCGTTCTGTGATTTGCATACCCTGTGGTGTTAAGCTAATTCTGATTCCCTGACATCTTGTTCTCTGCTTCCTGACTGGATTCAGATTGGAAGAGGTAACAAGTCTTTTTTCCTTTGTTCTCAAGATTCTTACAAGCATCTGCCATTACAGCAAATATTTGTAAACCGAATGGTAACTTGTTAGTACAGCCTTGTGGAACAGTCATGAAAACATAGCAGGCAAGATGCGTCTACTACATCATACCAGGGTAATGACAAAAGCCCTGGCATTATGCACCTGGGATGACTTGACTTTTACTAGGTTCAGTTAAGACTTAAATGAGTTGATCTCCTATTCTTGAATATAGGATATCGAGGCTGAGATATTGAACTTGGGCTCTGTGCTCACTGAAACAGTGACAGAAATGGAACAAAAACTTAGACGGAATTTTTTTTTTCTATTTTGGCATTTTTTCCCCTGCTCAAGAATGGAGAAAAATCATTCCACGTGTCTGAATTTTTTAGCTTAAAAATAAATTATGGCATTTAAGTTCCAGTGATTTAGGCACAAATGTAATAATCTTGATAAACATATAGCTCTTGCAGTGTAACAAGTATTTGTCTGCATTTTTTTTGAAGTGAAAAAAATTAACCTTTGTACCAGCAATTCTAGTTCTGAAGTTCTGCCTTCTAAAATACTATATTGAGTTAATTTGGTGCAAAGGTTAAAAGGTCTGTGCCTTCTTAATATAGCATCTGTTAAAATAAAACTTAAGCCACTCACAGTTACAGAAGCATTTATAACACTGTATACCGCACAAATTTACAACCATTGCTTCATTGCATGAAATGTAGCCTGTTTACTAGTTATAAAATATTGTAATGATGAGTTGCCAAGCTTATGAATGTTCTGAGACTTGATTTTTTTTCCTTCTATTTTTACAGTTTTCTCTTGGGCTGGTCCTGAGAGTGTACACAGTATGTCTGTATTGTTGGTTTGTAGATGCTGATGAGGAAAACTAGACTTATGATCTCTCTCTTGTTTGAATTGTTACATTCCCCCACATAGTACATAATCTGCAAACAAAGATATTTTGTTGAGCATATTGTAAACTGCTTTGTTTCAGCTTAAGCCTTCATAACCAACTTTTTTAGTGTAATAACATGCTGAATCACTACCAAGTTGATGTATTGTGCAAAAAAGGTGTACACATTTTATTAATAAAAATGCTTTGTTTATAAATGTGGTTGCTTTATTTCTTCAATATTTCTCTAATTGTCCCAGTCTTCAGAAATAACAGGTATGAGTCAAGGTACAGTGTGCAGGAAAAGAATTATAGGAAATTCCTCAAGACAGGGAAAGCCATAAGTAACACTGAATATCTAATTTCTAGAAACAATCTGGCACCTCTCATTTATCAGTCAGAAGTAGAGGTCTTCCTGGCGCGGGTGCATGTAGGAACAAATAAGACACGCTTGTGGAAAAGGGAAAAGACAAAGATGAAAATATGCAGCTTCTGTCTAATGTAACCTAACTTGTAGGAAACTGCAGCTCATCAACTCCAGGACATGACAAACTTCTACCAGTGTTCGGTTGTTAAATGGGTTGCTTGTAATGTATTTTTCCAGTCAGACTCTCTAGAGTATTGCTTGGGTTGGGCTGGTATTCATTTTGAATAGATAGAGTAGGCTTTTTAAAATACCATTTTATATCATTTTGGGAGGAGTGGGGAACTCTACCCCTTCCATGTGTAAAATATTAGCTATTGAACCTCTAATTCACACCCAGTTCCTCAATGCATAGTTTAACTGCATCAAGTAATATGGTGATTGCAGGACAAGGTTGTGCATCCTGTGGGCCTTGTTCAGATCAAAGTTGCCTTTAGAGCTTTGGAGTCTATAAAATGTCATGTTTGGATGATAAGTTAGAGAAGGTGTAAAATCAATGTGATATAAAGGGACAAGAAAAGCTAGTTTCCCAGAAATAGCTCTTGTTCACATGGGTATAAGATCTGGGTTTAGAAACAAGACTATACTTGTGTGTACACAATCAGTGACTGTATACCTAACTTGCACATTTGAGTGCAGTTGTGCGCACAAGTCATTTGTGCATAGTTTCCTGATGGGCTTGTATTGTGGTAGTTAAGTGAACATCACAGGCATACTATGCACATACAGCTTATTTTAATATGAGCAGTTAAGCCACAAAAATTAAAAAAAAAGTAATACAGAAAGATTGCTTTTGATGTATCAGAAGCTTTTTAGGAGGAAGTGGGATCAAAGAGACAAAGTCCTTAAAAGTGGGAAGCACAGTTGGAGCAAGATGAGGTGAGTTCCATGAATTTGACCCCCTACAGGTACCGTGGCCTCCCACTGCTTGCACAATTGTGGTTGAAGTCAGTGATCAAAGTAGCTGCTATGTTCAACAGCCTGCAAAGCTATGATGATACTCAACTACAAAAGAATTATTATAATCATGCTTTTTGGTTATGCAGCGGTGTGTTACTGTTGTAAGGCCATCTCATAGAGGTGCAGCCTCTGCATACTGAAAATGTATCAAGTGTATTCTGTAGTGATGCTACCTCTCAAAATGTTGTCCCCAGCTGTTGGATAGGAAGGGAAATACACTCCTTGCCCCTCTGAGCTCTCAATCATTTACCTGTAATTTGAGGCACTTCTTTTTGGCCCTGTGTGTTTGCTTCCACTTGACTTTGAGTGTTACAGTCAGTGTACTGATTCTATGGAAGATTACATGGGCCACAAATTTAGAAATTAAAGAGCAGCTGTTTTAAAATCCAGGCAAGACTACAGCATGCAAAAGAGAAACCCTAGACAAGCTTTTTGCCCTTAGTTTCTTTGCCTTCTGAGCTGGAGGCTTTTATCCTGGGCTGGCATAAAGATAGCAAATGGCAGTCATATATTTCTGTGTTGAGTCCAACCCAGCTTCCATAATGACAGTAGAAAGGTCACTTTAATGGAAATTGGATCAAGTGTGCTTGCATGTAGGTTAAGCAAAGGTTTTTGCTGCTTTTTTTTTTCTTTTTTTTTCTACCAACGTGATTTCTCTGGACAGTCATTACATACCTGAAACTTTTCAGACAGTTTAAGCAGCTCCCTCCCCTCAAATGTATCTAGTCAAGCTATCAAATTTTTTTTTCTCAGCCCCTGTTAAAGGACTGTTTTTATACGTAGAGGTTTTATTTATATCCACATTTGATTAGTGTTGGATGCTGGAAATAATTTAATTAGAAGGTCTGGCAAAGTGCTTCTATCCAGGGGATTATCATCAGGGTAACATTCTACAAAAGCTATCAGTAATACATGAATAGGGTCAATTATGATGAATGTGTGCTGAAGGAAGAAAGGAAACTCTTTACTTACTAACTGAAGAACTAATACCATAATTATTTGCTTTTCTATCCTCAGCTGGTGATACAGAGAAATCAATTCTAAAAAGCAAAGGAGTTAATTCAATGACTATTCAGTGATAGTGTTCCTTTGCTTTTACCAAAATTGGGAGGGTGTTGGGTTTGGTTTTTGGTTTTAGTCAGAAAATGTATTTCACTATCTTTCTGTTAAACAACAAATTTACAGTCGACTTGGGAAATGAATACTGTACTGATGTTCTACCAGGTCATTTTCTTTCAATCCTTATGTATGTGGTTCAATTTCTATTATTTTCAGGTATCCTTTTGAGCATGTTTATGTGAAATGTTTAAAGGGAAAAAGTCAGTGTGTTTGCATAAAGGATATGATTCTTCTTTGGAGAATGTCTGTTCTTTTCCAGACAACCAGCACAGCACATTAGGCATGCTGGGGAAAAAAAGCAACTTCCCACATATTCCTGTATTTGCATACTGACTGAGAGAACCAAATGCGTAATGCATGATTTGCACATGCAACTTATGAAGAGACAACAACCCACACAGAGGCAAGTCCAACACACCATTTAGGGTAAATACCTTTATTATTCTTAGAGGTGTCTTCAGAAAATTCCAGCGCAGCGCTCCAGAAAGGAGTTCAGTAATCCCCAGGGTATTTATCTACTCTGCCTCCTCCTTCAACAATTTGCTAAAATCTTTCTGGCAATGTGGGACCTTGAAGTGAAGTGGCAGAAAATGAAGAGATGTAATTGATACATAAATTTTGTAAATAGCCTTGAATGTAAACAGCCCTGGAAACTTGATCCATGCACTGCTAAATATACATATTATTTGATTACCTGTTACAGATACCTGACAGACTATGTTCATTTTAGGCTCATAATTTATTTTACCTTTGGTAAGTAACATTGATTTCTTTTTTTTTTTAAGTATATAAAGAACCTGGAGGCAAACATGGATGAGCCCTCAAATCTGTGTGTGGCTTGAAGATACTAGTTACAATGTACTCTGTAAAATTAATAAACCCCCAGCATCCTTTAAAGGGTGGATCACCAAATGGTGGAGGAAGGTTTTGGTTTTGTTTAAACACACATTGTTCAGGCAGAAGGGGGATGTTTCAAGAGGTATAAACAGTAACTTGAAGGCTTGCTTATGCCATTTCTGTTTGTATACTCTTTTGGGGGGAGGGGTGTGTGTGTGTGTGTGTGTGTGTGTGTGTGTGTAATTTTAGGTCATTTGGAAGCCGCAAGTTTTACTCTGGTCTGGCCTAGGTTTTTAGTAACTGATGAAAGCCAGCATGTGCCTGCAAGTTTTTTGACTGATGGCCATGGGTGTGCTCATGGACATAGGATATCCGGCTTAAAAAAGAACAATCTGTTCATAATAATAATAATAATAATAATAATAAACCCCCAGAGGCTACAATACAAAGCAAACTCTTCAGAGCATCAACAAATTATTGTAGGAAGAACATTCCTCAAATAAGTTACCCTCTTTCTAGAACAATAAATTAAATTTCCTCTGGTTTCAAATCTTGTTAAATGTTGTATATTAATTTCTGCTTTAGGGTGGTACAGTAAATGAGAACCCCACAAATGATCATAATGGGACAAGGTAGAGAAACCTAATAGAGGAATACAGCAGGAATAAAAAAAAAATCCACATTGTCCTTTCATGACTATAGTTGACCATGTTTTCATTCATATGGAGAGGGAATTTGGGGGACTGCAGCACTAAGCTATCTCAGTATGTTATGAAGGCATTGGTGGAACTCCCCTGACTTCAGCGGTAGAGAACTGTGCCCATAACCATTGTCAGTTTGTCACCTACACTATATACTGAAAACTAAATACTAAACTACAAAAAATGTTCAAGATCAAAGACATCTCAGAACAAATGAAAATAAAAGAATGGACAGGTTCTGAGTATCTGAAGAAAGCAGAACAAGTCAGCAGCTGAAAAGCAGAGATGAATATAGACAAGAGCAGCTGAAGTGTTGAGATGTGGTATAAATACTGCAGACGTACTTGTGTTGACTTCCTCCGTGTTGAACATGATAATATAACCCTCTCACTTAGTGGTGTTGATTTTTCACATGCATATCAATGATTTTTACTGCCAAAAACTAGAACAACCCTGTCATTGCACACTCCACATCTTCCTAGTCCTGGATAAATCACTCGTGATTGTAGACAGGAATGAAAAATAAGATGTGTTATTCACTATCTCTTCACATGTATAGTATGCATCTGTATTTTGCACATCACACATGGAATTTGGACCAATGTAGTAACGGTGTAGCAGCCTGAAAAAAAGAAGTTTCTTGTGCACTTAGTCACCTCTCTTATGCTCACTAGTTTACCTTGTTCAGACTTATTCTAACACACAAATCCCTGAGCAGTCTTTGCCATCACTATTTATTTTTTAAATCAACCCACCCTATGTTTTCTCTTCATCTTGGCAAATGTGCAATTTCTTCTCACATTCCCATGTTGAAGGCCTAGCATAAGTAAAATTCACTCTTAAAACCAGTGAGATTTTTTTTCGCTGTATAAAAATGCCGGGTTTTAAGACAACTATGCTGTGCGTAGCTCTAGTGTGTAGCCCAAACGTGGCAAATCCCTGATTCAGAAACATGTATACCAGTATTTCCCAACCAGTGTGCCATGGCACAAAAGTGTGCCATCAGAAGTGAACTGGTGTGCTGCAGAATTTCGCCATGGCAATGAGCTATAAAAGATATGAGGACAGGGAATGCCTTAACAGGTGTGCAACAGAAAAAATTGATTAATGTAAGTGTGGCTTGGGCTAGAAAAGGTTGAAAAACACTGATGTACACCACAACTCAGAAATTCTTTAAGTGATATGCAGGTTTCCCTTGCCAGCCATGGTTTTCAGTATCCACACTTAATATTCTAATGTAGCTTCATCAAAAGCAACCTCTTCATCATTAGGATCCACAGTTATTTCATCATAAACTCTTTGGTTTTCAATTGTCTTTGGCACAGGCTTTGGTGGTGCCTGGTCTCCCAGCGCCTCTCTCTCCTTCTTCCGTTTTTTCTTATTTGCCAGCTTTTCCTTCCTCTGCTGCTGCTTCCAGCGCAGAAACATGAAGTGCCGCCGCTGCTTGTTCTTGATCTCGGACACGCTAAACGCGGGCGGGTATACGGTTTTGAGTAACCGTGGTTTTCTATGGCCATGCATCAGCCTACCACCTGCCATTTTTCCCATAAACCTTGTCTTGCCAACCACAGTTTTGCCAACCATGGGAACTTTTAGGAACCTGACCCCGCAGGGGTGAGGGAAACCTGTATACAGAAATCCATGGTAGTGGCTGCAATCCCTTGATTCAAAAATAATCTCTGCCACAGCTCATTGATGGCTCTTGAGGTGATTGAAGGGTCCGGTCCTTAAACCACAGACCTGTCCACAAGTTGCAGGTCTTTCCAGAGGGGAGAGTAAACCATAAGCTAGGTTTTCTTTCCTCTGCTCTTTTCTTTGCTCCAAGGGCAAGACCTCAAAATGGGCTGCTCTTTGGTTGCGGTACCATTTGAGTCCACTGACAGCCAGCTCTTTGTGTTGGCATCTGTTTTCTAGAGCCATGCTTTCAATGTGTCCTTGTAGCATTTCCTCTGGCCACCACAACATCTCAGGCCATTTCTAAACTGGGAATATATTATACAGGGTTTCCTCACCAACTGCAGGGGTTAGATTCCTGGAAGTTCCCATGGCTGGCAAATCCATGCTTGGTAAGACAAAGGCTTATGGGAAAAATGGGCTTGGGGACTTGAATATGAATAATAGAGGAATATACAGTGTATACAAATCGTTTTTATTTACCTTTAATACAGGGGCTGTCAACCGGGGGTACACATACCCCTAAGGGATATTTAGACAAGTCAGAAGGGGGATACTCATGGGCCAGTGGGGACGGAGCATGCCCAGGGTGCGGCAACAGCATCTCCCCGGTACATTTGCCTTTTTTCTTTTAAACTGCTCCAGGTATAAAGTCAGGAGGTTAGTTATAGATCAAAGAAGAGCCTCTCAAAGTGACCTAAAAATATAGGTTCTAATTCTCCAAGGGAATTTACAAAACTTTTCACAGCCAAGCCTATGAACTTCACTTCATCAACCTCCTGGATACAAAAAATCATGGACTCAGTATAGACACTGGATTTACGACACATGATAACCTGCCAGACATCTGACTCCCCAGGTACCTCTCTGCTGTTTACCTGCTACATTCATCCCCCTTCTCTCTCCCGCCCCCGCAGCCTGTCTGTCACCCACTGACGCCTCAATTTACATTTACTGACTGCCTGTCTTGCATGCAGACCAGTCCAGCCTCTGGCTGCTTTGCATGAACGCGTGCCCTGGAGGCGGGTGGGTACGGTGGGCTCCTGCAGGCGGTGCTGGCGCGGGGGAGCTCCCTCCCGTAGGAGGCTGCAGCGCTGTTGGCAGGGGAGGGTGGTGAGCGCCAACCAGCAGCCGGCGCCCCCCCCCCCCGGCGCTGCCAGCAGTGGCAGTGGCAGCCAGTGGCAATCGCGGACTGCCTGCGGACACCACCGGCGCTGCCAGCAGTCGGCGGTGCCTTTCCACGGGGGTGCGCTGCCACGCTCGGGGGTGCACGCGCCCCCCACGCGGCACCAGCGGGTTTTACTGTTCCTTCCGGCCGGGAGCAGCGCGCCCCAGCTGCGCCGAGCGCCTTCCTCAGCCCGGCCAAGGGGTTTTCAACCCGAAAGCTTGCTAAGAAAGCTGTTTTTCCAACTGTTTAAGTCGGTCGAATAAAAGATATCCGATGCACCCAAGGAGCCTTGTCCGCCCATGTGCTTAGACCAACACGGCTACAACCTACACCCCTAAAAACACAAACATGCTGGGTAACTTGGGTCCACTTTGGACCTGAAGGAGGCACGGGGGAGCCGAGCCCCCTAGGCTTGCAGAGCTAGGAGATTTCAGGCTTCAAACCCCTAAAAATACAAAGATGCTAGATAGCGTGGGTCCACTTCAGACCTGACGGAGGCAGGGAGACCCGATCCCCCGGCTGCCGGGCTTCAGACTCGGGGCCCGGCTGCGTACACCCCGCCCGGGGACACCCCCGCCTGCAGGCGCCGCGTGCGCGGGGTGCCGCAGCAGGCCCGCGCCGGGGCGCCCCTGTCAGGGGAGACGTCAGCGGCCGCCCCGCCCCGCCGTGCTGCATCGCCCCGCCCCCCGGCCCCGCCCCGTGCTGCATCGCCCCGCCCCCCCGGCCGAGCACCGCGGCGGGATAAAGCGTCGGCCCCGCCCCGCCCCGCCCCGCTGCCGCCGCCGCCATCAGCAACATGGCGAAAGCGGAGCAGGTCCTGAGCCTCGACCCGCAGCAGGAGCTCCGCTTCAAAGGTAAGCGGCGGCCCCCATCCACCCGCCGCCATTTTCCGGGGCCCGTGCGGACACGTCCTTCAGGGCCGCGGCCCGTGCAAATGGCCGGAGCCGGGAGGGCCCGACCCTCTCCCTCCCCTCGGGGACGTCTCGCCGCCGGGGCCTGGCGTCTCCGACTGCCTGAATCCCCCCCTTCCGTGGGGTCTGGGGGGGAGGTTTCCCGTGAAGGAGCTGAAACGCTGTGGAGCATGTGCAATGAGTTTCCCTGGGTGTGCGGGGGGGGGAGAAAACCTGGTCTTATTTACCGGTATTCCCCCCCCCTTTTTTTGTTTTATTTTTAAATTCAAAACGATATCCATGTCTACGCCTCTTCTTAAGATGAGCACCTTCCAAACGAAGCGGAGGAAGGGCTTCGTTGTTTTTGAGCACAGGCGATGGATGGATGGAGCGGGTGCGGGTGCGACGCGCTGTCCAGGAGGCTTTTACACAATCTGCCTCCCAGCCCTTTTTCCTTCAGGCGACAGCAGCAGGCGTCCTGTAACTTAGGGGAGCACAGCCCGCACGCCTTCTTCCCAACCTTTGTCTCCTTGGTATGTCATGGTGTCTCTCTCTCCCTCATTGCTCACATTTATTTGTCCTGGGAGCTGTCGTTTTCAGTGTGTGGATTCAGTGATACAGGGGTGTAGGTTGTAAGGACATCGGTGGGGTGGAATAGGATCTGAAATCTTTAATAATACCCTTGTTTGTGACTGACTGTGTTATTGTGGTCGTTGACCAGCACCTTGAAAATAACGTGGTAAGCCTCTCTTTTTCAGAGGGGCAAAATCAATAGCTCAAAACGTTGCCTGGAATGAATGTGTTTGGGGGGAGGAGGGGGTTAGGTTTTTTCTTTGCTGCAAGCCAAAGTATTTGCAGGTTGCCACGGTAACAGTGTCAAACACATTTTCGAAGCCAACTATTGCATTATATGGTAGTAATGTTAAAAATAACTTTTGGCTTTTATTGAGTGAGCAAAAATCCCTTCCAACAGACGTGTATAAAAATGTAGGGAGCTGGGCAAAAAAATTGACCTTTAATTGGCATTGACTTCTGAATGAGATTTATTATAATTTTGAATCAGGGGGGGTCTCTGCTTTTCTCTCATATGTACAAACTCCACGAATTAAAACAAGCAGTGTCTAGTCTTTATTGGAGTGAAGAAAGCTAACCAGAGGTTGACAAAATAATGGCCTTGAGGGTCAAGGGTAAACAGTCAGTAGTAGCTGAAGTTGAATCAACTAGCTGTTAGATCATTTCCTGTCATGGCTGCAAAAGTGACGTGCTTTTTAAAAGGAAAAGTGGCTTCTGAGCTTGTAGGTGTCCTTTGCCACAGACCATCCAAGAGATGTTTGGTATGCAAATAGTCATTCATTAGTAATAACTATCTCTTGCTTGTAGCCAGTTGGTTTAAAGAGAATAATGTATATTTATTCAGAAAAGGTGTATTTGTAATATTCGGAAAGTTGATTCTGCTCTGGGTAGGTCTCATGTGAACGTGGTTTTATAAAGCAGTTGTGAGTCTGCTGTTTTAAATTCCTCTTTTCAGAAACACTTGATACAGTTGAGGAATGGGGACCATGGGGTTCCTTTACAAAGGATTCGGTGCTTCCATAGGTCTTGGCATCAGAAGCACTTTGCAAATGCTAGTGAGGTAGGATTGGGGCCTCAATTTCATAATATCACTGTATTGGACATGAAGGTCTGTAACTATCACATAACTGAAATACCTCCACTTCTGAATCGAAACTCTTGTGAAGTCTGTATTTCTCAAATATATACAGCTCTATTTAAATGTGAAGACCAGAAAGTTAGCTTTTGCTTGAAAAAGGCTCCGCCATGCTGGGCTGAAATATCATGTTGAGAGAAGAAATATTCCCCAGTATGGGTGCCTAGCAGCTCCCACTTTTGGTAACTTAACACCTTAACACTTTGTTTTGGGAATCTTTTTTTTGAGACATTCTGAGACCTATTGTTTGCGACAGACCTTTTAAAATAATCCAGGGCACTACCTTTTTTTTTCCAAAATATTTTGGTCACATTTGGAGGGGAAGTCTTTTAATCAAAATTTTGACAAAGAAAGGGTGTTCACGTTGATCTGTTTTGGCAGAGATTCTAAAACTAGGCTCCCATTGCCACCAAAGTAGCAGCAGTAGCAAATGTACGTATTGTGCTGGGAATTCAGCTATTGAGAAGGAAAGGGGGGAAAGAGGCTTGTATGCTTCAGACACAGATCATAACCCCAGGAGCACGTGGCCTTTCTCCAAGCTGAGGACCCTGTGGGATAGGCGTTCTAGTCCCACTCCTATGTTGGTGTCAGCCAGTGTAATCCTGTAGGTCAAATAATGGAACTTTGTGCAGAAGGTGATGGAGAAGGTGGTCACAATTATACATCATATAAATGATTTTTTACCTTCTCCCAAAAAAAAATTGCATCCAATCTTTCCCCTACGCCTTTGTTTAAAAAACCTTTTTAGCTTAGATTTCAGAATGTGATGCTTGCAAGTGGGGAAAATAATAGATGTACTGTGTCTTTCTAGTCCTTAGTTGTGTCCCTTGTTGCATACATTTTGACAGTCTCTAATTTCATATTCATACCATTTCTTAAAGCACCTGCATCAACCAGTACATGGGATGAGCTCCCAAGAGGGCAGACTTAGGATTTCCACTGGGTTTAGATTGCCTGCGCAAAGCAGCATTAGAGAAATGATTGGCTTGTTAACGCTCCCAGTTAGAATTTGATTTGTA
The DNA here is from genome assembly GCF_052110815.1 of Crocodylus siamensis. Taxonomy (NCBI): domain Eukaryota; kingdom Metazoa; phylum Chordata; order Crocodylia; family Crocodylidae; genus Crocodylus; species Crocodylus siamensis. Next base: position 65,087,834 of record NC_143404.1, read on the forward strand.
TGTAACGGTTTAGGGGGTTAGCCAGTTTTGTTTTTAAATATTTTTAATGTTTTTGCTTCCTTTGTGGATTAAGGGATGCTGGGAAGGGCAAAGAGTAGAATCGGAAGTGTTATTTCAGTGAAATGGCCTGGATTGGTTAGTTCAGGTGTGATAACAGCTTTTTGTTGTGTGGCCTCCGGTAGTCCCAGCCTGATGACTCAGCAGGTAGCTATGGTGCTCCCCAACTGGCACACAGCAGTATTGGCAAGTGGAGGAGGTTAATATGTCTGAAGATAAACCAATGAGAACTATTTCCAATAGGAAATCACTGTTTCCTGTTTCCACTGCATAAGTATCCCTACCTGTGTGCATTCCAGTTCCATTTAACTTCATTTCCTGAAAAGGGCAGGCAGAAGAATAAGTTGGTATAGCCAATACTCTCCTTAATCAACAACGCTACTTTAAAATTGGCTTGAGGCTTAGTAATGATATTTCCAAGCTGCCACCTGTCATGGTTTCATATTTATCCTATGGGAATGTCTGTGCTGCAGTCCAGAGGTATGACTGCAGCTCATGTAGTTATACTCACACTAGCTTTTAAACTACCTAGTTCATGGCACTGTAGCTGCAGTGAATTGTAGCCTTTAGGCATCTACTGGAAGGTTTAGGTGGGTTTGTGCAGCCTTAGTTAGTGTGGTTAGACTCCTACCAGTACCTGAGCTGGTTAAGTTTAAGCTAGGTCAGGTATGTCTGCATGAGCAGGTATGTTTATAAAAATATGACTGTCTCTTGAACTTGAAAATGAAGGTCTGATCTTTTATAGTAGATGATGATTCAGGATTCTCAATTTAGTTGCTTGCAGTTATCTTCCACCACTTAACAAAACTCACCATTGTAACTGACTCCCATTTTGGCAGCTCTCAGCAGAGAAGTTAAGAATTGTAGAAAATAAAGACTAAACTGTCTGTTATCTCTCTTCCTTGTGGTCTCTCTACACTCAGGTAGAAGTGTCCTTAACTTTGAGGAACAGAACTTTGTCCTGGGCTATGCTATACCTGTTCTGTGGGCCAGTGTTGCCAGAAAAGACAGTTTTATGTCCCTACAATCTTATTTTTAACACCTTCTGAAATTTTCTTTTGCCCTTTAGGTATAAATAACTCTCATCTTCTCTGCTGAAAATGTATACAAAGCTTTCTTTAAGCTCTTAGAAAAACCATGAGCCTTTCTGGTATTTGCAGCATAATGTCAGTCTGTACTAGAATTTCTCTACTCCTATTTAAAGACTACTGTATAAATAGCTCTGCTACTCTTGCTGGAAAACTTATCAATCCACATTTTGCTTTAATTATTAATCAAGCCAAGTGGTTTATGCTTAAGTGTGAGTAAAACATTCATGTCTTCCTACACATTTGGGTTTGATTTTATTTAAAAATTACTAGGTTTTTTCCTTTTTGGTTTGTATCTAAAGAACAGCTAAGCCTTGTAAAGTTTATGCAAATCTAAACATGCAACCCAAATATCAAACAAAATTACTCCTTTTCTGCCAACACTTAAAGGTTTGCCATTCATGTTACAGTAACTCTTTCTGCAGTACAAATAAAATCATTAGTTTATTTTAACTATGTTAAGTGGTCATTATGGCAGTGCAGACATGGTACATCTCCTTGAATTATATTCTGGTTGCATCATTACTTTTTATGATTTTTTTTTTTTATGATTTCCTAATCACATGTCATTAGCTCTAATATCATGAAAAAAATTAGTAATGCTGAAGACAAAAGCTGAACGTAGAGGTAAGAAAGTGCATGGCAATCTTAATATTCCACAATGTGACTTATTTTAAAGATGAATGAAGTGGAAGTGCAGTGTGATGGAAGGGGCTGGGAGTGGGGATACATGGAACAGATGGCTTGCGAGAATGTATTATGGATGCATCACTAACAGCTCTATAGGTAAGGTACTGTGTGTGGGAGCTAGTTACCACAGTTCTGTGGCTTTGAATAGTTTATGTTGGCTAGGGAATCAAAAAAGGCTGGAGTATGAGTTGAGACTTTGAAAGTGGTTTAGAGGATTTAGCTGCTTTTTTTTTTTTTAAATGATAGATGTAGATGCATTCCCTAAGCTGTTCTGAAAACCACACTTTAAAATGTCATAGCCTGCTTCAGGCCATTCGGGCATATCTGTTAAGGACTTTTCAAGTCACTTTAAACTGATTGCATCCTAGGAACAGTTCTTGAAGTAAGACATCAATGGGATTAACATGACGGGGGTTGGGGAGGAGAATCTCAAATATTACAACCTCCTGTCAACAATAAAAATGATCACAAAAAATAGGGAGACCACTATTGCACCTGCATAATTGTTATTCCTCAACAGGCTTTTTTCTTTTTATGTATTTTTGTACCTCAGCCTAGTCAAATGCTTGACTTACTTGTTTTGAGGGTGAAAACACATGCATGCAAAACCTTCTCTTCATAATTTCCATTTCTTCTGCTGCAACCTTTGATTGGTAGCTTATAGCTCACTGAACATTTATAGTAACATTTTAAATGCCTTTTTCAAAAGCTGTTTATAGTGGAAACACTTCTGTGCTTTGCGCTATGGAGCCATTACAATGATATAAGAAAAGCGGCAAGACCAGGTTCTTGGGGAAAGGAGGGGATGCCTGGCAGTGTTGTTTGAGATATTTTCTACAATACCAAATAGAAATCATATCTGTGAACAAGAAACATGGGGGGGTTTTAGTGTAAACTTGGATGAATAGCATCTGCCCTAGTCCTAGAAATTCTGCCATCAATTAATAATACAGCCCAAATATAACAGAATAGTGGTCAATCCCAATCATCCCCAAACTGATATAACAGCCCACTTGTTTTCTAGCATTCCCATTACTTCAACCCCTGAATGAGCAAAATTACTATGTCTGCTCAGTTCTCCAACTCCTCTCGGCACCAGTTTGGGAGAATGTACTTTGTTGCATGCTGGGAGAGGAGCAAAGGGGAAGAGAAACAGAATTATTTTATACCTGGCAAACAAATTTCTAAGTTGAAGTGCCTTCACAGAGAATGCCTAAGTGCTGGCAGCAATATTTTTTGTGCTTTGGATGTTATTTAGTAGGGCTGTGCAAAACAGCACCGTTTCGTTTAGACTTCCATTTACGGGACACTATTTAGTTTTGTTTTGAAAGCGCTGGTCCGTTTTTAGTTGAAACCGTTTTGCTGTTTTGATGTTTTGCCCATAGTCTATAATGGGAAAGTGTGAAACTGCCTATAACTGTTATTTTTTGGCAGATTTGAATGAAAACAGCAAGCATGGTAGCCCCTGCTGAAGGCATGAAACCTGCCAGGTTTCAAGGAGATGGTTTCAGGGGTTTCTGGGAACAACAGGCAAAATAATAACTTTGTGAGGAGCAGCACAGTAGTACCAGCAGAATCTCAGGCAGCCAAACTGACAGAGCCTTTCTTTCCTCTCCTGCAGGAGCTTCTCCAGCATGTGTTAAGGCATGCCTTCACTATGCCCCCCCCCCCACTTTGTTTCCCTGCAGCAAGCCCATCTTCAGCTTCAAAACCTAAAATATTCTGAAACTTTTGAAACGTTTCAACTGCCCTCACTTCATTTTGATTTAATTGTTTCGGGCTTGAAACAAACTGATACAGCCAGCAAAATTTTGCATAGCTCTAATATTTAGCTGTAGCACAAAAGAGAAGTCATCCCTCTGGTTCTGCACTGGTAATGGCTGCTTGGTGGATTTAAGGGGAGCTCTATGAGAACTCAGCTGTGGTATAGAGCAGCTTCCAGCATGATGTTGTTTTCCCCAAGGGAAGCTATCTGAATACCTGTTAGTCTTTGGTCATAAGCACCTGGGAATCTGTGTAGATCCCCACATTGCAAACTGTGGCAGACTGGACGTGACAGAAAATGTGAATGGGGTATCATTTGTGCTGCCAGCCCTTCAGAGGCCATGAAAATCTGGCAGATTTGCTGTGTGTAACTTGCCTACAGATCCTTCCATTAAAGTGTTTAGTAACTACGTTAAAATGCATTGGTCTAATTAGTTTGTCTTTCTAATTATAGACTAAAAATAGTCCTCTTGGGCAGATATTCCATTAGATTTCCTATACATTTTATTGGAAGGAGGTCTGCAAGATTTAGTTATAAGCCATTAATGTGAATGCTCAGCATTTTGCCAAGAGGGCAAAAGGAATAATAACTAGGAGCAGTCCTTGGATTCTCCAGAATCTATATTTTAAAATGTGTATATATAATTTCTGAAACTTTTGAAACTTTTTAATATAAATTTAGGCTTTCTGGTTGCAACGTACTGGCAGTTTTCCTTGGAAAATAAACTGGTGTATTGACCTCACTTTGCAGCGAGATGAAATGAACCAAAATTTCATGTGAATCTATGATATGCCTTTGAGTTGTTAACATCTAGCTAAGGTTGAATTCTACATAAATGCACACCCTGTAGAAACTGGCCTGGAATTATGTTTTAATGGTCATAAATTATATATTTTGGGGGTGTTTAGGGCTTTTTGTTTGTTTTTTGGAAAAACAGGTACTTCCCATCTACAGTGGGAAAAGTTCCCCTCTATCTTCTTCTTGAAGCTTGATATGACATGATGAAGTCTCTTTTTTTTTTTTTTTTCTTTTTCTTTCTCTCTCTCATTTTCTCTTTTGAGCTCTTTATGAAGCATTGTATAAGGCTAGTGCACATCAAATAAGCAATTTCTACAAATGTCATAACTTAACTTTACAGAAAACTGAGTAATACAAGTTCTTGGGTTTTCTTGGTTTTTGCCTTTCTTGTAAATGTTGCTTTTTGTTGAGCTGAAAACAATGGAGGAATCAAATGACTCTTGCTAATTCTGCCCACATCTTACTGTCATGCTCATTGTGTGCTATCTCTCACCATATCGGTCTTGTTTGCTCCCTGCTGTGAACAACTAATAACTATTGAGAGAACCTCCTAGTTAGTACAATAACAAGGCTCTCTCTTCATTTTTGTCAATGCACTTGGTTGTTGTCTTTGAAAGCTTTTATTGGATAATGTTTTAACAGCTTTGTTTGTCTTTAACTATTGTCTAGGGCTTAAAACTTAACTTTGTTTTCACAGGGAGGCCTAATCTTTCATGCTATGTCCCTGCCCCTGTAAGCCAAATTCTGTTGTCTGTAATTAAGCCAAGCTTCCATTCCCTTAAATGGGGATCTTTTTGGATTAAGGGCCATTGAACTGAATTCTTTTCCAGGGAAGAGACTTTAATGAGCATTCTCATCATCCATAGCACTTCCCTGTGACCCTTCTTTGCTGTTCTCCACATGGTCACCAGTTGACAGAAGAGCCACCTTGCTTGATTTTTTTTTTTTTTTTTTTTTTTTTTTGGTTGGTTGGTTTGTTTTTGGGGGGGGGGTTTGCCTATATACTTTAGTACATAAGCAGAAAACTTTCCAAGTTGAGGGCAAGGCTGTGGCTCTGTGTTCTCACTTCTGTCCAAACATTTAATTTGTAAATCTGTTCTAGGCCATCTCTTTACTGAGATGCATGCATGATTTTTCTTCTGTATAAGGCTTGTAGGGTCTTGTCTAATATGACCAGCATAGCTGTTGATCTTGAAAGCTTGTGTTTTTCAGACAACACTTTACAAAATGGGGGTTTGTGCCATAAACTCCAATAGCTGTTTCACTTTTGCTGCTACATGAAATTTTCTCCCCCTGTGACAGACCTATGGCTATTACCATGTGGACAGGAGATGAGTGAAGTAATTTGAGGTTTTATGCTAACAATGCATTCTCAGCCGAGTCAGTCCATCCTCTTTGGGTTTATCAATTAGGTAGAGTATTGCATCCAACAAATAACTCGCCTAATTAAAAAAAAAAATTTAAAAAAAATACATAAATTGGTCCTGCTGTGGCATGTAGTACTTCATCCCACATTGTAGCAACTACTTTATTAATAGAATCTCTTTTCTAAACTCCTGTGTCTAGCTCTTTCGTCTGCAAACAAAAGTCCTTCCTACCATAGTGCTGTGGATTAAAGGCGCTATGGCTTTAAACTTAATCCTGTTTTCTCGGTCAGTTTCTACAACGGGGGGGGGGGGAGGGAATAGGGATGGAAGTGTGGTTTTAGGCCTAATAATCCAGCTGTCGATTTTTATATAGCAAATTTATAAAGGTTCTCTAAGTGTGGGACACAATAAGGAGGGACATCATTGTTTCAAGGTCTTGTGCAAGTCAGTTCTGCTCCTGGAGAGTTTATAAACCTGGGAGCATACTGACTACCTAAGCCGGGCTTGTCCAACATGCGGCCCGTGGGCCATCATGCATCCCGTCAAGCCATTTTCTGAGGCCTGTGGTGCTGGACAGGAAACTAAAGTAAACACGGTTTACTTTCATTCCTACCCCTTGTCCCTCCCCCAACCCCTCAGCAGCTTCCTAATGGCTGCTGAAAGGCTGGGGAAGGGACAAGGTTCCCACACACGCTGCATCAGCTTGACGTTGCTGACAGTGTGTGTGGGAAGAGGAGTAGCCATGTGACACTCAGGACAGAATGAGCCCAGCTGGAGCAGCAGGGGCTCAGCTGCACTTTCCTCCTACCTGCAATGGTCAGTCCTGAGCGGCGCACGGCTCTGCTGCCACTTCTGCTGGCTGGTGCCGACCCAGGTGGGTCTGTCCCATCCGAAGCAGCATACAGCTGAAGCTGGCTTCCCATGTGCTGCTGGGGACAGGAGGAGCCTGGCCAGGTTGGCACCGGTCAGCATAAGTGGTGGTGGAGCCATGTGCTACTCGGGACTGACTGGCACAGGTAGGTGGAAAATGCAGCTCAGCCCCTGCTGCTCTGGCTGGGCTCGTCCTGTCCCAAGCGGCACACGACTGCGCCGCTGCCTCTACTGGCCAGTGCAGACCTGGCCAGGCTCCTCCCGCCCCCAGCAGCACGTGGGAACCCAGCTTCAGCTGCTTGCTGCTCTGGATGGGACGGACCCACCCAGGTCAGCACCAGCCAGCAGAAGCGGCAGCGGAGCAGCGTGCCACTCAGGAAAGTGCAGCTGAGCCCCTGCTGCTCTGGCTGGGCTCATCCTGAGGTTCATTTAATGTTTGTAAAATGCTTGGAGAGCCCCGCATATATATTTTGCATTTCTATGCAGTGCATCTATTTCAACTTATTTGGCTGGCACCTTGGGCTGTGTGTTTTTTTTATTTTTCCAAAGCCGAGTCAAAAGACCAACTTCCATTAAAATGAGTGGGATTTAGAGGGCTCCAAATCTTTTATGACAACTTTTATAACATGTCTGTCTACCCCATTTTGCAAATCTCAGCCATAGTTTGGAAGCTCAGCCAAAGAACATAAGAGCATAAAAAGTGCCATGCTTGGTCAGCCTCATGGTCCATCTAGCTCAGTATCCTGCTCTGAACAGTGGCAGAGGTGGATGCTATGGAGGGAGGGTTTTGAACTGTTTAGACCCATTTCATTGACACTTCCTGCAACTTCATTGGTGTCAAAGGTCACATGACATCACTTCCTGATGTGATGCCACTTCCTGTGAGGTCTTTGAATATGGCTCACTAGCCCACTAGGTGATTTTTAAGTTCATGATCTGGCCCCACATTCAAAAAGGTTGGACACCCCTGACCTAAGCAGCGCTCTGAAAAATTAAGTCTTCATTTCTTATCCACCACTAATTTAACCTTTCACTTACTGCTTCTCATATCATGCAACTTCTCAGCATTGTCTGCATTTTTCCCCAGTGTTCTGCTGAAGTTGAAACTGCTTGTTTTTCTGTTTTACTCCCTCCACTCGTGAACATTTGAAGCAATAATAACTTAAAGTCAGCATGCACAGGATTAGTTGACTTGCATCAGATAGGGAGCAAAGCTCTAATTTCAGTAGGGTTATATATAGCCTCAGTAGGGCTCTAGGTACCTGTGTTTACTATGCCAGTTACAAAATTGTTACGTTCTGCTCACAACCAGGCATAATCTTGCACTTCCCTTTTCTAGGTATCCAGATAACATCTATGGGGATTACTTTAGTGCAAAGCCTGGAGGTTGTTTACCATCATGCTGTCTTTGAATTCTGAGCTCTTGCTCAAATTAACTGTAGGGGGGAGGGAGAGGGTGCTATCTAGTTGCTTCTAGTGATGCCTCTTTATTCTAATAACTAGATTCCCAAACCATGCAAAAGCATAGCTTGCATTACTTAGAAAATTAGAGTTGGAAGGCATCTCAGGCGATCATCTTGTCCAACCCCCTGCTCAAAGCATCCCCAACTAGATCATCCCAGCCAAGGCTTTGTCTAGCTGGGTCTTAAAAACCTCCAGGGATAGAGATTCCACAGCCTTTCTAGGTAACCTGTCTTGCTGCCTTCCTAGTGAGAAGTTTTTTTGGATTTTTTTTTTTTTCCCCCTAATATCTAACCTAAACTTCCCTTGCTGCAATTTGAAACTGTAGTGCCTTGTTCTGTCACCGGCCACCACTGAAGTCTGTCTTCTTTGTAACTACCTGTCACACAGTTCTAGGAAAGACTTCTAGAACGGATGTTCTCAAACTGTGGTCCATGGACCGCCACTGGCCTGCGAGCTCCATTCAGGTGGCCCACAGAAAGGTGAACTATGGCTAAAGCTAGCAAACATTGCGCCCAGCTTCCCAGAGCTTGACTCAAAAAGCAGGCAAATCCATTGCATTAGAAAGGTAAGACTACTGATCTTAAAATAAGAGTTGTGTGCTTTGATTTGTAGGAGGGGAAAAAAAAAAAAGAAGCTTATTAAGTGGTCCGCTGAGACCCTCAGCAATCTTCCAGTGGTCTGCGGGGGTGGGGAAAATGTTTTGAGAACCACTGTTCTAGAACATAAAATTCCTGGGTATTTTTGTTTTGTCTTTTTAGGTATTGACTAGATAAACTTATTAAATGACTTACACTGATTGAATGCCTATCCTATTAACAGTGTGTGGTTCCCAACCTTTAATTTCACTTTAGCCATTATCTATGCTCAGGAATTTAATTTTACACATTACATCTTTAGAAATGTTTTCAAAGGAGTAACAGTACTACAGTTGTTAAGTTTCATATCTATGTGAGCATACTATGTAATGGTAAACTTACTGAACCTTGTTCACAACGGCTATTCTGCTCCCCCTCCCCTATGTTCGGTACGTTCCATGTTCTGTGGTGGAGACATCTGAATACATAAGATTTGAATGGTGAGAAAAATGTTCCTCCCAGAAAATAAGACAAACATGGCCAAGAAAAAAAATTTCTGTGATAATTCCACGAAGATTTGACAGACTGCTCCCAAAATATCAATTTTTTTGGTGCTTTTTAAATGTAGCACTGACTTCAGGAACCTGATAGCAGTGATACTGAGAAACTTGCACATTACAACTCTCATGCTCACTGCTCCTGGAGAGAGCACTTCCAGACCAAAAGGGTATCTTTTATTTTTGGCATCCTTTAAGACCTTGATCACAATCACTGAGAGGGGAAAAAAAAGTTCCAATTGTGGGGTGAGCTTTGTCATGCGCTTCTCTGGAATAAGCTGTTTTCAGTCCTACTCCAAGGTTACTGAATATGATGCATTGGACTGTTGCTGAACAAGGTGTGATTTTTTTTTTTTTTTTTTTTTTTTTTCCTTTTTCCCCTTCCCCTCATACTGAGCACTAAAGACACCAGCACAAGTTGTAGGTACCTGGTGCTTCTTTAACACTCCTGATATTCTGTGAACAGTCTGTACCATGAACTACAGTAAAGAATGCAACCTCTGTTCTTCCTACTTCATCTTGTTTTAAGGTTTTAGATAAAAGAAACTAAAAGCTTTTCTGTCCATGCCATGTTCTTTTCAAATAGAGTTGAATGTATTGGGAAGCCCTGCATTTCTGTTGAACTCTAATTGGGGAGAAGAAAAGAGAGAATGCTCTTTTGGCTGTTCTGAAATACATGCCCCTTTCTCATCTGATAAATGCATGTTTGTATGTGGAATAAATAATATGAAGCAATTCATCTGGCGTGCAGTTCTTAAAGGATGGTAAGGCATTTTCAAAACAGATTGTGGAACTAGAATCCAGCCAATTGTGCTGTCAGTCCTTTATTTACTTAAAATACACTTTGTGTACACATAGCTAAGCTTAGGACATGGAAGTTAAAATATTTATCCCATGACTTTGACTGACTAATGTTTGGATGCAATAAAACTCAAAAGAAGTCAGACTAGAAACCAGTAAGTGAAAACTTTGTTAGAAAAATACTTTGAAGGACATGCTCTTTTGTCTCATTTGGCAGACTTGAGTGTGGCCTCACACTTAGCAGTTAGCAGTTGTTGGAACCGTGAAGTCACTTGACACATTCTGAGGATATAGAAGGCAATGGGAAAAAAATATACTTGTATCTGAAAAAGGTTTTCAATATTTTTTTTTTTCATACTTGTGGTTTGTTTTTCTTCCCTTCCATCTCCTCCATCTTGTATGTGTCATGGTCTTGGCAAGAATAGACTGTGCCAAAAGAGACTAGAGGATGACCTTGATTAATCCATCTAAATAATTTGGCATCTGGATTGTATAATCACGTTAGCTGCTTACATATTCTTCTTTCCTGTTGATTTTGAGTTGCTGTTTTAAAACTTACGACATTTTTCAACTTTTTTCTTATTCCTTCCTTTGTTTCCCCCTGGGAATTGTCACTTTCCTTGGGATTTTTTTCAGGGAGGTCCCATATCCAGTATGAGGAAAATTGGAAGTATCAGCTATCGGCTCTTTTTGGGTAATGTGGCTGATAAATGCTCTGTGCATGCGTGCAGTGCAGTGCAGCACATGAGCGGCTAGGTCCAGCTGGTAAGTCTTTTGTGGGGGAGGGAAGGGGCGTGCAGGGGGGTGTACACTTGAGCACAGAACGGAGCTGCAGCTTATCTGGGGGATGTGGGGAAAAAAGTGGGGTGGCTCCTGCACACACCTGGGAGGGCAAGGTAGGTGTGCCCCCAGATCTGTGGGTGGGGCAGGCTGCTGCTGAGAGCTGAGAGGGGAGCCGAGCAGAGCTAGAACCATATTTTCTACCCCCTGCACCGCTGCCACCTGGCACAGCCCCCTGCCAGGAAGAGCCCAGCACTGCCCCCAGCTCTAGCCCACAGTGGCAGCCCAGCCCACTCTGCGCACACATCCAGGGGGCACAAGCCCCTCCATGCCCTCCTGGTATGCATGAACCTGTGGGAGCCCCCGCAGCTTCTGGATGAGCCATAGGGCAGGGCATGGGACCAAGCTGTCTGGCTGGGCAGCGCCTGCCTCCTTGCCCCAACGCCAACTGTGGGAGCCAGGTTTCCCTCCATCACTGCGGGGGCCTCTGTCTGCACTGTCCCCGCCCCCCCCCCCAAGTGCCTCTTCCCTTTTCCTGTAATGGACTTGCCAGCCAGTCACCATTCTCCACACTGTGGAGCTGCATATTGGCAGTTGGCTCAGTATAGGCCAATATGGCTCATTTAAAACTTGACTGTTGGTATCGGTCCAAAAAATCACTGTTGGTGCACCCATAATAGTAACCCTCTTCCTTTCCATCCAGTTATGGCCAGTTTCTAAAAGTTCTTCCTTTTTGATCTAGTAACAGATCTTGCTGCTTAGTGGGGAGGGGATTCATAAGAGCGTGGCTTTAACCGTTTTAACTTTGCAGGTATTGAAAGACCTTCTGCCTCCCATTCAGGTTTCAGTCACTATGCTGCAATACTAATCTTCTCAAAGTGAAAAAGGAAAAAAAAAAAAATCATCCATGGCCAGTCATATAGTACTATAGTGCCAGCATCCTAAGTGTCCGGTTGTCATTTGAGACCTGTGCTGTAAATTCTGGTATCAATCTATCTCATCAATACCAGACTTCCTGCTGGTAGTGAATCACTGTGTTATCCTTCCTGTACCAGCAGTTTCCCAGACTCTGCTACCAAGAAGAAGTGAGTATGCCTCACACTTCTGCTATGTCAGGTGTACCATATAAGGAGAAACGCCACTTCCTCCTCAACTTGCAATGTTGGAAAGCTATTTTACTGCTGGGGTCCAGATGCATAAATCCTGCATTTCTGCTAAGGACGCTTGGTTTCATTACCATTGCTTTTTTCAGTTCTAGATTTGGGAGTAACCCTGTTCTTTTCATAGACATTTGGGCTGGAAGGGACCCCGGAGGATCATTGAGTCCAGCCCCCCTGCCCCAGGGGCAGGAAGTCAGAAGGGATCATAGGATCCCAGCAAAGTAAGCATCCAAATGTGTCTTGAAGATGTTCAAAGTGGGTGCTTGAACCGCCTCCATCGGCAGGCAGCCTATTCCAGACCTTGGGGGCTCAGACAGTGAAGAAGTTCTTTCTTATGTCCAGCCTGAATCGGTCACAGTGGAGTTTGGTATGTCCCAGCACAATCCATGGCTCCTTCAACTTATTAGCACCTTCTGGTGTTTAGTCTGCCCAAAGGCCAACATTGGTGGCACCATTCCAGGCCTACTACTTCAGAGTAGCACTTCACTCCAAGGTAATTAAGAACCTGCTGCTGCCGTCAAAGCTTTGAATCAGGTCCAGGAAGAGTTACAAGTTGACTCCACTGTTATGTCCCCCATAGCCTCTTATCTGAGACCTGGAATATCGTTATATGACTTGTTTTGAACAGCTTTTGAAGAAGAATGGCAGGTGTGCATGCTTGTGATCTAAGGGAAAGTTGTCGTATCTTTCCTGCACATCTTTGCTTGTCGTCATCATGCTACATGCATCAAATAAAGCTCAATAATGAAAACCTTCTGGACCCTGAGAAGTTACTCTGGCAGGTGCCAACTTATAGCTCTTCCGTCTGTGCAGTGTTGGATACAGAGTCAAGTAGTTATCTATGGATCCAGCTCCAGAATCTGTCATTGAACCAAGCTTCAATCTTCCCACACTTTTTGCCATGGAACAAGAATGCTGAAAACTTAAATTTTATTTGGGTGTAAAAATGACTCTTCTGCAAGATGAGATGACTACCCAAGCTATACTACACTTCTGATTTCTCTAATAAAATCCCACAGTTACAAGAAGAAATTTCTTTAATTTGAAGGAAACAGGAGTAGTCAAAGGAGGAAAATCCAGTGGAACCTCAACCTGTGTGAAGCAACTCCTCGCAAGCTAGATGGTGTCTACCTTCTCCCCACCAGGTGATCTGGAGTTGTATTTGTCTCTTCTCTCATCAAGATCCTTCTGATGGATCATTCTCTTGTTCCCTGCATCTTGGCAGCCATCTCTCTCTTTTATTTCAATGGCACTTGGAGTATCATAATGACAGACCATTTGTAGGGGTACAAGCACAGGGACATTCCATTTAGATCCACATATTTTTGTTTGTTAGGCTGTCAAATGGGAAGGATCTATGACAGCAGGAAGTAGTTTCTTTTGGTCCTTGATTCAGCAGACTGTTCCAGCAGAATTTGTGGAGTGAAGGGATGTTTTCCCCCTAAAGAAAAAAGGGGGACTGGCTTATCAGTTCTGGAGAGCAGACAGGCAAACCCCTTTGTGTGCTGATTTTTGAATTTCAGGATGGTATGAGCACTGTGGCAATCCCTTATCCTCGTTCTTGGATCCACACAGCAGGTCTCCTGGAAGCTGCAAGCCTTCAGGATATGTACTTGTAGAACCATATCTTCTCCCCATAAAAAATGGCGAAGATATTAAATTGGTAATTGCTGTCATCAGTGCAGTAGTGGATTCACCAAGTACCTGGTTGCACTAACAATCTACCTGAGAGGTTATTACTACAATCGGGAGTGAGGAGGCAATGAATACATGGCTCAACAACTGACTTATCTGAGGGATTTCAGTAGATCATTAGTAAGCACATCTACACATGCAGTTAGTTCAATACAATAAACTGTGGTGCAGTATACACCAATATTTATTGCTCCCAGACTTCATGTTTGCACATCCATTCAGGACTGCAGCACATTTGAGCTGGGTCAGAGCAGCCCCAGCTGGCATGATCTGGTGGGATCAGCTTGCCACCCCAGGGCTGCTCCAGCTTGGCCCAATGTGGTGTGGAAGGGGTGGCTGGGGCATGAGGGTGCTTCAGTGTGGGGACTAGCTGGCAGGCAGCCCCCACACTGAAGCACACTCGTGCCCCATCCAGCACTGTCAGCATCTGCATGTGTGTTGCGGCACACTCAGTGCAGCCATAAGATGTTTTTTACAAGTACTAACCTAAGTACTATGGTGGCGTTCACTAGTCTACTGCAGCCTAATAGTGCTACATGTGTAGATACTGAAACTTTTTACCAAGGAGCTAGTTGGGCAACTCTGCAGTAAACTTCTCATACAGACATGCCCAGTGCGTTCAGTTTTACTATCCATCTTCCTATCTCCTTGGGGTTCGGGTCAACAAAGAAAAATTGATTCTTCTAGTTCCTGGTCAATATATTTAACAACAGCTTACCTGCCTCAGGAAAGATTCAACTATATGATTATGCTGCTGATGGATTTATAAGCACATCCTCAGACTTCATTGAGTACTCACCTTGGGTCTCCAGGCCATAGAGTTCTCTATAATGCAACATGCCAGACTTGCTGGGGTTTGAAGTTTAATTTCCAGTATTTCTGGGATCACTTGTCCAGGTGATTCACAACCCATTTAGTGTGCCATAGGATGCTGAATAAATAGGGTGATCATAACAATTTGAGGAAAATCTGGAGGGGGAGGAAGGAAGGGCAGAGAAGAGAGTGGCAGTGTATGCACGCACGCAGCCCCAACTCTGCAGCTTCCAAGAGCAGGGCTGGGCAGGAGGGTGCGTGCATGCACACGCACCAGTTTCCCTGACCACAACTCTCTACTGCGTAAGCACATCTTGCAACCTAGCAGGGATCAGCCCACTGCCTGGGCTTCCTGGACAAAATTGAATTGAAGAGACTCTGTCCATGGGCTGGGCACCTGAGCCAACAGCTGTACGTGTGGATAGAGTCACAGCCAGGATGCTAAGTCCTGGATTGGCATTACAGAAAATTGGAGCATGAGACGGCCTCTGAAATCTGGGATTGTCCCTGCCAATCCAGGAAGTGTGGTCACCCTGTGATTAAAAGCTGAGCCATATGGCTGTTGGCTATGATTCTTGCTTCAGAGGGCATCTCTTCTCCACTCAGCCAGAGCGCAGCAGTGGTCCCATGCACCTGATTGTAGAAATGGTGCCCTTTGAAATAAAAGCAATTAGAGCTGAGCCTGTGTGTGTGTGTGTGTGAGTGTGACACCAGCTTGTTGCAAGCTGTTGTCTTTGCAAGTGGCGTGGAACCTAACCCCACGAACTACTTGGGTTTGACTGCATCAGATATGACCTTGAGAAGAACTGAAGAGACCCTAGAAATCCTGTTGCCCTTAAACTGATGGGAAGCTACCAAGAAAGTTAGCAAGTTTATGTGCTTGCCTCTCTTCTGTTAGCATCAAACTCAAACAGATGGCTCCAATTTAGAATGGAGGCTCATTTGGACTTAAAGACTTGAGGCTCAAATCTCTGTTTCATGAGTATTCTGGAGTTGAGAACAATTTATCATACTTCCATCACATTTTCCACCCCTCACTTGCCCATTCTCCAAAAATAATCCCAAGTCTCAGTGAACACAGCAATGCTTTGCAAAACAAATAGGAAATGAGATCTGCCCCCCACTTCCCATCAAAACTGCATTTGTGGAACTGGTGTATCAGTTACAAAAAAGTAAGTAATTCTTCACTTACCTGACCTCTGAGATGGTCTGGCTGATTGCTTCCATAGGTATCTTTCAGGAGATCCTGTAAGGAAGTAGTCATGCCAGAATTATTTGCGGGTTAGATCAAATCAAGGGTTGATCTGTCTACAATGATGAGCAATGGGAAGTGCTACCAGATGATGTGAAGACTAGCTTCAGCAGTCACCATGCCTTATGCATGCATGTCCTCTAATACCAATAGTTACCAAAAAAACTCAAGCAAGACTCTGCTGAATGCCCATGCTTGATAACAGCCTGGCCAAAGCTGTCTTGGATCTCAGAACTAATAAATCTCTCAGTTCAGGCCCTGAGCCAGCTGTGTAGAAAGGGAGGCACAACAGATTTCACCAAAATTCGGGCAACCTAAGTAGTTTTTTTTAGGGGTTTTTTGTGATGGGGCACTGGTAGCAGAAATAAGTAGGGCAGCTCCTTGGAGTTCCAGACATGCATTTTATAAAGCACTAGGTGAAGTACCCATTCTTTACCCAGATTTTTATTTTTGTAATTGCAGTGTCTTTATTTTTAAGAACTTGGTATAACACAAAGTTTTTGTTTGTTTGTTTGTTTGTTTGTACCTAAAAATTTTAAAGAACATGGTACAACATAATTAACATAGAGCAAAAAAAAAAGGCAAGCATCAATATAATAATGATGCTTGAATTGAATTCACTGCATCCAAAATGGAGTGGTATCAGTTTATCTGAGAAGTGAATTAAACTCAGTCAGTGGAAACTCCAGAAAGGGTTAAGTTGAAAAATAACTCGTCTATAATTTTCTTCAGGTGGTATTCAGTGATTCTTTTTTGGAAGGCTTGGAGTAGCTAGGACCAGCCATTCTTGAGTTAGAAGTGGACAGATGGACACTTGATTTTATTGATAGATAGATGGATGATTCCACTGTAAAAGTTTCACAGTCTATTCCCGTTTCAGCAGGGCAATTTTTCCATTAGTACGGTTACTCCTAGCACCTACCTCCATCTAATTAGTGAGTCCTAATCAATGAAATATGCACCTTGTCTACTTCTGGAAGCCTTGAAGGAGTAACTAGCCAGCTACATTGAACTGCTGCACTACATCCTCATAAAGAAATGCTTGTTTGCTGAAATACCCACTACTGCTTCTGAGGCTGGCTGGGGTTTGTTTTTTGTTTTTTGCTTAGCAGTATCATGAATTGGGAAGGGAAAACAATTTAACAGATGTAAACAGGGTAAGTGAGAATGGAGGATCATGAATGGCTGATGGAGACCTAGAGATCTGCCTACACTTTTACTTGAAATAACTAATCTTCACATTTGGGGCCATAGGGCCCCCTCAACAAAATGCATCTGAAATATGTTGATATAATGCAGACACTTCTGGTTTCTCATTTCTCAGCTTTGATTCAAGAAGTTGCTGACGCTTGCTTAGTTATGAATGTCTCTAGAGCCACACGATGATGATTAAAACCTGGGGTGTAGTGCTTTCTAGAACACTAATCTTGGTAAGATTCCATGCAATTAGAGAAGTATTTTCTTAACTCTACAGGTGAGGAAGCTTTTAAGGGCTCAATCTCACTCCTGTTTTGAGTGAGTTTCAACTCCTAATGAATGTAATGGCTTAAGATCAGGCCTGTGAATAACTTGTCAAAGGATATACAGGGAATCGGTGGCGGAGCTTTGATTGGAACTTGGGGCTTACTGACTCCCAGCCATGAGGTTGTTCCTCCAAACATTCTGCCTCTGTTGACATTTTATCTTATTTCACCTAAAGTTTTGTTTTTAAAGGTCATCCACTTTGGGAAGATGCTCAGTTCTTTAAGATGGAGTTTAAAGTAAGGTTAAGTGTTGTACCTACCGTGGAGACTGACTGGAGGGCTCAATGGTCTTTATAATCAGTTTGCCTTTTAAATATTTTTCCATTACTGCTGAGAGATTAACAAAAAGGGGCAAGGACAGTGCAATAGAGAATGGAGCCAATTGCCAGTGGTGTTAGACACTGGAAGAAATAAACTTGCAGTTAGACTAATTGTAAGTGTTACAAATAAGTGTCAAAACTTATACAGAATTGCAATTTGTCCTTTTTTCCCCTTTAACACAAGGTGCTCCCTCTGAAAGTTGATGGTGAGAACACAGTTGGGTCCAGTCCTCTGAAACCATGCAGGCAAGACCTTCATCAGCTGGCTTCTTTAGCACTCCATGCCTTTGCAAAGCAGTCGGCCTGAATCTTATCAACTGGGGTATCAGCCCCTGGCAATGCCTTTTACAAAGGGTTACAAACTCCTTTCCCCTATTCTTCTGCTAAGAAAGCTGCCTTGAAGTATTAACCAACCACAGAAAAGAATCCATGTCATTAGGTGGCATTTGTGTACTGTGATGGTATTAAGTAGTGGTGGAAGATGGCTGTGTACAGGAGCAAGGGGGTAAGTTGAAGAACTATTCTTAAGTCTTCATTAGAAGAAGCTCTGGATGTTCCAGTGTCCTGTCCACTGACTTGGAGACCCACTGACTTGGAGACATGTATCCAAATCCAGCCTTACTGAATCTGGGTGGGGAAAATTTAAATGCCTGGTCACTGCACGTTTAAAAGGTTCCCATAGTAGTGCAGTCAGCTTTCTTAGACTCTGTTCCTGGCCTTGGTGGTCAGGAGGATTGGCAGCTTAGCAACACTTTAGTGGATATGATTGCAACTGCAAGGGTGCCACTCTGCAGTTCTTTTTGCTCTTGGCTCCAGTTCAGGAACTTGCTTAGCATGTTACCCATCTTTAAGCATACCCAGTTCCTTGCTGAGCTGAAATACCAATATTGAGACTAGAAAGGATTTATCTGCTCTGTCAGTGAAAGTGTCACTTGTAGCCTAGATAAATGCACCCAAGCTTGTTTTTGAATCTTTCTAGTCTGAGTAACATAAACGGTGGCTGTGCAGTGCAGGCTGTACCAGCCTGTGAGGGACCCTGAATGTATGTGTTTGGGTGCTGGCATAAACTGAATTCTTCCCCAGCCCCTGTTGTCATGATTGTTGACTCCCACTCTAACTACATTTTAAAGCTGGGCAGTAGTGTAGCAGTTGCACTTTGTTGCAGTGTCAGCTTACCCACTTGAGAATCATTTGTGTGTAACACTAATGCGAGGAATTTTGATTGAGGTAAGTGTTATGAGGTCACACAAGCTGCGTAAACGAAACGACAGTAGGGTAAT
The DNA here is from genome assembly GCF_052110815.1 of Crocodylus siamensis. Lineage (NCBI taxonomy): Eukaryota > Metazoa > Chordata > Crocodylia > Crocodylidae > Crocodylus > Crocodylus siamensis. Next base: position 65,106,689 of record NC_143404.1, read on the forward strand.
GTTTGCCCTTAGCAATGGCTTGTGCCTTAAGTGCAGCACAACTAAGCAAATGGATGTCGGCTCAGATCTTGCCAATATGAATTTGTGTGTTGCCTTTGTAAGGCAGTGACGTGTACTTAAAAATTTTAAATAGCGTTGACAATATTCTTTTGACCTAACTCTTCTGGGTTTTTTTTTTCTTTTTAAATTGTTATAAGGTCCTACGCTCTAGAATGACACTTAGATGTAATGATACAGCCTTGGAGTCTGAATAAGAAATGGAGTGTGGCAGATTGAGAGAATGCAGTGATCTCCAAACATAAGGGATTGTATGCATAGGTCCTAGGTGGAAAGCAGAACTGTCATAAAAAGAAATCTGGAAAATAATGTTGGAGTATATACCAAAGTCAATCATACCTTTTTGTTTATTGTAGGACACACACTTGGCATCTCCTATACTAGATTGGTCTTTTTCTTCAATAACACTTCATGCTTTCAATTTGCATTAGTACAAATAAAACCTTATTCTAGCTGGCAGGAGAAATTTAGTCAGATCTTAGTGGAACATGCCACCAAATTCTGCTGGTTACGTTCCTTCTTCTGGACAGTTTGTGCTTGTGACAGCCTCATTTCAGATAATGTATGTAGTGATTATAAGGTGCCATAACTTTATTCCCAGGATGACACTAGTGGTATTTTCTCCTAGTCTCTTTAAACCTAGGTAACTGGTAGGGAAGGGTGTTCCTTTTGGAACAAGGGGGCGGTGTTTGGGGTTTTTTTAGCAAAATTTCATTTAGGAATTACACTCAATCTTTAGAAGGATAGTTTTCATTTTTATGGAAATACCAAGTAACCACAGATTTTTTTTTCTTTTGTTTTTATTTTAATTCCTTCTGTAAATTTAAAGACCAGATGTTTAGATTCTGTTCAGTCAGGGGTGGGCAGCTATTTTGGGTGGAGGGCTGCTTACTGAGTTTTGGCAAGCCGTCGAGAGCCACATGGCAGGCAGCCAGGAGCAGATAAATACTAATTTTCTAAACTTTTTTCAGGGGTCCCATGGGCTGGATAGAATGGCCTGGTGTGCTGCATCCGGACTACAGGCCACATTTTGCCCACCCCCGTGTTAGGTGTACTAGAATAAAAAATTTTCTCTGCAGAGTTAACACACTTGGGTTTTGCCTTCTCTCCTAGCTCCCATCAGGATACATAAATGTGAGTGTAATAATGCTTTTGGCCCAAGATAGGTGGCTCATGCTCGAATGCTTGGGGTCATAACCTGACCACTTCAAGTGAGGATACAGGCTGAACAACTGAAGTGCTGGGAATCTTCCTGCATATTTTTAGTAGTGAGGATGCTTTGGCCACACAAGCTAAGGCTAACTCAGCTATAGACAGACCCTGAGAGACCAGATTATTTGGTGTTTGAGCATTTCTGAATATAGTGATCAACTGCATTTCTTCTGTTCCCTTTAACTATTGATGACTAAGGGCTTTGGCAACACTGGTGGGAACCAGAGTACTGGTACCAGTGTAGGAACAGGGAAGCTCCCATCTGTGTCCTGGGTGGTGAGCTTAACCGTTTCATGAGGGGCTATTTGTTTTTGTTCTTCACTTGTATAAAGAAGAAAACCCTGTTGTATTCTTCCTTCCCCCCAATCCCCCTGCCAAAAATGAATGCACTGCTAGTTGCAGTGTGTGGGTTTTTATGGGTCTCTTATTTACAGTGCTTTCATCACAGCACCCAGCTACAGGGTTGGGCTCTGTACTAGCCACTTCATCAGTGGCTCTGCTTCTCCCTTTTTAATATGTACAATTTTGGGAGACTTTTATTTGCATGCTGATAGTTTTAAATGGTCTTATCTTCTGTAACAATTTTCTCATTCATGCAAACTAATACAGTAGGTTACTCTGTATTTATGCAGCTATGAAATAGCAGATTCAATAGTTACTTCACAACTAAACCTGTGTAACAGCAGGTCATGACCACTATTGTTGCGCCGCGCATGAATTATCCCCCTTGTGTCTTACTGCTAGTGACCAATAAGTTAGTTATTGTCGTATGTATTCATGTGCAATGCAGGTCAGATTTTCAGAGATTTCAAGTGATCCTCAGATTATGCATAAACAGATATACTGTTGAATATCTTAATACATTTTAAGATTTGTAAGCACAAATTTTAGCAGTTCAGTTTTTTAGAAAGTACTCTTCCTATCCTCTGAAATCTGCTTTGCTCTGTTCTGCAGGTCCTTTCACAGACGTTGTCACCACCAACCTGAAACTTGGAAATCCTACAGACAAAAATGTGTGCTTCAAAGTGAAGACTACCGCACCACGTAGATACTGTGTAAGGCCTAACAGTGGAATTATTGATGCAGGAACATCAATTAATGTTTCTGGTAAGTCATTTGGTAGCTAAAGATGACCTCATCAAATTGATTTCTCAAAGTGGCTTGTGAACTTTAATGTGGTACAGAAGTAGAGTAACAGGCTAGGGGGCATGAGCTCGTATTTGTGTTTTATTTCTTTTTCTTGGTGCCTTAAATTTTACATCTTGCACAGGTCACTGAAAGCAAAAACAAATGCCATGTGAATGGGAACTTTAAATAGTTGCTTTCAGAATGCACTTTCTATACCTTCAGAAGGCATTTTGCTATGGCACTGAATATCAAATGAATAAAACCTCTCTTATGAAATAAAAAATGGATTTATTCTTTTATCTGGCTCTACTGGCGAGAGAATGGTTTTAACTTGCATAAGTTTACTGAAGATTAACTGAATTCCACGGAACACAAAATAACAAAAGGGGCTTGTTTGGTGTAAGCGTACAGAACTAGATCCCAGGTATAGACGGGTGCTGTAGTTCTAAGAATGTGTTAACTGTTTAGTTACACTCCAAAGAGAAATAAATGTCTAAACCTAAGCTACAAACATTTGAGAAGCTGTTTGCAAACTCATTCATGCCTGTCAGAAAAGGAGGATCATAACTCGTAACTGGTACCTACCTACTAACTTGTCCCTGGAAATTTGACTTGAGTCACTCCTTTCTTTCTTATCAGGTTCAGGACTTCAATTAGATTTTCCATTCCTGTTTTGAAGTTTTTTATGCTTTTACAGGGTTGGTGTTATCTGTTCAACACCAATTTCCATTGATTCTAACAGTTCATTCCTGGCACAATGTGACTTAAACAGTAACATCTTGTTCCTATTCACGCATGACAGGATTTATAGTAATGTATAGAAATATCTGTTGACTTCTACTAACTAGTTTTCATTGTCTAACAGGCATTAGGAAGAAAGCCTTATTGACAAGGTGCATGAGTTGGGTTTGTGTGTGGCATGTTTTGTTTTGTTTTGTTTTGTTTTTTAAATCCTACTTTTTTATATGCTCAACCTCCAAAGTACATCTGCCTGTTTACCTGGTAGCACCTACATTTCTAGAGCTAACTTTCCCTTTTATTTAAAAAAAAAAAAAAAAATTGCTATGGTAGGCTCCAATCCTGCAAAAACTTAGCTAACCAAACCACATGTGCAAATTTTAGGTACGTCTCCACTGGGATTTGTCATGTGTTCTGAAATTAAGCATACTTGTGAACCTTTTTGCAGAATTCTGGCTCTACTGTGTAATCTCTGAAGAATGTTGCAGAGTGAAGAGAAGAAAACTAGTACAGCATGATATTAAAAAAATTGGGAGAGGCAGGGCAATTCCTTGGCTTTCTATTGAAGCCTGTAGTAAGCCTTCAAATAACTGTGTAAGAATGAAATAAAACACTTGGAGAGCAGCTAGAAATTGCTCTGAACCTTAAAGCCATCTGTCATCTCTGCTAGTTGTGGGCAAACAAATTTAAAAGCTTACAGGTTAGTGAAGTGATAATGAAAATTAGGCTGATTTTCTGGCTATAAATTACTTACGGTATGCAATGTGAATCCATTTAATCTTTTAATTTTTTTTTAATGAAAGTTCTCCTGTCCCTGCTGTCATGTATCACATCAGTGCCATCTTGCTCTTATCTTTGGGCACAAGTGTTTTTAAAATTAAATGCCTAAAGAGTGACTCTTAACTATACTATGCTTGTGATTAGGTTTCAGAGGGTTGCTGTGTAATTTCCCCTGTGCCATCTTTTATGAAGGTTGATAGCTTACCACAAATCAGAAAAAAATTGGACAAATTCTTGGAGGAAAGTACCTTCAGCAAGTATTGAATATGGTAGGTAGAGGTGCATCCTCAAAATCAGAACTTCGTAAACCTCTTATTGCTGGAAGTTGCAATGGCAGGAGAAGAGCAGGGGTTGAAAAATTCTGGATGTGTCCTGTTCACCCTTTCACACCCACAGTCTGCCTTTGTGTGGACAGGATATTGAGCTAAATGAGCCTATTGTCTGACCCAGTAAATGGCATTTCCTATGCTCACCTCACAACTGTGCTTCCGTTTTAACTTGTAGTCTGCTGACTATTCCAGTCCTAAGGTTTCATAGTAGGCAACATAAGGACCACATACAGCATGCAGATTAGGATGAGCTCCCCAAATATTCTGTCTTATTGCAACCAAGTCCAAACATTAGTTTCCAGCCACAAAAGCCTAGTGGACTAACCCTTAGTGATGCTCACTTGTTCTCCTACTTTTAGAAGCTCTTTTTCTTAATGACCTTCCTTGTCATGATCTATAACCTAGTTATTTTTGTAAATTTTGCTTTCACATGGAAATCCATAGTACTAACAAAGAAGTATCCTAAAATGTTTACCTTTACACTAACACTGCATTACTAAAGCATACAGGGCAAACAGTGTTCTTCAGATGATCTTTATGTAATAAGCTCTTTAGTGGATGCAGACCCCAGACTCTGGGATTACAAATGTTGTTAGTTCTTCCTCTTTTCCTAAGAGTCGCATTCATATTTACTTTTTAAATATGGTTGACTTGAATTTCAGCCTTCTTCTCTTTTTAAAAAGAACCATCTTCCTCTCGCTCATGGTGACTTCCTTTCAAACCCGCTGAAGACCTTTGGGGACTAGGCTCAAAAGAGCAGAACAGCTACCTTTGTTTTGCAGTACATAGAGGGGTCAAGCCATGACAAGACCCTACAGGAGGGTCTGTGCACTAGAGATCAGTAAGCGAGACAGGGTTAAGACTAGGTAGCCGGATATAAAGCTAACAGGTTGTCAGTCATGAGCATATGTGCACTGGCAACCACTAAACCTGGATGGTGGTAGCAGCCACAGAGAAAGTGTGCTGTTAGTGTTGAGGATCTGAGAGAGGATTCAAAACATCTCTAGCCTCAGGTTCACCTGAGCTGTGCAGAGAGCACCTGTGTTGTCCCATGGGCCTGTATAGAATTCCCTGTTCATTGTAGTCATCAGCTTGCCAAATGTAGGTTTAATTGCAGTACAGAAATTTAGGGCCAGGTATGGCAAACTTGTTTCCGTTCTGGTCTTCGTACTTCAAACAGCATTTAAACCCTGTGAGTTTACTGAACTGTGCATATGAAGTGAGTATATAACTAACTAGTAAATCAGCTTCTGGTCGCACCTGTCTGTCTGAACCCATCTACAGGATGAGGGCCTGGGAGTTGAAGCTTTAGGGAAGAGAAGGTAAATTTGTGCAATGAGTCTGGCACTCTGATTTGTCATCACTTTCTTGGCAGTATCCCCACTCTTTTTCACCCTAAATCTTTTTTTTCCTCCCCCAAACCCTCTGCCTTACAGTCTTAAAAAAAGATAAAAATAAATCCTCTAAGATACCAAACAAAAAAGCTGTCTATTTAAAATGCATAGCAGTTTTAAAAAGCAGAATTAATTGATATTCTGACCTTTTTTCTCCATGGACAGAGACCTGTCAAAAATAGCTTCCTGCAGCATGTTTTTATGTTCTTTTCAACCTTGGCTGACCGCCGCCCCCCCCCCCCCCCAGCCCTAATGCAAAAGCAAGCATCATAACATTTTGTAGTTTTCCTTCCTACTAAACAAAACAGATTTGGGTTGGCTTTGTGTGGGGTTTTTTTGTTTTGCTTTCTTGGGGTGGTGGGGGGAAGAGGGGAGTTGTAAACTTTATAATATATTCCTGCTGAGAAAATATATTACAGGGTGGGAATTGGATGATAATTTTCAGCCAATTAAACTAATTGGGCTATGTGTACTATATCTAGTCTATATCCGCCTGAGATTCGTTAACTGACTTTAACATAGCCATTTGGTAGCATGAGATTGGTACTGCACTTCTTAGAGCTTGGCATAATCTTTCAAGTGCATATGCAGCTTGAGCGAATTTATTAATTCCTCAGATTTACTGTCTGAAGTATGTACATGTAAATGCAAAAGATCTTGGGTATGACCATAAACTGCATCCAGCTGGAGGACTTCTGGCAATGTGGTAAGGCTACTTGTGGTGGGATAGCTCCTATAAAATTCTACAATATTGCAACCTCCAGGTAAAGTGAACTTTTAAGGCACCTCAAAACTGTAGTGCCCGATGCCTTGCGGGCAATTCCTTGGTTGGAAAAAGGCTAAGGGACATCGCCCTAGCTGAGGCATTGGGCAGCCAACAGCAGCTTTAATCTGTTATTCTCTGGCAGAAGCTATATGATCATCGAGGTACCGGACGTCTGGGCTCAGTCTGGCCTTCAGACTTCGTCTCAACTGTCTGAAGTGGGGATGGATGGTCTATGGCAGCCTTCTCTCCTCCAAACTGTTGCCTAGGCATATGCACCAAAGGTTTTGGTGTGATCTGTACTAGCCAGAATGATCAAATGACTCGCATGCTGGATTGTTCAGACACTGACCACTGGGCTCAGTTTGGACTCAGTCTGAAGCTAGATAATGGGGCAGCTCTGCCTTCTGAGGGCTGTGGTTGTATACAGCCTTCCTTGCATTAAAATGGTGCATGCAGCTTGAAGCTTCTTGGGGAATGTAAATTTGTGAGGTGGATAATTCATCTCAAATGAGAAGAATCCATGTTATCAGTGTATTACTCTACTTGTGCTAACAAGAGAACTGACTTAACATATCTACAATGGCTAGAATCCAACCTTCTATTTTCCAAAAGGTTGGCAAATGTCCAACCTCTAGATGTTCTGTTGTGGGCCTTTCAGAGCTTTGTCTAATACCAGAGATTTCTTTAAAGCATTCCCACTCCTCTCAGTACATAGTATGACTACAACTCCAGACCTGTTGTAGCTTAGATTTGCAAAAAAACTGAATGTGTAATTATGCATGCAGTAATATGCCTAATATTGACAGTTTTAAGTGCAAATATCAGCTGCTACTTGTGCCTAGCCAACTGATTTGCATGAGCATTTGATCTCAAATATTTTTATAAAATATGGGCTTTTATGTGCACTTGTATCCAAAGAGCTTCTTGTGTAGTGAGAACCTAGTTTTGTAGCCTCCATGAGTATGCAGCTTTATAGAAGAGACATGAAAATAATAGGGATCTGCATCTGTAGTCAGGGCCTGAAATAATCTAATAGAGGTTGAAAATGAAGCACGATGTGAGTAGAAAAAGCCTAGCCTTCCAGTTCATCTGTTGGGGCTAGGCTGAGCAAAGTAAATGCTAACTACTGCTTTCCTCTGTCTCCATCTGGGATGGCAGGAGAGAGAGCTGAGCAAATGTGAAATTCCAAGTAATTGGTGTAAGAGGATACAGAGAAGAGTGATGCAGGCACCCTGAGACCTGTCCCGCTAACCTTAGTAATATGCAGCCCTTTAGAGCAAATACTGAAGAGGATAAACAAACAGTTGGCACTAGCATGATATTTTATCATACGAGAGAGAGATTTCTCAGTCTAGAAAGTCTGGGATCCTTACAATCTGGTCCTTTTTTTCATTAAGTTTGATGTGGTGTCACATAATGTAATTTAGTTGACTGGAAAAGATGTGGTCTCCTACAAGGATAGAAAGATGGATTGAAAAGTATTGGTAACTCATCAAGTTTCTCAAGGATCAGACTTTAGGTGCATCTTATTGAGTGTGTTCTCTGACCTTTAACATAAAGCGCACTAATAAAATTTGCTGAGACGGTCAGGAGTTATCGCTAATAGAGGAGGATCCAAATATCCTAGAGGAAGAAATAGATGCCCTTAAGGACTAGAATAACGGAAATGGGATGGACTTTTAATAGCATAAAGGGCAAGATTTTTGCCCCTGCGCATTTAATGCACATTGCTTCTATAAAATGGGAGCTCATTAGCTGGAGAAGAGGCAAAGGTCTCATTTACTTGTGTTTTTAAAGTGAATTTTAAACTGGAATGAGTCCAGAGAAGGGCAGCTAGGATAATCGGAGGAATGGACAGCCTGTCTTGGAAGAGGGAACTAAAACTCAATTGGTTTAGTCTAGTCTACCAAAGATAGGGTTAAGAGGCTCTGTTACTGTTCTTTATATATGCATCAGGGGTCAGAGGAACACCATGAATAGAAAGAAGCTACTGAAGCTGAAAAACACTGTTGGCACAAACAACTAGTTATAAGCTTGCCATGAATAAACTTTTTAGGCTAAAAAGCAGATAAAAGTTTCTAACCATTTTGAGCTGCGAAGTTTATGGAGTAGTCGTCTAGAAGGAGCAGTGAGGTAAGGAACCTAGTTAGTTTTACAGTGGGGTTTCATCAGTGTTTATAAAAGAGACGATGTGTTGTGGCTTCTTGTAGTAGTAGTAGTAGGAAACTGGCCTTGGTGGCCCAAGAGGCCTCTTCTAGACCTGTGCTCCTGTTTAACCTTTGAATAAGGGAATAAAAAAATATTTCAAGCCTTGATGGCAGTGCTCTGCAGTTTCTTATAAGCATGTCCACTGTCACTTTTTCTGCAACAGCTGACATTTGCTAGGTCTCCAATTCATCCATAGAAAAACTAAGCGAAAAGTAACAGCTAAGAAACTTGATAAGATTAGACTTGTGTCTAATTAATTGACAGGTCAAACATGACCCATTTACAAGTGCAGCTTCTTTTAAAGGCTAGGCCTTCTAGCTCAAGCTTGTATTTGTCCATATACAATCAGAGTTTCTGCAGTGAAGATGGACAGCATTTGATCCCTGACTTGACTTTGACTCACTAGTCGAGCTAAATTTTAGGTCTCCCTCTTCTGTGGCCCTATAAACAGTGTGTTGTCAATACTGTTTGCTTTATTTGCACGACTCTTGCCCAAATCATGAGATATAACATAAAATCACAGTTTTGTAGCCTTTTCTGGTATACAAGACTCAGCATGCATTAATAGGGGGAAAAAAAAAAGAGGGTATCCTTGGTTCTCTTTAGTCCATGGTAACACATGCACAGGAGCTTTTTGGAGACTGTACTCTAGCTTTGTCAGCAAATCTCAACCTTTTTTTTTTTTTTCTCCTCTTATGATTTAAGCAAGAGAATTTCTTAAATTAGCCCTTTTTACCTTCACAGTATTTCACTGTGCTCCTGAGATTTGACTGCTATCAAGTTCCTGTGATGTTAGGCAGAGATGGCTGGGGTTTTGATTGTATGTGCCAAGTATTAGGGCACTCCTGCTGTCAGTAAGGCAATATCTGCACAGCCCAGTGCATTTTCTGCAGAGATGCTCAATGTTGCTCAGACACTAGAAATTGTTTAGCCGTGTTATGGTGAGACTCCTGTCAAAACGCACAGAAATCCCACTACAAAATAACCAAATCCCTGCTGTTAAGGGCATTCATTGGAGATTTCTCTTCTGGTTTGGAGTGGCATTTTTCTTTATTTTTTGTTTTTCTGTGAGAATTTGCAAAGGTCTAGTTTCATCCTGAACAGACTTATTGGTGGTAGGTATTTTGGGTATCCAGCCTGACGCATGAAATATTTTTTTTATACTGTTCCTGTCAATGTGGCTTTCATGTGTTGATCTGAAAGGACAAGGACTAACAACACTTGTATTATCCAGCCCTCTCTAGCTTTCTGCTGTTATGATTCAGTGAATGAGACGTGGAGCAGCAATCATTTTGGCATTCAGAAATGGCTTCCACATCATAGCTTGGGAAATTCTGACTTTGAAATGAGCTCATAGCTGTACTTAATAGACCAAACCAGTATGAACCACTGACCTGCAGAAGTTGGATAGCTATTTGACCACCCAGTTAGTCCTCCCTGCTGTGTAGTTTTGACCAACGGAAGACAACTAAGCTCAGGGAAGAAAAATCTCAAACACTATAGGCAAGAAACACTTATATATTGCATAATATTGAACATGAGTGCTTTCATGGCTCAATCCAGTATTCATTTGGAACATGTTTTTCTGAAAAGGTTGTTCACAAGTTTGCTGTGTCTCATAATAATTATTTTACACTGGTATTTGATTATCGCAAGTAGAGTTTTAAGGAAGCATTTCAGTTAAGAAAATTCACTATCCAGCAGTCTTCCACGGTTGCTGATTAGCAACTGTGTGTATCAGAGATGGCACAAGCTTAGCATTATTCTGTTCACTTTAAGAAAATTTGCCATGGCTGTTATTGCCCTAGAATAAATTGGACCCTTGCATGTAGCAGTGATGCAATAAAACATTTAAGTAGTCTCATGAAGCTGTATAGTGGCCATCCTGAATTTAATGCATTTATTGTTTGATACTATCCTTCATCTAAAACACCTAGTACTGTATATTATTAGTATGTTAAAGTACAGTACAGTACTAGTACATTAAAACTTGCTTTAATTCTGGGACTTTGAATTAACTGATGAATTTGGCAAAAGCAACTTGTCTAACTCTAAAAAGTAAGGTACCCTCTGTAATCTTACAGTTTGTGTTAGATTTCCATTTGTTAGTCAGAAGCAGTTTGTAACATTTGGTCATGTGTGTTCATATGTGAAATAGCATGGTTTTTACATTGTGCCTGGTGCCTAACCTAAGAAGGTACTGCAGGCAACACATTCCTTTTCTTGCCTGTCTCCCTTCCAAGTTGATCTCTTCGCACACATGCCAAAACATTGCTGTCCCAGGTGACTATTGCAGTATTTTAGTAACTGGAACATGCATCCTTTCCTCCTCTTCTCTTTTAGCCACTCTTACACAGGGGAATTGTCTTTGGGGGGGCAGAGAGGGGAATTTACTCCCGAGTACCTGATGCAAGGGGGTGGTAGCAGTGGCAGAGGTAAAAGAAAGCTGTACTTGCAGATCGAGAGGTAAGATGACACCTGGGACACGCGTACTGCTTCCACCCCCCTTCTGAGGAGTGCTGCCGAGAGGCACACCCTGCTCCTGTGTGCAAGCTTGGAAATGGGACAGCAAAGCCACCCTGAGAGCACCCCTTGATTCGGCCCTCTAGCAGGCTGGAGGCAGAAATATCAAAAATGCTAGTATAGGAGCAAAATGGTGGCAGGAGAATGGCCCTCAGGACAGGCTCACAGCCTTATTTCTGGGTGTAGCACGGAAGGTAGGTTGGGTGTGTTTTTCTTGGAGTATAGGCACTTCCCATGTGATCTCCCACTGGATAGGATCTAGTCCAGGGGTGGGCAGAATATGACCTGTGGGCCGCATCTGGCCTGCAAGGCTATTCAAGCTGGCCCATGAGGCCCCTAAAAAATTTAGAAAATTGATATTTCTCTGCCCTTGGTTCCTGTCAAAAATGACAGGAACCAAGGGCAGTAGGACCCAGGGGAAGCCCTGGCGGGCTCCCACAACAGCAGGGCCCACCTGGCCCCATCCCTCCAGCCAGAAGCCCCAGCAGGGGCTTCTGGCCTGGGCCCACATGGCTGCCCCATGCTGGAACCTCAGGTAAGGGGGGGAAGAGAAGGGCAGGGAAGGACCCTGGGGAAAAGTGTTCCAGTGAAAAGCTGAGCGGGGGGTGGGGAGCAGCTCCTCCCCCGCCCCACGCTGCAGCCGCTTGTAGCCCCTGCAGGGCTGTCTGGAGCAGGCACAGGCAGCCCTGTGTAGGCTGTGAGTGACTGCAGCATGGGGTGTGTGAGCCACCCCCCCCCCCCGCCCTTGCACTTGGCACCACCTTGTAACCTGGCCCCACTACCAGCCTGGGCCCCGTGTGGCTCCAGGCTCACCCATCAGGACTGCACATGGTGACGGGAGCTGCAGCCCCCCAGCTTGCTGTGCCGGGCAGTGCTTGCCCCCACTGCCTCTGCCTAGTGCGCAAGCTCTGGGCAGGCAGCAGCAGCCAACGCTGCCTAGCGTGGCTCACGGGGAGAGGGGGGGTTGCAGCTGCTGTTGCTGCACGCACCCCAGTGGGCAACCCCAGAACTGGCACAGAGCCCAGGATGGCAGCAGGGCCGGATTACAAGCTGATGCTGAGCACAAGGAAAAAGGCCCCTCGCTTGCGTTGTGGCCGGCACCCCATGCTGCAGCCACTTGCAGCCCACAGGAGGCTGCCTGTGCCTGCTCACCCACGGGGTAGGTGAGGGGCCGCTTTTCCCACGCTCAGCACCAGCTTCTTCCCTGCCAGCTAGCTGGGGGTCGGGTGTGTGCTGCCCCCCGCCTGCACTGTAGGGCTGGGGAGGCACTGGGAGTGAGTGGGCAGGGGGCCAGTGGGAGCACAGGGCCCACACCAGCATGCCAGAGCAGGAGCACGGGGTCCCAGCCAGCAGGGGCTCTCTGGAGCTGGGCCAGCTCCCCCCTCTCCCTGCTGGTGCATCCCAGCCTGGCTCCACAGACCCCTGTCAGCCTGGGCCCCACTGGTGCTGGCCCTGGGACATGGGACCAATGTCTTGAGACCAAAGACATTGGGACATTGGTCCCAAGATGGTGACCAGGGGGTGGGGCACCTGTCAGGGGGCAGGACTACCCATGCAGCCCTCAACAGCCTGCCAAAACTGCATTAGTGGCCCTCTGCCCAAAAGAATTGTCCGCCCCGATCTAATCCAATCCATCCTTCCTTGACATTCTGACATATTCTATAGGTGGACTCTCAGCACCTTTTAAAGGACACTTGGACCTTTAATGTGATTAGTTTCAGCACACAAACTTGGGTAAATATGACTTGGTAGAGGAGTGAAAACTTAGCGAGCAAAGAATGCTACTCCCATATTGCTCTTGGGTTCTGCTGGCTCAGAGCCTTGGGATCTGAAAAATAATTTAGTTGAATACCTATTGCCTTGCATTCAGGATGTTGTTTACAAAGACACAGAAGAAGACTTTTACTTAAACACTATGCAACATGCATGTGTTTTCTTCACTTTACAGTCCATTGCCCTGAATTTTTTTTGAATTTCAGTGATGGCCTGTTTAATATGGCTAATACTAGCATCCTAACTGCATCTTTTTTCTGCTTAAGAATTGCAGCCAAGCAAAACTGTGTGGTGTATATTTGGAAGGGAAAAGTTATTTTGATTTAAACCAAGCAACATGAGATTTCTAAACATTTCAAAGAGAACATGCATTTTTAGGTTTCTGATCTCAAATATTTATAGGACTTGTTTCTGTGGTCCTTCTTAAGAGCTTTCAGCTATAGTGCATGTAGAAGATGACAAATTCATTAGTTTGTCAGTAGTGTCTCCTATATCTCTGCTTGGGAAAGCATGTAAATTTAGTTATATACAGGATACTGTAACTTTCTGTACATGATCCAAGCAGAATAATGAAAGTGGTCATCACTTCCAAAGTTCTCAAACCAGATGGTAGATAGATTTAAGGAATCTTCACCCCCTCTTTGTTTTCCAGTCTTGAATTGCAGCCTTACCTAATGGAAGTCTTACTTTTATATAACCCTAACAACTAAAATTATTTGCTTTCTGTATTACAAGAAATGATGTAGTCAGTTGGAAGTACTTACAATGCTGACATAATGTTCTTTTTCCTTCCCTTGTAGTGATGCTACAGCCTTTTGATTATGACCCTAACGAGAAAAGTAAACACAAGTTCATGGTTCAGTCAATGTTTGCTCCAGCTGATACTTCAGATATGGAAGCAGTAGTAAGTATTGAAGCTGATTTACCAGACACAGTAGGCATAACATTGAACTTGAAGCTACAAAGGGGCTTCATGAATCTGGGGATTTTTTTTCCTGTAAATCCTGAGGAAGGGGGTGACATCTGTATATTTAGGAAGATCACAACACTGCAGAAGTAGATAGAGGCTCTTTGGGGCTCATTGCCTTTCTCAAATAGCCAATACTAGCCCTGCCATTAAAATCCTGGGCCTGGGCTCACACTTTGTCAGGTTCAGATTTTTAAAATACAGCCTCTGGGGCTAAGCTGGTCTGACTTTTTTTTTTTGGGGGGGGGGGGGGGGCCATCTCCTAGGCTCTGTGGAGCTTATCTTTTTAACTTTTCTCAATGTCCAACGAGCCTTCTTTTAAGCGGCCTGCACCTTTTTGCAGTAGGAACTAGCATGGTTTTAATTATTGTTGTTTTTCTGTACCTCTTCCTTGTTCATTCATTTTGTTGCTTATTTACCTGAACCATGTGTTTTGTTAGCCAGAGATCATGTAATCCAATCTTTATATGGGTTAGTAGTTGGGGAGGAAAAGAATATAGCAGTAAGATTGCTGGCTACTGTTTAAGTAAACTTGGAAAGAAGCAAAGCAGGCATCACTGACCTCTTTATAAGCAGTCACTAGTACTTTTTCTAATGGTAGCACTTCCTATAATAGCAAAAAATACACCTGTCTTCTGCCCCCTCCACCACCCTCCCCTTTTAACCAAAAGGAGTGTCCTTTTTTCCACTTCTTCCCCAAAGCCTCCTAGCTATCTGATGTGATTTATTTGCAATATACCCTCTACCTGCTTTTAAACTTTCTGGGCACCTCCAAACCGGAGTGCATGTGTAGTATGCTGCATCACAGACCTGTTTGCAGCGCTGCTCACTACATGTGCTGTACATGCAAGCAGTCCCCACTAGCTCACTGCCTAAACCCCCAGCGCAGCTGGAGCTGGGCCGGCCAAAGCCCTACTCTGGCTGCTGGCCAGGCTCCTTGCTGCAGTATTTCCATGGCTGCAGCCCCTGGAGGCTGTAGGTAAGCCCAGGTGCTGGCCTCAGCCTTCCCCACCCAGGGCAATGTGCTGCATGCCAGGGCACGCATGCATGGGGGTTCCCCAGAGACGAGCAACGGTGGCACACATTGTGCCTCTGCTGTCTTGTCCCTGGGGAACGGGCGTTTTCTGCGCGTAAGGACACCTCCCCTTCTTGCATATGATTTTAGAAAGTCGACTCCAACCTTGTAAAAGTAGATCCATCAATATTACTGCAATCTTTCAGACTGTTCGCTCCCTCTGGTGGTCCACATACTGGGCAGTCAGTTAGTATATGCTGGGCTGTCTGGTCTCCTTTGCCACAGGGGCACAATGATGAGTTTGTAAGGCCCACTTTTGATTTTGTTGAAGGCTCCATAGTTTGATTGCAATCAGTTCAGGTTTACACATGCCTCGCATGGGAGTTTCCTCAGGAGGGTGTGAGGATGGTAGTTGTGTAGTGGGGTGTTGTTACTCCATTGCTCTTCCCACCTTCTCTGGGACCATGATAACAGTATGGTGTCTCCTGCTTCCTCTCTGTTTCTGGTGAATACTGGTAATGGTTTTCTGCTTCTTGGGTGTTTCTTCACTGGGTACTTTTCAATCATGTCATGTAGCAGATGGTCTTCCTGTTGGGCTTTGCTGGCCAGATCAAGCAGTATCCCAGACCTCTTGATGTTATGAGGGGGGGATTCCTGTCGATGAACATGTCTTCCCATTCCATGTATACTGGGCAGCCACTTACTATTCGCAGTACAGAATTCAGGGCACTGTCCAGTTTGGTGTGGGCATTACTTGCCCACACAGGGAGGCAGTATTCTGCTGGTGCATAAGCCATGGCTAGTGTAGTTTATTCTCAAGGTAGAGAAGTCAGCACCCCGTATTGTACTGGCTAGCTGCTTAATGGCGGCTGCCCTTCAGATTTACCTTGTGCCTCAACTTCTCCAGGTCATGGTGGAAGATTTAGGTTCTGTCTAGAGTGATGCCCAGGTAGGCTGGTGCTGTCTTGAAAGGCAACTCTTTTTCTTCCACAGCACACCACCTGTGTTTCTAATACAGGACTATTTTTATTTCAAATAATCTTGGAAATTAGCCAATTCTACAGGTAGTCTAAGTCCACTTGTGGCTACGCATCTTTCTCCCTTCATAAAAAGAGGACTTCGGGTTTTTTTTAACACAAAGTGTATTTATTGATCATTTTTGCACATATTGCTTGTTTTCTAACTGAAGAATGGTCATGCTTGTTGCAATAATAGGAGTTTTGTTGCTATAGTTGGTTTCATTAAGGAATTGCTCCTTTTGCTATATTCCTTTAGAAACTAAGGTCTCTTTCCCATGCATGTTTCTACATTATGGTAATAATAAAATGTAGAAATTATGTAACAGAACAGTACAGTACGTACTTTTTATAAAGACAGTACAGGATTCACCCAGAGCTTGCTCACATAGTAGCTCTTGTTAGACTGGCCAGAGAACTCAACAGGTTACTTTGCTATCATGTAATCTTTATACTTGTTTGAGAAGCAAACCCTCCTTGGATGATATTGCAGACTCCTGAAGCTTGTTGTGTAAGCACTTAGAGAATTATTGAAGTTGCCCTTCCAAATGAAGTTATATGATCTGTATTGGTTATTGCAGACAAGAATACAGGTGGAAGAAAAGCATCTGTACAGTAAGAAATGTTCCTGCACTGGCAGAGATTAATCAGTCTCTTTCCACATATATATCCCCTGCCCGTCCTGCTATGTCTTCAGTTATGAACTATCCCATCTCCTAAGAAAAGTTTCTCTAACTTGATAATGTATTTAGGAGCCTAGATGGACATCTTAAGTTCCAAGGCACACTAGACCAACATAAAACAAAACTGTGTTTTTTTTCAACAGCACTCAGTCAGTCCTCCTGTATATTACCACCATACAGAAATCTTCCTATTCTGGAAAAACAGGTGTGACACATTACTGGAGTACTATAAAGCTTTCAACATTTCACAGCCAGCAAACTCAAAATAGAATCCTGATTTCAGCCACAGAAGATTTGCAGGACAATTCAGCTGTTTACATGGGTCAAAATCTTCAAACTGCATGGGCAGGACCATAATTTTTCAGACTAGTTGAGATAATCTTGCTAACAAAAATAAATTCAAGATGAAGAAAAGTATATGAGGGCTTCAGGTGCTGTGATTTATGGACCTTCACAGCTAGATATCATTACTGAGAACCAACCACTTCAGTTAGAAGTACAGTTGACACCAGGCAAGGATTTATAACTTGTAATCCCCACCATAAATGTTAGATATTCTTTGTACTGGTAGTTTTCCTAATTGTAGGGGGAAAGTGAAGGATAATTGCACGTGTTATTGTCTAGCTAAAGGGTTATTGGTGAGGGGAATATCTGTGGTACAAACGGCAACCTGTATGTCATAAATGCTCTAAGTATTAAATAAGTAAATAAAAATCCCCTTGGTCAAATGTTACATCTTGATTTAACCATTCAAAATAGGAGGAAAAAAAACTAAATGATCCCTACCATTCGTGGTGTTACTGCATTAGCTTTTGAAAAGTAAAATTTAAAAACAAGCAAAGCTTAGCATTGGTTTGTGGGTATTCTCTTTTCGTGTCACCTAGTATGTTGATGTCCTTAGGCGGCTTAATCCCCATCTCGCCTGTATAGAACTGAGAGTGCTTGATTTAACATATTGCTGATAATAAAGATGCATGAATGTGAAGCTACATTTTACTAATGAACAACAGAAAACTGGGAGGTTTTGCTGGGGGTTTCTGAGGAAGTAACATTTACTCGCCAATAAACACAGCCCTTAGAAACTTTAAAGCAGTATTTGAAATAAATTGGAAAGAAAAAGATCTGTGACTTGACAAAAGACTGAACCAAAAACAGCAATATTTTAGGCGTGGTTTATTTTTTGGTCACTTTCCCTTTTCTGAATGCTCTTATTGCACGTCTTCTGTTTGATCCAAGTGATTAGATAATACTTGACAAGTGTTTGTGGGTCAGACCTTTGATATAACTACCAACAAAGTTCCCATTTTTGTGTCCATTCTAAATACAGATTTCTTAATGCTGTGATTTGATTTTATTATTTTAACTGCTTTTACAGCATGTTAGAGTGCCGTATTATGTAGCTTTTAGTTTGTTTTAAGGTAGGTTAAACAAATACCGCTTTCAGAAGTTTTAAACTGTTGCTTTGTGTTGATCATGCTTCTAGTAGTTTGTCACTACCATTAAATGCCTGGATAAACACCAGGGCTTTTGTCCCCACTGTTTGGTTTTGGGGGGGGGTTGTCTTTTTCCTGAGCCAGACTATATAAGGAGTAAACTAATTGCATTGACTTTTTTCCACAAGACTTACTGTGTCCTTTTTTTCTTTTTAAAAAAAAAAAAAAATTTAGTGGAAAGAAGCAAAACCAGAAGAACTTATGGATTCAAAGCTTAGATGCGTGTTTGAACTACCAGCAGAAAATGATAAACCTGTGAGTATTTCCAATAGAGTTCTGGGTGACTTATTACCATAGAAAGAGCATATAAAATGCAGGTTGCAGATCATTCATTTCAGTATCTGAATGACATCCTTTTTTTAAAAAAAGAATTTTTAAATATTTGTTTTGCTTATTCTACTTTTAAGGTTAATTTAGACAAGAGAAGTGCCAAAAGACTGCTAAAATTCTTTGATATTGCTGACTTTTGGGTTGATGCTAGAGTTCTCATTTTTACCCTGAGCATCAGCAACAGAAGCAAACCTGTGCAGTTCTGCCAGCCTCCTTTCTGACCTGGCACTATCTTTAAAAGTAGACAGTTATTGTAGTATAGGATCCCTGCTTGTTAGGAACTGATTTGAGTAGTGTTTTGCTAGGGTGCTGCTGAAAGCACTGATTAATTCATGATGGAAATAAACATCCTCAAATGCAGAGCTGAGGGATCGAGACGTACTGATAAACATGTATCCAGTGCTGCCTGCACCTGAGCTACACACGTGTTCTTCTTTGCATTCATGATCATGCAGATGCAATTGTACACGTGTAATATTGGTCCTATGAAGCTGACAGACTGGTGTCTGATCAGCAACATTGAAATTTTCAGACCATGTGTTCTAAATCCCTAAAGGTCATTAGAGCAAACAGATGTTAAGTTGCATCAGGATTCATTTTTTTTCCCTCTGGCCAGTGTTCTTGATGACTAGGGTTGGGGGAGGGAGGTGTTGACAATATTTGTGCTTTTAGGTACGGTTTGTTATGCATGGCAAGATGCAGAACACCTAGCAGGAGCAGAAGGGGAAAGAAATCCCTTTTTGCCCAAAATTGGTTGGAGTAGTTGATGGAGAAATGTGGTTGGAGTAGTTTAATGTCCCCACAGACATGTTCAATTACACACCAGTATCATTTAACATGATCAGGTCCTGTGTCCTGAACTGTTTTCAAGGGTGGTTCTTCCTTCCAGACCACAGAAGCATGGGAGGAGAGTCTGGAGAGAGAAGTGGTGGCCAACTGGGAGGAGTGAGGACAAATATGCAGCAGGATAATGAGGTGGCTCCTGGCAACAGGCTGGTTCTTGGAAGCAGCCCTTTATCACTGTGCTCCCCTGACTCCCTCCTACTCGCTTATGGTGGCACTTATGCCCCAGGAGCTGTGCATGTAGGTGTATGTAGCTGCAGGAGAGGTGAGAGCCATCAGCCAGTAAAACCCAGCCCCCATTGTGAGAAGATGGGCCGGGCTGTTTCTTTCCTCCAGAGGGAGCGTCTGGGGCTAAGAGTCCTGTTTGCTCTGTAATTCATTGCTCCTGGCTTAGCTGTAAATCAGGAAGTGAAGCAGGGGCTGCAGCATAAAATGACATGTTTTAATTATAGGCATCATTTGGGGGAGGGGAGGTCTTTTTATAACCACTCTAAAATCAATGTTTTTCTCTTAAACAGCATGATGTAGAAATAAATAAAATTGTATCTACAACTGCAGCAAAGACAGAATCCTCTGTAATGTCTAAATCAATAAGTTCTTCCTTGGATGACTCTGAAGTTAAGAAAGTAAAGGAAGACTATAAGAGGCTTCAGGTAGAAGTTCAGAGGTTACGGGAGGAGAATAAACAGTTTAAGGTAAAGATTTTGCTTTTGACATTTGAAGTGCGCTCTGCAGGGTGGATGCAGTGGGTTTGGGCCCTGGCATTTTAGTGTTGGCAAGGCACCAAAAAAGTATGCAAATACAAATTTGTTCTTTTTAAATACCACATGCTTAAATCAGTGCCTCCTTTTTTAGTGTGAAGTATTTGGCTAGATAAAATGAGATGAGTGTTCCAACACTTGTGCATTTTCTTGGATTATATTAATTTGGGGTGGCATTTCCCAAAGTAATCAATGTTTGGTGTAAGCTTTTTGTTTCCATTTAAAGCAGTGGGAGTGCTAACATTGACTCTTAGCAGGAGCAGAATTAAGTTAACGCTGAGCACTTTAGATTGTTCAACCTGAATATCCAAAAGAGCTATTGGTGCACATTTTAAGAAGCTGCAACTTACCTTGCCCAGCAGAGCAACACAAATGCTCACTAGTCAGTGTGGTGACTCATTCTTTTTCGGAGCAATTTTTAAGGGTCTTGAGCTTAGTCACATGGCTGAAAAGTAGTAAATTGGGGCACACCCAAGTAGAACTAGCATGAAAGATTTTATTCAGGGTGGAAATCAATAGTCTTTCCTCACTCTTGTGCCACCATAAAAATATTCCATACCCTTGTTGCACTACAAATGCCCAATTTCATGGCTGTAATGGAAGGTAGTAAATTTGTGTTGCTTATTGCTGCAGACATCTATTTGCTTTGTGGAGGAGGAGCATGCTCTCCAGCCACCCTGGGCAGGGGTTTGAGGGGTCCAATACTGCACACCCTAGGAATTTTTGCACTGGATCGAGCCCCTGAAGCCTTGGGAGAGCCTGCCTGGCTTTCTCTATTTATCTTGACGGGATCTCCAGGGACATGCCCAGCTTTCCCTGCTTACCCAGACAGGTGCCCCCAGGGCTTGAGGGGCCCAACCCTGCTTGGGAATTCCTGGGATCTGCAGGACCAGGCCCCTCAATCCCTGGGAGAACATGTTGCCCATTATCCTAGCTGTTGATGTAGGACTATGGGCAACATGTTTTGCTTAGTGAAGTGCATCAGCTGTGCCAGCACCCATCTCAGCACAGCTGATCTGCTTTATTTGGCAATGTCTGTTTCTAGCCTCAGTCTGCTTTAACACTGGCTCAAGGAAAGGAAATCTTTCTTTTAAAAACTTTCTTATTTTGTGTATTTTTTACGGCCACTGAAGTAAGCCAGACGCTGGCTTAAGCTCATTATACCTTTTGGTTTGTCAACATCTCAAGATGGCTGTTTTTTAAAATGCCATATGAATTTAAAAAATCAATCGATCTTAAATGCTGTTCCAAGAGCACTTTTTTTTTTTTTTTTTTCATTTAAGACCTTCCTTACACACACTGTGTACAAACTAGGTGCCTAACTCATCTGAGCATCTGGAATGCAATAATAAACTATGAACATTGAATTAGGACAGTGCACTATGAAAGTATTAAGCATCTACTGGTTTCATTTTGCAAATATTTTTAGTAGTACAAAGTATTTCTGACGATAAATTCTCTACAAATGTACCAGGGGTGCTCAAGCCCCAACTCGCAGGTGGGATCCAGCCCCTGGTGCCTTGTCCTCCTGTCTATGGGAAGCCCCATGGATTGCCCTTCACAGTGGATTGAGTGTGCAGGAGATAGGAGTGGCCTGGTGCTTGGGGCTAAAAGGTTGAGCACCACTGGTGTCAACTCTAGAGCCCCCTGTGTTTCTGCTAAAATGATAAAAACATGCAAAAAGAACAGGTTGAAGGGGAGAGTGTCTAACTCTTCCAGCAATGTTTTGTAGCTTGTAACTTTTATTACAGTCAACCCAGCAAAATGTAATGTGGTTTTGAGGATTATTTTGATTTATTTGCCTGAACATGAGTCTTTCATTGCTGCAGTCAGTGGCTTATGGTTTGGCATCTGTTTAATTCAGGGAACAGTACTGTGCTTAACACCCATTGTCCAGGAACCTAAAAGGTACGGGCTACAAAGATGCATCCCCCAAGTTCAACCCGCCCCTGTTTGGGAAGAAGCAGCTATTTTTAACAACTGAGCAGTTCTGTACAACTAGGTCAGGAAGTGAAATGATGGTGCCTCCTGTAGTAGCTGGAATGTAGAAGGTGTGTCAATCTCCAGCCTAATTGTTACTTTAGTAATGGAGAACACCACCAGGATGCAAAGGGAAGGCAGCACTCCTGTGATTCCTACCACATCAGTGACGCACATTATTTATGTTGATGTCCTACAAAGAGAGAATAGTTATTTTAGTTCAGTATCTGGGAAATCTTGTTATCTTATTTTTTGGTTAGTGTGCATATTTGTACAGTTATTCAGGATGCACAGTACTGAAACTCAGGCCCTTGGGGTTGCTGTCCTATGCCCCATGTATATGTGGGATGTTTATCGAGGTTTTTATTCCCCTCTTCAGATTTCCTAGTGGAAATACAAGATGTGAGGAGTTGTCATATTCCTACATCAAAGGCGTGTGTATTTCTTCAAAGGAGGATTGAGTCAAACAGATTTACTAGATTATACATACGTTCCCCCAAGTGTTACATTCCTAATGACTCATTAAATTCTTGAGGTGGGATTAGAGGAGGTGGAGGTCAATATACTATCTTTCTGTTGTTCAGAGTCAAATAATTAGGGTTCCTTCCTGTAGGAAGAAGATGGGCTGCGGATGAGGAAGACCTCCCAGACAAACAACCCGGCTTCTGCCGCTACTACTGTCAAGGAGGAAGGGCTGAGCACTAGACTACTTGCTCTGATTGTTTTGTTCTTTATCCTTGGTGTAATTTTAGGAAAAATAGCCTTGTAGAGGCTGCATGCTGAGGATTGTACATTGGTTTGATGGTTCTGCCATATCATTGGATTAAATTTATTCATAACAATGTTTAAAAAAATTAATGTATGACATCTCACAGGTCTTGCCTTTTTAAATTTACCCCTGCACAAATGTAACATAACAATCTAGAAAGTTTAAAATGTACAATGAGTGAGTTGCAGAACGTTCTTATATGAGGAAGGGAAAAATCATGATTTAACACTACAATGAAATATTGTAAATGTCATTTTAAACATTCTTAGCCCTTGGTACATGATGCTGGATTACCTCTTTTTTTTTTTTTTTTTAAAAAAAAAAAAACAAGGAAAAACCCCTCTTCTTCCACTGCTGGAGCTGGCTTTTCTGGAGATTTGGCACTGGGTTAGGTAGGAGGTGTTGATAACTTCTGTAAAATACGTTAATCCACTGTTCTGCTCATAAACTTAACAGTTTTTGTCAGTGTCTTCAAATCTGTGCAAGTTCCCAATTTCTTGGCACTTAAATGAGTAGTGAGAAGCTGAAAAGAATTGTATGTGGCAGCACTGAATGTGCTAGGCATCATTAAGAGGCATCTATTGACTGGTATGACACTCATCTGGAATAAAGGTCAATTCCTTGTTCTCTTAACGGGACCAAGCTACATTGCTGTGGGTTCATTTAGTTGAATTAAAATGTTATTCAGAGATGTTTAATGCATATTTAACTTATTTAATGTATTTCATCTCATGTTTCCTTATTGTCACAAAATTGACTAATACTATGGTATAAAAAGGCACCTGTTCTAAAGCCAATGGATAGAACTAAAATGTTGCTGCTGTAGTGATGCAGGATCCTTCTGCCTCCTGATGTTTTGGGCACTACATAATTGTCAGAGCTGTGATCATCTAAACATTGGGGAAACAGTGGTCAGGAAATCTTGTTTTTGTATGTAAATAAGTCTATCTAGGGGAAAAAATTATTAGTAGTAAACTAGTTCTATGCCGTAAAACGACCAATCCTGTTTGACTATGTAGCATCTTAAAAAAACAAAAATTAAATAAAGCCCCCAAATTAAAGTTTCTTTTTTGTTACTTTTGTCACATTCACTCTTTAAAAATAAAAAGCTTATAGTCACTACCCTAAAACTTGATTCTGGAATCAAGTAATTGCTGGCAATATTGTAAGCTTGTTCCACATTTTCCAACTCTTGTCAAGACTGGTTGACAGGCTAAAATCAGGCGGATGGAAACTCTGTTCAGAATAACACAGCTTGCCCACGATGACTCTTGCAGTTTTTTTCATTTTTGTGTGGCTGCAATATTCCATAGGCGTGGGGGGGTTTCAGAGTAAGAGTAGAGGTACACCTACACTTTTAAATACATTCTAATTACCAAGCATGTGTATTCACTGAATGGGAACAGGGTAAAGCTCCATTAGATGAACATTTCTAGTCCATGTTCCCTGTATCCCAATTTCAGAAGCCATCAGATTAACATTCCAGTGTTGTAAATGCAGCCGATTTTGAAGTGTGCTAGAACATCCCGTAATCTGGAAGTATGATGATTTTTTATGGCTTTGTCTCTCTTGGTGTTCCTGAAATGCTGTGTATTTACAGCAAAAATGTATCAACTTGATCTAGTTGTCCCCTTGACAAAATGAAGAAAGCCTTTTAAAGATGGTTTTTAACTTGCCCATCAAAAATAGCTGTGCCTCCTGCAAGTGCAGATGAGCGGAATTTAGCAGTGCTACTCTTGCTGGTCAAGCAGAAAACATGGCCAAAACAGCTGACAAAGGATTTAAAGAGAGGCCATTCTCCCAGAGCAGAGGAAAAGCAACTTTTAGAAGCAAGTAGTAGAAATGCTGAAAATAGTACTTGTAGAAGAAGTCAAGTGAAAGGAGAGTAGCTGTGAGATGAGACGGGGTGGTGCAAGCATCTAAGAACTGTGCCTTTTTCTTCTGTAGGGTACGTGCAGCTAATGGGAGCCTTCTGAAGCCTTCCATCTTCTGTCAGCCAAAATGGTCAATACAGGAAGCATACTGAAACTTCTCTTTCAAAGGGAAGTGGTAGATAGTAGCAGACAAATGGTTCTGAGCAGCGTATGTGGAAAAACCTTGAGTAAGGAGATTGAATTGTCAAATATTTTGAGTGGGTCGGGATCATTATCTGACCTGCTAAATGTAGGTTCTCAGCAGCTGGATTCTCTGTTGCTTGCACACCTTTCTGGAGCGCTCTGGCTGTCTTGTTCACCATCAGACCCAGCTTCATGAGTGAAATTTTAAACAAGCCAGCATTGCGGGGAGAACAAGCATGAATGCTGGCTTTTGTTTGTGGGGATGGTTTTTGCTGATGTCCTGAGCAACTGTCACATGCATTATCATCCATCAAAATTGATTTTCCTTTAAAAGTTGTCCACAGCAGTAAAGCCAACAGCGTGTTGAATCCACAGCTTGCTTTTTAATGGTTGTGCCTCACAGTGATCTTTGGAACATGTTAAGTAATTTATGAGCAAAGTTGTTTCTAGTAGTTCATTTGTATAATAGTAGTGCCTGGGGACCCAGAAGACACACCACCGCATTTTGCTAGGTACTGTACAAATGCATCTTAATATAGTCCCTTACCCTTAAGTGGTTAGCTACTTTAGTAATATACCTGGGGAGCTTATAATATAATGTCTGTGATTTGTGCAAATATGCTGCAGAGTCAGAGCTGAGCTCCAGTATTGCTTCAATCTAAAACACTCCTCAGATTAACTTACAGTGCCATTAATTAAAGCTGGAACTTTATTGAACTCTGAGGTCGCTCATAGGTACTTCTGCCAGCAGCTGCAACAAGCCACACGTCTGGTACCCAGCAAGTTCTCAGAAACAAAGTCTTCCAGCTGCTGAGATCAAAAGCTCATGGTATCAGCCCACCAGGGCTTCTGTCACACAAAAGCCATTTTCCACTGTGGAAATGTATCCATAAGCTGTCTGTCTGGAGTTCTCCTGTAATGGATGCTATCGCTTGGATCAAATGCCTTTAGAAAGAGAATCAGCCTCACATTAATGCACCACATGTTCTTTGGAAGCCCAGTACTAAGTGTGGAGTTTGTAAGTGACCTTCACACGCCTGGAACAACACCCAGCCATGAGTAAACTGCTTAAAGGACATCCGTGTCACTATCACTTCAATAATTTCTTTAAAAAAAGCACTTTTTGGGTGCCTCCCACCCAGAGAAGCCTTTATACTGAATCGAATAAGGGCCAGGAAAAAGCCACTTCTGTCCACCTGGAATCTTTTCCCTGTGTTAGGTAGGAAAAGGGCCTTTTCTTTTCATGCAAGTCTGCATTTTCAAATGGGGACATTTACCATTTGCATTATTAGTTGTTTGATTTCTGCACACAACTGTAGGAGCTGCCTGTAGGAGTGAGGCCTCCAATTTGGAATTTATTCTCCAGATAATGGCCTGAAACATCAGAGAACAGAGTGATACTTGGATACGGGGCATGTGAGGGTAGTTGTTCTAAAAGCATGAAATGGTGAACAAGATGCTTTGATAAGAAGAGCCTTTACCTGGAATATTACGAACGTGCTGCCAGTAGAGCACAGACTGAAACCTACTGGCCAAAGGGTAGAAACTCTCTAGTTTTGGGGGCAGGTGACGCTCACCTTCTGAACTTCACATCCTGGCACTTTCCCAGCAGCCATGTGGAAGGCTAGGGAATCCCTTCTCTTTCAATTTCAGTTTGTATCCCTTCCTGAAATCCTCTTGCAGACTCTCTGATATTTTAGGGTAACACAAATTGAGACATTGTTCCAAGAATTCAGGGTATGGGCACATGGGGAGGTTCAGCTAAAGAGTGCACAAGTATGTGTACAAACTGGGAAAGTGCAAGTCAGTGAGCATCCTGACTTTAAAACACTGGACTAGATTACCAGAATTTTTATGCAGACAATATGTTCTTCAGTATTTAAACTCTGGTAGCCATGATGGAAAGTACAAATAACCAAAATTTTAAGTCAAAACTTGCATTTTGCATAAGAATGCTGGATCATGCACCGTGAGAGAGGCATCCCAGTGTGAGCTGGAGAAAACATTATAGCAGTTCCTTAAATTTTGAAGGGATGAAGGGAGAATTAAAAGGCCCTTTTAAACACATAAGCTCTTTATTTGGGTTTCAGAAATACTATTATGAAGAAAAATGCCCCAGTATAATTTGTGCAAGAGATGAGCTGAGTCCAGCACTGCATTTGGAAGCAGTTGGGGTTTATCATGCAACGTAATTAGAAACTGTCTGCTAAAAATGGAATTCACTCATTAAAAAATGTTAATCTAAACCCACAGCTTGGCACTGCTGGAAAAAGAAGCAACTATTGCACAACATGCTACAACTGCTTGCATAGTTCACAACCTAGCCCTGCTAGAGGTTGACTCAATTAAAAGATGCCAGTGGAACATAATGGCAGCATGAATAATACGCGGCTGCTGCTAGATAAATAGAGGGATTTATTGTTAAAGCAGGGCAGGCTGATCCTTTGACTCTGCCCAATTAAGATCACTTTATGTTATACCAACAGCCCGATGTATATTTAATCACTGTGTCTAATGGATGTTGATGCAGAAGTGACACTGTTCACTGTACCATTATTGACTTGTTTTGATTAGCTTTAAAGACCAAAGTAATTGTGTACTTCAGCCGCTCAAAGCAGCTTAACCATAAAATTGGTGCTTTATGAATAGGCTGATTTCCTTCCCCTTCCCCCCCCCCCCCCACCACATTGGTTGAAGCTGAAGGGTTTCTTGGCGGGGGAGGAGGGGGTTTTGTGGGGGGTTTCCCCCCTAACTCCAATAAATAACAGCCATCCAGGAATCTGTTGTACAGTAGGTATGATAAAAACACTTCAGCACTGTTGCAAACACCCCATCTTAACTCCATTATTTGCCATAGACCTCGCTTCCTTAATAACCTGCCTGTGGATTTGAAAAGTTAGGAGAAGCAAGGGATGCATTTCAGTCCAGACCCAAGTTTACACTAAAGGCTCTGTTTTGAGAGAGACTTATCAAATATAATTCCCAGCTCATAAATACAAATGAAACAGAGGCTGCTGTTTCACTCAAACAAATTGTGCTTTTGATACTCTATCACATGATCCTTTGTGAGCCATACTGTTTTGTTTTGGGTTTTTCTTTTTGTGGAAAAATGCATTAAAACTATATAACGGCACCTGATATCATGCATCTGGCATCTCTGTTCACATTTTAACTTAATGCTTAAAAGACCAGAATTTGAACTCTTTGCTTCTTGAGGAGCCATATGCTTCTCAAACTTTCGCTCTTCAAACCAGCTGCAAGGGCCCAAGAAACAATCTACATGACATGCTTCCTTTTCAGAAATGAGGGCTGTGCTCTGATTCTTCTAATCCTGAACCCAGAGCTTCCTCTTCTGTGAGGAGGGTTAGAAAGGCCTCCTAAAAATCCCATGTGGGCTGGCAGAGCTCCTATTATATAATTACGCACGCAACGCCTACATTTAATGCCTCCCCTTTGTGCATCTGGCTTATGATACACTCTTTAATTACATGATTTAGAGACATGGTATCATTCATGTACAAAGAGGCTGAATTATAGTTGCTGGTACAACAAGATTCTTGGCACCTTCTGGCTTGTAAGTGCTTGTCTTTGCGATATTGTTTTGTTTTTAACGTAGTCCTGCTTCTCTGATATCTAGGATTTGATTTAGTTAGTTAGTTAGTTATTTTTAAGGCAAGTGAAACCTCTAAATCGATCCAGGAGTAAGTAAAGTTGATGGCAGTGCTGTCATCAGCGATCATCCTCTGCTTGAACAGCAGTTGAGAGCTATTTGGCCAGTGAGTTTCACAGGCAGGGTAGGGGTGAGATTTGAGGATATTTGTTCAGTGCCAGGCTCTGCAAGCCAGTGGGTACCACCAGGCCCAAAGTCTTCTGTCCATCCCCTCCGCCCAACCCCAAGTCCTGTCCCTTTCCCACTCATCTCGTTCTCATGCCTCGTCCTGTTCTTCTGCCTTCTCATCCTAGTTCTGGTCCTGCCCCAGCAAAACATGTCTGCATTTACTTGCCCTTCCAGCTCCTTGTCTCATCTGTCTCTTCCCCGTACTGGCTGCTAAGCTACTTATCTCCCCAAGCTCTTCTCACCTGCTACTTTTTTGACTCTTCATCCCACATGATGCTGTATCTCTGGGACTCTGGCCCTGGGTCAGATCCATGTCTGGTTCCTAGTCGCAGTCGACATTTCCACCTAGTCAAGTCTCCCACACCAGGCCCGATCATGTCCTCCCCTCAGGCCCCCAGCCTTACTAGATTCACTCTCCCAGCCCAGTCCTTGCAGCCTTCATTATTGTCAGCACGCAAGGGCTTCCCCCTTCCTCTCCTCTGCGCCATCTGGGTGCCAGCTGTAGGATAATTGGGAACACAGTAAAGAGCAACTCCCTGCTGCCAGCTCTTGTGTCCAGCTGTATCCTAGCCTAGATCAACAATCGCAAATAAAATCTTTTTGACTTTTCTCCTCCCATCGTCTAACCTGGCCCCATAGCCCAGGGCTGGAGCATGCTCAGTTGTCAAATGGCACCACAAGTAGACATGAGGCCTAGTCACATTCAGGGAGGATGAAACCTTAGGAACCAGAACTGCTAAACTTCTAGGAGCTTCTACGAAGCCAGCACATGCTGTTTGTTGTGTTTCCCAAAGGTTTCTCAGTTGATCAAATTTGGGTGAATTCTTATGAGGCTGGCAAAAGACACAGGCCACCCTCTCAAACCAAACAGTAGAGCAGTTCCTTGAAAATGCTCCCCAGATCGACTGAACAGGGGCAAGATGGTTTGTTTTTTCCTGTAGCCTTATTCTTGGAAACAACTGAATTGTTTGGGCTGAAATTTCACCCCCGAAATTAAGCCTGAGGCAGACATGTGATATGTGAAAATTCAATCCAGCTAAAGTTTGGCCAACTTACAAACAACTGAAAGTGGAGTCTTAATGAGACATGTTGAGGCTCTTTGATATTTTTTGCTACCACTAGGGACCTTTGGGTGGGAGGGATTTGTAAGTAGGGCAGAGAAGAAATGGTTTCACACCTGCCCTGGGACTGCAGACCTGGAAGAAACTGTTTAGTGATCAGCTCTGCAGGTCAAGAGACGTCCGCCTTGTCCTGTTTCTCCAGAGGCATTATTCTAATCAAGGGTGTTCTTATAATCTAAGACCCTTCAGGGCACTTGAGGCTGTACAGGGCAAAGAACAAAGGTGGTTCCTGTCCTGGAAATCTGTAATGAACTTCTAGTTGTGTAAGGAATGCAGAGGCCCAGAAGAAGTGTGTACAAAATAGCAGCTCTTCCCCACCCATTCTCTGCATTTGGAGACTCCTCCCCACCACACTTACCTGGTTGTCTCTCCCATTTCCTGCTGAGGACTACTGGATAAATTGTAGTTCTGAAATCCAACATTAACGAGTCACGTTTTCCACTATACTTATGCACCTGTGCACGGACATGCCCACCTGCACGGTTTGCACTGCAGCAGTGTTCAAGAGGTATCTATCGAGATCGGATTGTTCATTAGGTCTGTGATGGCATTAGGAATGTGAACCCAAGTCCAGTATCACAACTGCCAGCAGGTTTTGGGTTGTCTTTTATTTTTTCCTATGAAAGGTCTGGTTTCTGATGGAGACTATCTTTGTTGGAAGTGCTGATTTCTCAGAGCCAAAACTGCATAGGCATGTATCAGCTTAAACTGAACTTCTGTCAGGAGCTAGTAATAACAGTAAGTGCTTGGTTATTCCAGAGCACATGGCAGAGGTCAGTTTCATTGTCCCCATTGTACAGACAGGGAAAATTGAGGCATAGCACAATAGTGTGTCCCGGGTCTGGGGTGGGATGGGATGTCTGTTCTAAACCATAGAGAAACCTGCCAATAATTAGGAACCTCACTAAAGACCTGGAAGACTCAGGTGCGTGGTCCTGCTCTGTCTGCCCCTAATAAGAGAGGGAGCCTATGTTTTAACTTCATTCCTTTGACTGGCTCTGCTATGTTATGAAGCTGTGCAAACCTTTGTATCCATTGCTTCAGTATTAAAGGGCAGTAACGTGTGCTCTGACCACGGGTGGTGTAACATTTCTTACAACCAGAACACCAAGACTCCGTGCACGTGGTCGCAGCTTTTCTCTGCAATGCAAATTGATCTGGAAGTGCTCAGGCTTGTTTACTGTAACACATGTTTGTGGTTGGCTTTAATTTAAGAAACACATGGGAACCCCAAGAATGCACAATGCTTTACCACGCAAGTTAAAAACAGTTGTAAATAGCCAATTGACAGAGACAAGTCATTATTTTTAATTGAAGAGGCAAGGAAGAAAATAGATCCTGGATTAAGGACTTGTCCGGCAAGTTTCAGCCCAGAATGACTGTTTACATCCACTGCTGGAAGCACAGGGATTTGCAAAGGCAGCTTTTATAAATAGCTGCTGGAGAAGGCACAAAAGACTCCGTGTGAGCTCGTTAATGCAGGAAGCAAAGGCTGCATGCGGAATAAAAAGAAAAATGCATTTTGGCCTTGTTTAACAGAGAGCCGGCATACACAAAGCATCTTGAGACATGAAGCGGTATCATTCACGTAGGAATTTTCCAGGCATGTTTAGCCAGTACCTCCCTGCCTACCTACGGACGGGTGCCTCGGACATCCTCCTCTCTCCCCACCAAACATGGCCCGCAATAGATGATTGCTCCAGGAGGACAAAGGTGAGGCAAACTATGAGCAAACCTGGGAGAGAGAGAAAACAGCTACTTGTGTTTGGATTAAAGGAATCAGGCCCCGTTGTTGTTTTCCTTGAGCTGTGGCTACTTCAGACACTGAATGTAGTGTGCCCGGGTGAGGGGATTCTATTTTAAGCCTCATTGTAAAGATAAAGTAATCACTGGGCTGGAAGTAGGTGGTTGCCTGGGGATCCATAGGAAGACCGGACTGGAAGGAGCCTGCTGGGCCACTGGCTCCGGTCCCCTGGGTTTGCCTCCTGTTGTGGAATTCCCCAAGTCACGGCCTGGTCATTTTTGGTGTGGGCAGAGGATGACATCAGTTACCAGCATATACACATGGGGCAGCGAGAGGGCAAGCCAAGGCCAGCTCTGAGCAAAATGGGGGAGGGAGAAATAAGACTAAAGAACAGTGAATTAAAACTGGGAATTCTTGCAAAAAGCCAGAAAAAACTGATTCCCCCATCACGAATGAGGACAACTGTGCTAAAAGCCAACTCAGACGCATTGGTTCAGTGAAGTTAGCCATTCGACATAAAGTACTGGTAATATAAAACCAGTGGGAAAAATGGTGGTGATAGTCGTGATGAGTACTTTGTAGAGCTGTTATGTAATGTCAGTCTTGTCGCCGTGCCAAAGAGGACCTCGGATGTTCTGACTGACGGGGTTTCTACGCCCTCCAGCATAGCATCAATCTAACAAAAATGTTGATTGCGAGTGTAAGTTATGTGATGGATACAAATGAAAGTATTGGCATAAAAACCCTCTGTTTGGGCTAAAATTCAGAACTTCCTTTACCAGTTCAGGTTAGACGTTCGTCAAGGTTTCGAGGAAACATCCTCAGGCTTGGTCTGCTGTTTTAGAATGAAGACCACCAAGGGACCCCCTGGATGTTGAAGGGAAAGCGGTGGTTTGGTGAATTCAAATGGCAGCAGCCTAAGTCACGGGTGCATCAGTGGGCCAGCCTGCTCTGGGGGGACTCTGATCTGTTGAAGTTGCGGAACAATGAATGCTTGCATGGGGATATGGCACAGCTGACTTTCAGCTACACCATTCCAGGACTTACCACTCGGTTCACCCAATTTTACAATCCTGTTCAAAAGAAGGTGAGACTGGCTTTAAAATGCTAATCCTCAAACTCCAGCAAGAAAAGAGCATCCAGACATGTCGGGGGAAGGAGAGGGGGTTTGAAATGACTGTTTCTACTTTGATTTGCCAGTGTGGCTGGGCAGAATGTAAAATTTCCTGTGCATGCAAGAGAAACAAAATATAATAAATTAAATTTATAGTCATTGCATTATGGCTGGTCCAGTTCCTCTTTAAACACGTGAGTTTGCGCTTGGAGACTTCCGTTACAGCAGACAACACTACACGACAACCTTTTAAAAAACTACACAACAACCTTTAAAAAAACAAGCTTGGGAAGATGTGCAGGTGTTTATGTACAGGATTATATTTTTTCTGTGAACAGAAACATGATAGCGTTTAGACCACAAACTGTATCATACAAACTGTATAAGCATCTCATTTGGATCAATTGTTAACGTACAAAGCCGCTCCCCCCCCAACCCAAGTATTTATACATTATAAAACCCATAAATTACCTAAAGTACAAGATGCAGTTTTTGTAAATACAGCATTAAATGTAGATGTTGCCTAGCAGATTTTTAAAAGATCCTTTGTGAGACAGGATTTAGCTATCATGTGGTATCTTCTCCAAGTTAGCTAAATGCCTCTTTGCTGCAGTAGGATAGGGAATATAATTCCATACCTCATTCACTTGGCAGCTGGTAAACAGCCAGGACCCGATGGTGCTTTCTGATTATAAATCTCTCCCTCATGCTTATGTCAGCTTTATAAAGCACCCTTAGACTTGCAAATAGGTGGAAATGTCATTTTTGTGATTCAAACTGAAGGCTCTCATTAAGGGTTGGGCCAGTAAGCTATAGGGGTTTTGCCAAAGCAAGGGGTGTAAAAACAGGTGGCCCAAGGAGACGATGGCTGTAAGTTTGCATGTGCATGTAGGCTTGGGTTTGCATAGTACAGGATGACAGAGTCATAAATGGGCTGGCCATGTCTTGGACTATTAGGCAAGGCAACAGTATGACACGTGGGATCAGTGTGACCCCAAACCTGGCCTAGATGGCATAAAGTGACTTAGCAAAAGTAGGAGCAGAAAGGGGTGTGGGATCACCACTCTCTGAACTGGTGTTAGCTTATGAACAAAAGTGAACTGGAATCCTTGCAGCCCAGAGCCTGGGAATAAGTGGTTGGAAAAACTATCTGTGTGCCTGAGGACTGCAGGGATGGCCTCAGTTTGTTACCAGAGCCCTTCCCTCTCTGCGAGAGTCCTCTCAGGCAAACACTCGGAGTGGAACGCTTTCCACATATACGTGAGCAGAAAGCAACCAGCTCTGAACTCTTCTGCGTCACTATGTCCCATCTCTTCTGACATAGGTGTATGTGCACATACAAAGTGGGATAGGCATGATTTGCTGCCAGCAGTCCAGGGCTCTTGCTGAAGCTGGGTATTTGAGCTTCTAGGAACAGCAAGTGAGGGGAAAAATACTACTTAGCTTCAAGGAGCCTGACCAGCCAGCTTTGGACATCTGGTCTGAACAGAGCTCTCGGTTATATCCTAGCAAATGCTGAAAGCTACAAGCAGTGATGGCAATTCTAATGTATATAACCTGTATTCTTAATATTGCTAAATTACTCGACACAATTTGCAATGCCTCCATGTTGCCACATTAAGTGTGGACCAGAAGCAGGTAGATAAGGCAATGTGTGCACAGGAGGCAGAATACGTAGTAAGGCACGTTACGTAGGGAAAATCCCTGGCTTTGTCCATATTTTAAATGTGTACAAATCTAAGCAAAGCTGATTCCCGATGTGCTTATCTGAAGAGGATATAAAATTGTCTTAGCACCAAAGCGGTCTGCATTATGTGCTGCACATGACCAGACAGCTGGAACCTAGTCCCATGTTACAAACTGCAGTGCTATAAACAATACCAAGGCCGCAGGCAGAGGTTTTAGCACTTTGCTTTGGTTAGTCTCCTCTTTCCCCACGTAGTTTGGACTGATGTATCTAGCAAAAGTCCCCGAGGCCCCCGCACACTGGATGAGAGGTGCCTGGTAAGAAGTGGGCCGCTTGTCAGGTCTGTCCGGACTCGATCCGTCTGTGGGCCTTTCACCAATAAACAGCAAGCTGCGATCTTTTGCATCCTGCTCTGTTTTAAAAAGCTCATACTCCATGTGAGGCAGCTTGATGCCCAGAGCCAAACATCCATTCGTGGGTGTTATATCCTGTTCCAGCCCGGCGCTCCAAGAACCAGCCTCTCCGCAGCTTCCCGATGCGGAGGAGTTTAGCATAGTCACTGTGACCTGATCCATGGGTGTAACCCGAGCATGGGTCACTTTAAAGGCTAAATCGGTGCCACCTCTCACTTTGGCAGATGGGACGCCCTTGGTGTAATGTCCAGATGCGTAGATGGTGAAGGTCGGCAGTCTGCAGAGTGGGTCGGAGTAGTGATAGTAATAGCCTTCCCAGCTGCGATTGCTGCCGTGGAATATGAAGTACCTGGTAAGGAAAAGCACCGCTGGCCGGACCTCACACTGAGTGCTCACCCATCTGCCACTCAACTGCACCGGCAGCTCAGCTCTGGCAGGCAGGACAGGTGGTCGGTGCTCGTCAGCCCGGTATATGATCCCACAAGCAGGGCAAGGATGCACGTGATGCTGTTGGACAAATGAAAGACAATGCAAGGAAATGAAATGCAAAACCCAGCCCAAATATTCAAACAGCAATGGGCCAAAGTCCCCCATCCCTGGGGTAACTCCATGGAGGTCCACGGCATTGCACCAGGGAAGGATGTGAGCAGCAAATAGGTCTATATAGTTCAGTGAGCTGAAGGGAAGCACCCCCAAACCTCAGGTATTCAAGGGGACACAAGGAGGAATAAGCTGGATTCTGTCTTTGGAGACATATGTGTATGCATGTTTCAGGAGTAGAAGATGGGCCAAGATGCAAGTTGGAAGCAGGGCAGGGGAGGCACCTTCGGAACAGCCGGAGTTTTTCTTTCAGAGGTTTTTTCACTTCAAAACATCCGCAACTGTGTGAGTTCAGGCCCCTGGCTACCATGGGCCCGTCCAACTTTAGGCAAAGTAAAGCTGAACCCAAAGAAAACACCACCTGGGGTCACTGAGGCTGTGCAGGTGCTGCTGGGCACTATCAGAGATGCATTTTTATATTGAATCAGATGGTGTCAGTAAAGCCAGCGCTCCCCCAACAGCTTTCAGAAAGGGGAGGGAAAGAATCAGAGCTGCAGATAAGTGTATAGGAGGCCCTAAAGAAAATCTCCTACCAAAGAACACAGACCCAGCCATGCTTGATTTTGAAGGGGCCCCCTGCGATCCGAGTCTTTCCAAGCCACCAAGACAAACCTGTCCTTATGTCTAATTCAAATTCTCTAAGAGCTTCTGGTGCAGTGCTGAAACCTATTTTCCTATGGATTTTGTGGAAAAAATATTGTAGTATGTAGTGACTGATCTTTTTCAAATAACCAGTGTCATAACATTTGATCATTTCTGAAATGCCAGGTAATCTTTACTGAACTGTTTGGATGGAACAAGGTTAAATAACTTGGTACTTAACAGTAGGGTGGGTAATTTACAGGCAAGTTGATTGGAGTCTGCTGCAATTTAGTCGTTTTCAGCTTGCTTTACTGCTACTGTCACGTTAATGAGTGTTGACAGTATATAGTACATTATGGATAAATAATCCCAGAAGTTGGCAAATCTATATTCTCTGTAGACAGGAAATTCTTTGAAAATGAAAGGTAATTTGGGGAGAATGGGTTACTTTAAAACAGATACAGATTTAAAGGAGTAAAGATGGTATTTCCCCATAGCAGGTTAAAAAATAGCTTTTCGCAGGGCTGCAGAACTGCCCTATGAATGCAAACTAATGTTGCACACGAGTTAATTAAAAAAATGTCCAGCCAAATTAACACTACAGATGGGAAGCTAAAAAGTTTTAGTCGTCAAAACCAGTCACATGAAGTTATTTCTAATATTTGGCAGCTCCTAATTATCCCCAAGTGATGACATCATGTGTTGGTGAGTTTTGGAGAGCTGTTAGCTGATTAATTGCAGAACTATATTCAGAAAGTGAATTTCGACATCTGAGGCCTGGTTTTAAATTAACTTTTAAATGTTTGTTTATCATCTGGCTTAGCTCATGGACATAGTTTTGGCCTAAGATAACACAAGTTCATACCAATCTGTGCATGTTACTTCAAGGTTTGTCATTTTATGCCTTTCTTTTTTCTCTCTGAAGTTGCAATATTGGGGGGTGGAAGCTTCCCTTACCCCCAGCCCTTCCCTTCCCTTCCTAGCAAGCCTTTTATTTGGGTTACTTCTGTTCCATCTGGTAATGTTCACTAAGGTTTTTCTCCCCATCTCACTGCTCAATCACATTTCGGAATTGATTCGTTATGATTTAGATAAAAATACATTTTTCTGGAAGTGAACCAGTGTGCTGGCAAAAAATAAAAAGAAACTAAGCCTGCTGTTTAATTTTATTTATGTCAGAGTGAAAGTTTGATTTCTGCGTAATAACATAATTGTATTCAGGGCAATTTCCTCTTCTAATGCCATTACATTGAGGAATAATGATTTAATGGGCGATGCTTGTTTCCTCATTCCTCTTTCAACCTGAAGGACAGGACAAAGAACTGAAACAAGGGACGCAAGACAAACAGCAGTGCAGGGAGCTTATAATGCTGCAGGACTTGATATTTTCACTAACCTTGGTGCAGGATCTGAGTCTGCATTTCTAATGGAAACAGAGAAGCTAAAGAAAACCTATTAGCTCCATGCCCCTGCCAATACAGGGCTGTTCCCATATGGTTTTTCACTATACTGCTTGGACCTGCGTACTTTCAAGGGCCAAGTTCTCAGTGCAGAAATGTGCCAGACCTACATACAACCAAGGACTTACTTTTGTGGTTAGGCCTCTGAGCACACCTGGCACCCTGCTTGCCTTTTCTAGGCAGGTTCGCTGCCCTGTCTTTCCTTTGCTTTGCGTGCATGCTTATGATCTTGAGGGACCCTTCCCATGCCTCTCAAATGAAGGAGCTGCGGGGAAGCTGAGCTGGAGTTTCTAGTACGAACTGAGAAGATACAATGTGCTTACCATAGCGCTCTGCATAGGGCGTTGATACCCCGTCGGTCGATAATGGAGCCTCTCTGACCACTCGGTGTGAATGTCCCCTAAATACAGCTCCTCCACTACCCTGCTGCCTGCCTGCTGAGGCTGGAGCAGGGGCTGGTAATGCTTCTCCACCCGCACCAGGCTGAGTTCGTGCATTGCAAAACCGAGGGCTGCAGTGCAATCTCGCTCTGTCTTGGCACTCAGCAGCTCATAGAGGGCCCCCGGAACCCAGGACCGTCCAGGTGGCAGGAATCCTTTGCAGCCTCCTCCTGAGGTCTGGTTGACCTGAGCAGCAATCTCTTGCATGGCCCTTTGGCTGTGAAAAACAATGCCCACTTTGTGCAGGTGGTAATCTGCCTCAGTGGCCCCTCGGGTGATCCAGGAGGCCTGGCGCAGTCGGAGTTTGCCTTTGATGACCAGGGAGTAGGCGGGGTCCCGGCAGGATGGATCCCGGTAGTAGAACTGATAGGCTTTGAATAGGCGGTTGGAGTAAAACAGGTAGGATCTGGTGAGGAACTCTGGTCCTGGCCGCACCTCACAGCTAAGGGCAGAGAGGAAAGGAAAGAGTCCTTATGTCCTGAATAAAGAGCTGGGGCTGCATATCACCTTGCTTCTCTCTACCAAGAAACTAGTGGGGCGCTTGCCTCTTCTGTTCCCGGGCTGAAAGGATTTTGCCACTGCACACTTCCTTCCCCAAGACATCAAGGGCCCTATTGCCACCATCCCTCCAGTGACCAAAGCGTGGCTGGAGAAAAGAGACATGCCAATTGCACTGCGGATGGGCACCCAATGGGAGGATCTCAGCTACACCTTTTATGGCAATAAGCAATTGCTCTCAGGCTTTCCCTATAGCTTGCTCCTATGGCCTTCTGGCTGGGGGCAAGCAAGACTAGGGGACAGCTGAACCCCAAGGCCTCTGGGCTTGGGACTTGCATGCAGGATGCCTGCCATGGATTTGGGAGTATCTGAAACCCAAGACTGATAATGAGTCTAGGAGGTAGGATACTTGGTGGTGGTAACATCACACGGCCTGAACAGCTAAGCTCTGCTGTTTGACCCCAGTACTCTTTCCTGCCATGGCAGGGGGTCGGACTAGATGATCTGCTCAGGTCCCTTCCGACCCTAGAAACTATGAAACTATCCATGGGCTTAGGAACTGATTTGGCCTGAGACACAACATTTAAAAACAAATAATTAAGTAAATGGTTTCACAAACAAGCAGTCAATGTTTCTGTTTTAGGGGCCCAGAGGAATCAGGCAACTGGGATAGGAATTGCCCTTGAGTGAAAAACCAGGAGATATTCTCCCCCCAGCTGACAACAGAGCAACCCTCCCTAGCAAAAGGGAGGCCTGACCTAGGTTTGTGAAAGCGATTAATGGGTGATGCACACTGCTGCTATTAAAGCTCTTTCCTCAGTCCCCAGGAACCATCAACTCTCCTGATTTTATCAGGAGTCTCACATCAAGCCCTGGCTTCTGCAGTTGCAGGGGGAGTTCCTGCCTTCAGACGTTTTTAAACCAAGTTTCTAGGCCTCATGAATACTGAGAGCAACTAGGGCCTAGTGGTTACAGCACTTGCTCAGGATGCCTGACACCCAGGTTCAGTTCTTTTCTTGCCCTGAGAGTTCAGACTGCATGTCCCCTGACCCAGGCAAGTGCTCTAATCATTGGGGCATAACCCACTCTTCACCCTCCTTGATGCTCTTCCTCTGCACAGAATACAAGATTCATTTGGCCAGAAAGAGAAAGTGAGGAAGACTGGTGCTGCCGCCCAGTGGTTAGCGCACTTGCATGAGTGGGTCTGGGAGGCTGGGTTTGATAGAAAACATTTGATTGGGGGAGTGGAGCCTGGGTCTCCTTCCTCCAGGGAAGTCCTTTAAACCTGAGCTGCTGGATATAGAGGGGATGACCCTCCACGCACATGCCCACCACACATCACTGTGCTGCTGCATGTTGGGAGGAGGCCAACACTGTCAGTGGGTGCTTATGCACCCCGAGGCCTGGATCGAGCCCCTCAAAAGAAGGGCGCTTAGCTTGAGGATCATGGTCAGGCTGGGAGGGCGAAGGAAGGGTAGCAGGCACGTGTCATGATTGAGGTGCACCTGGGTCTGTGCAAAGCAGAGTTTGAGAGTCTGAACAACTTTTAAGTTTCAAAGCTAAGGCACTGAGCAGAGTTTACATGCCTCCAGGGAGAAGCACCAGCTGTGCAGGGGATTTCAGGGCCATAACATTAGATGAAAGCATTTATATGCTGCCTAAATTCTACTTAAGGCACCTAATCCTTCCTTTGGATCTGGCCCTGAGTTCCTTTGAGGATCTTGCCTATGGAGACTAACATGTTTTAACTCTAGGGTAACGCTGGGCAGATTTTCCAAGCAACTGGAAGAGCAGTAGTGGCAGTGCTGACTGCAAGGCTCCATCTGGGTCAGAGGGAGAGGGCTGATTAGCCAATTAAGGGTGGCTAGGAGACTATAAAGTTGCCTTCTGGGGCTACAATTCTTATTCGAGTTTGGGAGTTTGCTCTGTTCAGATGGGCATGGGCGGCAGCAAGCAGCTCTTTTAGTTTAACTTGTAGGGTGACTAACCGATAAGTAGAATGGAGTCTGGAAACTTAGTTGAGTGTGGGTGTTTTGTACAGGTGTCTGGAAAGTAGTTTAACATGGGGGCTATGGCAGTCCTCAGCACACATCCTGATCTCAGAGGTTTAGCTTAGGAGTGCAGCCCAAATGGGGACTTTTCAGGAGGCTTCTGGGGGCTTTTTTTTTCCTCCCCTTTGCTACATCTAGGAATCTGCAGCCCAGGTGGGAAGCACTGGGGTTCAATGTCATCACTACCATGCTTACTGGTGGATTTTGTTCCACTGTTTGGAGCAGAAAGCTTAACTAGTAAAGGCTCCCAGAAACAGCCAGACTCATGACCATGCTGAAGCCTCTTCTATAACAAGATGGTAAATGATACAGAAACCTGAGCATGGCTTGCAATAACGAGCAGCACCTGCCCCTTTTTCCTTGGCAGATCTAGTACATCACAGGGCAAGCGAGTCTGGAAGCAGAATCTGGTTCTGGATTTGCAGCCTGTGCCAGGGGCAGAGTGGAGCTGCTAACAAGGATTTGAGTTTGGCCTCATATTAAAGTAAAGGGCTATCTGCAAAAAACAAAAAACAAATAAACAAAAAAAAAAAAAAAACCACATTGTTCCAGCTGCACTGATTGAACCACCAGCAAGGATGTTCCCCTCTGGGGGCTTAATTTGGGGCTGGCTCCCAGCTGCAGGCAGTTCACAGGCATGTCCTTACATAGGGCCATCACCAGAAGCACATACATACACTTCAGCTGAACACAGTGGTGAGCCCAGTCTAGTGCTGCTGAGGAAGATGAGCTTGCAGTTCAGGACCTGGGGAGGAGGTAGGGAAGGGACAGTTGGTTTTCAAAGCTGCCTGAGCTTTCGGGATGCTCACCCTGTAGAAATCCAGTGACCTTCCAGCCGGGGCGGAAGGAGAGCTGAAATCCTAGTGCTGTCCTGAAGGTGGCGCAGGTGGTACTGGCACTGGGGCTCCCACTGCAGCTTTCCAGTGCTGTGCTGCTCAGCCTGAGAGGTGGGAACGTCCCATCGCTTCTTGCCAGATGCATAAGCTTAAAAGAAGAGAGAGGCTTTCAGAGTGGATGCAGTTGCTCCTACATTTGAGTTGAATCTATTGCTTTAATTAAAGGTTCTTGGAGCCCTGCCTGTTCTGTTTAGACCATTAAGGCGCTGCTCTTTGCTATGTCACACTAGGTCTTTTTTGTTCCTGCCTCTACATGT
Organism: Crocodylus siamensis; assembly: GCF_052110815.1. Classification (NCBI taxonomy): domain Eukaryota; kingdom Metazoa; phylum Chordata; order Crocodylia; family Crocodylidae; genus Crocodylus; species Crocodylus siamensis. Next base: position 65,148,212 of record NC_143404.1, read on the forward strand.
CTGGACCAGATCCTTCAGATTCAGGCCTGACACTGCTTCCCCCTGTCTTATAACTTGACACTGAAAAAAAGCAGTTCTGTCTGTAGTGACGATGACTGTCACAGGCACAGCTTGAAGAGCCCAATCTGTAGCCAGCCTTTCACAGGTAGGTCATGAGCCCCAGCATTATCAGGTCATCCATTTATGCTCCTTTTGGAGTTTGGATAATGAGCTAAGACAGCTGTGGGAGTGGAGAAGACAATTTCATGATAGCTCTTGATTGAGAGGGTGGAGTCAGAGAACAAAGACAACTCTGTGCCTTGCAGTCCCAAAAGCCCAGCAATCAAGGCTCCTTAAAACATCTCCAGCTTGTCTACATCATGAGTAGCATTAATGTTCATTAAAAAGTGTTCATCAAATCCCATGACACTGTTCTCTAAGATATACAGCCCTCTCCCAAAGAAACTTGTGTGTGTGCCTAAATCATTCAGGTATCCAGGTTGTAGCCACATTGGACTAGAGGAAAAAGCAGTCAGGACCTGCAGTAGAAATGATATCTTTTATTAGACCAACAAGATTTTTGCAAAAAAAATGTAAAGAATTTTTTTTTGAAAAAAACTTGTTAGTCTAATAAAAGCTATCATCTCTGCTACAAGTCCTGATTGCTAAATCATTCAGTGCTTTAAGGGACACGCGTCAGCATGGTTTTGTCATACGTTGATACTTTTCCTCAATTTGGTGTGGATTTTACAGCACACTTCCAAGAAAGTAATGTTAATGGATTTCTTCCTTTTAGGAAGATGCATTTTTGTTCAAAGACTAGAAATGTAGAAAACGGTTACAACGGAGTTGAAATAAGATGTCAAATGTAATGCAGTGCCTGTCACCTTAAATGACCCTAACATGTCATGTATACCAGAAGTGCAGCCAGCTCTGGGCTGGAGGAAAGCAAGAGGCCAAGGAAGTAACTGATACGCAATTCGGGTGAGCAAAAGTCCTACTAGGAGGAAATGTGAGTAGAATACGACCCTGTCTACAGTCATGTTCTGCAGACAGCTCAGACAAATACCAAAATGCTTATTGTAAATGAAGGTTGGGGCAAGGCCAAAGTGTTTTAATTGTCAAGGCAAAGCTATTACTATCACTGCTTCCATTATACAGCATAATGACTGTTTTGCCTAACATGCTGAGTGAGAGGAGTGCTCCGTACTCTGCTCACTGCCGTCATAAGCAGCCGGCCTGCTGCCCACAGCAACAAGGCTGGGGCGTGCTCCTTCAAACCCCACCCCCTTTAACTTCATAGCATCTCATACACCCGCAAGCAGACACATGTCTTGGCGCAACAGGGAAGTGCTGAACCTTGCTGATTTCCAATTAGATCTGGCTGCATGACACTGCAGAGTCCCAAGTGGATGATCACCTTGGATGGGCCCCTATTCTAATCCAGAGCGGTCACTGCATCATAATCCGTTAAATGGCAAGCTTCCCAGATCAGGCACTTGCATGTGCAGAAAAGCAGAGGTCCCCCAATAGAAAGCCTGATGGAGATCTACTGAGTGCCTGAGGCCCAACACCTGCAACAACAACAAAAGCCCTTGTGTACCCAGAAGCTGCTTTCGCTGGCACAGCTGGCATATGCACTGGGCACATGCTGTTCACGACCCACAAGAAGAACTAGTTAAAACAGAAACAGAAGGATTTTCTCTCCGGTCACAGTGTTAGAGCTGTATAATAATTTTTACTTTACTGATCAGCTAAGAGATTAATGGAACCCTGTTGTTTTCAGCTGAGAGTTTCCAACAGGTCTTTGCTCTGCTTTCGCTCTCTCCCCTTCTTAATCTATTGTTGAAGCAGCAACAGAGACAGGGAATTACAGCATGGGAATGTGAGACTTGCCTGTCGCCCCCCAGAAGGACGGTAATTCTGTCACTTACCTCATTTCCCGCAACAACGGATGTTATCGGCTTAGGGGATATGTGAATGCTCAGCTAGCTCCTGAAGCCCTGCCTTAGGTTTGTATTCATTCTTTACTTGGGCAAACTTCTGGTAGAGTCATTGGGAGTTTGCCCAAGTTAGACCTGAATAGGTGTGGGACCATTAGGAATAAATGAGAGACCTTTCTCATGTAAACTCCTGAAACTGTGACTTTTTATCCCAAGGGTACAATTGACCCATCTAACAAAGAAATGTCCCTGGGTTTGGTATCACTCCAGACTTATATTCAGCTGCATTCATTTCATTAACCCAGTCAGAGTCTCTTTTACTCTGGCTGAACTCTGAAATTTAGCAACCGGCTGGAAAATGTAGGCATTAAATTCAGCTATCAAAGCTGAGAGACAGAGTTGCTCCCTAAGCTTTCTATAAAGGAAGAGGAGAATTTAATATATTGGTTATATAGGCTAGGGACAGAAATTATACATAAACTGAGAGAAGTAATTGGAAACCGGTTCAAATCTGTAACACAAGAGAAGCTCAGTGCTCATAAACCACTTTCAAACCAGTTTCAGATAAACCTGGATGGATGTAGTATCAGACTTAACTGATTTAGGTTAAATCAGTTTACTGAACTTCCGTCCCAGATCCCCTCCAGACTAAGATAACTCACAGTCCCTCAGCATCCCAGGATGCTTTGCAATTCCCCTACAACCCCCACCCCCCCATCCTTACAGGGTGAGCAGGCTAACTTTGACCCAAGCTGTCTGCTCCAACCAAGCAGGGAGGCGTGCTCTAGCGCACCCCGGCTTCTGGCCTGGGCCACTGCAGACATGTGGCTGCATTTCTGGAATCAGAAGTGAGTGTCTGTTCACTTGCTTATCCATTCAATCTACACATCTTGGACTAAACTGCAAAGACTGCATCAATTCAGGCTCAGGCATTTTGACTATCTGTACTACTACCCTGAAAAAGTTAAATTTCATTTAGAGAAAACTCCAGGTTAAATCACCTGCCTGATCATTTTTCAGCTCCTATATTTGCCATAGTTAAGCATACAAATCCCCAGGAAAGTAAGACAGCCTGAGTCATTAAGCTTCTCATGTGCAATTTCTGAACACCTGGGGAAGCTAAGAGAGTCTTCCCTTCAAAGAGGATTTTAGGTTTATAGGTCAAGTCACCTTGTCTGTAAAACTGCCATTTGCACTAGGGGAAGGGCAGTTAGTCTAAAACACCACTGCCCAGACACTTGAAACAGGGTCATATAGCTTTTACAGTGTGAATGCTAAAAGAGACACAAGCACTTTGTATTTAGCAAAGGGAGCCGGCATCCCCGCTAAATGCCTTGCATTAGTGTTTCTTGAAGAGAGCTGTTGACCTGGGCCATGTAGTCCAAAATGAAAAAGGGATCGTTTTGAATGACAAAACCCAGTTCAGTGAGTTAACTGCTACATTCTGAAACATTAGGAGCCTTTATAGGATTAGCCAACATCGCTTGCATCTTGAAGCCGTATGTTGGCTATCTCATAGCTGAGTGGTTATTGCTGGGAGTCAAGTGGCTGAGTTCTGTCCCAATATTGCCATCAATTAGCCTTGTGATCTTAGGCAAATTATTCACTCCCCTGCATCCCATTTTCTTCATTCATCCTCAAAATATGCAAAACTTTGCCTCACAGGGTGTCACAAAGCTTACTTAACTGAGGTTGGATTAAAGGGTCTCCACTGATGTCAAGATCTTTCAATGAAAGGAGAATTTGAATTCAGCTGCTTTTAAAAACTAAGTGAATTCCTTATTCTACACCATACAAATATTTGTTATGACTGTAGGTACTAGAGTTAACAGCCCAAATTTTACTCTTGGTTATGAAACACAGAAGTGGAATCACTCTCTAAGAATTAATGGAGTTAATCCACATTCACATTTCTGTAATAGAGCAGAATGAGGCCCAGTGCTATCCAGCAAATATGTACTTTGTTTTTCAATCTAACCTCCTGTTTAATTGAAACCTGCCTTTATCCACTTTTGCTAGAATTGCATAAGCCTATGTTGCTTTAGAGCAGCGATTTTCAAACTCTTCTCATTTGCAGACCCCTAAAAATGTTTAATGGAGGTACATTAAATCCTTTGAACTGTAAGGGGGTATTCGCACACTTTTGATTGATCATATTCATCTTTCACGGACCTTTTAGATATAGTCTGCAAACTCCCAGGGGTATGCAGGTTGAAAACCATTGATTTAGAGCAGAGATTCCCAACCACTAGGCTGCGAAGAGTTGGCTGCTGGGTCATGGCATGAGCCCCCCTGCTCGGACCCCCATCTGTCCACCCGGGTGAGCGGCTTCTGCTGCCGGCAGTCATGTGCAGAGTTAAAGCTGGGTGGCAGAGCAGCCCCAGGAGGGAGGCAGCTGGCTCGGTGCGCCCCGTCCCACAACCGTGCTGGTCCACAGTATAAAAAAGGCTGGGAACCACTGTTCTAGAGCACAGGCATTTTCACTACCTAACCACATTATTTTGAAATGTTCAATAGGAAAAGGGCATTCTTATAATTGGGTGTAAAACTCAACAAAAGAGAGAGAAAGCATACAGAAGAGAGAGAGACTGCCAGGAGTTAAAAACTTGCTCCACAGTAGTCCGGAACAACACTCCTGAGTCCATGCACCACCAGACTTCAGAACAGCTACTGCTCATGTCCATGTATAATAGCTGCTCCCCACCTTGAATACTCTGCAGATACCCCCTCCTCCCCATAACTTGGAAGATTGCCAAGTCAGGTCTAAACATTGTAGTTTTGGACCATTTCTATTCTAAATCAGAGTAATACAAGATGTCTGCCATCCTGCCATTCAAGCCACTGCCAAAGGTAGACAAGTACAGCTGCTCGCTCCTCTCCAAAGTAAACCCATCCATGAATCCACTTACTCTTTGGTTTAAGGGGCATGCAAAGGAGAAGGTTCAAGCTGGGAAAGAAGGAAAACATCCTTTGACCGCAAGGGGCAAAATGATCATTAATAGGTACAGACCTATTTAAATCTATGGTCACCATGAAAAATGGCATTGGCTGAGATTTCCCAGGAAATCAAAAAAATAAAAATAAAACTTAAAATAAAATGCTGGCCCTTACATACCTTTGCACCGATCAGCGCTGAAGGGTGGGGCTGTGTGGAAGGCAGCCAGAAGTTGAGATGGTGGCTGCCCCCATGTCCCTCCTCCCCCTGTGGCCTCTCCACCAATCAGTGCCAAGAGGTGGGGCCACTGTGAAATGACCATAAAATCAGAATTTCAAACCGCAACCAAGCTGCAAAAATTTCTTTTTCTCACGGCAAGTTAGGTAGGTCACTATAACTAGGAGAATGCCTGTCTTCGACCCCTGCTATTCAGTCCGAAAGAGAGAGCCCTGTATGCACAAGCAGCTCTTACTGCGCATGTACATCACCTCATTGTGTCAGCCAGCGACCCTGCTTGGAGCCCAACCTGGTGTTCACTGGTGTTACTAGCAGCTGGATCAGACCCCAAGCCATTTGCAATGGCCCCATTCATATGAACACTTAGGGAGGCATTTTGCACACTCATTTGCACATTCATCCTTTCAAAAGGTATCAACTAACAAAGTGGCAGGGCCTGCAGACCTCATGCAAACCAGCTCCCGTAAGTGTTAACATGGGACTTCCTTGGCTAAGGGCTACAACTGCTCTAACAAGGTCGTACTGTGCACAGCTCTCCCGCTGGGTACAGGCAACCTGCTCCACTGACTCCACTTCTCCACTTTTAAAGGTGGAAGGAAACTCTAGGAAAAAATATTTTAGGGTGCCCTGTTGGAGGTAAATTTTATTTGTGTTTAACCAAGTAGATTGGCTTTGGAAAAAAAGTTGCACTGAGTCAGACATCTTTTTTCATCTATAACTAGAAAGGAATATGCCTACTTTACTGCTTGCAACAATATTAGTTACTATAGATCAACTCTTTCCAGAGCTAAATTGCTTAATCTGGTAAATGTTATTGCCTCCTATGGTCAAAATTTATTATTTCCATTTATAATTCGAATGTTTCACTTAGTCACCCATTTGCATGGATGAGATCAATGACCACAGCCACAGGAAATTACATACTACTTTCTTTACGAATGACACAAAACCTTTTAAATACTGTGAGGAATGTTCAAACCTGCACAAGCCCATGAATACAAAAAGCACACTGGTGTATTCTGCATAAGTGAATTACACTTACTCACGCAGACTTTATTAAATAGCAAAGTGGCATTTCTCGGCCATTCCCCTGTTCCGAGAGCATGCAGAATGGATTTGGGGTTAGCCGCTAAAGGAGTAATTGTTCTTTTAAGAGCAAGAAAAATGTTTAGCAAATCAATTTCTTTTACATTTGTGTAGAGATTGGAGTTGTGATATTTTTAATACACTCCAAATAAGGAGCTTCCCAAGAGCACGACATAGCGAGGAAGAGCTAGATGTATATTAAAATCATTGAAGTTATAAAACTTGAATAGAATATAATGAGAAAATGAAGAACCACACAATTTTGCCTTCCCTGCGTCTGTAAGCACAGGCCTCAATTCAGAAAAGCATTGAACCCCTAGTTCAGGACAGCCACAACCCTGGCTCAGGAAAGCATGTACGATTAAGCACACACCCACTGGCTTGAATGGGACTTAAGCATACACATGAAGTTAAGCATGCATTTCCATACCCTCCTGATTAATGACTGCCTGCACTGTGAAGCCCAAGTGTGATCAAATAGTTAAAGAAGGAAATTATTTGCCTGGACTGCACCTTATCCACTGCCTTATTGTTTAACCTTTGGGCCTCTCTTTGCCCATCTATAAAATGGTCATAGTTATTCATAGCTATCTCCCAGGTCTGAAACTTAATTCATGAGTGTTTATAAAGTGTCTTGTGTGATGATCACTACAGAAAATGTGAAGTGTTTCTTCATTAACCTTTTAACAACGGACCAGCACATACGTTGCACACAGTGAAACGCTCTACAGTTGCAGGGTACTTCTCCCAAATTTTTAAAACAGAACAGAAAAGAACCATACATTAAATTGTGTAGATCTGAATTTTGAGACTTGCTGGTCTAAAAGACCACATGGAGTCAACAAGATATTTTACACAACAAATTTTCAAGTTCAGTTCTTCCTCCATGACTTTTGGTATATTAAAACAAGCTGGTTTAGATAGCATGGGGGGTTCTTTTCTTTTCTCTAAGAGTTAACCGCTTTAGCTTAACTTCCTTCTAAAAATGTGCTTCAAAACCTGTCTGTCTCATCCATCACGATGTATCTCATCATTTGCATTCAGCTGGTGGCACTCCTTCCCCTGCACACAGCACAGGAAGTATCTTGTTTATCCAGTGACAAGATGAATTTGTTATGTCCAGAGGCACTCTGATATGAAAGCAGCTGTAGTAAATCCATCATATAGTTTCAGACAACCACTCTTGGCTCACTGGTATTGTGATGTCATTCCAGAAGAGTTTTCTGTCCGAATATGCTTCAGTCTAAAACCCCACCCTCACAAACCTGACTTCACTGGAGGCTGAATGCAAACTGAGTCTGCTGCTTTGCTCACCTGTCATGCCTGGACGCTGCTGGCTCCTGCCTGGATGTGAGCAGAGCAGAATTTGACCTTCATTCTTTTGAATCTTATGTTTTTCATTTAGACCGATCCTGATGAACTGACTCACTTAAACAGAGATGCTGGAGCTGCAGTACAAGCTCTCCCTCCTACAAAATGCCAGGGCCCACTGAGTCCAGAGAAACATGAGAGGAAGGAGGATGTTTGCAGGCATCCTCAGCCCTGGACCTGCCCAGCTCAACACTCAATCCCAGCTTTGTGCAGTGGGAACTCTCTCTCTCTGCACACTGATACCGGACGGGCTGTGAGACAAGGCAGATGGTATTTGGGGTAGGGAGTGTGGGAACTGACAGAGACAGTCTCTCCTGTACCTTGGAGGTCTTCCTTGGTATTAACTCTGTTTAAATAAAAAGGCCTCTCTGGTGGTTTATCCTGAAAAAACAAAAACAGGCCTAACCCAATATACAAATGAGACTACAGCGCTTGATCCTCCCTCTCATTGCAAAGATCCTATTTTCCTTGCTAGCACAGGATCGGGGCCGGAACAAGAAAACACTCAACTCCAAGTAATTTAAGGTTAAGCTTGCATCACCCAGGGCGTCATGAAGTCTGGAGAATGAAGGATTCAAGGGAAAGCGTACAGGATGGATTTGAGGAGGGAATGGCTGTCTAGCACTCGCCACCAAAGCGCAGCGTGCACAACAGAAGGGCACACCCAGAAATCACAGCAAGGAGCCAGAGAAGCGTGCTAATAAAACTGCACGTAGTAGCAGGAAGCACATTCCACCGAGCAATCTCGGCGCGCTTTCACCTACCAATGTTACACTAATCAGAATTTCCCTTTTTTTCCCCCATTGCACAAAAGCAGGGTTTACTCATTTTTACTTGAAAATACTTCACAAATAACTCGTTTTCCTAGGTGGCTGTGATCCATAAGCAATTCACTGCCTTCTTTTTTTTTTTTTAACCAAAATATCAAAAATTGGAAGCGCTTTTCCACAGCCACCTTGGTCAAAATGTCCAGAAGAGAACTTTCAAGCAATGCCATCTGGGCATCCAGCCCTTGGTAGGCTCCACCATTGTGGTCAGCTCAGTGGTAACATTGTATTTAGCTAAGGGTGTTGTGTCTCTGCCAGTCCACACTGGCCAGGATGGTTGGGGCGCTTCCAGGATAACGGACAAGTGTGCTCACGGGGATTTGTCCTGCTGTGAACTAAGACCAGTTCTCTGTTGAAGTGCCTTAAAACTGCAGCAACTCATTAGTACTACAAGGCTGCTCCAGAAGCCTGGATGTTGATGCAGTCAGTTTTGCTAATGGTGCAGGCAAACTAACTCAGTACATTTATGTCTCCAGGGAGAAGCTTGCTATAATTCAAACAAGAGGTCAGATCTTGGGACTGGTGCTGCATGATGCAGTTAAGTGAATTATCCCCTTATCTGATATTTGTAGAAATGGGTAAAACCGGACACGGAGCTCCCCTTGTGGTAATTTCTGATGCTTACGTGAACCTGCAGGACTCAACACACAGAGACAAGGGGGTTGCGGAGATTAAGAACAGAGGAGATAACCGATTTGTCTCCCCAGTTCAGCCTCAGGAGGCTGTAAAGAAAGCTGGTAAGCTGAAGTAACACTGCTGCTTTGTGAGCTATGTTAAACTCTGACCTGGCTTGCTGTAAAAGTTTGGTGCTGGGAAACCTATGCGTAAAACCAAAACAGAGAGAGGGGGAGAGAGAGAAAGAGGAAACCTAAGTTTATTTTTTCTTCCTGGAGCACTAGCAATTGTGCGGATTTTTGATTCCACAGATTCAGTTAACGAGACCATCTCTTGCCTTCGCAAGGCCTAAATGGTGGGGTTCAGGTCACGGCGTTGCACGTCTTTAGAAAAACAAAACGTAATGCCATCGAAGGCTGGTGCTATCATTGAGACTTGATAAAATGGAAGTGTTTTACAACCTCAACCTGCGACTCATATTTTTGACGGTAGTGAAAATCGCACCTTAATTTAGAAGAGATGGAAACTTAAAAAGAGCATCAGGCACATGGTTTTGAACAGTCGTTTCAAACTTCTGCGTGCCCCGGCAATTTGGCCGATCCTGCGTCAAATGGCTGCAAAGACACTTTATTAGTGGCCATCATAGCCCGCTTTAATAGTGATGGCTAAGCACACTTTTTCCTGGAGACCTTTGAAAAGCGAAACTGGTAATCAGACGACGGCTTGGCGATGAAATGCCAGCCTCATTTCAAATGTCTAAATCACTCACATGGATCATGAGCACAGAAGGGACCACCCACCACATCATATTAACATAAATATAGCATTTACTCAAAGCAAAATGAGTAAGGGCACTGGCAGGAGTTGAGAGTACAACAACAGAAATGATTAGGGGGTGGGAGGAATTGAGTTACAAGGAAAGATTAAAGGAGCTCAGCACACATAGCCTGGCAGAGGAACAACTGGGGATGGACATGATAACAGTCTATAAATATTCAGGGAGTATAAACACCAAAGAAAGGGAGGAATTTCTTCCCATGAATAAAGGGGTTCTGTTGGAAGTGAATGAAGAAAGGAACAATGTAGGCTGAAAAGCGGGGTAAACTTTTTGACATCAAGGATCTATCAGGCTGCAGAAGCCAATTCGCTTGGCGTGGCTTGGAGCGGAAGGCACAAAGCACTAGTGAATGTATAATAGAGAGAAAGCCCGCCTTGGCAGAGAGAAGGCCTGGCCGTTCTAATAGCCCTTTTCATCACGAACTGCCTTGGGCCAGAACGCCAGCTCCTCGCTGTCACTGCGGAGCCGTTGCTCTCCCGAGAAAGCCTATTGTCTTCTATGGAACTGCTTGCTTAAGTAATTGTTCATCAATTGGAGCAAGAGTTGCACAATCTGATTTTATTAAACTAGAAGGAAAACAGTGAGGGGCCAGATTTTCAAAGGCACCCAAAAATACAGATAGATACTTAACAGGGCGTTGGCCTCTCAGCTACTTCAGCACACTTGAAAATCCCCCAGAGTCAATTTTAGGCAGACGAAGCATTTACAGATCTGCTCTCTGGGGGCAGAACCATCATTTTGATCCACACTTGTACAACACTTAATATAATGGGATGCCTACTCTGTCATAATAAAATTAATAGGAACAAACAGTGTTGTCTACTAATGGCATAAGAGTATTCTCCTTGATTCCACCACTTAAAGACTACCAGATAGAGGACTATGAAAGTAAGGGACTACTCATAAAGAAAATGTGCTGCAGTTGGGTAATGTTAGCAAGCATCATCCTGGAATAGATTTCAGATGCGTATCTCAGTTGATATATGGCACTACACTAGGGCCATGTACACCAAAATAAAAGAACAAGAGGAAAATATTTAACTTAAGAGACCACAGAAAAAAGGGTACTTGGTCGGTTAAAGCACAGCATTACAGTTATTTCAACATGTGTTTTGGGGTCCTGGGTGTGGTTTCTAGATAGCCTGAAATTTCAGTCTACTGTTTTGCCTGTCAACATTGGCCAATTTTTGATGCATTCCAGTTCTCCTAAATGCTGTTGATGGATACTGAAATTAAAGCCGACATTCAACCAGCATGCAGCATAATCTAATAATAGGACTTGTACTACTTGAAATGAACAAAGTTTGGGGCATTCTCGCCATGAATTACTGCTGTCATTTATGTTTTCATTGGCCTTTTCCAGGCAGCCAAACACGAAAAAAAAATCTATGAAAACCTTTGAAAATAAAGTGTTATTGTGTTTTTTTTCAAGAGCACCAAGACAACCCTCAGAAGCCAGAACCTGCCAGTGATCCACCCCAAAATCTCAAGGACATCTGTGCGAGAATAGCCTGAATCCCCATGACACCAGTGGGATTGTCAGGTGTGCATTGATCTCAGGATATAACGTGAAATCCTGGCTCCTTGGGAGTTTGCCACTGACCTCAAGGAGGCCAAGATTTCACTCCTTCACTGCTCACCATGATTTCAGTGGGTGGTGTGGGCAAACCTTCAACAGTAGCATGGGATATGGATGAAGGAAAGGACATGACCCGTCTTGGAAGTGCATAAAATGCCTTGAGTGGATGTTTTGCACATGGTTTGGTGGCCGACCTTACTACTGTCAGCAGTCACAGTGAGCAGAAGCTCACCAGAATGGAGTGCCTGTACATGTTTTTTTTCAGAAGAAACTGTAAGAACCAGCATATTATCTGCTAAGGTAAAAAAAAAAAAGTACTGTTGTACTTGAACAAAAAAGTAATCAGATCAAAAGGTTGAGCTAAAAGGTTAAATTGCATATGAAAGAAAGCAATTTAGATAATGAAGGAACAGACAGGACTTGCTCTGCAGAACCCTCTCTTCTACAGCTCTCCCTCACATCTCATTTTGTAGGATGTCATTCAGTTTAATTGCAAAGCTACCTATGCTCCACAGAAATCTGGTGCCCCCTTGCTCTTACCATTGTAATTCCTTCGCATCAGAAATAAAGGATTATGAGCCTGGGGCTACAGAAAAAGTTAGTTTCTCTGATAGAAGGAATCCAGAAGCACATTAAGCTTCTTGTCTGAATACTTTTTTGTGCTCCTCAGTTAGGGTCTTTTGTGCAATGCTGCATCCCTCCTGTGAAGCTGGGCATTTGCTTCACTATACAATTGCTTTCCTCAGTTCCTCCACGCAGACCTGTTGCACCCCAGTAGAGGTGACGTCTCTCTCACTTCAGTCTTCTTCAGACACTCCTTGTTTAAATGTCTAATCTAAACCAGGCCACTCATTTTCTCCAAAAGGCACCGGCGACAAAACTTCTGATGATCTCAGTGAGGGCAAAAGACCCTTAAAAAAGATAGTCAGCTCAGATCTGAAGCTCGCTAATGGAAGCTTTACCACTGACTTCCAGGCAGCAATGAGCGGGCCCTCCTCTCTCCCTCTTTCATATAATGCTGAAGATAAAGACGGCATGCATTGCAGAATAAACAATGGACACCATCAAACCAATTGCTCTGAATAGGTCATTGCCTCTGATTTTGTCCCTGCCTTCACCAAAGAACCCCTCATCCTCCAAATGTCACAAGCAGCGTGTTCGGTTTCTACTCAGGCTCACATTAAAGTCCTTACATTTCAGAGCGCTGCACAGGTATTTTTCATGCATTTTTTTCCAAGATGGCTTTAACACAGAAGACCTATGCTTCCCTTCCAACATTTCTTTTTTAAGTTTGAAAATTCTGGCACCAGTGCTAAGATAAGATCAACGCTGCATCCAGTTATATGACAAGGAAGAGACTCCAGTACAAAATAATACCAAGTGAATTAGATATAACTCGGTAGCCAATTAATAGAACTGTATTCTGTTGAATGTTCAATTGAGGTCACGTTGGCTTGCTAATTTATTTTTAACTTGCTAGGTTGTTGTTTTTTTTAATCTTTATTTCAACCCTGGCCAAAAAATCAACAACTAATGTATTATATTGGATCCTGTGATTTGACTCTATTGCCTTTTCCATAATGACAGCTTAGGCATGTTACAAAGTATACAGATATAGATAAAAACAGGGCTGAGATTTAAAAAAAGGCACAAGTGAAAAAAAATACATTGTGGTTTCTATATTTTCCCCGCAAGCACAAATTGTTGAGTAAGGAGATTTTCAAAAGCCAGAAATTACTATGGAGAAAACCAAAGCTGGAATCCAATGCTAGAAGAGGCTGCATCTGGCAGAACAAAGTTTGGAAAGAGGATTTGCTTTCAGTGGGTTCCTGTATTTCCCCACAACATAGCACATGTCATGTACAAAGCCAGTGCTTTCACGGATGAGATACCACCACTGTGAAAGTCAACCTCAAAATTAGAAAGCACCTAAGTGCTGCTGTGCCCTGGTCCCTTTGGGTTTTTTGGTTTTCTTACCCCTTTGGTTTTTTCAGTTTCCTTACTCCCTACTCACTCCCCCCTCCAAAAAAAAACACACAAAAAAACTCTTCATGGATTTGAAAATGGAATATTTGAAGGTTTACAAATAACACTAAGAAATCAACAGCTGGAAAGCACTAATTATCTCTATTAAACCCCCTTCTCCTAGCTAAAAATACTGCCGGAGACTGAACTGTAAAGCATGACTCTGGTTCCAGCTTCTCAGTTTAAAGCCTGTGAAATTGGGAGGTTAAGTTATTTGCAGTCTACATTATTTGAAGCAGTCAGAAGATATCACTCTTTAAAAATGCCTCACTGGAGTATTTCAGTTTCCAGGCATCAGCACCAAAACATTTCAAAATGAATGGTGCAATACCAGGTTATGAAATTGTAAAGGAGGGAAAATCATCTTTGTTACTCGGAGCGCTTAGAGGCAAGGTTAGGCAACAACAGTGTCCCTGCATCCCCAGGTTTTGTCATGTCCATGAGTGGCTTGTTGCATCTTCGTTATCTGAACGGAGCGTGGCTTGCAGAGCCCACAGCCCTGACCTTCAGTGGACGCGGAACAGAAATTCACGTGGATGCGAAGTTAGCTGTGGACCCCGTTTACCCATCCACGGGGCGATGGTACCCGTCTTCGACTGTTGCCCAGGGGCACTGCCAGGGAGGACGGTGCCAAGTTCAATACTCTCATCATCGCTACGGGTTTGGTCTGAATAACACTGGAAGTATCTCCCTGGCGCTCCACCTGTTGATCTCAATACCGCACTTGGCAATTGTGAAGGAGCAGAGACCCTGGAAACAGAGGGCAGCTTCCGCTCCCAGAGCTTAGGAGAGCAAGCGAGGGATCTGGGCTGGTACCTGGCAGCCCACATCATCCTTCCCCCTTGCAGGGCGGCTTGTGCTTTCTGCGCCCCCGGCCCCGGACAAAGTCTACCACTGTCCCAGCCCGGGACAGGGCAGCGTCCCCCTCCCGGCGGCCCCGGACCTGCCCCCTCTCGCGGGCCGGTGCCTACCTGCCAGCAGCGCCAGGAGCCACCAGGGCGGGAGCATGGTCCCGAGAGCCGCCGGCCGGCCGCGACACCCGCGCAGCGCAGCGCTCGGAGCAGGGGCGGCTCCGGGGCAGGCGGGTCCGCTCCCTCCGCCCGCCGCCCGCCCGCGGCGCCGCTCCACCCTCCCTGCGCCGCGCCGCGCCGCGCCGCGCCGCTCGCTCGCTGCCCGGCCCAGCAGCCTCGTCCGCGGCCCCGCGGGGGCACGAGCCTGCGGGCCGCTCCCGGGTGCATCCCTGTGCTAAAGGCTGCAGCCCGGGCAAGACTGATGCTTGCAGCCCGGGGCCCCGCCTGCGCTGAAGGGCAAGATGGATCCTGGCACCCCGGTTCTGCCGCCTGCGCTAAGGACCCGCACTGGTGGGTTCATCCTGCTTCTCCCGCCGGCGCTCAACGCCAAGGTTGATAGGTTCACCCCGGTTCTCCCGCCTGCACGAAGGGCCAAGACCGATAGTTTTACCTCAGTTCTCCCGCCTGCGCGAAGGGCCAAGGCTGATAGTTTCACCCCGGTTCTCCCGCTTGCGCGAAGGGCCAAGGCTGATAGTTTCACCCTGGTTCTCCCGCCTGCGCGAAGGGCCAAGGCTGATAGTTTCACCTCAGTTCTCCCGCTTGCGCAAAGGGCCAAGGCTGATAGTTTCACCTCAGTTCTCCCGCCTGCGCGAAGGGCCAAGGCTGATAGTGTCACCCCGGTTCTCCCGCTTGCGCGAAGGGCCAAGGCTGATAGTTTCACCTCAGTTCTCCCGCCTGCGCGAAGGGCCAAGGCTGATAGTGTCACCCCGGTTCTCCCGCTTGCGCAAAGGGCCAAGGCTGATAGTTTCACCCTGGTTCTCCCGCCTGCGCGAAGGGCCAAGGCTGATAGTGTCACCCCGGTTCTCCCGCTTGCGCGAAGGGCCAAGGCTGATAGTTTCACCTCAGTTCTCCCGCCTGCGCGAAGGGCCAAGGCTGATAGTGTCACCCCGGTTCTCCTGCCTGCGCGAAGGGCCAAGGCTGATAGTTTCACCCCGGTTCTCCCGCTTGCGCGAAGGGCCAAGGCTGATAGTTTCACCCCGGTTCTCCCGCCCGCGCGAAGGGCCAAGGCTGATAGTTTCACCCCGGTTCTCCCACCTGCGCAAAGGGCCAAGGCTGATAGTTTCACCCCGGTTCTCCCGCTTGCGCGAAGGGCCAAGGCTGATAGTTTCACCTCAGTTCTCCCGCCTGCGCGAAGGGCCAAGGCTGATAGTGTCACCCCGGTTCTCCTGCCTGCGCAAAGGGCCGACATTGATAGTTTCATCTTGCTTCTCCCGCCTGCACTAAAGGCTGCAATTGATCCTTTCACCATGGTTCTCTCGCCTGTGCTAAAGGCTGAGTGTTAGCGAACATTTCCAGACTGGAAAATGAACAGGGTTCAGTACAGAGATGCCAAGTAGGTGGGGGCCTGAGGGCCCTGGGCACTCACAGGAAGACGGCTGTCACTTGAAATGTGTAAAACTTTCCACATGTCCATCATCCTAGCCTCCACCCCGCCAAAAATAAAAGTCAGCACCTATGGTTCAGTATCTAAGACGGGAGTAGGCAACCCCCAGAACTTGGCAGGGGGGAGCCGCGAGGGACCCAATCCTCACTGGGGCAGTGTAGCCCTGGCCCCTTCCCCTCTGCTTTGAGGCACACGTGGCTTGAGGCCACCAGCAACAAGCCAAGCCACAGCTCTTTGGACCCCACTGCAACTGGTTGCAGCCTCTCTGCCGCCTGCTGCGAGCAGCCCATGCCCTGTGGTAGGCATGCACACCTCAGGGAGGACAGTGGGGAATGGGCCAGGATGGTGTTGAGCCCCTCGTGGCTCCCTGCTCTCTACTGTACAACTTGATGTTGCGGGTGTTTTTGGAACTGCCCAAAAACACTGCCGCCCCTGATCTAGGACATAGTCGCAAGTGCACAGATCAGGCCAAGACCCATATCGGTGTGTGCTCTCAGCTGAACCCTATGAATTTGTTAAAACTAAGTGCCCCTATGTGGAGTCACATTTTTTTCCCTTGCTACAGGGAGAAACTTATCACTTCCTACATTATTCTAGTAATTTCCTTTATTTCAATGAGACTGGGCGTGCCTACATGTGCACTTAAATGCTCAGTAGCCTATTCTACTGCACATGAAAGCAGCATGTAAAAACCGTGCTAATATGCTAATGTGCAGTAGAATAGGCTATTGTACATTAAACCTCACTAAAAAATTATGTGCTTGCGCTACTGTGCATTAGCTCCACACTGGAGGTACTAAATTTAATACACGGTAGGAAAAGCACATTAATGCATGTGTAGATGTGGCCACTGTCTGTGAATACAGGAATTAAAATCTAGGGCCTGAACCTGCAATCCCTTCTGTTCCTCTGGAGGTCATGATGTTAAAGCTGAGATGTCATTACTTTGGCCCAATATGACACAGGACCTTTTATAAGTGTGAAAGACTAAGCTGAAGTGCAATTGTAAGTAATTAAATCTATATTGCACTTATCAAGATAAAGTAAGAGAGTGCATTTTGTGGTGTAGGAACTTTATTTTCATAGATTTCATAGATTTCATAGTCATTAGGGTTGGAAGGGACCTCGGGAGATCATCGAGTCCAGCCCCCTGCCCGAAGGGCAGGAAGTCAGCTGGGGTCATAGGATCCCAGCAAGATAAGCATCCAATTTACTCTTGAAGGTGTTCAATGTAGGTGCTTGAACCACCTCCGATGGCGGGCTGCTCCAGACCTTGGGGGCTTGGACAGTAAAGAAATTCTTCCTTATGTCCAGCCTAAAACGGTCTTGCAGGAGTTTGTGACCGTTCGACCTCGCCATCCCTTGGGATTTTTATTTATTTAATAAAATTTAGTAATTCACAATGAATCTCTAGGTCCTTCATCCAGATCACTGAGGGTTTACTGTGCTTACAATGACTTATTTTACCTAATACACTTGCAAAAAATCCTTTTTACAGTGGGGTTAAAAAAACTGAAAAGAGCAGTTTTAAAAAGCAGGATGTGCCTTTCTTGAGATCCATTCCACAGAAAGCAAACATGTTGCTTGGGTGCAAATAATTCTGTAATAATTATTTCAGTTTCAAGTTGGACATCTGATCTTTCACATACAATGCATCCAATGTCCTCTGTAAGCTGATGCTAGTATGGTCTTACTGCAGTCAAATTTCTTTGGGGATATTCTGAGCATGATTTTTTTCTCCACAAACCAAAGCAATTTAAAAATTGCTTTTTACACAGGTGTTTGAAAATTATCACAACCATGTGTGACAGATTCTCTAAGCTTTTATTGTATAGCCTACTACTAGTAGTAATAATACATTTCATTCATATGGCTTCTTTCATCCCAGGAGATCGCTAAGGATTTTAAAAACTTAACAAAGTTACATACTCCTTTTATTTAGCAGGATTGTTTCTGCTACCATTCAAATGCAGATATGTCTGGGTGGAGATGGCAGCTGTTGCACGGGACACAAGATTCAGATGAGAAGAATACCATATCCAATTAAAACTGTATGAAGGATTTAGGTAGGCAGAATATAGTTCTTCAAGTTGGAAGATTGCCAGGGTTTTAGGCTTAACTTCCCTACTCTAGTAAAAAAATTCTGGGTAATCTTTAATTACTGCAGATGGTCAGGACTTAAGTTTCATTCCTTATCAGAATAACATAGAAGTAGCTATTTTTTTTGATCATCAAATAACCGCAGGGGATCTATTTGCTACTGTCCTGAGCCAAGTACTTGTAAAGGAACCAGTCAGCACAAATACATCACGGTTCCAACAAAATGGCATGCCAGATTGTCACCCCAGTTTCCCCCCCTGCAAACTGAGTGCAACTTGTTCCCCTTCTAATTAAGTGGCATTTTATCCACTTTGCTGGGGGCCATGCCAACACAAGGCTCAGGCCCAGGAGTCAGCCCCAGAGCACTGAGTGTTAGTCATGGACCACTGTTGTCTTGTGCCTTATACTGCTGTTTACATCCGGGCAAGCCGGGTGATGCTGCAGCATTTTCACTGGTGTAAATGATGGCATAAGGTGTAGGAGAGTGGAAAGTCTGGTTCATGAAGCACAAATGCACACTCCACAGCAAGGCAGGTGGAGGGGTCAACAGAGGAAGGCCAGGGATCTGGATACTGCTCACCTGAAAGGAGGCTCTCTCTCTACACCCTTTACAATCAGAGGACTGGAAAGGACCTCAAGACCCCTCCGATCCACCCGCCTGCATGAATGCTACTCCAAAGTCATCCCTGTCCAAAAGCTCCTCTTGAAAACCCCTTCTTTAAAGCCCTAGCTAGTCATGGCAATGAGCAGCAGCAACTTTGTTACTGAAGTTCATTCCCCAGGCGAATAATAATAACAGATAATCACCCTGATGTTTGCCTGGTTGGAAATCTGAAGTGATATATAATTTCATTGAACAACTTTAGGTCCATTTCAGTTTTGCAGGGTGTATCCTTTTACCTAGTGCACTGTAAATGCCCTGCAAGACAATCTCTAAATGTATGCATGCACTGTAAATGATTGCACAAATGTTCTTGAAGGTGTATGGGTAAAAGCAGAAAAACCCTTGGCCCTAGAACTTCCTTTATATTCAGGTAATGCCAATTGCTGTGGCTGGGTCACTTGTGAAACATCATTCATGTATTGAGAGAGACCTTAAAGAGAAATGCAGTCATCTTCCTTGAGGTCTGTAAAACAGCCTCTCCCTGATCTGAGTTTCAGCCAGAAATAAATGCAGAAGAATGACAGATCCTTGGTAGCTAGGGCCTGCAGAAGAAATGCCAGGAATCCCTCATAACTGGAACTGCAGTGAATCTCACTGGGAAACTCTGGAGGGAGCTATATACATTCAACAGTGGTTGGCTTCTCATCAGATTCACCATGATGCTGGAACCAGGAGGTGGGGACAATAAAGGGAATGAAAAAATAAACATAAACCTGCAGAGAGATTCTTGGGTCTCAGCAATTTCCTAGCAAGGAAAATAAATAGAAGATGCAGGTTCTTTTTCTTTCCCCTATGGTAAAAATGCTTAGCCCAAAGAAAGCACTTTTCATCTCTGAGCAGTCTAGAAAACACTGACTCCTTAATTCTCAGAAGACCCCTGCAGGCAAGCTTTATCTTCTAAACTAGGGCAAAATTACACAATGTGCCCAAGGACAGAGATAGCATCAGTGTCAGACACAGTATCTCTCCCAGCTATAACAGGATTAGGAGCCCTTCTTTTCCCTCATTTCACACTCCAGCATAACACCCCTTTCTCCTGACCCACTGCTATATACTGTGCTTAGGTGACAGACTCCTTCTATCTACCAGTGCCAACGTAACAGTCTCCGTGGTGGCTCTAAGCTGTCCTGACGCCCTGTCACCCAGCCGGGGAGTTTCTCATGGTTTCCTCCTGAGTGGAGACAGACTATTTTGAGCCTGCAGTTTGAAGCTGCAGAGCTCCCTAACTTCTGGTCTTCCTTCATTAACCACCAGAATGATTTTTGAGGATAGATCCATTAAAATACGCATTGCATTGTTAGTGTGCTTAGATCTACTCAGTGAGAGGTAGCCTTGAAAAATACTAACCCACCGCCATTGCAACACACATAACCAATGCACTTTATAAGATAACAATAGGGAAATGTGAATAGGCCTTTTAGGGTCCTGGCTCAACGTATGTGTTTATATGATAAAAAGCACTAGAGTATTATTTACATGCTTAGCTGGGGTTTATCCTTTTTAGACAAGTCTGGACTGCTACCTGTTATACTTGGCTCGTGATGGTTTAAATAAGAATTTATAGACCCTAAGCCATCTGCAAAATGTCCCAGTTCTTCAAGGCCAATGTAAATGCAATGGGGGGGGGGGGAAACCACACAAAGAAAAGGTTAACACTTCTCTTTTTCCTCTTGGCACATTTTATAATTGACTTTATAGTGTCTGAGAGCAAAGGCTTGAAGCAGATGAAGCTCATAGGCTCTCAGAGATAATTGTTGCAGTTTGCATACACCAGGAGGGACTTTATTTGGTTTCCTTCCATTCTGACGTGTTGAGAATACATGCACTCCAGGGTGCTCCAGAGAGCCAGGCTTCATATCTGCACATGAAAGCAGCTGCCTGTGATTTCTATCGCCATGTTTATCAGGAATGCTCATTAATTCAGGCTCTTTTTTGGGAGAGGAAGAAAGACTAAGCAATGAGCCAGCTTTGCCTTTCATGCAAGGTGCCTCTACTTTCTAAACTGCAAGGGAATTAGGAACCATGTCATTAGCTTTAACAGCTACTTTGCAAACAACTGGAAGAGCTGTCCCACCATGCGCTGCTAGTCTGAACCTTCTCCTGCCTCTCGAGCTCTATCAGTGTTAGAGAGAGAAATTTAAAATTAAAATAGATGTTGAAACTCTACCTCATGTTTTCTTATGAATGACAGATTCTTCCTGCCCTCAACTCACCACATTTCTCCAAGTTTGAAAATTGAAGCTTCCTTCTTAGCAGCAAAGAGTGGGAAAGACATTTGTGGTCTGGTGTTTACAGCAGAGGGCTGGTGCTTCAAATCTGGGCCAGGTTTGTCGTGGTCCCTGGGCTCCGCTCTGTCACGCTGGGCACCCTCAGCTCCCACTGACTCTGCTAGACTGAGCCCTTAGGATCACAATCCCTGTGGAGCTCGGTTTCTTTTCCCCTCAATAAACCTGCAGAGATCAAGGCCCTTCCTTGAAAAATAAGGGCTGATTCAGAACTTGAAATAGCTGGCAACTCCAAAGGGATTCTGCCGTGCCAGCTGAATTTCCTTCCTCCAGATGCCCTGAGTTTATTTCCATTCTCATGATGACCCCTGCTGGTGATGGAGGAGCTGAGACATTCATATCCCCTCACCTCTGACACCTCCAAGATCTCTGATTCCTAAAATTTGGAAAGCAGCTCTCATTTTACATCCCTCCAGAGCCTGGATTTTTGAGGTCAGAGACAAACTCCCATTGTCTCCAGTTTCTGTCCACACCCAGCACAGGAAGGAGAATAACAATCTGGAAAGAGGTTGTTTTATTCCAAGGGATAGCCACACCACTAGCTCCCACGGCAGGAGCACACACCAGCTCCAAGTAATATGTTTATCATATAAAGCAGTGTAAATGGAGCTTGCACAACTTTCTAGGACGTTAAACCGGCATCTGGCCTACAGTGTGCAAATATACCTACCATACAGCCAGGCTTGAATATTAATGTTCATCCTCTTCAGAGCTCAGGAACCTGGAGACAGCCGGGTGCCTTAAATACCTTGGACAGATGAATGGATGTAATCAGCTCTCACCCCTTTCCAGTTTACAGTATAAGATTAAGCATCTCCAGTTGCAACACTGTACATAAACATATGTAAGAGGGTACAGCGGGCTGTGGAGGTCCGAGCACAGCTACTGCCCGCCTGCCCAGGGAGAGGAAATAAGAGGGAGCCTGGACCATCAGTAAAAAAAGGTAAAATAACCTTCATGTTTGCTCAATGGTTGTAGTAACCAGAAAACAGCTGTTAAAACAGAGCTGATCATGTGAAAAATCCAAACCTCCCCATGGTCCTGAGTCCACAGCCTTTCTAATCAAGGTTGTTTTCTGCTCATTGGAATGATAGCTTATTTTTTAGATTCAGAAAGAAAAACAACTCAGGGCACATAATATTGTTAAATGAAAAGGCCACCAGCCAAATCTGTGGTACGGTGAGGAAACCACCCTAAATCGCCCAGCAGCCCCCACTCTGTTCTAAAAGCTGTGTTAATATGCACCTGTTTGCCACTCAAGACAGACTCCTTACGTGTTATGGTCCTGTTAAGGATAAGAAGGCCCGTGAGGAGGTCCGGATATATCCATCATTACATATCCATGCCCCAGTTCAGCAATGTGTGCCATCATATGTTTATTTCCATTTTCCTCCAGAAAAGCATTTAAGCATATGCCTACCTTTGATTTAAGACTTATGTATGCAGAGGCCTTAATGCCCAGAACTTTGCTCCATGGGGTCAGTCCATGGTGCTAATAAGTTACCAACAGCGTGGTCTCTCCTCTGCGTCTCAGAGGCAGCAGACCTGGAGGTGACCGAGTCACTGTCTAGTTCTCCTGCTTCCACCAGCTTTTCAGTGCCTGTGAATGCACACTGCCTTCCACTATTCAACCTATCATCATCTTTTCAAAGTTTATGCCAAAAGTGATGAGATGGGGATTATTTCTGAGCATACACAGGGTGATACACTATTTAGATGTACACACTTCTCAATATACATGAGCAGTTATAATCTTTCTATACATCTGCATAGTTTGTTTTCTTTGTCAGCATTTCTTACGGCCTAATAACAATCTGCAACTGTCCCAAACAGCTGACTTATTACATAAATAAAGGTAAGCGGTCCACAATTTTTTCTAATTGCTAAAAACATGTTCTTCCTCTTCTCAGGGGTTTCTATTAGAGATTGTTAACATCTGGGTTATTGGCACAATAGAGTCTTTGGACTGAAAGGAGCATTGCCCATGTTAACCACTGAATCTAGCCTTGTGTATTGAAAAAAAAAGCTTTATCTGCACTGTATTTACAACCTTAAATTAATAAATCTAATGAAAGCTGAAGTCAGAAGACTCTAGTTCATGAGAGAAGGTGCAGAACTAAAAATTAGGAGCTGAAGATCCTACTGTATATTTGGTGTATCACTCTGGATGAATGGTTCAGCCCCACTGCATATCAGTTTTGCCATGTGTAAAATAGGGATAGTCATATTTATTAGGCTTTGTGAACTTCTGTGAACTCCAATAGGACTCGTGGGGACAACATCTCTAAAATCCGTTTTTTTTCTTGCACTTCATTCAGCTTGGATGATGAAAACCAAATTGTCAGTTTTACTTTTGTTCCTTGTATCACTTTCTCCAAGAGCTTTCATGAGCTAGTTCATTGCCACAGTGTTTGGCTTGTAAGCGCTGAAAGGGAATGTTTAAAACCAACGTGGGGGAAACTGTTTTCACTGGAATTTAAAACACAAACGTGGACACATTTCTACTGATCTTAGATTTTGTAAAAACTTGTTTTTACAAAAACCTAAATTTCACTCCTAAATCAAGCTGAATTTCCCATTAATACTACCGGTACTTTGGAGCCAATACAGTCCATCATATCAATGACAGTTTAGGTATTTCAAAATAAGATTGTGCTATAAATCTCTGCACCATACTGTGCATTTTTAGAAATTTTGCATTCCCAAAACGCCTGGAAAAAAACAGATTCTGCACACAGAAGCCAGTTTTTCACCCTCAGTGTCTCAGCCAGTTTAATTTTATACTGAAAGCAAAAAAGGAACTGTCAACCACAAAAATCAGACTCATAGACAGACAAGAGCGGGTCCTTTCTCTGTGACTGGCCCTCAGATCTGGAGATCATTCTCTGGAGAGATCAAGATGACCACAGACCACAGCTCCTTCAGACTTAAATGCAAAAGCCACGGCTTTGCCCGAGGCTGCCCATAATAACACCACCATCACCCTCAACAGCAGCAAAATCAGAGGCCTGTCCCAGCTTAAAAGTGAAAGAGCAAGAGTCATGTTCCCATTCCTGCCACCGGATCTGCATGGGTGGGCATCTGCACAACCTCCCCTCGGCCAGCAAACAATACTACGGGGGCCTGTTTCAGATGCGTTGCTGAGGTGTGCAGATGCATCGGTGCTGGGTGATCTTATGTGTATCTTTTACCTCCTCGTTCGCGTGCCACACCCTGTGCCTATAATATACTGGGAAATAGCTCCCTCTCCCCATTTATCAGTCAATCTCCCTTTTTCCTTCATGTTCTTTTTCCATAAAGATTATCAGCGATGTCCTCGCCTGTTATTGCATCACCAGTGAAGGTGAGTGATTGCATTGGCATCAGCGGGCGCTTAGCTCCACAAAGAAGATACTTACACAGCCTGATACAAGCATCTATGCCAACTGATAGCAGAAGGGTTGGGACCATGGTGCCGTGCAGAGGTGAATGAGGAATTGCACCAAGACATCAGTTTTCTGAGTAAATGCCAGCCTGAAATTTAGAGCTGCCGGGGGAACCTTTGATCTGCTGAAGACAGAATATGGAATTGATTCTTTGCACTTGGAGGCGTGACTGGTGTTATATTTCCTAAGCCAGACAGGGGTGGTCCAGATGTCCATGACAGATTTTTGGGTTGCCACTTTAAATTCTCTTTTTTTTCTTTGTGTAGGAAAATGCTCTACAAACAGTTGCTGGTATTTGAATCACTGTCAAGGGAAAAAATATTGAATAAATAGCATCAAACTTCAGAATTCCCTCTTCCTTAGCTGAAAGGATCTCCACTTTCTGGTCAGTCGCATGCTTTAGTCCAACAGAAATTAACTAACAGCTGGGGAGCTACAAATAGTGATAGTTAGAAACTTTTAATGTGCCTTTTAATTCAACTCCTGAATATTACATGAATGTTTTGCTGGGACAGAGTACAAGGCTTAAACAGAACAAGCTTTTGTGTTACCAAAAAAAACACAACAGGTTGGGTCCAATCTTCTCAATTCAGTGCTAGTTTTCCCTGAAGAAGTGATTTAGGAGGCTGAGCCATTTTCCAGTGACTTAGGCACTGGTTGGGAATGCAATTTTTTCAAATTATCTTAAGTGAGCCAGGCACTGAACTCCCCTTGAAAGATAATTGGAAGTAAGCAGCAAACTAATCTCTGTGCTTTTGAAAATCCAGCTATAGGAATTTCAGTGAAAGTCGATGGGACTTATTTTAAGAGGCACCCAAATTACTTGACAAAATAGGACTGGGGCTCCATTGACAACTTGAGTAAGGATTTACAGATTGGGTCCAATATGCGTATTTCAATATTCTGGTACTATTCAATGTTCAGTGGAGCTGTAAGTATTTTCAACTCTTACTACCTCCCACTTGGTAAGGATTCTTCAAAAAGATCCTTTACCGTGAATGGTGGGATGTTGCAGATTTGAGTGCAGATGGGTGTTGCTGAAGGACTGTTTGTTGTAGTTGGATGTTAGCAGTAGATCCCAGTATAGCTGAAGAAAAGCTCTTCCTCTCCCTGTCTTTGATAGTCGTCTGAATCAGTGGCTACAGCATGCTGGGTGAACAAAGAGCATTCAAAATACTCAGCACAAAAGTAGTCTCTGATGTCATTTATCTCTGTTTAGTGGCAGCTTCAATGAGGTTTATAGTTGGCGTGCCACTTGCTGGGGTGATTGCTTTAATACAGCGGGGCCAACCTTTTTCGGCAGGTGTGGTCCAAATTAGCCCCATGCTTTTCCCAAGTGTCACTCCAATCCTCTTCCCCTGCCCGATCTACTGCTTTGCTTTCTTCTCCTTGTCCTATCTGTAGCTGTGCTGCATGCCCCCTTCCCAGTCTGCCGCGTGCCACATACACAGGCTGCTTGTGCTACAGCTTGGCCAGTGGCCACCCCCACTGGAACATTTGTAGCCTTCTTTGGGGAAGAAACAGCTGCCATATCACCCAAACACACAAAACTAGGTTTGAACTGACTACATTAGCAGAAAGGGAAGGACACTACATAAGAACTTTCTGGGACTTATTCTACATCTGTAAGCCCCATTTGGAAGAGCTCTGTTATTCACCTGAATCCCTAGTCTTAGGTGTTTGTGTAGCTCTCACCTGTACACATATGGTGTAGGAAAGAGACACAAGAATTAGGGAGTGCCTAATATCAGGGGACAATAACACGGTGTACTCAAAGTAGTGTGCTATACTTTTAAACAAGGCAGAAGTACAACTGCCTGCCTCAAGTCTGTGTGCAAATTTTTATGCATGCCTATGTCAAGTGCACTGTCAAATCTGGTAACGGGGTATTCAAGCCAGGGAGTCAACTGTGTGTGCATTTTGGACAAGACAGTTTGAAACACTGTTTGGAATCCTGGGATCGAGGAGATGAGAGCTGAAGGGGCCTTGCCCATGTTCAATCTGTCCCCATTCAGACAGATTTGAATGAAATATGAACACAAAACTCAGGATCCAGCCGTGCAACTTTATTGTCCTGATTGTTTCCATGTACAAGCCAGTAATCACGGTGTAGGCAGAACTCCCAGTTCCACATGCAAAGTACTGAAGCATCAGCCTAACAGATGGCATTGATGGGGCCTCACTTGCAGCACAGCTCTCCATTTGTGTAGCTCTTCAGGGTAGGATAGGACTGCTCTCTCAAGCAGGAGCATCCCTGTCTAAACCACCTCATTCCATTCTCTTAACCTGAGAAGTGAATTAGTTGGACCTGATCATGCCTGAGAAGAGTGTATTTCTTCCTTGCATCTTTACGGGTTGTTTTTTATTAGTCTTCTTTATGAGTGCTCTAAATAAAGGACAATATAATATAATATAATGAGTTTCATACATCCCTTTCTCTCTGCAATAATGAGCTTCATAACATAATGGAAAAAACATGGAAAAGTTTAGCTCTTCTAAGAAACTTCCATCCATGAATTCCCAAGGTCACGCCCACCTGTCAATAATAATGATAATCATTACAATTAATAATGAATGAAGGAAGGCTGTCATATTACTACAAGTGAAACTGAGCTTTACAGTTTTCTTTGTCTCTTATAATTGAATCCAACTCTGTAAGAAGGGGGTGTCAAACATCTGGCCTACAGGCTGGACTGTCCCACAGAGCCATATCATGCAGCCCCCAATGCTGCCCATGGGTCTCAAAGTGACCCACAAGCAACACATGGGGCACACCAGATGTCTCAGGGTGCTGCACAGGGAACCCATTCCAGGTTGTGTCCTGGAGGTTCAAGGCAGCCACTGTAGCTTCAGAGCAACCATGTGCTACTCTAGTCCATGCCCGGATGAGTTTAGGTGCAGACAGAAATTACATTTGTTGTGTGATCGGCCCTTTGAAAGTGCTCTACAGCCATGCCCTAACAGAAGAGCACGCTGCCGAATGCCCCAACCATGAGATAAGTAAGCCCTCATTGTATGAGGGTTCAAATTAAGGCGCTCCAAACCAGAGCACCTTCATTAACTTATGTCTGTTCCAGTGGCTGGGCCGCTGCAGCCCAGTCCTGTTCCCAGAGCTGTCTCAGGATGGAAGGGGAGCAAGCTTAGACTGGGGTTTGCCCAGCCTGCACTGGAGTGGGGGCAGATGGACTGGAGTCTCCCCACTTCAGGGAGCTCCAATCCAGCCAACCCCACTCCAGCACAGGCTGGGCAAACACAAATCTGGGCTCCTTCTCCCCCGCTCCCTTCCTGAGACAGTACCAGAGATGGGACTAGGGGAAGAGGCTGCTGACATGCAGCCTCTCTTGCTGGATCAGCTCCAAATTGGAGCTTGATCCTCCACCCTCCCAAACCAACAGCAAACATCTGTTGGATTGCGAGGACTGGTCTAACTCATGGCACTTTCTGTGAAGTGCCATAAGTTAGACGAGGGAGCTGCACTTCTGTTCGCACCTTTTGACACCTCTGGTGCAAGAAATGCAGTGAATCCTGGGTCCAAGGAAGGTTCGCCTTTTTGGGATGCTTCCTCTTATTCAGACCTGATCAGAAGCCCACTGAAAGCAGGGTAGAGAACTCCCTTGCTTTACTTAGTCTCATTTGGTCTTGATATTGCTATTGGAATAAAGCACTCATGCGTTTGGTTAATAGCAAAAATTAAGTTGAAACAGCTGTTGAACCACATGTGCATTTCTGAAACATCAAACACCACTTTTCATTCTCTTGTTTCTTGATTAGTCTGTTGAACATCAGTTTTCTGGTCATTCCTCCACTTTAATCAAGGCAAAATTACCTATGAACTGAGCATTTTAACTTTTCTCTGTATTGTTCCAGGAAAGTAAAGGTAATTGCTACTAGGTGAATTAGTCTAAAACAATGAATTTCAATTCATCTCACAGCCAGTGAGAAAATAAAGATAATTGTGTGGCATTTCCTGCTGAATTAGGGAGAAAGGGGGATTTTTTTTCTTCAAATGATATCTTTTCAATAAAATGTTTTTCACAATTATTAATAGTGTATATTTTTAAATGTCTGTTACCTTCAAACATGCAGCTAAGCTGACTACAGTAATTGTTAGGAAAATATTGCTCTCCCTGTCCCAGTGGTGGCTCAGTGAAAACCATGACTTTGTTTAAGAGGAGATTAAAAAGTAACAAGAAATTGCCATTGGTACAAAGACCAGTGCAGCTTTCTGAAAGCATGAAGCCTAGTAAAAATGTATATTTTCATATTTTCTGTGTGATGTTCATCATGTTATAGTGAATAGATCTGTCTGGCGCTCATTGAAGGCAAACAATTAATGCGGGACCAGGATTGGGCATGAATGTAGACTCCAAAATTCCCTTAACAATATGAAGCCAACTACTGAAATGGTACTACCGACTTAGGATGTCTCCATTTTTACATGCCCTTTGGTGCTAATCTTCAGAAATGTTAAGCACCCACTTTGTAAAGTCAAGTCTCAAAGAAATGTCACAAACTGGCATCCAGAAATTGAGAAATCCTGTACAAAAGCAAGTAGATGGGGAAGGATCTCCTGTTTTGCTAATGGTTTAAATACATATGCTTTGGAAACCAGCTCTGCAGTGAAACTGTTTATGTCATCGCTCAGCTTAAATAAATTGTAATACTATAATGTACTTTTAAAAAAGAGGTTTAAACTTTGTAAGTTGTAAGCAAAATGTTTATGGTTTCAAACATGACTTTTCAAGCATTTGACGTATAAATACGTTTTTTCTGCAAGGCATGGATGCAGCTGTGAAGACCATAACACGTCAGGTGACTTTCTCACATCAGGGCAGTCATAGCAGTAACATATTTTTGGAATAAGCAGCACGAATATAAAAGCAAAATGTCTCTATTATATAGTCTTTACATCAACAGGTGAAAAAATGGCAGCCTAATTTAGTTTTCAACAGAAAAAAGTCTTCCTCAGAGCCAAAGAAATTCATTTTTGTTGTTTAATCTGAAATGTTGCCAACATTCAATCTGTAATGGGAATCCAGTGGAAAATATGGGGAAGAAGAATTAAAGATAAATGTCACTTTTAGTTCAGCAACTTTGCCTAAGTAGAGTTTAATAGAAGTTTGAAGAGGTTTTGCCTGAGAAAGGAGGGAAGACCACATCCTTTGTGGTTTGTCTCTAGGATTCACTATAATTAGGTCTCACAACATCTGCTAGAGAAGCAAAGATGATTTTCACAGAATTTTGCTTAGAGCTACCTGATCAGTAAAATGCAGATCAGGTCTAATTAGACCCTCTGTCCAGTTGGTCAAGGGGTCCCCTGGAGGAGATTTTAATGGAAATCGGGTGTCTAAATCTTTCAGGTAGCTTTGCAAAGCTCAAGTTTTAAAATCTGTTTTTTGTTCATTCCTGGTGTGAGAATATAACCTTTGAAATGTTTTCATGGAACAACATTCTGTTGAAATGTCCATACGTGATCAAAAAGGTCACATTTTCAACTAATCTCTGTTTCTGGAAATAACCAGGCATTCACCTTGGACCTCAACTTCCACTGAAAAATATTGGCAAGATCAAGAGGTGTCCATGAAACTTTTGCTGAATACTGATGAAACAGCAAAAAAGAAATAAACCATCAGAAATATTCTGCCCAGTTGCACACACAAGGTCCCTTGGAACTGAATGGCACTGCTCTTGCCCAGACGTAAAGTGTCCATGTCAGAGTTTTCAGGATCAGGACATAGCCTGCATTGGAGTGTAAAAGACAAATCCCTCAACATTCAAAAGATGTCATCATTCATAAGTTTTTAACTTCAGATAAAACTTTTTATTATTATTTAAACCTGCCACAAGGAACCGTAACGCCCTAAAAACCCAACCTTAATGTGTTCCAAGCGGACCATTGGTAAAAGACCCTGGTTCAGAGAGAGAGTTACAAATTTTCTAACCCTTATAAAAATAAAGCAAGCCAGAATGGTCCTTGTTTTCACCCAGTTTTGAATGGCTCCTTGAGAACTGAAGGCTCGTCTTATAAATAACTTCCTCGTTTTATCCTTCAGGATCTGCTATCAACACGTTGCCTTCCCCTGGATCAAAAATTGGTTAAGTAGGACAAATATAATGTTCAACATTTTAACAATAAGGTTATTCCTGTTTAATCAATCTCTCCTTTACTAAACTGTATGAAATTAGTTTAATGGAGTGCCAAGATAAGTAAGAAACTGAAATTAATCTGAAAATTTCAGTTACTGCCTGTTAATGGTGAACTTTCCTGCCTTTTCTGTTTTGAAAACTTTCCAAGGTTGGTCTGAACTTGAGTGAAATATCTTATTAAATGCTGCCTGGGAATAACTTTTGCATTGGATGATTTAAACGCAAAAATATATAAAAGCTATACAGCCCTGTATTTTTGTAAGGGCCTTAAAATATAATAGCAAACATACTCAGGTATGTTGCATAGGTAGATATTTTAACAAGGCAGCTGAATATATACAATCTTTCCACCTTTAGTCTATGACGTGAAAAAAAAATAAATACAAATTCAGGAAGAAAAAGATGTAAATGGAACTGGTTGGGAAGTTAAATGTGAATATAATAAAAACCATATCTTTCAGATACTTAAATTATACAGTGCCAACTAACAACAGCTCTTTGCTGGAAGGATGACTCCACTGATAAACAAATAATACCTGGATTGCCTCTTACAGAGCAGATGGGCTTAAATGTATCTTAAAGCTAAATAAAATTTTCTGAGTCAAACATAAGACTGTGGTGTTAGCACAGTAGGAAGAAATGGGGTGGGAGAAGTTAATATGTAAGTTCGCTATTGGTCCCAGGGCCACAAGGTTCAAGTGCTGCCCAGGCGAAACTACCAGCTCATGTTCAAGTTGATCACGGACTGCCGGCCTGCACAAAGTGGGCTTACTGTCTCTTGATCCATTTTAATGGACTGCTGCCCTCATCACAAAGAAACCACCACTGGAAGTGGTACTAGCATACAGGACTGTATGCTAGGTGTCACAAGGTGTCCCCAAGCAGTGACAAAGGCAGGGCTGCTGTAGAAACCTGGATTAGAGCAAGGTAGCTAGCTGTGTTACTCTGAAATCAGGCAGAAAGCAGGGCATGTGGGCACCTCAGAGACCAACTTGTTCAGAGAGGCATAAACTTTGGTCGGCAATATAACCTGGAATAGAAAACCGCCTTGTACTGACTGGATCCCCGTGCTGCTCTCTGCAAGCCCTTTCCACCATGTCCGAGAACCACAGAAATGTAGGGTTAGAACGGATCCCCAGAAGCTATGACATTGTAGCAAGATCAAATATAGTTAGACCATCCTTTCTCCTCGGTGAAAGAGATACCACAGCCTGCACAGGTTTCAGGACTTCATTACCCTAATCATTAGAAAGTGTTTACTATTACCCAACCTAAATCTTCTTTGCTGCAAATTAAGGTGATTTCTTCTTGTACTTCCTCCAATGGAAAAGGGTAACAATTGGTTACCAATTTTTTTACATACTGGAGGACTGTTATCATTCCCACCCACCCCCAGTCTTCTCTTTCCTAGACTAAACAAAACCAGTTCCTCCAACCTTTCTGCATAGGTCATGTTTTCTAAACCTCTTATCTTTCTTAATGCTCTCCCTGGACTCTCTCAAATTTATCTACATCTTTCTTAAACTGTGGGGCAGAAAACTGGACACAGTACTCCTGTGAAGGCCTAACCAGTGCTGAACAAAGCAGAAAATTTACCTTTCAATTTTGAATGAATTAGCTTGTTTTAAAACAGCATCATATTGTTGACTCATATTGAGTTTGTGATCTCATATATACCACGGATCCATCTCTGTAGTTCTGCTGCCTAGCCATTTATTTTCCATCTTGTATCTGAAGATTTGATCTGTTGTAGTAGAACAACTTGAAAGTTGCTTTGAAATATACAGGCCCATACAAGGTTGAATATCTAACCAAAGGTGGCATCACAGAGTTGAATCCCAGCCAATAACACCCCCCTTCCTTTTTTTTTTGTTTTGTGCAGACAGCAATGGGTGTTCACAAGCCTTACCCAGATGAAGTATCCTGGGTCGTGTGTTCAGTTTTCACAGTCAGAGCATACCGGTGATTCAGTGCAAAGTGGCTGTAGCACATCTATGGGTCTGGCCTGTGTAACAAGCTGGGTCTATTTGGGATATGTTGAGTTATATTTTTCAACCTCTTCACAGACGAAGCAAGCAAAGTAGTAGGATGGGGCTGGCTAAGTTGTGGAAGACCTCTTTTCACCACTCCCACCCATAGGCCCCATACTCTGGCATGCAAAGTAGGTTCCTCCAGAGTACAAGCAAGTATGAACTAACCTTTTATTTTGGTGCATTTCATTATATCCATGCAGGACACACAGAGATGCAAAACAGTGGGGGCTGCAAAATTCCCTTTCCCTTCCTAACTGACATTCTCTTTCCCAATGTATCTAGCCACTTCCAGGCGCAAAGTGCAGCCGATGTCCAGACAACACCAGAAAAATCTGTGCAGGAAAATTCAGAGGAAAGCAGGTTGTGTGACTTCACCTGTGGATTTCAGTTTCTAGGATGTGCTTTTTTAATAAACCCAGCTTACTTGAAAAAGTACCTTGACATGCGTGTTGTGCTAATGTCACAGTGACAAACAGCAAGAGATACACTTGTACTCTACTAATTATCAGCCATTCAGCTCTACCAGGCAGTAGCTCCAAATGGCAGTCTTTGATGGAAAATGCATTAATAATTTGTGGTCAGATCAATGAAATCCACTGACACCCTGGGGTTACTAAGCAAGGGACACCATTGTTAGATGGAGTATAGCGTGAATTAGAACTGTGCTGTAATGTTTCTAGGGCAGGAAGTATGCTGTCTTCATCTTTGACTTTCTTATTTAGAATGTCAGGTCACAGCACATCTTGCCTAAACATTGT
This sequence comes from Crocodylus siamensis, assembly GCF_052110815.1. Lineage (NCBI taxonomy): Eukaryota > Metazoa > Chordata > Crocodylia > Crocodylidae > Crocodylus > Crocodylus siamensis. The sequence goes on from NC_143404.1 coordinate 65,181,513, forward strand.
TATTACAGCCCCCAGTATGTCTCAAGAGTTGCTACTGCCATTAGCAATTCAGAAGCAACCTCTCACTTGTGATTTTCAGTTTGGTGCCTCAAATCTTTAATTCCATTGCTTAGCCCCAGCTTCTAAGACTCACATATATTGGCAGTGCCAATAATGAGTCTCAGTGGAGTTAATACAATTTGCACATTTTTGCAGGATTGGGATTGACTTGTAGCTGATAACTGAAGTGTCAGCAAACATTTTCCTGGCCTTGATTTCATGTGACTTCCCCCTTTGAATTTGGCTTTTTAAAGGGTCTTCAGCAAATGAACAAGTGAGGAACAAAGCACTGTACAGCAAATAGCAATGCCTTTCATCAGATGACTTCTAAACAGTTTGTCAGTATAAAATACTAAATACAACCAACACTACCCTTGTACAGTGTGGTAGTTTTACTGTAACCTATGTATGGAAGAAGCTGACCAACTGGCCTGAGACCGAACAGTGAGTCTGTAGGAGTCCTGGCACACTGCAACCAGTAGCCAGAAAGGACTGGGCTTGAAAGTCACTGTTCACAATATGAGACCAGATCTTAGAATCTGCACCTTCATCCATTTTCCTTTTGGCCAAATGTGGCAGATTCTAAGATCTGGTTTCATATTGTGAACTTATTTAAGCAGAGGCTTTGCAACAGTGACTTTCAAGCCCGGTCCATGTATCTGTGTGCATGCTCTCACCGTGGCAAAAATGAGGCAGCTTATTCCACTTTCTTTAAGAAATAATCTACTTTGCACTTACTTTGGCATTAGATCATACACCCTATCTTATTTCATAGCAGATTTTTGTGTGCCCCCAATCTGAGTGCAGTAGTCTCGGTTCTAATAAGGGATCTTCTCTCTACCTTTACCCCGACTCTCTGTAGATGCTCATATAGTGGGGATTTTTTTAAATCAGAGAAAACCAGGATCCCCATACATCACACTGGGTATGTCTACACATTCATTAATGTGCAGTAGGGCAGTGTGAAACAACTATGTTTCATTTCGGTTTTGGTTTCAGATTCGGCTGTTTCGGAGGACGGTGATTCGTTTGGGTGTTTCAGATGACCGTTCCATTTCGACTCGTCCGAATCTGTTTTGGCATTTCAGTGCTGATTTGGAGATTTTGATTGGCCAGGGAGAGGCAGGCACAGCCCAGCGGCTGCAGGTTCTGCAGCTGTGCCCGCCTCTGCCCTGGCAGGGGGAGCCACGGAGAACCCCAATGGCTGCCCTGCCCGGCACCATCCCCCGCCCAGCCCCAGCATCCCAGCACTTTAAAAGGAGAGCTGCAGGGCTATATCAGACTCTTCCTGGAGGAAAGAAACATCCAAAACATTTCCAAAACGTTTTGGATGGTTTCGCTTCATTTCAAAGATGTTTTGGAACCTTCTGTTTCCATTTAGCTGAAATGGGCTGAAACACCTCCGAAACAAAACGGCTACCAAAATTTCGGACATCCCTAATGTGCAGTGGTTACTGCACATTTAATTTAGTACTTGTATAATCAAGAAAATGCACAATAACCAGTTATTGCACGGGAGCGCCGGCAAATGCCTTTTTAGTGATGCTGCTGTGCAGTTGCCTAATAACACAACGCAGTAGCAATCAGCATCGTCTGTGCTGTGACATGCTAGCGTGCAGCTTTATTAGGCTACTGCACAGTTAACATCTCGTGTAGATGTACTCACTATATACAAAAAAGGTAGTTTAAGGGTAAATGCTAATCTGGATGCATGGAACAGCTGATATACCTTGTGAGTTTAGAACATTTATAAGACGTTCTCCCTGAAAAGGATATTCAACTAAACTGGCAGATCTAAATACCCACTAAACTTATTTTTATTCCTACTTTCATTAGAAGGTGAGTGGGCCTAACTGGGTGAAATCATAGCACAGAATACAGCAGAACAACTAATCAGTCACATTTTTAATGCACAGCAGGAATTTTTTATGACATTATATTTGGAGAGAAAATGCAAATGATGGCTTTGCCAGAGCTTATTTGTCCAAGGGTATGAAAGCACTTGCCCAGTCCTCTGCTTCACACTTCTGCAATTCAACACACCCATAAGAGCTGTTGTGCTAGTGCTATTCTGTTAACTCATGTGAGACAGCAAACATATAAAAGCCATTCATGTCCATGGTATGCAAGGGATGCAGCTGCCCCTTGAAGGACTCTTGGAATCAAAGAAAAGTACCCTTGTTTGGTTTGGAAGATTGTGCAATGCACGTATGGGCCAGTTTGGCAATAACTTGAACAGCCTTAGTTGTCAAAAGTCTCTAGTGACTTTGGGTGCCTTTGTCACTAGGAGACCAGGTTAAGGCATTTGAAAGATTTTTAGAGGGAGAGTTCTCAACACATTCTGAGGATCAGCCTCATTCACGATGGCACCCAAAATCTTGGGTCAGTTGTGAAAGTGCAAAATTAAGTGAGGAGTTTTGCAAGCACGCCTGTGTTCCTGCCTTATGCACACAACTCCACTGTACATACAACTTGCGTATGTCCCCTTCCCCAGCCTTTTCACTGTCTTGTCTGCTTGGACTGTAAGATCGTCAGGATAGGAGCAGTCTCTTATTCTGTGCTTGTTCAGTATCTAGTACACTGGAGTCCCAGTCTCTGCTAGTGCCTTTTAAAACTTGTAATAAACATGGTAAATAATAAAATACATGTGGAAATAGCCACTCCTGACCACTGACCTGCCTCGTTACCCAATCCGAGTATAAATGCAAATTGGGCAGTCACCTAAGAGCTTAAATTCAATGAAATCGGACCCTGAGCAGAATGGGGAAGGGTAGCCTAGGCAACTTTTGTGCAGAGTCCTTATGCATGCGAGTAGGCTCCACTTTGAGACTATTTGTGTAAGTCAGTGCTCACCAGCATGATAAAGGACTGCATGGATAAGTTATTCTGTTGGTAACAGTTTTCTCTATACCAGGGGTGGGCAAAATGTGGCCTGAGGGCCGAACGCGGCCTGCCAGGACATCCTATCCGGCCTGCGGAGCCCCTAAAAAATTTAGAAAATTAATATTTATCTGCCCCTGGCTGTCTGTCATGCGGCCCTTGATGGCTTGCCAAAACTCAGTAAGCAGCCCTCCACCCAAAATAATTGCCCGCCCCTGCTCTATACAGTCTGTGAGCATGAAGAAAAATATAAAGTTGAGTTGACCAAATCTATTCTTTTCCCAATTAAAAGGAAAAATGCAGAGGCACTTTCTCTGGAGACCATTCATCTTCAGATGATTTTTCATCAGCAGTAGTAGTGGTGGAAGACTTTCAGTTAAAAATGCATCTGCCCTTTGTTCTTCCTGGTCTCACAGCCTGTAGGGACGCAGAGGTAAAAGAGATTACTACAGTTTCCTTTCCGTTGCTTGGCTCAGAAATCCAAGCGGTTCTACACATCAGGCTGCAACTGTTTAAATGTTACAAACACCTCAACTTCTCCAGCAAACGGTGACTTCAAAATCTCTTCCAACTCATGCTCAGATAAAAGACTGGGGTACTTGCACTGCATGTCTCAGTTGTACAATACCTTGTTGGTCACACAGTGGTAGCGTAGAGAGATCTTAAAAAGCTTCCACTCTTATAATTATCACAAATCACAAGACGTTCGATCACCAGTCTTGTTCTGTATTTTATAGAGCAGGTGAATTTAGCACTAATCAGAATAATTTCCCAATTACAAGGCTCATCTACACGTCGCCCTACGGTGACATAGTGATGCACTACTGTGTTGCCATATAGGGCACTATAGCGACATAGCGATCACGTGGGTCTACACATGATCGACAGCTATATTGCTGTAGTGGCACACTCCTCCATTTTAGCACATCACTACAGTGAAATCTACCTGTGCGCCGTGTAGACGCACCCATTATACAGAGCCCAGTGGATTCAGTATCTCTACATGCCAAGGGACTAGAGTAGAGTGGTTGCACTTATGATCTTTCATTTGAAACCCAACCTCGCACTGTGTGCAGGTAGTTTAAATATAACTGAACGCCTTAGAACTGTACTTTCTCAGCTTCCTGAACTGAAATAAAAATCAGGGATAAATCAGGGAAGACCTCAAACACCAAGAGCTTTCAGTTCCCCGAGTTGACAAAAAGAGTCTCTTGGCTACAGCTGAAAAACATTCCCAGTCTTCACTGACAGTTAAGCACCATAAAAGATTGTAAAGTATTTCCAAGTCATGTCTTTCAAATAAGGTTTAATGGGTTGGTGTCTCGCTAAAATCTTGGCCAGAGGAGAGTTTGCCTGAGGCCCTCTCAAATTACAACCACCCCTAACTGTGAACTGTTCTGATCTAAAAATCAATTCTTCGAGGAAGTGCGCCCGTGTACGCAAGTAAACATCTATCTGGAGCTTGCAAATAAAAACGGATCCTGATCGTGAAATCTTAACCAAAGCAGCTACAGTACTCTTGCATTATCCAATTATAGCAGAATCAATGTTTTGTTTGGAAAGAGGGAAATGCTGACATGATACCAGTTATGTGATGAGTTATGAGGGGCTAACTACAGGGCAGGCTTCTTTATAAAAAACGAGCGTTATATTTAAAAATGATTCATCACAAGTGCAGTTGCTACAGTTTAGTGTCTTGCACTGCCTGCACTTTAGGGTCTCGTGAGTGAAGAGGAAAGCAATGTGAACACATGAACACACCACCAGCAAATGCCGGGGGGGCGGGCCAAGGGAATCCGAGAGCACGCAAGAAAAGAGCAAGTATGTGAACAAAAAGCCAGAGTCCCTGAATTGTGCGAGGAAGCCACTGCCAATTTAAATACGCAAGCAGCAGGAAAGTGCAATAACAATATAGTCTCTTCATTTCCAAGAAGACCCAGCAGACTTCCAACAAAATTCCCTTTACGTGTTAGTTAAACACAAGCCACTGAGAGACCCAGCTGAAGATAAAAGCATAGTTCTTGCAAAGACAATACTCTAGCTACAGTTTTATCCTTTCTGGGAACGACAAAGAACATGTGCACCTCTAGGACAGACCTAGGGGGATTGTTTTACATATATCTCCTGCTTCTGTCATGTGTGATGGAGGTGGGGCTAAGTCACTCTGGGTCACATTTCCTCCAGCGTTCCAAGCGTGGAGTCTAAATTTTTCCAGCACAATCCGAGCGTGCCGTGTTTTACTCATCTAGCTTGAGATGGAGTTCTGACAAAAAAAGAAAAAAGCGTGTGCCCTGCAGCTTTAAAATCTGGAAAAGTGCAAATCCACATCTGAGCCCTGGAACTCAAGCCTCTCTACAGCAATTCATACAAGACAATTAAGTGCCTGTCTGCACAGTCAGTGCACGCATCTAGTATGAGCTGAGATCGTAGAAGATTGTGCATGCTTTCCAGGTGCACGCATAAGACCCAAATTCACAATTTGTTGAGTGAATCCTGCAAGCCGGTAAGGACCCTTCACTCCCGTGAAACTCAATGCAAGTTGCAACCTCTGAGCACCATGTAAATGGGGGCTGTTTTTTTTTTCCCCAGAAAATGCAGCCCTCACTGGTTCTGTGTGAAATAAATAGGAAGAGACAATAGAGTACAATGTCCGTGTGTTAGCCTACCAATGTGTGATAAATGTTCTGTAAGTGTCCTACAGCTTTAGCTGCTTGGGCGGAATGGATGGTGCATGGGCTCCATATAATTTATAAGGATCTCTTCCTAGACCAGATGGTTGCAAGACTGTTGCCAGGTGCACACACCTCCCTGGCAGAAGTTCTCTCCACTGCATTTCAATGTATATGTTCTGCATAGCCAGCAATACTGCAGAACATGACACAAGAGAAGGACACCATGTCTGATTTCAGCCAAAGAAATGGGGAACCCAGGAAAATATCACTGTACCAAAGATACGTGGAGAAAATAAATCAGTTTTGTCTAGTTCCAGCTTTCAACTGAACTGGCTTCAAAGATCCTGTTAAAAATGACCCAGTTGGGCACATCTGCACGTGCCCCTACGACACTCTTGTTACTGCGCCGTCATTTAGCAATTCCTTTGGGACGTACTAAATGACGATGCAGTAGCAGCCATGACTGCTCCGTGCCGACGGTGCATCGGTATTTTTAGCTGCTATGTCACCGTAGTGATGCGCTATAGCAAGGGAGCGCATCACTATGGCAACGGGCTGTGTCATCACAGTTTACACCTGCTGGTGCTATGAAACCATAGTGTGTTGCTACAGCGACGTAGCATCTGGTATAGACGCATCCACGGAGACTGAGTCCAGCATTTAGCAACTGAGGCAACTCCTAAATAAAGATCTTTGCTCTCCATAACATACAGCAGGATTCTTTTCGACGTTAACCCATCCTGTTACTAGGTCTTGCAAGAGGGGATGGAGATGGCCCCTGTAATGTAGTGTAGTACAGTTTAAATGGTAAAATAGCATTAGGATGTGGAAGTCATTTGTCCTGAAACTGCAATATTCTCCCTACTGGTCATTTTGTGTCAAAGCTTGAACACACTAAAGTCTATATCAAAAATCCCGTAGACTTCAAAGGGGCCCAAATTTGGCCTTTGATGGGTTTCTATGTTTTGGCAAAGACAAATGCAGTTTTACAGTGAATGATTGAAAAAATGTCTAGAGGAATTCAGTTCTGAAGGGAATGTCCAGCTGTCAGAAATGAAGTACAGAGATGTCTCATGATGAGTAAAACGTTTCCTAATAAAGCTGATTTTTTTTTCAGCCTGCACTTAATTCATTTGCTAGAGATCCAGGAAACATTTGAATCCATTTAGCACCAAATGCTGCAAAAAGCTAAAATGTGGTTATCATCATGTCGTGCACAAGGCGAAGATTTAAACAAAATCCACTCCCTCCAGAACGTTCCCATCAATATTAGGGGTGTGAGATGGAGCCTCAAACCATCTGGCCTTTATTAGCTATGTTTTCAAGCTTGATGTGCATGGGGAAGAGGTTTAAGGCACCCTGTTACAGTCGAAGAGTTACAGCAAATACCCAGTTAGTGGATGAATGATCCCCCAAAACTACCTGATAATGGATTTCACATGCTGAGTTGTGTTGACAGTACTGCCGAACTGAGATGTTCAAATGCAGTTTATGATGATGATCTCCCTGTTTAAATGTCATAAAACAATACGTGCCATCAATTTCAGAGTTATAATAAATCATTTTTTCTAAAGTTTCCAAACAACAACACATCCGCCTGCAAAACCTGCATCTTTCTCTCACTGGAAGATCCACACCTCTAAACCACTGCAAAATTGGTTTTCCTCTAAATGTATCATTCTTGGTTCAGTGAAAACAATGAAATGCAATAAGGCATCTCCCCAAGGAGAAGTAGCTATCTTCCCCAGGAGACCCACGTTCCTAAACAGCCTGGCATTGTACACATTGGTTCAACAAGTCAAATGATAAACGGGGTTCCTTGGGGATGCTTCACTTTATGGTCTGTAAACTGGGTCCGAGACGTAATGAGAACCATTTGAGCCTTGATCTTGCAAGCTGCCCTCTCCTGATTTTAATGGGGGTGCCACATATGCAGGGCATGTGAGTCAGGGGCTTTGGTGGATTTTAGCTTGTGCAAGCAGTAAGCGGCATCCCACACTGCAGGCCTTAATCAGAGCTGCGCACATGCTTTTCTAAGTGGTTAGGCAGGATTGTTGAGATTTATGTGGTGTCCTGAGAGGAAAGGCAGTTACTTTATCATAGTTGTTTGCAGGGTTTGTTCTCATCTGTGTTGTGCTCTGCGTGCACTGAGATGTCTAACGAATGCATCAGCACATTCTGTAAAATGCCTTTTCAAACCTGCAAATCGAGAGCAGTATCTGGTACTTCATTAGAAGGTGATAAATGTTGCAGAAGGCACTGGGGCAGTAGGTTTTTCCAGGGCAAAGCCACTGCCTGGCTATGAAAGGCAGGCGGAAAACAGAATTTCTGTCCTGTGGCATATTCCAGCATTTTGAAATGCATGATTCCAGACTGGAACATGAAGCCCAGATTAGAACATTTCCAGAAGGATAACAATTCTGTAATACTTCAGACTGGAACAATTAAGCCATTTCATCTCATTACTATCAAATCATGTCATAGTAAATGTTAACTATAATACGTACTATATTAGATAGAATATAAAATATCACACAATGAACATTTAATACGTCAAAATGAAATGATCTAAAAGGAGACTTTTTTTCCAAATGAAATTTCACTTCAGTCAGCACGTTAATGTGAAATGCTTGCATTTTGGTTAAATTGCCTTTTTTCTTCTGCTCAATGTTTTGGATCGGTTCTATCCATTGGGTAAAAGCATCTTTTTCTGCTTTTAGAGTCCAATGACACTGAATTTAGTTTACAAAGTCTGATACCGGGAAGATCAGCCTGTTTACTGTTTTTATTCTTTTCATGGTCATATTCTCCAACTGGAAGTTTCCTGTTTAAAGAAGGAAAAATCAGGCAATGTGCGTTCCATTCCCTGAATCGCCATGTGACTTGAACAAGTCGCAGCATTTCAGGTTCCTAGCTGTAAAATGGAAATAACACCTACTTTGCTACTGAGATGTAATTCTCTTTGAGATCCTCAGATGAGAAGTGACCAGTAACATGGTTTTCTTGCTGTGGTTACAGTACAGCGTAGCCAGTCGCGGGGAGGAGTTTATCCACAGGGGTATCTAGAGCAATCTCTTCCCCCAGGTCCCAGCAGACTGAGATGAGACTGGGTATACAGCGTCCTCTTCAAGGGAAGCACAGCAACTGCATGCCAGCACTCACGCCCATGCTGTGAGGAATCTCACCAGCGCCCGGCACAGATGGGTTTCAGGCCTGAGCTGATCAGCAAACTATTTTTTCCAGAGGGCAGTTTCAATATAAACAGGGAAAAAAATAGTTTTCATTGACATTTCCTTCAGAAGATTTTTTTTATTTTTGTCAAAAAAAGCAGGGGAAATACCCCAGTCACAAAACACTATCTGGTTTTCCATTTATTTTTTTTTATTTTTTTCATGAAAAGTTGACATTTTCCAACAAAAATAGACACCTTCCCAAAAAAAATAGCTTTTAAGCAAAACTCCAGTATTCCACTGAAAATCCATTTAGACAGAAAATTGTCAAGCAGCCCTAGGACTCTCTGCTCTCTTGGACTTGGTGCTTTCTCTTCCCAGTGGTTACTGTCATTGCCTCCTGTTTACACTGTACATGCGGAAAGAAATAACTTTCTCCTCGGCCGAGAGGTCAAGGGCTGAACGCGATACGACAGCTCAGCTCCTCTCTCAGTCCTAGGGGTGCTCCCAAGAGGTCAGAGCTGAAACACAAAGTAAGGAGACTGCTCTGTGGCAAGCACAGAAGGTTTATCAGGCTGACGTCTTTCACCGGCACTGAATCGACTCAGATGCGTTGTCCTCCTCCTTGTTTTAATCTAACAGTCACAGAAAGACTTTACAAATTGCCTGTATAGTTGGTTTTGTCTCAGTCACCGGTCTCCTTGTCTTTCTTCCTGCACCAAATGAGCAGCCTAACAGCACCACGCAAGTCAAGAGACGAGACAGAAATGATGCATACCACAGACATCCACTGTGCAGCTGAGATCTGATCTCCGCCAAGGTATTTCCGTCGGCTGCAGAGATGATTGTGGATGCTCCAGATAGATAACTGGGATGACTCGGCACTGTCAGCAAAGGCCTGGAGACTGATGGTAAGAAAGGGCCCAAAAAGGGCCTTACCAGTAATGAGAGGCAAGTCCAGGTTATCTTCAGTGGGCTCAGAAAAATGCAGCACAACTTCGTTCTTCAGAAAAAGAACATAACTGGTGGAGGGAACAGAGATAGCAACAACCCTCAGGTACGTCCTAAGTGCAGACCATCATACGGCAGGGGAAAGAAGAGGTGCTTCTTCTAATGCAAAGTATCATTTGCCAAAAAAAGACCCTAAAGTAAAAAGCAGGTATTGCCATATGGACCGGCTACTCAGGAGCTGTTGGGGGAATCCACTTGGTTAGTACCTTGTGGACTATGCAGGTGGGCATTTTGTGGACTCTGCTCTTTGCTGCATAGGAAGAGCACGCGCCTTCAGGGCTTCACCCCATGGGAATCGCTGACATCTTCCCTGGTCTCGAGGCTCAAAGCGAGTTGCAAACCCTTAGCCTGTTGTAAATGAGCCACAGAGCAGAAAGTTAGGGAACGGTGGCTTATTAGAAAGTCCAAAAATTCTAGATCAGCCAACTGGGTTTTGACAAACTCATCGTATATGACAACAATAGCCCTGAGTCATCGACCTACCTACCTACTGTAGGGCCAGTGCCACAAAATAACCCTATTCATATGGAAAATTCCCAAAAATTAATCCTAATCATGTTATTGCTAAGTAGGGCCTTCACTTTCTGTCTGTCTAGCAGGCTCCGCAGGGAGCAGGGCTGACTCACTGCTAATATTTCAGCACAGCATTTGGGCTGGGCCGTAACTCCACACTGAGTCACATTAACCCCTTCTGCTTGAAGGCTGGAGAGACGCAGATGAGGGTTTGCAGTTGGTAAGTGCTGCGGTGCCAGTGATTTCGCACAAACGTTTTGCACAAACATCAGGGAGGCCTTTGGGAACTTCTCAGTGTCCTCAGGCTGATCCAAGTCACTTCACCGCAGTGGACATCTCCATCTCCGTGGCATATTCCAATGCCAAAGACAGAAAATAAACAGGAAAGGCTAAAAACAGTGCCTTGGCAGTAGCAAATAAATAGGTAAATGGAAAGTGAGAGCTACTGTCACCCTCTTACATGGTGCTCGAATGTAGAGGTTTCGACGAAGCCCTAGCCACCTTACTGAGGCCCCAGAGGTAGGCACCCCTCTCCCTCTCTCTCTGAAGACAGCAGCTGCTCTGCTGATGCTAGCACAGAAACCATGATGGAGCCAGGCTGTACAGGAGGACCCCAGCAGGCTGCCTGAGCCCACAGCCAAAAATAATATTCAAGTACAATGTGGTGAATTTGTTTTTCACAGGGCTGTCCTAGCTGCGATGGGCTGGGTGCATGATGCAAAATTAATGGAATGCAATAATTAATTTCACTTGTCAAGCCAGCATTACCCTATCTTCAGTGCTGAAAGCACTGTTGCGTCACACTGTGTCTGAGTTCAGGGTAGAAGTCTGAAGTTTAGTAGGAAGAAGACATGCAAAACCCTGGGTTGGTGGCTTGGCTGCTACACAATATATCCAAAAGGCCTGTTTTTACTTCTGGTATTTTTCTGTGAATTAAACTTTTGTCTGCAAAAGTATAATGGAGGGCCACATTTATGCATAAAAACAACATGGCAGCACGGCCTTCCTTGCGCCCGGGGGGAAGAAGCAGTTTGAGGATTTCAGAGGGCGACAAGTTCCCTGAGTTTCTTTTTCCTTCAACCCCATCCTTCGCAAGTCAGTGCCCCCGAGATAAAAGCGCCTCTTCTACTTCCCTCAACTGGGTCTTAGCCAAACCAACCTCTGTGTCATAGGCAGCCTTTAAATTAATCTGGCAGGGCTCCTGGTCCCAGCTGAACAAGGGGTTAATCTTAGATTTTCTCCCTCTTGCTCCTTCCACAAATGCTCAGGAGAAGGACAATAAAATAACAGCTAAAGAGAGAGAAAAGTGGGGAATGCCTGTATGAGACGGTGGAACGGCTAGACACGGCTGGCATCGGGATGGGCTGGAGGCTGGGGAGCTTTCTGCTACTCTGCTGAGCCATCCCACCAACTTCCAATGACGCTTTCTTAGGCAGAACTGAGAGCAGAACCTGCTCAAGCAGTTGCATCAAACACTGCAGAGTGATTGCTGCTAAAATCCCAGTCACTTCACTCTGATGGTATCTGGGGGGCTAAAGATCAGTCAGAGTTAGTCCCTGAACGCAGAGATCTCACAAAAGACATCTGAGGCCTTAGAAAGGCACTAATTACTGGACCACTGCGAGTGAACAAGATGACATTTTCCCAAGCCACCAATGCTCAGATCGGAGCTGCCGTCTCTGCAATCACCTGTCTTCTTCAACGCTCCTCAGTGCAATTCTTCTCTCGGCACCTTGGAAGCATTCTTGCCAGAAATGTATCGCTCTTCTCTACTTGCTTCACTCCTGTCTCTTGGGTACATTTGAACTCTTTTCCTTTTGGCCTATACTGCAACTTACTCCAAGGGACAAAGATTACCTACATTCCTGACAATTGTGCCCCCTCATTTTTACTGTTGAAAATGGTCAGCATCGGAAGGGAACAGAAGGATTGCAAAGGATGTTTTTACAGAGGGAATGCATTTCACAACATTTTACATTTCCTGCATGAGCGATTTTTTGCACCCCTCATTTGTTGTATATCGTGGTGAACAGTTGGGCCTTTCCATGCCTGAGAGATGGGGATGCGATTAAGGGTCAGTCCAGGCTTTCCTCTGCACTCTGGAACTTGGAATTACTGACGCTTCACTGCAATATCTTTTCTGCTTCCATTTTTTTCTACCATTATATTTTTTATTGTCATTTTTTATTCTCCCTCTATATTGAGTTGGCAGATGCACAGTGAGGTCCCAGTGTTACAGGTCTGGAAGCTCTGTGAAGAACTGTTGATGTTCATTTGTCTTCATGATCACTGGCCGTGAGATCCAAAGGACAGTTCAGTGCAGACTATTTAGCGTTATCCAGGGTGCACCACAAGGAGGAAGTCTACATTGCATGCCCATCGTTACATCGATGAGGATGGACTAGCTCTCTGAACTGTGACTGTAGCGCCCCTTTTCAAACTTCAAATCACATCACTTCTGAATCCCATCATCTTGACTTACTGGAACGCTATTGGATCTGCACAATACCACACCAGAGGCAATCAGCTGCCTGCAAAATTTGGACATAAAATTGTGAATATGATTCTCACTGTGATCACGACAGAATCATATGCAAAATAAATAAACTCTATATACATATTTGGGAACATCTGTGTTGGATTCAACCCACCAGTATAAATTCCATTACTTAAACTGATTTTTCCCTTGTACTTAATGCTTCTGGACTAAAAATTTATACTGGCAAATTTAGTCTGACCATGCTAAGCTTAAATAAATTTGCAAGGCCAAGTACCACTAAGGTGACATTTAGTTGTATATTTCATGGTGTTTAACTTCCTAAAATGCTGTGATTCAGTCTGGTCTATTTTTCCTGCCAAGGAACTGCTATTTCAATATTTCCAGCAGCTTCTTATTATTTGACTCTGCGTTCCTATGATGAGGCATCTGATTTTTTTCAGGTACCAGACAGTTTATAACTGGAGAAAAAGGTGGACATTTGCTCCCTTTACAGCCTTGGTCTAATCCTGAGCCTAGGCTAAGATCCATGACATTGAAATTCAACACCAAATGTCTGAAAAAAAATCCAGACTCATCAAAACCACTTGATCTCTAGAAACCAGTTTAACTTCTTGAAAGGCTAGTTCACATCGTAGAATCCTATTTATTTTATTAGATGATTTTTTTTCCCAGTGAGATCAGTTAATGGAGCAGCCAGAGTTGCAAAATGGGAAATACCTTTCCAACAATATTCCACAATACCCAGAAAAGATCTCACCTGCCATTTAGTAGTTGTTAATGGGTGTATTTTAATAGCCTCCACTTTTACATATCTCTTGTTTCATGACTCCCTCACCCTACAGCATGTCTTAAATACATATCTGGTTTCCGACTTTCCTACTGAGCACTTCGGGGAGTTAAAAGTCAACTCTGCTTCCTTGAGTTGCTGAAAGATTGCTTTCAGGTGCTGTAGGGGTTCTTCCCATGGTTTACCATAAATCAAGACATCATCCAACTAGGCCACTGCATACCCCAAATGTTTGCATAGCACTAGGCCAGTTACTTGCTAGAAGATTAAGAAGCATCATACATAACCTGATATTGAAACAACCCCATTTGTGCTGAAAAATCTGCAATGGGTTTAAAAGATTTGATTATATTTATCCAACAGCATCTGATAAATGGGGGGGCAAATTCTAAGAGTTTTCTTTTCCCCATGCCTAACATGAGCTAGTGCCCTGTTCATTCACACAGCTTGTTGAAATAATTTGTTAGCACTGGTTTCTACAGCTTGTACAACATTAAATGGTCAACTCCCCAGTGCCTGCTTGGCCGTCTTGCTGAACTCTCCCCCTTGGACTGCACAGTGTTTGATCAGAATCTAGTCCCCACTTTCCTTTGGCACGCTGCTTGCATTTTAAAATCAATCTTTGTACATTATCCATGCCCCATGGGAATGACCACTGTCTTCTGACTCTAGTTCATGTCTGGAGGATGAAACAGATGCTGCTATAATAAAGGGTGTACCTAATCCTGATCCCAAATGTTATTATCTCACTGAAGACAGCTATAGTGTTGCCATATATAGTATCAATGGCAGCAGGACAGAGACCTTTCACAGGAGAATCTCCTTGAGTTACCAAGGAGGAGAACTTATGGACCCAGGCTTATGGAAGGGCTCTTCATGTTGGGTCCAATTTTGGAATTAGCTATATTGCTTTCGTACACCCAGGACAATCTGCAAAAGGAAAAAAAAAAGACTCTGAGAAGCAATAATAAGTAATAAAATAGGAAAGGTTTGTGAAAGTAATTGGTGTAATATTGGTTACTGGATTCCCCATGTCAGAATCCCAGGTGGAGATAATGTTCTTTTGCTGCTTCAGCTGGTTCAGTTTTTATTACTTTCTTACTTTTTGTTAGTACATGAATTCATTATTTTTCTAACTTTTCTTCTTCCTTAATGCCAAATACTGCAAACCCTACACAGTGCTGCTGATGTCCCGAGAACTATTTAAGTATGTACAGGATATTCCAGACAGTGGATATCAACATCTGGTTGTTACTTCAGTGCAATGCCTGATGAAATTTTATATTTATGTTTTACCTTTAAAAAAAAATCACAGGCAGTATTGTTTCATGAGAGCCTGATCCTTGGTAGCATTAATCCCAAGATTTTTTAAAATCTCTAATTGTTTTTCTGTTATTATTTTTATTATTATTATTTTATATTATTATTATTGTATTATTATTACCTAATCGTTTTTCTATTATTATTATTATTATTCTATTAACTGGATTATTTTGAGCTACCTTACTGACCATTTTTTATTAACAATTGATATTAGTGTTATAGTAGTGTCTAAAAGCCCAGAAAAAATGGCTAGACGTTCCAATAGAAACTGTACAAACACAGGGTAAGAAATACTTCCTGACCTGCAGAACTTAAAGCCTGAGTAAACTGGACCAAAAGGGGCTGAAAGGAGAAGAGAGACTGGAAAAAGGATGTGATCCATTCACACAGCAAGTCATTATTTACTTTCTCATGATTTAGAATAACACGAAGTGCCCACACATGGGCTCTGAGCAACCAAGGATGATGATTTAAAATTTCCAAACAAAAAATGCAGCTCCACCAGCTCCCAATTGCCATGAAATGCCAATGGCCTGGTCCAACAGCCGCATAGCAAGGGGCAGCATGGAAGTCCACACTGCTCAGACTCAGCAAGTAAAATGATCCAAAGCCTCAGCACCCCAAGAGTAAGCACCACATAAAACTGTGTAGACTGATATATTATTTTCATTCACTTCATGTTTTTCTCCTGCATGGTACAAGCCAAGCATTGTCAGATACAGAAATAATTGAAAGTCTGGCTCTTGACTCCTCTTACCATTGCACTAAAAAGGCTCTCTTTCCATCCATGGCAGTCTTCCATGAGTCTGAAAAGGTAGGACTCAGACACTGGGTACACTGTATGGGCAAAAGTTTCCTGATGCCTTGAGCAATTCCCTTTAACATTATGTGTAAAAAACCAAAGATTTAACCCTCAGCCAAAAAAACCTCCCCCTTCTAGATTTATAAAGTATCCCCAGCTTTCGTCCACTGCCACCCAGGTGGTAGCTTCACCCTACTACAGAAAAACACCTATAATTTTATCCCTCTGAAAAACATGTGAAGGTTTTGGCTCAAAGACTGGGTGGGAAAAAAAGTACATTTATTCGTGGTTTATTGCCCTTAGGAAAACATACTTCAGTTATGAAGTATTCCCCCCTGAAAACTTACTTGACATTTTGTCGAGAAAATAGTAACATTTGTAAAAATTGGCCAAGCTTCCTAATACTGTAACTATAAAGCAAATGTTAATATGAGGACAGGATCAGTTACCTGGATTGTCTTTTTCCACCCTTTTAAACATTTCTAGTGACTAAGGGACTCATCACAATATTACACCCGTGGCCAGTATTACTCCAGTAAGGAGAGCAGTGCCCGTGCTTCTCTGCAGCCCTGGGACCATAGCTCAATATTCCTGTCTAGCCAAGTAGCTGTTTGAGAGTCTGCACAAGGTACTGAGAAGGTGTGAGATGAATAAAAAAAAAAAGCAAGCATAGGCTTGGAATTTGTAGTTAACCTTTTCATAAAGTAGTCCCCAAAAAACTCTGTCAGCTTCTTGGAAGGTCATACATTTACATCCATCTGTACCATCCACTTATGTGAAGAAGCCTATGAGCAGAGTCTAGGCCAATGTCTTCAAAGGTTCAGGAGAACTCAACTTTCCCTCATATCCAAAGCAGTCCAAAAACCCATCCTGGCTGTACTCCTGGTTTCTTGCTATATATCATAAACAGCACTGAGCAAATACTGCCAAAACACCATAATCAGCCTACACCCATATTTTAAAATGAATAAGCTGAGCTTTTCTCAGATGATTTAATTATTCACTGGGAAGGATTTTCTATCTGTCTGTCTGTCTAAAGTTACTTTCATTATCATGGATGAAATCAGAGCTTTACTTGAAGTCACTAGGAGAGTTTTAGTTTCACCCTTTATCTCTCTGTTGCAATCTCACAGATTGGATGAGGGCAAAATAAAAGGCATCTTTGTCTGGATTCACACCATGAAAGATCTGCACTGGAGAGATTTACCTTAATGTACATTCCTATACTTCACCCAGCATCGTGGTGGTGCTATCACACACCTCAAAAGGTTGCATGGTTGCTCTGTTTCTGCAGGAGGACTATGTTAAAATTCTGCATCTGAATAAATCTGAATTTTGGGAAAGCTTAGCCCCACACTGGGATCTGAACTTTGTGGCTCAGCCCTATTTCCAGTTGTGCTGTAAACAATTTCAGAATCTGATATTACGTTTTAGGAAAATTTGTAATAAAGCTGTAATTAGGTATGATGTCATGTGTAATAATAACAAAAATATCTAGCAGCTGCTAAGTAACCCTTTTTTTCCTATGTTTATCCCAGAAGGATGCAGAGAGTCAGCTGCAACTTCATATTTTGAAAGACGGAATATTAAACCTAAGAACTATGATGCAATAATTCTTGTGTACTGTAAATGCTAACAGGAAAGCCAGAAGAGTCCATGTTAAGGAAATCAGAAGATCCACACAAGCAGCTGCTGTGATGTAAACTCCCTGAAGTTAGGCTCATTCTCTTTTATTCAACTGATGATTAATACAGCAGAATCCCAGGTATGACTTTTGAATGATTCTGCACCATTGAAGATAGAAGGAGCTTTGCTATGGCTCTCAAATAACTGAACATTTAGGAGTGTGTTTTATTCACATAGATTTAAGGTGTTTTTCCAAATGCTTATGTGAAGCCAAGTCCCTTTGCCTAAAGTGCCATTCTATCCACAGTTCAGGCCAGTGAGAGAAAAGAAATATAAAATCAACAGGAGTCAAGGATAGAATTTAAAACTGACAGGATGGTGTTATAACTTTAACTTAATGCTGCTTCTAGTTGGAAGACAAGAAAAATCTTTCATGGAAAAACTAGGACAGATAAACCTATGTTAAGTCTTCTCTAACATCCGTTTTAAGGGCACACTGACACTATTCACAAAATGAGCATTTACATCTGCAGATTGGCTCAATCCATTAGATAGGTATTTAAAGAGATACTAAGAAATGTATTAGAATTGGACTCTTTTATTGTTGGACATGACAAGAAAGGATCCACTGTGGGAGATGCAGGAAAATCATCTTTGTACATGATTAGCCTGGCAGTGGCAAACACTTTTCAATAGATTCTCTGTAGGTTGCATTCCCAAGGCAGCGACGTGTTCACCAGATAGTAACATCATGCGTACGAAGGGCATAACTTGCTCTTTCCTGCTCCTATCCTTGCAAACGATGATGCCGATCCTGTTCTCTGTACGCTCTGCTAATCTGTTTCTTCCTTTGGCTTTGCTTTCTATGTACTGGGCCAAGCTGCTACAAGCCTAATATAGTACTTTGTCATCAAAACTATTTTCAATGAGAGTTTCAATCTTGGGCCCTGATTTTGCAAATACTGATGCATTTGCTTAACTTTAAGCTTTGGACCAGCCCCACTGATGAAGGCCATTCTAAACACCGAAATGCTTGTAGCATTGGCACCAAGAACAGGAGGCAAAGCTGAATACTCCACTTGCACTGGCTATTCCACTGTGTTTAGGATCTGCCTTTAACTCGGAAGGTAACACTGTGTGCTCTGAACCAGTGTTTCTCAACCCATGGGTTGGTACCCAAAAGCAGGTCACAAGAATAAATGAAAGTGTCATAAACTTAAAAAATGGATCATCAAACCTTTAAAATGGATTCTCCTTTAAAGGAGAAAAATGTAGGAAACCCTGGCTATTCCCTTGCAGGCTGGCAGAGCTCCAGCCTACAACGGGGCTTCTTGGGGCCCCCCCAACCCACACACACCCCACCATCCCCCACATACCCACCCCCTACCCCACACACTGTGGGGCTGGGGCCTGGGGGTGGGAGGCAGTGGGTTGGGAGTGAGGAGCACAGGGTCAGGACTGGCCATCAATCTTTACAAATGGGTCCTGGTACAAAAAAGGTTGTGAGCCACTGCTCTGGACGACTACAACCAAATCGGAAGTCAATGAAGTCAGTAGAAAGACTCCAATTAATGAGGGCTTTTTTACATGGTAATTTTGGGCAGCTCCTGGAGCTTTTACCACCAGGATTCCCTGGATTCACATTAACGTCTCAAACTAGTTGTATACATTCGTTAGGTGGCTCAAAGTGGCACCACTCCAGGGCAGGATTATCTCTGATCCCTGCTACCTAACTTATGTTACACTACAACTACACCTCAGTGTAGACACCCACCCACCCCGCCTCCCCTGCTGGCCTGGATTGGGCCCACTGCCTCCCCTGCCCTCGCCAGCACCCCAGATACTTGCTCACTGCCTCCCCCCACTTGTGGCTGCCCATGCTGTCTGTCCCAAAGGAGCAGGCAGGGAAGGGTTAACTCTGGAGAAGAGTAGCAGCCCAGCAGTGGGTGCAGGGCAGGCGGGTTAACCCTTTCCTACCTGCTCCCTTGGCACAGGCAGTGCAGACAGCCGCAACAAACCGGGCGGGGGGGCAGGGATGGGGATATAGGGAGGAATCCATAGGGGTAGGGGAGGAGCCCTGGGGTGGAGGTGGGGGGAGCCCTAGGGGGCATGGACAAGGGGGAAGCCCAGACTGGGAGGGAGAGGATTCTTACCTTCCAATCCTGCCGGCCCAAATGTGCGACTGCTCCAGTCTCCAGCTAGCCTTAAAACTGATGAACAACACCTCAGTGTCACGTATAACAAGGCCTGCATGATTTCATTATGCTTGAAAACAGGCCCAGAAATCAACTGCAAAGCTCGGTTAACAACTGTCAAGAGGCAAGGCTTTTCCACTATCTTTTACTGGAGCAACTGTATAGTTGGGACAGCTGTTGGACAAGCTTTCAGGCATCAAGGGCATTTCTACACGTGCTGTGGGAGGCATGGGGTGGGGGTGCACTTTAATTAGTGACCATGCTAATTAACAGTGTCCAAACATCACATGTATTGGCATCCCCCATGCTGAAAAATGGCAAAGGGGTGCTTTGAACTAAAGCTCATCAAACGAGCTTTCATTCAAAGCGCCCCACCACCATTTTTCAGTGCAGGGATGCTGATACACGTGACACAGGAGGCTGCTGGAGAGCGGTCATTTCAATGCTCCAGCAGACTTGATTACTCAATACTGCTCTGACATGCTCAGCGCGTTGGAGCTGGCTCCCTGCACATCTATAGGAGCCACAAGTGCTTTAGTTCAGGTCAGTTATCAAGAAATACATTCAAACAGATGCCTGTTCTCAGTGGTGGGTTTTTTGTTTTGCTTTCTTTTGCAATATTATTCTATTGCATTTGCTATTGAAGTACATTTGTAGGCAGACAGAGTTAGAAAAACATCGTTCTTTCCCCTCAGACCAAATACACTTCTGATCCTAAAACCTTCTTAATTTTCCACTTTTGATGGCATCATTGATTCGGCTTTCGACTTGCCTCCGCTTCAGCCTCTGGCCCTTGAAGGAGAAAGGAATTCTCAGAGAGTTTCGCAATCATTTTTTACTGCAGTCTAAGGAATAAAGTCATCACAACTATCGTGTTACGCTGCCCATTTCATGGAGGGAAAAACAGGCATTAAGTGCATTGATGAACCCAAAAGAGATTAACTTCAAACAAAGAAACCTAGATGTTTTAATGATTAGATTGCTATCAGGCAGGATGGCATTTAAATGTGTATTTTACAATTCTCTGGAGCAATCATAAAAATACCAAAAACCTCAACAAAAAAACCCAGGAGGTTAACAGGTCAGAAATCAGTCACCGAATTTTATGGTCCAAGAATTAGAAACTTTTTATTTTCCATGAGCTATCATAGAAGGCAAGTTGCTCAGAGGTCATGGTCTTTGTAAAACCCTAGAACTTGGTCACTTAACAGAGAAGGTGAAGGACCATTTCAAGAAACTTGGGCTGTCATAGAAAAGAAGAGAACAGTGATGGTAAATGAAGCCATCACCCCATATGGTATTGTCATATTGGTCCTTTGTGAGAGCTCCAGAACCTCATTCATATGAGCCTGATGACACTTTGCTCTTTGACATCTTTACTGAGGACCACAGGCAGACTGCTACCAGCAGCAGAGAGAAATAAATGACTCTCTTCTTGCGTATACCTAGACTTCAGGCAGATTTTACCAAGGGCTGCACCAGAGCACTTACACGCTCCCTGTTGTAGTGGGGAATGTTGTTCTTTTGCGATTGTTGTATTTATTTTACAAGTTGTGCTTGGAAAGCCGCGTGGCCCGCTCTTGGCTGCTCTCGCCTATGATTTACAGTAGTTATAAACATTCCAAAGTACACATGTAAGTTAAATGATACATTAATATCACAAAGTTACAATTCTGGTATAAATGTGTCATCAGTTTGAAAATTCAGTTTTTCCCCTCCACTGGTATGTGATTACGCTGAATGCAATCAACTCACAAAAGCCCCCAGAAATGAACTCAATGCCAGGGCGTGCTGCTCCAAAAGTAGAATACTGTGGAGCAACGAGCAGACAGAATAGAGCTTCCTCGAGGTTTGTGTTTCTTTAATTGTAACTCATTTTTATTACGTTCCTGGAAAAATACAGAGAGGAAAAAAAGCAAGTACTCCATATGTGACACGAGGCCAAACTGTGCTCTGTTACTCCCACACAATCCCGAGAGGCCCAGTTCTTCCCTCCCGTACACCCACGCAACCTGGAGTCCAAGCGTGAAGATCGGTGTGAGTAGCGGAGGACAACAGAATCAGGCCCCAACTCTAAGCCCCCCGAATGGTTTTGTTGTTTCTTCATTCACATATCTCATCTCTCACTGTTCACACTGACAATGAAACCATGCGTCTCACCCCATCCCTCACCCCACTGCTTTGAAAGTACATGGGATCTGGGAATGACCTGGGTTGGCATTCATAAAGCAGCTAAAAGGGTTTAGGTGCTCAGCTCCCATAGACAATCCCTTAGTCCCTAAAAGCTCCAGCTATGATTCTCATGGTTTCCAGAACACATTAAATCAGAAGTTGTGAACTCTCATAGGAGAAAACGCCGGACTGATGTTTCCTAGCTGCGACTTTTCTCACCGACATTATTAAAAAAAAAATCACAGCACACATGACAACCTCTCACTCAGAGGCTTTATATACCCTTCACACTTATGAGGGGCTGCCACCTCCAACAGCCTTTCAAAGTTTAATTAGCTAAGCTTCACAAAAGCCAGCAAGAATATTAGTCCCCTTCCATCAGCAGGAAATCTCAGGCTATGTCTACAGCTGAGCACTCTCTCGGTAGCGTTGTGCCAGTCGGCAGCTGTTGTCATTGCAGTTTTGCCGGAGACACAGGCTGCCTCTCCCACTTCCACACGTCCTCACAGCAGGGGGGTGCACTGACAAAAGGCTGCACCATGAATAGGAATCCCAGTGTCCCCGCACCAACCAGGAGCGCTCCCTTGGAGAACATTTTAGCCATGCACTGCATGAAGCTGGGGTCATCTTCCCACGGTGCCCTCTGTTTCAGCTGTGATCATCTCTTTTCATACCGTTTTTAAAGTTTCCCGATTTCCTCCATTTATAACCCATAACCTTCCCATCATATATATATATCCCATATATCCCATAATGCTGAACAGATCTGTGGGGTTCTCCAAAAGGGCAACTGAGAGTTTTATGCTAGCAGGACTTCAGCAAGGGCCGCAGCAGCCGGCCTTGCAGCAGCAAGACAGAAATCAAATGGCTTAGAATCAGGATCGTCGAATCATCGAAAGTCGGGGCTGGAAGGAACTTCAGGTCATCTAGTCTGACCACCCCCAACTATAACATCCCAGCCAAGGTTTGTCTTTGGCTTGCCAAAGGCAACACAGTGGCACTAGCAAGACTAGAACCTGAAATGCCCCAGCTTCTTTATGAACTCTACACCACTATGTCATGCAGGAAACCAGCATAACTAAATGCAAATTGCAGGTATTCTGTAAGAAATCCTCTTTCCACTAAGCCTGACCTATGGAAACCCTGCTATTGAGAGTAAGCTAGTGCTATTCTCTGCACCCAGAGCCTCTAAACAGCAGTTCCATCTGCACATCAGACTATATTTATGTGGGTTTGCTATAGAGAGGAGCTGGCACCAGAACCGATGATTGCAAGCACTCACATTTTGGATGGTTCTGATAAATTGGGCCTGGATTCAAGCCAACCCCGGGGTTTGCTTTTTTAAAACAAGAATGGGGTTGATAAAGTTACTGAAAATCACAGCCTTTGAAGAAAAAACCCAGCCATCAGATCATTTCATCCAAAACCCGGGACTTTCAGATCAGACCATGATTGCCCTGCTTCTTATGGTCTGAACTACAACCAATGAGCTGCACAGACAGAAACAATATTTGAAAATCTACCCTCGTTTTTCTTTAAATTTTGAATGTAAATTTAATTAATTTAGCATATTTGCTACAGGCTGCAGACTAACTTTGTATGAAGAGATCCCATCAAAACCAGTGGAAGTTCATGGTGGCCAGAATTTTGCAGGTTCCAACCGGACGTATTCTCAGGAGAAAGCTACGTCTAGATGCTGAAAGACAGAGAGCCAATATGTTCTGGTTCCCCCCCAGCTATAGTTGTGCCTTAAGACCTCCTAAGGAATAGCTGCTGGCTGAATAAAAATATCTTAAATCTCCTATTTAATAGGACTCTAAGCTGACCCCTGTCTTTGCTTTATTTGTGCTGTTCAAGTTCTGCATCTTTGTGTTATCCCATATGTTTTGAATTGGGAAAAATGCCCGATAGACCTTTGACTTTATCCTAACACATTCAATTCCCACAACTACGCTGAGCAAATGGGTTAAAGAAACTGAAAAAGTGCCCAAGAGAACAGTCTGTATGGTAAACTAAATGAAAGACATGGCACCAGAACGCCTCTCAGCCTGCGGGGCTACTTGCTCCAGCGCTCCTTACAGCAACGAGCAGCTCATCCAGGCTGGATCACCTAAAACCTTTGGGACTCCCATTCCCAGGGAGTGCCTTCATGCAGTATCTCCACCAGACAACTTTATACAATGTTCCTTCTCAGCCCCAAATTTATGAGAAATAATGTCAGAATAAAAAATTAGAGTCCTTTGATTCAGTTTCCATTTTTACAACTAAACCCAGTACAGAAAGTTTCGCTGCATCTCAGATCAAATGCAACCACCAAAGAGCAGCTCCAAGTGTTCTCTGCTGCAATATGAAAATGTTTTATAATGCCTCATAACTCATGCATGAGGCACTGATAATGATCATGTCAGACCCCACATTTCACACTGTGTTTAAAAATATGGCTTGTTTATGTACCTCCTGGGCTGCACCCTGTGACCAGATTTACATTTGAAAACATTCAGCACCAGCATTAAGTTGAAAAACTGTCTTATGAAAAGGACCCTATTAGCATTCATAATAGACCCTCTTTTCATTATGATTCATGTTTGCAAATGTTACCCTTATATGACTTTTTTTTTTTTTAGTTTTGGAGACAAAGTGAATCAAAATTATCCCACTATAACTTCAAGGAATTTATATAAAAAAGTTGATGCTTGTTCTGAATCAAAATTTATCATTTTCCTCTCTAAAAGTTATTCCAGGTAAAACTTCCTATGTGATGGATGGATGGATGGATGGACAGACGGACGGACAGACAGACAGATGGGTGTTTATTTTTATAGCATTGGTGATTCTTTTGATTTCACTGCAAGTCTCGTAATACGTGATGTTTCAAACAAAGCTCCCAGTCTTGAAGATTAGGTAGGAATCTCAGTTTTGATTTAAAAACAAAAGGGATTTTCCAGCTCCCTTGGTTTCAGAGGAAAGCTTTAAAATATGACCCAGCTGTACCCTAAAGGCAAATAAAAAGAGCCCACGGTGTACTTAAAAAAAAATCTCATAATTTTTAAGCTGATCTCATGATTTGGGGGGGGCCTAACTCATAAAGATTTGAATGCTTAGGGCAGGTAATAATGTTAAGACTTTGACTCCCATCTATGGTTTCTATATTATATTGGTCATATTTTAGCACCTGTTATACAGAAAAATAAAACAATGAATTACAATATTTCTGTCAGCAATACTTCTATGCTTTTCCTTTATGTCCTGTACTGTAGTCATATATTTCAAGCATAACAACTGACAATGGATCCAAGTGCAATATATTTGCTCATCATAAAATCACCAGCAGTTTCAGCCAAAATGTTGTTCCTTAGCACAGTTATCAACCCAAGAGTTCAGCTCTTGCTTCAAAGTTTTTTGCTCCTTTATAAGATGGGGACAGTGTTTTCTTGCATCATTTATTTAGCAGTTAAGCAATTATACAGTGACGAAGGCAGTAACCATTGCACCAGACAGTGCCACGGACTCAGCTCCAAGAGGTCTGCGTGCCCACGGAGGTTTCAACCAAGGCGATACCTGAAGGTGGGCAATTTTGGGTCCAGGGCACTCGTTACTCCCTTCATTATCAATGATTAGCCTAGTCCTCTACCCTGCCAGCTCTCAGACCTAACCATGCCTGTTCCCCAGAAGCTTTCATCTCCTCCTTAGCCTATGGCACAGCTGTATATGCTGAGGTTTACCATCACGTTCTCTTTAATTTAGTGTGCCACGTTCTTAGCCCTGTCAATCTTTATGACCCAGGATAGTTTCATCATTTTAAAAGGGGGCAATTTGTAGCCTGAGGGTGTGCATCAGCTGATTTGGGATAACCGTTTCATCTGTCTGCTCCTAACTTGCTGTAAGTAAAGTTAAACCACAGTAGCTTACCACCGAATGAAACCAGAGGTAAATTATTGAGGTTTGGGTTCCATTTACTGTGCCAATGTGCCATTTTCTGCACTGTGTAGTGTGTACCTGGTGCAGACAGATGGAACGGGTATACTGAATTCAGCTGCACTATGGTACGCCTCTCCTATTGTCCCATGAAGTTGACTTACATAAGAATAAGGAATTAATAAGGTATCCAGGTTGTAGCTATATTGGTTCAGAGGAAAAGGCAATTAGGACCCGTAGTAGAGGTGATATCTTTTGTTAGACCAAGATTTTTGCAAAAATAAATTCTTTAATTGCAAGCACCATTCATCAGGCATTGGAGAAAAGATTGTAAAAGTTCTCCTGGGAAGAAATGAAAGTTCATATTTCATAGGATTTCACAGAGGAGACAATAGATGGCAAACTCCTCTGGGCAGTCAGTTCATAGCTGGTATGAAGCCTCTTGCCTCCTGTGAGGATCTGTGATAGTGCAAATTACCCTGAAATAAAGGCAGGAGCAGGAGCTCAGGTTTCAGGTGGTCTTAATTAATTCCTTAATTAATTTAAGGAATTAATAAGGCATTTGTGAGAGTATTTTCTCACCTCCAGGTAGTAAGGTGTCTTGATTTAAACAGTTAAGTGCATTTCAAGAAGAAACAGGTTGGGGTAATGTGATGGAATTATATAAAGAAGCTATGGTTCAATCAACCAGTCCATCAACCTGCATTAAGAGAGTTAGACCCACATTCAGTAAAGCAACAGATCATCTAGTCTACCAAGTAAAAGGCCATGGAGCTAATACAAATGCATATATAGATCCATCAAGTGCACATGCACATGTGCACATGCACTAAAATTATTGCTACTAATCACGCATTATTCACTATAATGATTAATTGTGTATACAGCTGTTTGACTTGTGAGGTAGAAGCTATAATCCTTATCCAGTAAAGACCCCAGGTTGTGAGGAGCTGCACATAAGCATAAGAAAAGCTTCTGATCTGTTTTCCAAAGGATCAAACCACAGGTGACCAAACCCCTTTGGACAAAGAAATGGGGATTGGACAGATACTCCATCAGGCCCCTTTGAAAATCCCAGCCTTCCTGGATACAATAGAGGTGCAACTGAGGCACTGAGAGATTAAATGATTTACTCAGGGTCATACAACGTTTGCCAGAGAGTCTGTGGCTCTCAGAGTGGCCTTCTTAGCCATCAACAGACTCATTTACAACCCTTTACGTGGTCCATGGGAGCAAGCATCCTCACCCGTGAGGGACTGCCACTACCAACAGTATGTCTGCTGTAGTTATAGGACTTGAATCCAGATTTCCAGAAACTCAGCTGAGCACCTTAATTGCTAGATCATCCTACCCTTCAGTGGAAGCAGAAGAAAGTGGACATCTGCTAAAACTGTTTTATTCCATGCCAGCGATGTATTTGGTAGCTGTGCTGGTCTGAGATGCAAAGAAATGCAAAAATCTAGAACTCTTGGTTCAGAGATGATACCTTCTCTAGACCAACTAAGAAATCACAAAAAATGAAGTTTATGTCCTAACTATGGGGACTTTTTACCATCTTTAATTTTCTCTGAGCCTGATGAAGGGCATGTGAGCCCCAAAGCTTGCAGAAAAAGACAATTGTTTTGTGATTTCTTAGTTGGTCTAATAAAAGGTGTCATCGCTGAACCAAGAGTTCTAGATTTTTGCTATTCCATGTCAAAAACTTCTTGGAATTAATTCTGGAAGATGACTCTCTGCTAATTTGTTTAAAACAACTCCATATCACCAAAAGATCATGCCATGAAAGAAAGTTTTGAGAAACTAATGAAAAAGGTCAAATGAAAATCAGCAATCATGGAAAATGAGTAGACATGCCATAGGCAGAATGAAACCTATGCTAAGTATCACCTCCAAATGGCAAATTTCTTATGTAAGGGACAACTTTCTTGTCTCTCCCAAGATCCCATTATAATTTTCTTTGACAAGTAGTTAAAAGTTAACAGGCAACCATTTTTTGCAGGTCTATTGGGTGGTTGCCTCAGGCAGATTTTATTATGCTGGGATCTATGAAAAACATCAGGACAAAATGAGAGATTTTCTTACTTTGCAATTGTGGTGTGCAAGTCAGAAACAGAGTTGGAATGGAGAGTGTGTTGCATGTGTGAAGTCACAGTTTCAAGCAGCTCTATAATTCTTCTCTCCATACGCACATTTAACTCCTGTTAATGTCAATAGGAGTTACGTGTGTGCCACAGCAGAAGAATAGATCCATAAGTAAAGACCCACTCATGGCTAGGGGCATATGTTTCCAGATATCGTCATGCCACAGGTGCGTCATGTGGCACTAGACCAGGGACCAAATACTCCCCCTGTCAGAGAGATCTCACAGGCGCTGCTTTTTTATTTGTCTTCTTAGGCAAAAATGTGTCAGACATTTTCTGACACCAGTGAAGGACCCGTGAAGACTGCAAAATCCTTTCAAGTCCTTTTTAACCCTTGTGGGGTCACTGTATATTCTGCCTTTGTTTGGTCAAATATTTCAGTAGTCCACAGGACTCTGGGTACCTGTCGTCCTACATCTGAGGGTCACAAAGCATCCTAGAAACATAAAGGTGAAATTCATCCATGGTACAAAGGACCTGCACAAGATGTTTCTTACCACAAGCAAAAAGCGTGGCTGTGCACCCCTTAGCCATCGGGGAAGGGTGCCTAAATCCATCCCCTACACACAGAACATTGTGACACATTAACACTGCTGTCATGTACGTTGGGACTGTACACTGCTGGAAACTACCCCAGGATCTGCAGCAAAGAGATGACCAGCTGGGCACCTATGACAGAAGACACTAATTATACTGCTGCATGATTAGGTGGCAGGAAGCAGGCAGTAGGATGTTTGCACTGAGACAATGATGACACCTGTGAATATATAATACCTACCTCATTGTACCCTATTGTATATTTATTGCTGTTTTCCCAGGGTGATGCTACACTCGATTCAATTAAGTAACACTGGGGTAGGTAGGAAAATAAATTGTGTCCTCTCATCTTCTACAGTAAATATAGGAGTAAGGATAGGTCACACTGGTATAAACATGTCATGTGTCCTGGCTCCAAAACCAGGCACTAAGCCAGAAGGCAGACCCTAGGATCTGTGGGTACCTATACATGTGCTCA
This sequence comes from Crocodylus siamensis, assembly GCF_052110815.1. NCBI lineage: Eukaryota > Metazoa > Chordata > Crocodylia > Crocodylidae > Crocodylus > Crocodylus siamensis. The sequence goes on from NC_143404.1 coordinate 65,210,274, forward strand.
GGGGTGGGGGTGGGGTGTTTTAATTACAGCTGTTTCTGGAGAGCCCCTGCATGTTTAAAAATGGCAAAGGGTTGCTTTAACTAAAGCTCATTCAATGCCCCAGTGGCCATGTTTAAACCCACAGGGCACGTCCACACAAGCGCACACATACATCTTGCAGCATCTCAAAGCCCTTTGCCTGATGAGCCTATAGGTTGGATAAGCAACTGTAGCCAGGTGCTGCTCTGTAAACACAGGTGCCTATACACTTCTTCTGAGATGTATGAATTAGACGTGTTAGAGCATACTGGATTAATTGGAGCGCCCTAGCTTGGCTGCAGCATCATGTGTGTAAGCCCCTGTGGGTGCATCCACACATGCAAACACGTGCGCTTGCAGCAGCTCAGACAGAAGCGGTGCAAATTTGAGCCAGGGCTTTTTGCCTCAGCGCACGTCCCCGGACATGCACTTTGGTGTTGTGCCACTTGGGGCAAAATAACCCTGCCTGGCTCCTCCTAGATCTGTAGCCGGGGGAGCTAGAGCCTGGGGCCAGCACCTGTGCTGTCCCCAGCAGTATAAAAAGCTGCCCTGTTGAGTAGCTCAGGGCTACTAGTCCTCAGGAGCTTCTGGGTCCCGGCCAATTGGTACCTGGGGACATTACCCCTTGTGCCAGCTGGACTGCTGAAGCAGCCCTGAGAGTTCCCTGCACCGCCCCCCCCCACAGTGGGCACTGCTGCCTGGCTGTGACCTGCTGCACAGCCAGGCCTGGATGGCGACTGCACAGCCAGTAGAGGCATCTGGGCCAGCTGCCACTGAGCTGTGGCTGCAGAGTTGGCCTCTGTGTGGCACTACTGCCATGTGTGCCCCCTGCCTGGCCATCTGGGCAGCTATCACCCAGAAGATGTTCTGGGTGTGGTGGCCTGCTATGAACTGTCAAAGCGTGTCCTCCTGGCCCCAGCTGGCCAGGATGTCAGCCACCTCCAGCTGGGTCCAAGATGGCAGCTCTGAACAGGCTCCTCTGCCTGGGTCCTGCCACTGGCCTCCCTAGCAGGAATTCTGGTGTTCTGTATTTGAAAAGTGAAAAATCCCTGATAAAAAAATCCAAAAGTCACTCTTTAAAATACCCCGAAATCCATGTTCCTCCACAATTAAAACAAAAAGCCACTATATATAGAGAGAGAGTAAGAAACAGAGAGACAGTGATCAACTGGGCAATGTTTTATTGATATATCTACAGTGTTAAAGCAATTTGGAAGCCTACCAGTGTCTCCATCATCATAATAAAATAAATTCTAAATACCTATATGTTTTGCTGTTTGCCTTTGGTTTTCCTACCCTAGAGCAATTAGAGCACCCTGTGACCCTCTTCACTAACCAGGATGTGAGGACAGCTGCCCCTGCAACAACAGCTCCTGGCTGCAGGTCTCATCCTGTCTGGCAGCTGGGCATGCAGGGTGTGTGCTGAGGGGATGTGGAGTTTTCAGGAAGGAGATGGGAACAGGGTGGAGGGATGTGGGGGGCCATGGGTTGTGTGGGTATGTGTGGGTATGTGTGGGTGGATTGTGCAGTGGGGCTGCTCTAGCAGGGTGGGTCCCCTTCCCCCCGCAGGGCGCAGCCTCCTGCACAGCTCACGGACTGCCCCCCACAGAGCTACAGCCCTCTCACAGGGGCCACAGCCCCCCACAGGGGCTACAGCTCCCTGGCCTCAGCCTCCCAGCACTTACACAAAAAAACAAAAAGCCTCACACTCACCAGCAGTAGCAGGGGCTGTGGGGCCATCTGGCAGAGCCCCCCACACACAGCACAGGACAATGGGGGGAATGGGGCTCCCTGGTCAGCCCCCGACCTTGCCCCATCCTGCCCCACCCCTGATGCCCCCCCACCCAGCCTCAGCAGTCCAGAACTCAAAAAAAAAAAAAAAAAGCCCCACACTCACCAGAAGTAGCAACTGCTGTGGAGGGGGTCACTGGAGCCTTGTGGCAGAGCCTGCCCCACCTGCCCCTGCAGCCCCTGGCCATCTGTGACCCACACTGCCATTGCCCCATTGCGCAGGTGAGGCCAGGGTCAGCAGGGTGCTGTGCAGCTCCATGCGCTGTCACCCAGGTCCCATGCTGCTTGGGGGGCTCCACCACGAGGCCCCACTGACCTCAATGGCAGACGCTACTGCTGCTAAGTGTGGGCTTTTTTTTTAATTGCTAGGATGCTGGGGCCAGGTGGGGCAGCGATTGGGTGGGCTCAGGGGGCAGACGGAAGATGGGGCCAAACAGAGCAGCAATCCGGGGGGCTGAAGGAGTGGGTGGGGCCGATGGGGGTCCTCCCCATGGTCCCCTTCCTCCTTTCCAGCCCACCCCACCCCCCACTTACCAGCAGGAGCCCAGGTCCAGCTCCCTGTGGCTGGCACACTGCCTGCTCTGCATGGGCAGGCAACGTGCTTCAGCACTAGGGCAAGGGCCAGCCATAGAGATGCTCTGGCTAGCTATCGGAGCGTCCTGGAGGACCAAGCCTCCAGTTGCCTCAGGAAGGCAACTGCACCTCTGTGGAGGACTGTGCCCTGCCCCACTTTTTTCCCCCACAGCTGTTTTTTTTGACCCCTCCAGGGGTCTAAACTTGCAGTGAGGGGAACGTTAGAGGGCTGTGTTTTACAGAAGTCAGCTTTACTTACTGATCCAAAATCCACTGCAGCTAACAGAAAGGTTCTCATTGATTTCAGTGGGCTTTGGAGTAGGCCCCAAGTGAATAAAGCTCCAAAGAGTTTAGCGTTACCTAAGCACTGGTAAGGATGCCACAGTGAGTCCACAGACCGCAGTTTATTTGTTACCTCTCAGCAACCAGGAATGCGGCAGGTGCTCAGGTTGGACCAGGTGGGACAGCACAGTTCACATGATTCGAGCTCCTTTGTATATGATATACTTAATATAACTGTTTAAAAGGAATTAATTAAAGGATCATTGGCAGAGCAGGTGGGAGATGTGTTTGCAGAAGGGATCTGGAGGACAGAGAGGGCAGCTGCCTGGTGTGTGGGATCGGTGCTGCCCCAGGTATACAGATTACCTGGAGAAAGGTGCTGTGCTGCTTGTGGAACAGGGGAATATGAAGGGATATGACCTGGAAAATGGAAATTGATTCATCGAGGGAGCACTACGAGAACTGTGCCTGAAGTCTGCACGCGCTGATGAGATTGGCATATGGATTCAATGTCAATAAAGGGAAGGCCACATGTCTGGGGAGGACCAATAAAAAGGCAAAATATACTTTGGATGGAATTTTTCTAGAGGAAGCAGAAGAGGAAACAGACCTTCTGGCAGCAGTAGCTGCAAAACAGGCAAATAGGGTGCTGGAGTGCAAGGCAAGACTCAGTTACAAGCCGAAGGAGATAGCTCTTCCCCTGACCTGGCCACATGAAAAATGCTGTGTGCAGCATGGAGGGCTCAGCACTTTATGTTATAAATGACATTATGGAAAAGGTACAGAAGGAAAGTGAAGGCTCTGTGGGGACTAGGGAAAGAGTATTTTAGGGGAGGCTCAAACAGCAAAGCCTGGCTTTAAATAAAGTAAAAGGCAATCTGGCCACAATGCAGGAAGAAATGTCTAACAGATTTTCACAAGCATCTAAGGAAAGACACGTTCTGACTTCAGGCAGAGTGGTAGTGCATGTGCTCCTGAAGGCCAGCTCTGCGGAAGAAACTTGTGCACCAAAAGAAATGGTGGGATGGTTCTCAAAGAGTTTCAGGAAAGACAAGACTTTATAGAATTGAAGGGAAGTAGGGCTGGAAGGGTCCTCAGGAGGTCATCTAGTCTGTCCCCCTGCTCAGGGCAGGGTCATCCCTGTCTAAACCATCCTAGATAAATATCTGCTCTTGAAAATGGCCATGGGTGGAGATTTCACACCTTCTCTAGGCAGCCAGGTCCAGTGCTTGACCACCCTCATAGTCAGAAAGTTCATTTTAATATCCCACCGAAACTTCCTTGGCCATAATTTGCAATCATTGCTTCTCATCCTCCTATCCTGCTTATAATTGCTTTTCAGGTATTTGATGAGTTATCAAATCCCCCTCTGTATTCTCTTTTCCAGGCTGTCTAACCCTAGTCTTTTAGCCTGTCCTTGTAAGTCAGGTTTTCCAGATCTCTAATCATGTTTTATACCCTCCATTGAATTCTTTCTATTTTTCCATGTCTGGATTGAAGTGCAGTGTCCCAAACTGTACTTGACACAGCATTTGAAGTGTGGCCTTGCTAGTGTTGAATAAAGCAGAAGGATCAGCTCCCTTGACTTACAGGTCTTACTGCTATGAAACACCCCAGTATGCTACTGCCTTTTTTTTTTTTTTAGCAGAAGCACACTGTTGACACATATTCAGCCTATGGTCTACCATAACCCCAGGCCCTTTCATGCAGATGCAACCTAACCAATTCTTCCCAGTCTATATTTGTGCGTGTGATTACTCCATCCCAAGCACAGGGCTTTGTATTGCCATATTGCATTTTCTCTTGCCCTTATTGACTGTCATCCCAAAATACAAGAGACCCTTGCCATTCACGAGGGATATATTCTCACATAACCGCGAATGGCGAAATCCACGAATAAGGCACCGTGTTCATGAACGCCATCTGCATTCCTGAACGCAGTGCCCCCGGCGGTGGCAAGGGTGGGAGCGCCATGCCGGCAGTGGCAGCCAATGGTGGTGGTGGGAGCCTGGCGGCAGCAAGCATGAAGCTCCCGAGGAGCTCCTTTAAGTGTATTACAATGCGGGTTCGGCATTCGCGAATATCTGAAACCATAAATGCCGAACCCACGAATAGCGAGGGTTTCCTGTAATCATTTTTCTTCACCTCTAACAAGAAGCAGATTTTATTTGCAAAGGGATGAGGGTGGCTGTGTGTTCATGAATCTACCTGCAAAGTCATGTGCTGCCTGGCTGGCAGTTTTCATTTTCCCAGCAGCCCTACATACAAGGTGAGAAAGTTTAGTGGTGGGACACGGGGGAGTGAGCAGGGACTGTATGTTTCCTACATTGATGTTCACTCAGGTGCCTGCAAGCACATTGATATACTTTGGGTGAGTGTGAATTTATGCAGGCTAACAAATCTTCCTCCTGCCCTTGGCAGGTCTGTCATATGGCTCACATCTGGTGTTTTTAGGGATCAGAGTTTAACCAAGAACCATCTTTTGCTTTATTCTCGCATCAGCAATGAATGGGGTCATGGAAAGGAAGTGCCAAAAGCAATCTTTCACTCACTTGTTTTCTTAATATGAAAAATGGATTACAGTTGTAAAAAAAAAAGGGGGACAAAGAAAAATGACTTTGTCTGGAAAAAAAAGACCAAAAAACCATCTTTATGGCGTGAACTTAGAGCGACTTGGAAAAATATGTCTATTGACTTTAAAATGTAATACTTTCCTTGGATGGTATGAATGACACCAAGTGTGGGGATTCTTCTAAGAAAAGCCTTGTATCTCAGAAAGCTATTTACATTATCTTAACCTCGCTTCACCTTTTTTCTCCCCAGTATTTATTTTCTCTGCAGAATGTCCTTCTCCCAGTTAGCTCCTCTGATAAAATTTCACAAAAGAATTTGCAAGAGAGGCAAGAGGGCAGATTTTATTGTTCGCAGTTTTGCTTTAGCCTCTTTTTTTTCTTATTCCTTACTTTGAACTCTCTCTAACCTCCTGGATATCTCTTGTTCTTTCCTTGTTCCTTTCTTTCTTTCCTTACTTGATTCCTGGATTCCACTGATCTTTTAAAACTTGTCTCCCATTTGGCTTCAGTACATAAAACCTACCGTATTTGCAGCAGCATATGTGCTACCAGATTTTTTCAGGCTAATTTTGAAGTCTTTCAGGTTTTCCTCACCTAGCTCCTGATGCATTGGTAATGGAGATTGAACAGAAAGGATTATATACAGGAACATTTTAAATGATGCCTTTACAATCTGGCCTGTGCTGCTCTTTTGGTAACTACTTTAGGACAGCCACTAATTCTCATGGAAGAGGAAGGGCTCCTCATTTTTTAGGATTTTTTTTTTAATGAAGATATATTAAAATAGAAGACTTGATAATATTGAAAAGACTTGGAAGGAAGAACTGTCGCCTATCACTAATGGAGATAATTGAAAAGTGCTTGTGGTGGGGACACAGTGGGTGTTGAAATCTTTAAAAACAAAGGGACAAAGCACTGAAAGAAACCTCCTGCCCTCACAACAACCACAGCATACATCCCATTCACAAATGTGCTAGCTAAAGATGCAGCTCATCAGTATTCAATCCTCTTGAAATGAAGATGCCCATCTTGGGAGTAAGGCCTGTGAAAGACTCAATGAAAAAAAAAGAGATGACTGCAGAAGATATCATTTCTTCAGTTTAAGCAGGGAAACGACCAGTTTCACTTACCTCCTGAGAACTGCCCATTTCCCTTTGTTCAATAGCAATAGGCATCAAACTACTTCATAGGAAGCAGCTGGCATGTCCCTGAATCATTTATCCATGCAATGAATGCGATGCACTAGCATGCGTTTCTTAACAGGCAAAGTCGCAATATCCACACCAAAATGTGGAGTGCCATTACTTACTTCCTCAGGCTCAGTGACCCACCTCCGGGGTCAGATTTTTCCTGCACTCCGCATGCACAGTTACCATGCTTGCAAGTGTACCTCTTTCAGCTTGCAGCTTCTCAGATGCTTTCCCACTTACTAAATAAAAGCAGATGCACATATTAGGCATGAATGTTGGAAAGGTAGATTTTTTGGGGGTGAAAACTACCTTTTTTATTAAATTTATCTCAGCTTCAACGTGGACTTTATAATCAAGGAGACAGCCAGCGTTCTTCTCAGGCTGGGCAGGCTTCTTTCTCAGACCTGAGGAAAGGTACTTTATGCCCAAAAGCTTGTCTAAAGCTCTCCCAAATATGCAGTTGGTCCAATTAAAGATCTCATTCACAAAAATCTTTGCTTTTCACATATTTCCTGGACTATCATAGCTACAGTGTCACTCCAGTACTACCTCAGCATGTCCCTGGCACTGCTGCAGGCTCCAACATTGTTAAATTCCTGATGCAGAGAAACCGTTCATGGTCATGTTCAATGTTAAGCCCCACTGTTAGTATCTAACAGATAACAAATGATAGCTTGTTATTGCTTAATAACAGTGAGGACTAAAAGTTCAGGTCAGATGTATTTTAACCTAACTCATCTCAATTCATATTCCTCTATAGTATAGTACAGATGGCTCCTATAGGGGAAAAGAGAATACTGGATTGCAAATGTGCATTCTTTCTCCTAAAAATGTGAGGAACACGTTCACTAGAGCACACCAGGCTTCATACAAATGGAATATAAACCAGTTAAGAAAATAAATATGTAGACCAGTTGTGACTTACAGCCTTTCTTTCCATTACTAAGTATTTGACACAGCTGGTAAAGAATCCCATCATCACAAGAATATACAAATACAAATGCTGATACCTTGGAAGACGCCCAGTAGAAACGAGTTAAGACACACAACCTTTCCCATCCGTTTCGCTGGGTAACTTGTGTAGTTGCATGTGTCAAAGTATGTTGGATGCCTTCTTGTGCCTCAAAGAATGGATGGAAGAGAGATGAACAGAGCAAGGTGAGGCAGGAAATCTGGCTCTTTTTAAAGGTGCTTTGATAATCTTCTGCAAAAAAAATTGAAAGCCTTCTGGTTTCTCACATTGTAACCCAGAGCCTGCACGGCATGAGGCCTACATTTATAGCTCAGTTACTAGGAGTGAAATTCTTTACACGGCTCAGGGGAAATGTGAAAGCAGAGCTGCCCCCAGCGTACTACTAGAAGCCATGCCAGCAGTTCAAATAAAATTTTTCCATGGTTTTATGATCTGATGCTTGGATTGCATTTGTTTTGCTGGAGAGGTGTGAGGTCTGAATGATTTGCAAAAGGAAAGAATTGTTTGAGCAGCGTACATGTGTGTGTTTGGTTTTTAGCTTTGACCATTACATGGCGGAAATCTTGGGGAAAGGAGGATGAAATCACAGGAAGTCGCAAACGGGAGTGAAAGTACCAGAGCAAAAGAGACACAAAGGAACTGCACTGCAGCTGGGATGCTACTGTCCTTGACTCAGTGGTAACAGGTGGCATTTCTATAGCTCCATCTGTCCAGGAGACTCCAGCAGTCTGTGTCTGATTCTGTCATTCTTATTCGGATCGGGCTAGATCCTCGACTCCATCAGATTTATCTTTGGTGCAGCTGAGGGGAGCAGGGAGGAGAAATGGCTTGGAGCCACCTTTCCATTTTCCAAATTCGGGTCTGGCTATAGCTACTCTACAGGTAAGTTTACTGCAGGCTGCAAGGGTGTGTAAAGATAGCCAAAGAAGCTTTAAACATGCCAGCTCAGAAATGAGAAGCATTGATCTCCACGTTCTCATGACTAAATTGCTGCTCACACCAGAGCTAGCTCAAGCATCTCTGTATTACATTGCAGTGTACAATGTAGACATACCTGTAAATCATGTCACGCCAGCTGAGGAATGGCAAAAGTGCACTGAGCTCTCCCTTCCCCAGTCACTCCTGATGTATCTTTCCCTATGCTCTGACAGCCTAGGACACCCCTGTGGAATGGAGAAAGCATGTGGCATAAAGTCCCCGGAGCAAGGAAGAGCCCCCCAGCTGAAACACATTTTAAGCTAGCATAGCGAAGGATGCAAGTCACTGAATAGTGATTTGTTCTGCAGTTGGTCCCATTGAAATCAGTTTGGGCTTCTTGAAGAGTAAGGGCCTACTCAATACATTTGGAAAATCTGGCTCTTTGCCATGATGGGTAAAAGTAGATTCATTTCATAGCACTCGTGTGTGGCACGGCATCCTCCATTTTTGTACATGGTGAAACAGGTTTCATGTACGAAGTCAGCTGTAGCACTGGAAAGAGAACGGAGGAAGGGTCAATGTCCACAGCTCTCTTCCCTGTTAAGCAACATTCCTGTAGACATTCTGCATAAATTACTGAGGAATAAAGTTTTACAGGCTATTAAGCACCTTTATATAATACACAGCAACAGACTGGCTTGTTAACATGGCATATGGGTCAAGGTAAACACCTACTGCAGAGGATATGAACCTATGCCTTGAAATGCTGAGTACCCTGCCAATATGTTAATCTATATAATATTTCCTTAAAAACAATGCAATATGCAGTATGCTGTAAAACAGCAGTATTTCTTTATCTGAATATATAGTACAGATACTAGTCATGTTATTAAAACATCCGGATATCCAACAGATAACTCCTTCACGTGGCCAAACCTTCTTGAGCTTTCTAATTTGGATGAAAAGTTTTGTGGGAAGTTTAATCAGCTTTGTGCATGCCACAGCCTTCTTGAGGTTAAAATGAAGACAGTATTACTGCAAGGAAGGCATGAGAGTGGGAGACTGCCCACAGACATATATTGAAATAGCTGAGATGCCTACGTGGTCCTGGCACATTTCTCCATTCATTCGAGAGGATCACAATGAAAATAAAAGTCCACGTGATTGGCCAAGGAGACTTACCAAAGTCATTAGGACTTGTTTTCCCTTGATTCTCTTGCTCCCTAGAGTAAAGTCCCCACTTACAAACAGGTTATGTGTATTAGCAACTGTTATTCATTATTATTTATATTTCAGAAGCACCGAGAGCCCTAAACCAAGACAAAGACCCATTCCCTTGGTGGTGGTGCTATAAATACACGTGGTGAAGGACTGCCCCTGCCTTGAAGAGCATGCAGCTTAAATAACTGAATTGAAAATGATCATCCCAGTTTGACACATGGACACAGAGCCCCCCTGCTTAAGAGATCTAGCAATTTCCCCCCGTCAGACATGGAGGGTATGGCAAAGCTGTAACTTGAACTTTGGATTCCCAGTGCAGTCACTTAACCACAAAAGAGGAATCAGAGACCCAGTCTACTACAGAGTTATGGGAGGAAACCAGCTTTATTTTAATATGCCATTTTATTAAATTGTTTTATGCCATTAATTCTTTTATATTTCAGGTTTCAGACCTCCCAACCAAGTCTCTATGGTTCTCTGGGGGCACTTTCATCATAAACCATAGTACTTCCTATGACCCTTAACAGACATTAGCTCTCACCACACCCCCATGTGGTAGGTGAATAAACCCATTTTGCATAGGGATGTGAAGGCAGAGAAGTTATGTGACATATCCAAGGCCACATAAAGTGATTAAAAGCCCATGGAAGTCAGTGGAAGGACTCTCGTGTGCTTAGCAGGGTTTTGGATCACACTCCAGAGTGGACCATGTTCAAAGCAGAGATAAGTTCCTGGCTCCTGATTCCATTTTGCACTCACACTCCTAGGCCGGGCCTGACCTTCTGCTTTCATTTATATTTAGAGCGTTTCTCATTCACAATTCATCGAAGACTGAACTTCTCAGCTTCACTTCCTGTGTCAGGATACAGGACGTTTAATAAGGGGGTAGGGGGCCATATTAACTTTATAACTTATTCTTTTCTAGAAGCTCATGTTCACTTTTGGGATATTTATCAACCAGTAAACATAAAACAAAATCTGGACGCACCCAGTGCTTTATATTGCTCTGCTGTTACAAGTGTGCTCTGTGCACAGAACTTGGTATTTGTTTCATTTATAGAGCTATGCTGGGGCCCGATCTGAACACTAGATCCAGTCAAAGAGCTAGGAACTCAGCATCTGTAAGACTATCAACCCTGTTCTCTATATGCCTTTTAATTGCACTGTGCGCCAATAATGCATTTTTTTACCATAAGGAATTCCTCCCATTCACAGAACCTTCCAGAAGCACCAAGACCTTTTTTTTTTTAAATCTGAAAAACAACATAACATGTAATCACAAAGCACATGCAAGATACAAGGCTTCATGATGGATTAAGTGGGCTGCATGCTGGATAAATAAGTCTTCAGTTAAAAAAACAAATGTGAAAAATATGTCCTTGGTGAACTCAAGATTTCCACCCTACCTCTAATCCTGCTCACAGAGCTTGTGCCTCTGAGTTTACTGAATATAGTTACAAGCACACATCGTTTCTCTATTGAAACCTGTTTAAAGGGCATACTGTCTCCTATAGCCTGGCTTCCCCAGAAAGGATGGAAAAAGCTCAACATTTTACATAAGAGGCAAGTCAATACCTAGATCAGTCTGTCTGTGGGGGACAACCGTTGCATATTATGTCATGACAGCAGCAAAGATGGGGAACCGAGTAGTTCATAGAATTTCTATCATGTTAGAAAGTGTTTCCCTTCTATATCGTTGACTACAAATCATTGCCAGCTAAAAGAAGGGAAGGGCTAAAGCAAATGAGGTTAGTGGATTTAGGTTGAACCCACTTAGCTGAGGAAGCAGATGCTTGTTCTGAAACACGCTGGTTCTGGCCTCACAAACAGCCCATTGGATCAGGTTGGGTTTGGGACTCCTTTGGAAATAGAGGGCGTTTATAGTTGTGCTCGGGGGGGAGGGGTGCATTTTAATTATCGAGCTGCGCTAATTAAAGCACTTGAGCATTACGTGTATCAGCATCCCCGCACTGAAAAACGGCAGCAGGGCGCTTTGAACTAAAACTCATTGAGCAATCGTTTTTCAGCGCAGGGACACTGATACATGTGAGGCTGCTGGAACACGGTAATTTCCACGCTCCACCAGACCTGATTAATCGAGTCTGCTCTGACACATGGGATTCACAGCACGTCGGAGCAGCCTTGCTGCATGTCTATAGGAACCAAGAGAGTCTAAGACTTTGAGTGAGTATGACTTTTGTAGCAGCAGACAATCCGTACGAATCACTTTTGGCTGCCTTGGCTAAAATCAGCTCCCCTTAGCCCATCCGTTTTTTTGGTGTTTGGTTCTCTCAAGGAGAATGTCTCTTTTGGTGGAATGGAAGAACGCAGACATTTTCTGAGCAGAGTGTATTAGTCAGAAGCAGTCTCAGCTGGGGTACTTTCATATCATGAGAGCTAAAAGAGTGACAGAACCACTTAATTTCTTTAAATGGGTGTGAGAATGTTGCCAAGTTTCATGAGCAATTAAATTTAATGCAAGATAAGATGGCAGGGAAGAAGCATAATTATGTGCTTTTGAAAGCGACGCTCTTTTAAAATGAAAAAGCCTTAGGGAGTATTTCAGTGAAGTTAGGGTTCGGTCTTTAGTTCCAACAAAGCCAATTGCCAATAGTTACATTTCAATGGGCAAGCGCAAGATGAGCAAACAGCTAAGCAACGGCTGGCAGCTGAATGGAAAGTTACCACCTTACCTGACAAACTGCTAGGTTTTTCTTTTGCAGTTTTATTACGCTTTCTCTAATATCCCGACATTCCCACATGCCTATGTTTTAAGAGAAGATGTGTCCTCGTGTATTATGTTTAACCTGTAAATCCAGTGAGTGATTACTGCATTTATGACAAGACATAGGGAGGGATCTTTCTGCCCCATTGCTAGCAGAAAAAAAAATCATTCTGGAAGGCTTAGAGATGAGTAAAAGCTGAAAAGCACAATGTCCATTGTATAAAAAAGAGACAAAATAATCTTTAAGACTTGGGCACATCCTCGAGTCATTTTCTTTGGAAGTTATTTGTGGGTTCATATCAGTATTAGTTGGTCGGTAGCCAAATGACTGTTGATGCATTTATGTCATGAACTTTTGGCCACGAGATCCTTTGGGATTATTTATTTAAGCAGTCAAGCCAGAAAACAGGGTAGTCTCAATTTTTTTGTTCATTACTCCCCTGTTTGAACAGTTTAGTTCAGCCAGTCAAAGATCAGAAATGATACAATGTGACGTAAGTGAAAATAACTTCTGAAAGATCAAATAGTCAAACTCAACACATTTTTGAACAGCCCCCACTGCTAAAATTTGTTTTGGAAATGATTGTGAGAAAGCTCATAGAAAACGAAAAGATCGTAAGAATGGAGGAGTCACAAACATAAAACAGAGTAAAATTCTTTGGATTATTTGTAACTGGCACTCTGTCTAGTTTGGGGAGCTATGGGGAGTTTTCATATAGCATGGTCTGTTCTTCAATGCTATCAGTATTTTGGGACAAATGGACCTCTGTAACTCAGAGAAATGGAGCGAGCTTGCTTGCTATCAGCTTTCACATTTGTATAGGTTACCAAGAATAAGGGCAAACCAGGCAACAATCAGCTTGTTCCAATAGAAGCAGGATACATTACTAAACAACATGATGAAAAGTGATTTACATTTTTCCTATTTGTATTTTTAATTAAATAAATCTACCCTATGACATTCAAGCAATTTTCTCTGTCTGGAAAACATACTTTACCTGCAACTAAGTACAAACATATTTCTTCAGCGCATTCCATAGCTGCAAGTATGATGATCGTTAAGATGTTTTTTTCCTTTTAAAGTGTAATTATTTTTATTTTTAGTCACAGTTCTTAGGAGTCTGCTGGATCCTGAAGCTGCCTGTGCATGCTGGTGGATATATGGTACAGTCGACAGCTTTGAAATGAAGTTTACAAAAGTTCTAATGTTTTTGCTTTTGGCTAGGAGCTGCAGAGGCCATTTTCCCAACAGAGCTCACAGATTTCAGGGTCCGACAAGCTCCAAAATTAATTCTGTATTTCAACTTTGTAAATAAAGAAGGGGAATTTTGCCTCTTTATGGAACCCCCTTCACTGGTATATTAAAAAAAGTAGTAATCTCCAGAAGCAGGGTTTCACTGGATACCTACATTTTTTCCACTGGTGATTCCCTGGCATTGCCTGAAGGCATAACAAGTATAGATTTAGCATAGTCACTGCCAACATGATATTGCTATGCAACCATTACCTATGATTTCATCTGCTCATATAAGCAGGTTCAGGCTGAGTCAATGCTTACATAGTAGATCTCCAAAGCAAAATGAGACTGCCACAGGAAGCTCTTCTGGTGGTTTAGTAGAGTCAGTACTTCTCTCCCAAAAAGTGAGCATGGAATTAGACCCTGAACTACTGGGAGTCCTTATAGGTAGTTAAAATTATGGCATGCTTTGCTGGATTATAGCACCAATGCCTAGGATCATGTCAGGGAGGCAGTACTAAGGTTCCAGCTGCATACTATCACCACTGAGATGCCAGGGAGTTCCTTTGTAAGAGAGATGAGATTAGCCCACAAAATCCTCACCAAATTCAAAGTTAGATGGCTGCAATCTGCTACCTTGACATTCCCTCTGCAGTTTCAACTTGGGGTGCTTTGTGACCCACATTAGAGTGGTGAGGTGAGACATTGCAAACAGCTGCTGCTTCCTACCCTAGAGGTGGTCACATCCCATTAGCTGATGTGTACTTAAGCATGCAAAGCAGGGGCAGGCAATTATTTTGGGTAGAGGGCTGCTTACTGCGTTTCAGTAAGCCATTGAGGGCATCATGACAGGCAGCCCAGGGCAGATTAATATTAATTTTCTACATTTTTTAGGGGCCCCATGGGCCAGATAGAATGGCTTGGCAGGCCACATCCAGCCCCCAGGCCGCATTTTGCCCACCCCGATGTAAAGAATAAGGTCTTAGTGGAGCATTCAGGAAGGCCCATGCTCAGTAAATGTGAGATCCAATGAGACATAAATCAATCCTATTTGTTTACTGTGGTTATAGGCAACAATAACAGCTGTAATGCTTTTTAAATGGACAAAATGTGGCAGAGTTGAGCTAGATAGAGTACAAAGTAGAATATCCGAGTGGAAGTTTTACTGGATAAACTGATTTGGAAAGAGCCAAGTTTTCCAGCCGAGTTCTTTGCAAGTGAGAGTCCATCGGTATTTAGCACGCAATAAGTGCGTTGTAAATGTGATTGAAGAAGCGCTGCATGGTTGCCTATTCTTTCTGATCCACATGTTTTCAATCCGTTTTACAACAAGGGCTGCAGCAACACGCTCATGGCTTAACATTTCACAGAAATCTTGTACTTTTCAGGATAGCCCCAGCTTTTTATTCCGTGCAATTTCATTGCTGTAGGTCACATGGAGCTCTCTTTTATACCTCCTGAAGTCAATCGAGCTATTTGCATTCTCTTCAAGGGCCTTTAAAAACAAATACATTTTTTCATGAAAGAAAATGGATTCACAACAAGCAGTGTAGTAGTGCATAATGGCTTCCTAATGGATCCCTGTCTCTGTTGTAACAAGCCCAGAGACTGCTCTCATTCCAGTCTTGGTAGAAACCTGACAGGTGCAGTTAGCAATGGGGTCAAGGCTGATAAAAGCCATAGTTTCAATACTTTAGAAAAATGTCTGCAGGAACGCATGCTGGCCTCAGATGCTTAGCTCACTGATGTCGCTGTTTGAAGAGTGCCATAAAAGGCCTTGTCTTAGAAGGCTTATGTGTCCTGAGCTGTAGAAAATGACAAAAGTTCAGAGTGCAAAAGGAATTCAGGTTCCCCTTTACGCTGGCGTAAATCAGGAGGTGCTCATGACATCCATGGAGCTACAGCGAAGTAAGAGCAGTGCAACCCACATTGAAAAAGGACCCACTGGGACCTTGACCTCAAACAGAGTTAGTTATTCCTGATTGATGCCAGAGTGAGGTTGGACTTAGGCCCATCTTGTAATTCCTTTAGTTTCCAGAAGTTCTTTGCAAAAACAATGGTCTTGATGGACATTTCAGGAAGGCAGTTTTCTCCAGTAAAGTATAAACCCAGAAAACCTCTGCTTAGTGGTTTTCATTTTCCACGTAGTTCTCTTCCTTTCTATCAGTTTCACAGCTGATTTGAATCAGATTCTCAAATGCAATCATTGTTATTGCCCAGGTGATTTTGTTCCCAGGACCCCAGCTCCCTGAGTAATTTCTGCCCATATCCTAGATTTTGGGGGGATTTTTTTAGGAAAGCAGGGACAAAAATATAATAATATTAATAAGAAGAACAAGATTTTCTTATTTCATACCATCCCCTTTATGGATAAGTGTGAGGGAATGAAGGCAGGACAACGGGTTGAGCCTAGGGCTACAAAGGAAGAGGAAGACAAGCCCCAGGTCCAGCTTCAGTAGTGCTGTGTTGTTTCTAAACCTGAGCTCCCTCTGGACCGGGGGAAGGAGCCCGCAGCCAGCTACTTCAGGAGTTCATTTATTGAAAGGACAATTTCATCTTCTACCTCTCTATAGCAGCGTTTTATAAGGCTGTCCAGCACCATAGCATCTTAATGTCTTTCAAATGAAATAAAACAATAATGGTGAAGTCATCAGAAGGCTTCAGAGTCTCTGGTTCTTCATGGTTTGGGGTGTAGTCTAGTGTTAGGGTGATTGGCTGATTTGCTTGCTTTTGGTTGGCAGGGGGAGGTGGGGAAGAAGTCAAATACAAAGGGTGTTGGACCTGTGAGTTCAATTCATGCTGTGAATTGGCTTCTTGTGTCTGTCCAAGACAGAGGTATTTAAAGCCACAAATCCTTCCAGTAACTGTGCACCTCCTGCAAGCTGCTAGGTACCCTCAGCTCCCGTTCTAGTCTTTATCCCTGGTGATCGTGCTTATGATCTCTAATGGTTCCCACAACTTATTACAGCCCCAAAGTGTCAGGCTGCAGCCTTAAAACCTAGGACCTCAGTCTCACCAACACAGCCACTTATCTTGGCCTGCCACTTTATGGCTGATTACCCAGGCTGATCCAGGGTAGTTTGAATCCTTCAACAAGGCCTAACCCCCCACCTGTCTCCCAAGTGATTAGCGGAGGTCAATTAACCCTTCAATTCCCCCCATAAAGCCCGGAGTAGGAACAGGAAGTGCCTGGGCAATGAGGTTTGACTTCATTGAACTCAACTCAAGACTGTTTTTCTGTCCCCTCTGGCTTATTCCTTGACTTGGTTCTCTGCTTGATCTCACTTTTAGACCCTCCTCTCAGACTGACCTTCTGGCTTCCTGACCTGGTTTGTCTCTAGATTCTTCTCACCCATCCTGACCCTGGTCAGCACCTTGATTCCCAAGTGGCCGCAGACCCAACCATCCATGTCCTCAACCCAACACAAAAGCCTCTCCACATTGGACAACTCTGGGATTGAGCAAATGCTAGTGCCCACACCCAGCAGAGGCAGTTTGAGTTTATCAGATGTAGAGTTCACATTACACAACCCAAATGGATTTTATGGCTTATATAAAGGGAAAGAATAGGAGTGTCCAGTATATTACTTTTGAGCTGACAACCTGATAAGCATTCTAGCATGAGTGACTGGTGCCTCCTGAATCGGGGGGGCACTCGCAGAAGCTGCCGATGGTGGCAGCCCCGTCTGAGGGGGCACCAGCCCTACCGACAGCATCAGTGTCAGGGTACCGACCCTGTCAGGGAGGCACGTGCACCCCTGTGCACCCCCTACCAGTCACCTATGCATTCTAGGTGGATACGTAGGATCTATAGAACAATGGAAACATGTTAGTAAGAAACCGTACAAGTTACAAGGCTAAGATTTATATACCATGGGGTAAATAAATATTCAGTTCCCATTAATGTTAATGGGAGTTAAGTGGCTAATTCCCCACACATTATGCTGAAGATTTACCTCTTTGAGTTTTACAGAATAAATGAATTTATAGCCTTCCTGGAGGTTAGGCCTGAGAAAAACAAAGAGCCCAGAGTTTATTCCATTTTTATGAGGTTGTGGGATTTTTGTTTTAAGAGGTTTATTCCCTGAACAGAAGGAAAGGTTAGAAGAGCACAAAGTTAACGCAATCCACCCACCACAGGATGCCAGTAAAACTTGTGACAAGCATTTAGTCCAAACTCTCAGACTTTGAGACATACAAAGATCCACATAAAAATGTCTTAATAACAGAAGCCGGAAATTTGTAACGATAATAAAGGCTGACATTTATACAGCACCTTTCATCCACACATCAACAGGCTGAATTCTGCCATCAGAGGTGCTCAAAACACTCCCTTTAAAGCCACTGGCAATTTCACACTTATCCCAGAGGGCAAAATGTGGTTCTACATGAACTGGACTGACTTCACCGTACTGAAATGCAGCTGTCTCTAGAGGGAAAAAAAAAAAAAAATTACCAGACCTCAGTTTAGTAAGATTTTTAAGCATGTGTCTATTTTTAGGCATAAATGTATGCCTTTAGTGGGACTATTCATGTCCTTAACATTAGATGTATGCCTTTAGTGGGACTAAAGCCATCCTATACAAATCATAATTTAAACTCTCCATGTAAGACCTTGATGAAGCCATACCTGAAAATGTACATCGGCACTTATGTGATAGTTCAGGACACCACTATGCCAAAGTCATATCAAATTTAGACCATTTAGTGGTTTTGTGAGCCATTCTATGACATTTAAATACATTTTAAATATATCCCCTCTAAAGAACTTTAGGATAGTTACAGAAGTGATATAATTCTCTATCAAATTATGTAAGTTTAGAAAGTAATTTCTAAAGTAGCCTATTAAAATCCTATTAAGCCCTGTTGGTTTCAACCCAGTTCCATAGAACATTTCTGAAAGGGCAGAAAATGAAAAATACAGTGTGAAAGTGATACATGCACAGGGCCTGCAGTCAGCCAAACCCAGTTCAGCTCCAATATCAAAGGGTTGTGCCCACAGTGGCCCCCAAGCCCATCTGTCCAGTTAAAGTTGAAGTCTAATGAACAGCCAACTGGATTAAGTAGAGGAAGTTCCTCCTTCCTCTCCAGACTGATCATACCCGCATTGGACGTTTTTGGAATCCATTAAGTTGAACAAATTTCCCTTTCTGCTCAGTGTCACGGCGCGGGGCCCTAAGAGCGGCCGTGATCTCTCCTGGCACCCCTACCGTGCCAAGTTAGCATCCAAGCATCCTCGTTCTCGCCCGCCACGTCTTTGATGGTGTCTATTGTTATAATGGAGGCTGCCTTTTTGTCCCCTTGGACACGGTGCTCTTGTTTATCCTGACCCCGTTCTGTTTGGATTGACTTGGTGCAACCCAGCCTTGTGGGCTATGCGTGGCTCCTACCACCCCTTATACCACGCCCCAAACCTCTCAGATCTACCGGACGTTGTTGAGTCAAAAATACTATTGATGCCCATGTCCTCGCGGACGCCCTCCGGGCTTGTCTCACACTTAAGGCCCCACCAGGCCCTACTCTGTCTCCTCACCCTCCCGGGGGCTTCTCTCAACACGCTCGCCCTCCCGGGGGCTTCTCTCAACGCACTCGCACCCACCCCCGCACTGGGGCCTTGCTTGCGCTCATGCAATCGGGGCTCAGGCGGCCTCGGCCTTACCTGGTCCCAGACTCCCTTCTCTGGGTCTTGCGCCCCACTGGGGCCTTTCACCTGTGCCCACACTGGGCTCCTCCCGATATTGCCCACCCTGGGGCCGGGGTCAGGACACCCCAAAAACTCAATGCCACTCTCCGGTGCCAAACTGCTGTGCCTTCTCTGGCACCAGACCGCGGTGCCCTTCGCTGGCACCTGGAACCCCCACGCTACTGGGGAGTTCCTATGAGGCCTCCTCCAACCCCTACAGCCTCACTTGGTCCTCCGGTCTAATGACAAAGCAAAACCATAAGCCAATCGGCTGCAACACAAAAATAAGCCTCCTGGCTATAACGCAAACTCTAGCCCTCTGTCTAAACCTCCCTTCAAACCCCTGCCAGGGGTTTCTCCTCACCCGGGAGCTGTTTCCGGCCCTTGGACTTCTCTCACTGCCTGCTCCAACAGAGCTCCTACCTCCTCAGCTGCCAGAGGGGAACTGCCTGGATCACCTTTACATAGGTCAGGCCCTGCCCCCTTCTGGTCAGCTGACCAACTGCAGTTGCCCCGGCAACCAACACCTGTCCTCCTATAGGAGCAGGGCACCAGAGTGCCCTTGCGACACTCAGATTAACAATCTGTGACGGTTACGGTGAAAGACACTTATCCAAACAGAATGAGTTTGAGGAAGCAAAAAGGCAGGTATGGATCTCAGATATTTTTTCCTGCTTCTGGTGAATTACAACAGGGCATTGTAACTGTTTTACTTTTTAATATATTTGTACTGTAGTTGCACTTACAAGGTGTTGGCATATACCAGGCTCCACCACACCTGGAGTTGTACAAATGCAGAACAAAAATGCAGTCCATTTCCCCCAAAGAACTTACAATCTACAGATAAGAAAAGAGGCAACAGGTGGATGACAACAATCATGAATTCAGTTCTTTTCACCCTTCGTCCTCTGCTGAAAATACTGACTGGCAGAGAAAGACGCATCAAGAAGGGTCCTAACGGGGTAGCAGTGAGCAGTGGAGGTCCAGTAGGTGCCTAGCTGGTTGAGTTTGCTCTGGTCTTCCCAACAGTAAAATGGGTCCCGGAGGACAGGAAGGAAGCAGAAAGACAGTAGGACTGGAATGCAAGTCTGCTGCAGATTTGAAACCTTATTTATTATCCATCAAGTCCATTTTATAGCAACCTTGTACTTTATTTTCAAGCACGTTCATTGACATACACTGTATCAGTCATTCTCTGATTACGGAAGCTTTCAGAATTGCTTCCGGGCGCCAGTAGGAAGCTGCCAAGGAGGTCGCAGTGAGACAGTTTTGAACTTTACTGCTCATTTTCACAGTGAGGCTTAAGAATAAGAAACAAAAAGAAGAACATATTCTAATGACTGAAGTTAACACAAGGCCACTAAGGTGATAAGCCCCCGGCCATGAACCTCTTTGAGGTTGTGCAGTGCAGATAACTTGTCCACTAGGATCTGCCAGCAGATCTGTGGTCTCCAAAGCCTCTAGGGTTTTTTTTTTAATTTATTCCTGCAGAGAACCAGTAAATAACTGTCACGTTATTACCAAAAAGATACCAACAAGATACAGAGAAATATTAATTGTATCTAAAGCAGCCTAGCCAGATGGTATCTAAGCATCCTAGGGAGATGATGGACAGGTAAAGAAAGGAACTTCTCCATTTAAAAGAGATAGCTGTCTGAACCAGTTTGTTTTTGCTGGCCACATGTGAATGGGATCACGCCTGCACAGATTACTTTTACATTCTCTGCTTCTCCTTGGGGAGAATACCTAGTCTTTTTAAGTCATTTAGTTGTGTTGATAATTTTTATTCT
Organism: Crocodylus siamensis; assembly: GCF_052110815.1. Taxonomy (NCBI): domain Eukaryota; kingdom Metazoa; phylum Chordata; order Crocodylia; family Crocodylidae; genus Crocodylus; species Crocodylus siamensis. The sequence continues at coordinate 65,231,248 of NC_143404.1, forward strand.
TTACACTAGGCCGATAGCCAAGGCAAATGTTTGTGTTGTTTTAAAAACTTAAAGTATATCACTGTGGGAAACTTAAAATATACAGATTACTTCAGAAAGCATTTTTGAAAAAATTGTGATAATACCCAATGTTATTTCACTTTTCTCTTATTAGTTTTACATGTCACTGTGCTCAGGAGCCTTTACAGGTTTTTGTCGGTTTTATTTTTTTGCCAGTTCCAAGTGTCTGAATATAGCGATATAATATTAATTGAATCTTGCTGCCGACATTGCCTTCCACCGACTGCGACTTTTAGAGAAAAAAGAAGGGAAGAAACTAAAACCAAGCAGCGTTTTTATCTCCAAATGAATGTCTGAAATCTGCAGCAAAAATAAGGAAATCACTTTGAAGTGAGTAAATATTAAATATTAGTACTAAACAGGACTCCGAGCAGTCAGGGAAGGACAGGCAAAGTTTAATTGAAAATGACAAAATTAAATAAGACACAGCCTTTGAGTTCACATAGGGACCATTTGTCTAAGTCAAATGCTACTACTGCTGCATACCAATGATGTACCGTATGCTGCTGAGCTCCAGCAACTGAAATCAAAAAGATTAGAAGTTTGGCTTGTGACGCCTGCCTCAGACTGTAAGTCAAACAGAGAGAGACAGCTGAAAGCATTCAAGGACCACTAGACACCAGACAAATCCTCGCCAGGGTGGAGATGGAGGGGCCAGGCACCCAGATCTGCAGAGGCTTCCTGTTTTCAGAGAGCCACCCCTGATCTAATAGCCTGCCAAGCAACAGCAATGGAAGCCGACAGTATTTCCACCAGAGGGGAAGGGCGCATTCACAGATCCCACCAGGACTCACCCGTGTTGGCCAAAATGATCTCTCTCCTTGTAATGAGAAAATTGAACTCCTCATCCAAATCTGCTTAGGATATAAGAGCATTTGCAGGTAGCCCCGCCAAGTAACTCAAGAATACAACAGCTACCAGTTTGCCACTGTAGCCCATGCTGCTTTCATAGTGTTTATGGCAATGGCATTGTTACGGGTGAATGGGGCTTAGGCAACATGATGGAAGCCAGATGCTGTCTGGCGCACAACCAACTAGTGCTTTGAATAACCTACACACGTTTATCTATTAATCAGATGGCCACTCAACTCTCCGTGGTGACTCTGAATTAATTCTAGTCCTGGCATATCCTGCAAGGACCCAGATCCATACACCAGCCTGCTCTCATGAGTCATCATAACCTCAAACCTGCCTTCCCTTTCCAAGACACACACACATAGGCACAAGTCCCCACAGGTTTGTTGTTTTAGGAGCAGATGACATTAAAGCAGCTCGGGTTGTGTAATGTAGCTTTAATAAGCATGTGCTTTCTATTTGTCACTGCTCAAACTGTACTTTTCCACACACAAGCCAGAAGGCTTGCTGAAATCTGCAAAACATTAACTGCAGAAAAGATGAAGGGAGTTCATACACTCCACAGGCTGAGTTGCTCGCCTGGCTGGGAGAGTGGGTTAGGGAGAAGTCATTTTGATGGAATTAAAGGAAATGGTAATCAGGGTTGTAGTGAGAACTCTCTTCCTCTAGTTAATGTATTTTCTTAAACAAAGAGCAGGAAGCTCTAACAGAAAGCTCTTGTGTGCTCGTGGGTCCATGGCTAATGTGGTCTTTAGCTAAGCAGCATGAAACACAAACTGGTTTTGTCACTGGAGGCTCAGGCACACAGGACTAAGGCAGGAGGCATCCACTGACTTCAGTGAACTTGCTCCAAATAAACACGGAGGTGGCTCAACTCAGTTTGGCCCAGAGGATTGGAATACAGGCAGTCCTCAGACTTACAACACAATTGGTTCCTGAAAACCGCGTCTTAAGTTGAAATGTCGTAACTCAGAACTGATTTTCCCATAGGAAACAATGTTATAAATGGGGGATTGGTTCCTGAACCAAGGCCCGATACCCTAATTTCACCAGAAATACCCCAGAGTCTTATAATCAATTATAGATGAGTAATATAGCTACATTAATGTATTTATATTGTAAATAGCAATGGATTTGGAAGGACTTCTTTGAGGTGAGTTTGGAAGGGCTCTTGCCTGGAGTCTTCTCAGCAGTCTTGGCTGCAAACTTTTCTGGAGTCTTGTCTGCTTTCTTAAAAAAGTGTCCACGGAAATTTGGACAGATGTTCTCCAGGGAGATGGGTAATGCAGTGAACTTGTTCGCTGGCGTGGCATAGCATCGGATCAAGTGTTGTAAAGTTGAAACTGCCATCATAATGTTGAAATAGGGTGTCAATTTATAAAGGTTGTAAGTGCAAAAAGTTGTAACTCGAAACGTTGTAAGTCAAGGACTGCCTGTATACTCTGTTCCATTGGCCTATTCCTGGCCAGGTGGGGGTCGGCGGTAAAGCGGTTAAAGTTTCTTGCTCTGGTTGTAGACACGTGAGTCAAAACCTTGATCCCCTCCGTCGGCCCTGTGGTATATAGGACCTGGTCAGTTGGGTTGGTGGTACAAAAGAGACTAGTTGTGATGCTAACCATAATCACCCTTGTGTGCTCTTGACTGCAGAAATCAGTGTGCCTTGACTGCACTAGTGCAGTGGTCTGCCAGTGCAGGTGATGTTTTTGACCTTTCTGAACCACATCCCTTAACCTCGCTGGATTTTTCCCCGTCTTTACTACAACAACATGAGAAGCTAGCTGTAGGTCTATAACGAAGCACGTTGGTGTCAGCTGCACCAGGATTAATATGTATGACTGAGCACTGGTTTACACTTTTGGAAAGAAGTGAAAAGGGTCTGTGTCATTCTAAACTTTTTGCAACTGGTTTGAGGGTTTTGCATCAATGAAACCTGGAATCTGCAGGAATCCATTAATAGGAAAAAGTACCAAGAAGGCAACAACAGTCTCCTAAAGATGAATTGCCCAGATGTACAGTTCAGAATGAATCATTTGGGAAGAGCTAATTAATTAAGCACTAATGATATGAAACTACAGCAGCAACAAATGAACTTATCCATTCACAAACTGTCACAGATAATGCAAAGGCCACATTTTCTGCTTGCTTTACAATACTGTCTAGTTTTGCATACAGCTGACTGCAGCCCAAACTTGGGAACGTATCCATTTTCTGCAGGTAACAGGGTTGTCAGACCAAATAACTCGGCCCTGCCATGACCAAGGATAACCCATGGACAGAAGCTGGTCGCTTAGAAACTGCAAAATGATTCCTGGATCTACTGGCGATGAAGGGGTTATCCAAAGTAGTATCTGATCCAGGTTGGCAGCAGCCATATTTAAACATTCATGTTGTCAGCAAGGTTTTAGTTAAGGCTGTGTAAGTGGGGTAAATATTAAAAACCAAATCTCTTTTAGGACAAATTACAGATGAAGAATGGAGTTGAACTCATCTCTCATTTTGGTCACAGTGAGTAGCCTGTCCAGATCTGACCCTTGCGCAGATCCTCCATGCGGTGGAGATGGAGTTTGGAGCATTTGAGGAGAGCAGTTGCCAAAGTGACAAGTGAGAAATTCCTGATAAAATATTGCTATCCTCTGCCTGGTGGTTTCATCTGCTCAGGTTTGACCTAGGTTAGTTCTCAGAAACAGGCTCTGCCCACAGTGGTCTGGAAAGTTTTGCTTGAAGCTTAACCTTGGTAGCAGTTGTAGATAGCGTGGCCCTGTTCTCAGTGCTCAGTGTGGAAGGAGGATTCTGTTCGAACATCTGCAAAGAGCCACATTAACTTCTTGCCTGTCAGAGGTATGTCTTTCTAAAACCATAAAACTCCAGACATGTTAATATTCTCCCCTGATTTCTCGTCCTGGTGTCTTACTGCTGGGGGTGCACTTTGGGTGTCTTGCTGCAGCTGTCCTAGGTCAAGCCCTGCTCTGGACCTGTGCTAAAGGCTGCCCCGGTGAGCTCAGTGGATACCTGACGGTTCAGGCTGGGGAGTCAAAGGCATCAGGATGTGATACTTGTCACACTGCTCCCTTGTGTGCTATTAGCTATACGAGGTGAAGTGCTTTAACCATGCCGGTCCCAGGAGCTGTTTGGCATAGGCAGAACTTGTATCTTAATGACATTTTTAAAAATCCAGAAAAATGTATGTAACACCTTTACTTGAATGAGTTCTTCCCTGCACTTAGCTAGCTTCATGGCAAAGGTTCTTTTGGGGATCTGTTGTTTGGCAATAACCATTCACTAACCTAGGTCACACGCACTGTTTAAGTGCCAGCAACCAGAAATGTTAAAGAAAGTGTTACTGAAATAACTGTCCAAATATCTTTTTTTTCACAATACTCTGCTTGCTGTCTTTCACGTGTTTGCTAATAGCTTCAACCTCCTGTGGAAATTCATTGGTTTCTAACTTTAAAACTTTCCAGCATTCCAGAAAAGTCATTTGGAGGGGGGAGCATTTTTTGTTTAGGGTTTTTTTTGCACTGGTGATTTTTTGTTTTTGTTACTGCAGTTGCAGCTTTTACAAATGTTGTGCCTGTCAAAACAAGTCAGGAAGAGAAATGAGAAAACTCATCTTTTTTGGCATGTGCCTGCAAAGTCAAGTACTTACTGGCTTTTTTTTTTTTAATGATTAATGCAACTCAAATGAGAGTCCACATAAAAAATTAGTAGATTCATTGCTAATTATATTTCAAAGTGTATTGTGGCTTAAAAACATCTAATGTGTAACTTGAAGCAATACAGGATTTTCTGATGCCAAAAGCTGGAGGCTTTTCTTGCTTAGTTATTGCTTGAGTACTCACTTCAGCTACATTTCATCCAGGCAACTCATTGATAGATAAGTAAGACACAGCAACACCTAATGTGGGGAGTGTGCCATTGGGGCCTGATCCTGCAGCAATTATAGTTTCATAGTTTCATAGTTTGTAGGGTCGGAAGGGACCTGAGCAGATCATCAAGTCCGACCCCCTGCCATGGCAGGAAAGAGTACTGGGGTCAAATGACCCCAGCAAGATGTTCATCTAACCTCCTCTTAAACACCCCCAGGGTAGGAGCCTGCACCACTTCTCTTGGAAGCTGGTTCCAGACCCTAGCCCCCCTGACTGTGAAGTCGCGCCTCCTGATATCTAACCTAAACCTACCCTCTGCCAGCTTGTGACCGTTATTCCTGGTCACTCCTGGCGGTGCTCGGGGGAACAGTGACTCCCCCAGTGCCTCCTGGTCCCCCCTGACTGGTTTATAACAGGCCACAAGATCCCCCTTCAGCCTCCTCTTGTGGAGGCTGAACAGGTTCAGGTCCTGCAGCCTGTCCTCATAGGGCCTGCCCTGCTGTCCCCTGACCACGTGAGTGGCCTCCTCCGGACCCTCTCCATGCTGTCCACGTCCCTCTTGAAGTGGGGCGCCCAGAACTGGACGCAGTACTCCAGCTGCGGCCTGACCAGTGCCGCATAGAGGGGGAGGATCACCTCCCTGGACCTGCTCGAGATGCATCTGTGGATGCATGACAAGGTACGGTTGGCCTTCCTGACCGCCTCTCCACACTGCCGGCCCATGTTCATCTTGGAGTCAGTGATGACCCCCAGATCCCTTTCCGCCTCTGTGCTGACAAGAGGGGAGTTTCCCAACCTGTAGGTATGGTGCTGGTTGTTCCTCCCCAGGTGCATCACCTTGCACTTGTCAGTGTTGAAACCCATCCTATTCTCCTCCGCCCACCCTTGTAACCTGTCGAGGTCTGATTGTAGCCTGTTGCTTCCTTCTAGTGTGCCCACGTCCCCCCACATCTTAGTGTCATCAGCAAATTTGAACAGGGTGCTTTTTACCCCCTCATCCAAATCCCTGATGAAGATGTTGAACAGTGCGGGGCCGAGGACTGAGCCCTGCGGGACCCCACTGCCCACGTCCTTCCAGGTTGAGAAGGACCCATCCACTACCACCCTCTGGGTGCGGCCCTCCAGCCAGTTGGTGATCCAATTGACTGTGTGGGTGTCTACACCACAGCCCCCCAGTTTCTTAATGAGAACGGGGTGAGAGACAGTGTGAAAAGCCTTCCGGAAGTCCAGGAAGACTATGTCCACTGCAACCCCTGCGTCTAACGATCTGGTGATCTGATCGTAAAAGGCCACCAGGTTGGTCTGACAGGACCTGCCACTGATGACCCCGTGCTGGTTGCCCCTAAGCATGCAGTCTCCTGCTGGCCCCTCCTGGATGTGTGCCAGCATAATTTTCTCGAACAGCTTGCCTAGGATTGAGGTGAGACTAACCGGCCTATAGTTTCCCAGGTCCTCCTTCCTGCCTTTTTTGAAGATGGGGACCACGTTGGCCCTCTTCCAGTCCTCTGACACCACAACAGAGCACCATGAGTGCTCATAAAGTTGTGCCAGGGGTCTTGCAATGACCTCGGCCAATTCCTTTAGAACTCTAGGGTGGAGATCATCCAGGCCGGCTGACTAAATACGTCCAACCCCTCCAGAAACTGCCTAACTAAATCCTCGCTAACCCGTGGCCCATGTGTGCCTCCCCCGGGGCCCGAGGGGGGCCCAGCAGGGAGGTGGCTGTTCTGGTCCCTACTTAGGAAGACGGAGGCAAAGAAATCATTAAACATGTTAGCTTTGCCGTCTGGTGTGACGACCAAGTTACCCATATTGTCCTGAAAGGGCCCCACATTACCCGGGACCTTCTTTTTGCCCCCTACGTATTTAAAAAAAGACTGAGTGTGCAACTTCAGTAGAGCAAATAAGCTGATTATTTGCAGTACCATTAGTCCCCCAGAGCTGTATAAGCAGCTTAACAGAAGCATTTGTAGGGTTGGCCTTTAGTTTATAAAAATCCATAGGAAGACCCTTGCATGCAGCTTGGTGAGATGGATCAAGGACAGCTCCTGGCCACTGTTTGCAGCAGATTATAAACAGAGATTAACAGAAAGGAAGTTGGAATGGTAAAATAAACTAATAAACACATCTAAATATATAACCAGCACGGTATGTGCAAAGGGCCTCAACCTGGCCTCTAATTATGCATGTGCAATACAAAATTATGCTGTGTACAAAATTAGTCACCAAACAAAGCCGCCTCAGTCCAAGTCCACTGAAATAGGTGGGAGGATTGATTGCATGCAGACTAGAGGCTTTGCAGAGTCTGCTGCCCGTGATCGTACTCAGTATTCATAGCACAGCAAGTTTTTTTCTCTCTTCAAAGCACTTTGTGAATACTAATTAATAGAGATGGATTCAAGTTGGAACATTTGTAATGGATGTGATGATGATGATAATACATGAACAACTGGGCAAAATATGTGTGTTCCACTATGTGGATGCAACAGAGAGCTTATGCAAATCTGGGTGTGCAAACCACAACTACTTCTTATGCCCCTGTCGTAAACTAGATTTTTTTCCAGAATCATGTGCAAGTAACAGTTCTTTGCACTGCTGCAGCAAGGTCCTCCTTCTTGCAGGTCTCACCCAGGGGTCAGCAAAGGAGCAAGTTCTCCATTGTCTGTGCTTCACTACACTTGCATGTGTTTGTGTCATTTGAGTAGCCCCCTTTGATCATGTTTGTTTTTGAACTTTCAGTTTGCATGTACAGGCAGTTCAGGCATCACCATATTGACCAGTCTGTGTCAGCCACTCTGCAAAGGTCCTCTTGGGGTTCCAGGTCCATCTCAGGGCATCTGATTGTACGTAATCTTTCCTTCTATCATCTCAGTTGCGCCCTGTCAGCTGTCGTGTCGAAGGGCGCAACCGAGCATCACAAAATGCTCCCCACTTTGAAGTGGCCAACTTTTGAAGCATGTTTTCACGGGTGTTGACTTTCCCTTTCATCTTCTCTACATGTGCTTTGAAGGTAAGTGTTCAGTCCAATGTAACCCCCAAATACTCAGAGTTTGAGATGATTAGTCAGTGGGAGTCTATCCCAAGTGATGTTTAATTTCCGCTTGGCTTCTCTACGATGTAGGTGAAAGGCTGTGATCTGTGTCTTGGCTGGGTTGGTACGAAGCTGGTTCTTACTGCAATAATCTGAGAGGTTGCTCAGTCCACATGTCAGTCCATTCTTGACAGTGGCAAAGTCCTTCTCTTGTGGCTGAAGATCTGGTTTCAGACACGTTCCTTGAGGCAGCCTTGATTTAGATAAGTAAATGACAAATAAGTAATACCGTGTGAACAGAGAATCATGAGACAGATTTCCATGCACAACTACAGAATCGTGAGGTCCAGAGATGAACAAGGGAGAAATGATTCCTCATCACAGCTGGGGAATGTTGGGGAAGCTAGAAGCCTTGAGTGCAGAGTTTAGAAATGGAAATGTTCCCCCAGCAAAGATGGGAAGCAGCAAGTTGGAGACCCAGGAATGATCAGTATAGCTTCTGTAGTCCAGGTACCCGCCAACAGCCCAGTCCCTGTGAACCATTTAAGCAACACATTATTGCTGCCCAAATGAGAGAACTACACAATCAGCTCAGGAACAGGGCCACCCCGCTTCCTGCAGCCATCCTCCACCTCCAAAAAAGAAGGTGTAGCCAGAGCATTGTTGGACCCATTATCTGGGGCTGAATGTGAGGCTGCTCTAAATTACTGCAAGGCTGAGCGCAATCACTCCCTTTGGTGATCAGGGAGATGCAACTGTGGCTATGTACCCCTTTTCCCACTCTTGGTTTGATGCCTAGCCTTTGGCAGAATATATTTAATTTAAGGTGCATCGTTACCTTTGTTGAGAGGCTGTTATTTCTTTCTAAATGTCATTAGTAGGGTTTCATATGGCTTTAGCTACGTTCCATAATGATTTTGACATGCATTTTAACATGAGCTCTGCTGTAGATCAGCAGACTAGTACTTACTTGATTTGTTCTTATCTGTGCTTTTGCTTGCATGGTTAGTTTTAGCAATTCAAAACAGGATTTTAAAGGAAAAAGTTTATCTTTAAAATTTCAGAGTCTGATTCTGCTCTTGCTCAGTATAACTTGGAATAATTCCATTGAAGCCAGAAGAGTCATTCTGCCCACAGGAAGAGGATAAATGTGGTCAAATTCAGATCCCATCACTTTTTCCCTACATAAAGTGTGCTTTAAGACTCTGTTTTATTCATGAAATGTCACCTTGTCTATTATCACAGCACTATATCACTTCACACATCCAGTTCTGCATTAGTAAATCCCTTTATGTTTCTACATTGTATTCCAATTTGCAAAAGTAATGCTGTAAGTAACCTGTCATGACAACGAAGACATTCAAAAGAACACATCGTTTTAATTCCAAATGCCCACTATCAGTTTCAGGAATGGTATTTGATCTGAACATAAGTTTCTAGCAGACCATAACTGTGTGACACCTATGGTATCAGCGGTATTTGCAAAACCACAAAAATGCAGGTAATCTTGAGCAGTGAAACATTCCCATGGACTTTGGCTTCTCCACTTCAAATCTTAGTTTCATACGTTCTTTCAAAATGAAGGAAAAAACCAAAGCAAAAAATCCCCAACAGCAGCAGTAACTGTGCAGTGGCTTCCAGTAATACATCAACAAGCAACTGATTTACTACACATGATGGAACGATTGCTTACTGCCAGCGCCACCTCCGAAGGCCCAAGAAACTGATGACTAAACCATGAAGAGCATTAAAAGGTGATTTCACGTTTAACTCCCAGAGAACCCAGAGGGCCTGATTCTCGTCTACCTGTCACCAGTTTTACACAACTGTAGCTCTATTTACTTCAGCAGAATACTTTATTTATGCCAGGGGGAATGACAAGAAAATCAAGCTCATGCCCTCTGATTTTCAGAATAGCCTTCTGCAGCATCAGAAACAATAAATAACTGCCTCTTGGACAGATACTTCTAAATAACATATACAGATGCTTTCTCAGATCACCGTCAGATGCTTGACAATTGCAGACGCCCTTTGAAAGCACTGTCCTTACAAGAAGGCCGACCCAACACAACATTAGGAGCTGGATCTGAACGCTTCTCAAATTTGGTACCATTCAGACCCAGGGATTTGTTTCCAGCTTCATGTTCCATTAGAAAGTCCTGTAATTCCTACAGTGTTTGTATCTAAAATTAAATCCTATCATTAGTTGATGTAGAGAATGACATGGAGTGACTCCCTGGAAGTCTTATCCTCGATGGCAGGATATGTAACTTCTGCTGATTCTCAAAGAGCACTGCCTGCCAAAGAGGAAGGGAGAGATTTTACGCAGGAATCTACAGCAGCAAAAACATTTGGACATGAGTTCCCTGCAACAGAAGGATAACCCTAGCATTTTTCCATAGTTAAAAAAAAACAAGTGAAAACTAAGAATAGGCATTTTCCAAGAGGAGCCTTGAGGCTAATGAGAGGTACCTTGAATTTCCGTAATTAGAGCCATTGACTTACCTGAAGAGAAACATGGGTAAAGGTGAATGTAAGGTGATCCTGGGCTGAAATGGTCCCAAGCAGCCTCAAGGCTGCTGTAAGTTATACCAGGGGCAGCCAGCTGGCTGAAAGCTTCATGCTCTTCTCTCTGTCAGGAGAAAGGGGTACGGGAAAGGTGGCATAGAGCCAGCTATGGCAGTATTAGACCATCCCAGGGCCAGGGGGAATCCTTGATTACCATTAGGACAGCGTTCTGGCCAGTTTGTGCGGTCTCAGCAGCAGAAAGAGCACCTGAATCAAGGTCCAAGAACTGAGTCTATAAATTACAGGGCTTTGAGTAATCCCTTTCCTTAGCAGATGTTAACATTTTCCAAGCAGCTCCTTGCTACTTTGGTGAGGTGCAAAGAAAATAGAAACCATGTCTAAAGTTATATGAAGGATCAGCTAGAATAGCATGTACCAGTTTAATGCAACAGCCAAGATTAGATAAGAAGCCGATGGCCTGTACAGTCTCTGAGAAACGGGAACATGCAAGATATTTTTAGCATGTGTTTGTGATACAAAATCTGCTTCAGAAGAAGGATAAATATGCTGTGCTTAACACCAATGTTTCTTCCTTGCCCTTCAAGTGAAAACATATTGGAAGAGGCAGAATAATACTGTTCTACTGACAACATGATTTTTCTCCTACTGGAAAAAAAAGGTTTATTGTGCCCTCTCCATCAAAACCAATAACATCCAGAATCCTTACATTTGCCTCTTGCTGCTGCTATTGTCTGACAGCACTGTAAATGGCCAATGATTTAAGAAAAGTATGCGGCAAAAATGACATCATTTTGCCTGGCAGAGAATGTTGAGTGTTACTTTCAATCTTTGCGATGGGGCCACAAACTCTTCTCTATAAAAAAAAACATGGCTTGAAAATATTGCTTGTAATCTGGTCACATTGCTTTGCGAAGCTTCCCATTCAGGCACAAATATCTGCTGTCCCCACCTGCTTATTTTCCATGGATGATGAGGATGACAAATATATATATATATATATATATTTATATATATGTATTTACCTCCAAAGAGCAAGGTATATAAGACATTGTTCTTAAGCCAGGAACTAGGCAATGGCCTTTGGCACCAATCTAATCAGCAATATGGCATTAATGATGTGTCCCATTGGGTGCATCTACACAAGACACTTAATGCCCATTGGACTAATTCTATAGTGCATTAGCACAGCTGGCAAAAACTGTGCTAATGCACGGTACATTCGTCCAATGGGCATTAAGCATCACCCAAAAAGCGTTCATCTACGCTAGTGCTCAGGGTCTTTAATCCGATGGGCATTGTCACTTAAAAAGCATTCACCTGCGCTAATGTGCAGTAGCACCAATTGTGTTGCATTAACTTAAGTACCTGTTATTACAGGTACTAAACTTAATGAGCCATAATTGTAGCACATTAGTGAACATGTAGACATGGCCAGTGTTCAGGAAGTTCTGAAATCCTTACTCAAGCTGTTCCAAAGGCATGTTGCAGGTTTACTGGGCAGCCCAGGTCTCAATTGCATTCAAACAGTCTGTACCTTTTAAACGGTTATCAACTTGTCCCTAAAACTAAGTATATCAATAAAGTTCTGAGAAGACATATATATATATATATATAAATGCACCTTGTCTCTGGTTAAAGAGCTAGACAGAAGTTATAGCTGTCTTTTCAGGGGAGCATAATTTTCTTGGATACTGTTGAGTAATCTTCACCACTGGTATGTTATATTGCTGTTAGCTCACATTGAAATTCAGGGGCCAATGTTTCTTCTTTCATAAAACATCATTAATTTTAAAAAAGTGATGCAAAGCTATACATAACCATTTCAAAACAGAGTGGCCAATATAACTGTGCAACTGCTTGCGGCTGAGGGGGACATAGAGCAGCTGCAATCTCATAGGCAAATAGAATACTGATGGGCAAACTGGGCAACCAGCTATATGCTTATGTAGTTTCCCATCTTGCATGTGCATCTGCAGTATCTGCAGATCAGAAACTGTTTGCCATTTTACATAGATTTACACATTTTTTCCTCAATATGCAATCCAATGTAACTTACCTTCTACAAATAGGGAACTAGCATTTAACCAAGAATGAAACCATGAACAGCTACACCACTGTAATTTCGCACTCCTCTTTTGTAATCTTACGTGTTTCTTAGTCACACAGCTGTATTATTCTTTATGAAGATATAAATTGCTCCCACAGCAGATAGCATTCCACTAGGTAGTCATTAATCTCCCCTATGTGATGCTCACCTGGCACAGCTTCCACCCTGTCAGATTACCAGTCTTTCAGAACTGGAACACATGGGCTCTTCTGTCTCGGCAAAATTAATCTCCTTGGAGGGGCACTGGCTATTTGTTTTGAAAGAGTTTTGTATTCTGACAAAGGGAGGCTGCAGCAAGACTAAAACCCCCAAACCACATGGATGTCCCTAGGGTAGTGCAAGTAAAAGAAGCAAATGACAAGCTCAGGAAAGACTTACATCTCTCTTGTGTGATAAAAGCTGGCCCAAACCTGCCATCACCACCAATGTGTCGAAAGACCTGCCCCATTCAGAAACCTTTAAGAATGCATAATAGGATTTGGGGCTTTGTGGGATGTTCAGTCATCTAATTTCACCTTTCTGCTGAAATCAGCGTGGCAATCAGCAGCAGCAGTGAGAGTAGCAACCACAGCCACGGAGATTTGGAAGCCTATGCTAGAGGAAGTGAATAAAGACCAAAAACCCATTTTTCAGAGGCAACCAAAGGTCTACCAGAGGAGAACAATTTATGGTCATTACTGACCAGAGCTGGCTTTGACCCAGCAACCCCTGAAACAATCTCACTTAGCATCTTCTTCATAAACCAGCCTGGTCCTTTCTGTTCCACACCATTGTATGAGCTCTCCAAGAGACTGCCTAAACTCTCAGGATCCTCATGAGTTATATTGTGTTATTGCAGATTTCTTTGCTCACGTCTCTATTCATAAATTAGTTTTGTTTAAAATCTCCAGCTGCAGAGATTTGGCAAGAAGGCTGCTACATACTGCAATCACTACTGCTCTGGGTATGGAGATTTTACACATTTCCTCTGATTGATGATGGACCCAAACATGATGTCTGTGTAATAAATGCATCTGAATGTGTAAGCATGTTCCCAAACAAAAATCATGCCTAGAAAGAAAAAGATCAACAAACATTTGGAAGGTAAAAGGTTATATGAAGGAGCTTTTCCTGTTAACCTGTTAAGTGCCGACTGGCTTGGTCAAATGCATGCAGAGTTAGGGGCACAATTCTTCACTGCACTTCCCTAAGTGCATTGCACTTCCTTGCACTTCCCTAAGTGCAACTTAGGTGCAGTTTTAGGCTGCACCTAAGTTGCACTTTAAACTTGTCATGTACCTTTGGGTTGCCCTGCTGCTGCAGGAGAGTTACAACAAAAACAGGAGTAAAAGCAGAGCAGAAGCACTATGCACAGCCCTTCCTCCTCCAGTATAAGTCTCCAGGGTAAAGTTATCAGAAAGCAAGGATATATCCCAGTATAAGTTACACCCAGGTGTCTTCTCTACTCTGTTTCAAAGCTGGGTAGCCATTTGCTCAATGCCACCTTGGACCAACACAGTGACATGACTGTCTAAGCAGAAGACATCTCCGCGCTGGTGTAAATGACTGTGCCAGGGGCCCAGCGGCAGATAATGAGGACCTTAGTTTTCCAAGGTCTGGTAGTGGACATCTCTCTTTCTAAAGTAAATCGTTCCATGTATGCCCATGGCTGCACATGGCTCTATTTGCATTTCTTCTTTTAAACCACTTTGAGAGAAAGCCTCTTGGCTTCCAACCTCCCTGCTAAATTTCCAGCCCTATTGTCTCTTTCTCCTCTCTTTGGCCATGAGGCCTATAGCTACTTAGAGTATGTTCTAGACTCTCTCTCTCTGCATCAAAGTCAGCTCATTTTGGCTCTCCCTAGCTGCTAGGACCAGAGCTGCTCCCTCTCCCATAGGGTTGGCTGAGGACAAAGCAGACAGAAAGCTGATTAGAGGGACCAGCTGGCTTAGGAGCAGCGTTGCCTCTGACATATGTGCCGACACCAAAGGTTAAGTGTGCAGAGCTACAAGAAGCCGTCTTCAGGCAATGGGTGGTCCAGAGGCCATGATTTAAGAAGCCTGCAAAGTAGAGACAGGGTTCCTCTATTCTAGTCCAACACCATTTTTGTGTTTTCGGTTGCAGACTGTTCTCTCCACTTCACTGCATGGTGAAAACACCCAAGGGCATCCTGTTCAGAGCCACTTCCTTACCCTGGATCCCACTCGATCGGAAAGAAGGCTGGGGGGAGAGTGAGTCGGCAAGGATGGAGTGCTTTTGGGAACCATTCCCAGCATATGGAGACATCATTCTGCAGCACGCTAGGGTAGTTCCCAAAACAAGTGGAAAATGGGCTTCAAGTCCCTGTGGTCTCGCTGTGGTTTGCTTCCCTTGTGATATTATTTTTGACTAGCAGGCAGGAGCTGTGTGTTTCTCGTTCAAGTTTGTAAATCCAATAGCCAAACCTGCCCCGCTTCTGGGTGGTCCTTGCAAAATACCAGAAAACCACTCCAAGCCCATGTGATATAATAATCATAATAAACACAGGTATTGCTTTGACAAGACACCTCAAAATCAGCTTTTCAAGACATGGGATGTTTCAGTCAGGTTGCCCATTCCCTTCGTTTTTCTTTCCTATTCCCTTCCCTCGCCTGCTGCCCTTGTTCTTCATGCTGTATCTTTCATTAACTGGTAAACCAGCGCTACCGCCCTGGAAAATAAATGTCATAGATGTATTGACACTTGACTTAGAAGAGTGAGAGCGAGCATGCTATGCAAATGCCTTCCAGCTTTACGAAGTCTGATTTGGGCTGCTGAGCTGATTCACAGGATTTGAGACCAAGGGTAAGAAGGATGCAAAGAGCTAGCCACTATAGCCTGTACGCAAGCATGGTTTCCTTCTGTTTTTCTAAATATTTTGTGGGTAGAGCTAGTGCTACCACTCAGCAAAGCCAGCTATAATGCTGCCAGGTGCTGATCCTGCCCACACACCTACAGCTCTGCCTGCCAATGTGCCTCAGCCTTCATCTGTAACAACCACTGCCATTCCATCCCGGGGCCCCTCCACACAGCTTTTGCCAATGCACTTCAGCCGTGACCTGCAATACCTACTGTTCCTCTCCGGAGCCCCTCCTCACTGAACTCTATGAATGCATTTCTGTCCTAATTCATAGCACTCCTGCTATCCCACTGCGAGAGCTCTCTTGCGCCGAGCTTGCACACTGGGCTGACTTGTGTGGTGCTTTTGTAAGGCAGACAAATTTCCACTAAGAAATAGGATGAGGCAGTCACACACCTTTCACCACTGAGCTGAGGAAGGCATGGAAGTGGAACGGCCAACTGCTTGCACATTAACCCACTTTACTGTGGATGGAAAAGACCAGTTAGGTCATCCAGTCCACATCCCTAAAAATACAAAGAAGAAATGAATCCAGGCCCCTGGATCCCAGGGCTTTCCAGCTTTATGTCTACACGGAGCAGAAAGAGTCTTGTTTTTTTGTGACCTCTAAAGTCAATGGGAATCTTTCCATTCTATCCATAGCTTTTGGACTCAATCCCAGCTGTGCACCCATGCATCCCTGGTCTCGTTGGCCATCACTCTTATTTGATTAATTACCTCGGTATTAAACATATTGATTTGATTAATGTTACATTAATGTTAATATTCTTTCTTTTCTTTTTGCAGACTTCAAAAGAACATAGGCATTAACCAAAGCAGCAGAGATTCCCACAGCAAATATTGGCAACAAGGGCAAGAAATTGGCCAACATGGCTCCGCTGTTCTTCTGAAACAAAATAATATGGTTGACTTTCACTCTTGTTCTCCGAAATGCTGTGAAACTGGTGAAGTCCAGCTACAACACTGGTTTCACATTCCTGGTGCATTCAGTGCCAGTGAGAGGAATTCAGCATTAAAGGGGAGTGGTGGCCGTTTCCTGGATGGTATGCCAATAGCATGTAGGCTATAATGTTTCACTTCCTCCGTTCCCTGGATGGCACACTTTTTGCTCATGGTGCAGTGTGTGAACTCCAAGTGTGTAGATACTAAAGTACAGTTAGAGTTGATCTGGGTAAAATAAAAGCCCTCCCCACTGGCACTTAAATTTTCATTCTAGTCCAAATTCAACTTGAAAATTAGACTCTAAAAAACCCTCTCTTAACCGTGCTTCACTGTATTACTTTTTCAGAGCTTCCTCTGCTCTTCCAGGCATGAGCAGTGTGAAAACAACCATTCTCGGTTTTTTGCATCAGGGAGAAGAGGGGAGTTAGTGGGAAATGGGGATTCAGGGAGATGTCAATTCAGCTCCCAGCTCTGCAACAGGCTACCTGCATCTTCATCTCTTGGTATCTCAGGTGCCCCTCTGTGAAATGGAGATAACAATGCTTCTCTTCTTTGCCTTGTCCACCCAGAGGTAACTCCTTAGAGACAAGGATTGTATTGATGCAGTGCCTGGCAAAATGGGATGCTGATATTCTTGACTCCTCACGTGGTTGGCAGTGTAAAGCCACAACCTGTCCCTTAAAAGGGCCTTTTGCACCAGACTCGGGACTCCCAGGGCAAACACTTCTAGCAGGATTTTCCCCTGGAGAAATCTTCCCTCCCTCCCCACACTCATAACTCCAGAGTAAACCAGCTTCTGCTTTTGTATTCTTGATTTTGTCCACAAAAGAGGCAGTGCAACCAGGGTAGGTCCCAGCCAGAAGAAAATAGCACTGTGCTACTGCCTCCAAATTACCCCTGATTCCAGGACTATGAAACTCAAATTCAGGGCTCCTTCCCTGCTCAGTGCATGGACCTGATATCCAGACCTCATTCCAGTGTCTCAGCATGGGACTGTAGTTGCACTGAACTCGGCAGCTTTGGCCACCGACTTTGCAAATGCCAGGTTCTGACCCTCACACAGCCAACTCCATCTAGAGGGTTTCACTTTCTTACAGTTCAAGTTTTAGGGCAAGAAACTTTTTCCATTGTTGCCTCTAAAGTAGCTTCAGACCCACCTCCGCTGGGATGTTGGCTTTGGTGCTTAGTAACCTCCCACACAAGCATTTGACATTTGCCCAAGCCTGTAACGGAGGAGGACAGAGCGGGTGTGAAACAAGTAGCAGTCTGGATGCCAAAAACACCCACAATCACAGTGTTTGTCACAACAGCCAGCTCCTACCCGTGAGAAACACCGGATGCACCCACCACTCACAGAGTCAGGATCTTGGCCCTGACTGAGGCACTCTAAAGGTTACTGCCCTCTGCTCATGAGCTTGGGCAAATGTCAAACACTGTTGCCCTCGTGCTGCATGAGACTAAACCAGCCAGCAAGCAAGAGATTTTGGTGTAGAAGTGGCATCTGGCAGCTGCGCTTGAAGAGACCACTCATCAGAGGCCCAAGGATAAACTTCCATGTCTATAAGGACAAATCTGTGAGCAATTATATTATGCAACTCAGGGCAAAGGAGGTATGAGCATGGCCATTACTATTTGGGGGAGTAGAGGAAGGAAGGCGCAGAGATTAAAGCCTGAACACCTTCTTGAATCCCAGCCAAAACTGTATCAACCAGAGAAAAGAGAACATATCCTGCTCAGCCAGACACCCATTCACCCTGTTTCATTGCATTCTGCTCTGACCTCACTCATGATGGATCCTGCTGAGACTCATGTATAACATCTCCTTCCTGGCGTGGCTCAGGCAACAAGAAGAAAAAAACCACCATACAAATCATACCCCATTGAAACTACATCCTAAAGAGACCTGCTGCACACAGTAATTACCAACAAGATTATGAACCCCTGGGTCACACTTGGCTCGGAGATTGCTGTATGAGTGCAAATTAAAAAGAACTCAAAGCGGATGCAGTGAAAGTAGAAATCAGGGACCACAGGGTGGGCACAGCAGTGATCCATCATTTCTGATGTATGACCATTAAGCCGAATCTTGGTCGGAGCAGAGCCTTGGGAAATCAAGCATGCTTGATAAATGCAGTGAAATCCCCGACTGCAATATCTTTGCAAGGCTTCCCCAGCGACTCAACCCTCCTCACACTCTGTTGAACCTTTCTGCGTACTTCAAGGGCCCAAATTCAGACCTCACTGAGGCTGACAACCCAGAGGGACCGGGCAGAACAGATCACAACCTGGCCCACGGTTTCGGTCAGAACATGACTTCTGGCTTCGTTGACCGTTTGGATGGGGCTGACATGCTTTGACTCGCCCGCATCAGAAATGTAAACAGCAGCGCTAAGTGCAACAATTAACATTGTGCCGTTACAGATGTTTGCTGCTCGTGACGGCGTGTGGAATTCGAGTGGGGAGCGGGCGGGAAGGCAGCAAATGGGGGCGAATTCATTCCGAGGCAAAAGTCCCCTCTGGAGTTGTATAAACAGCTCAAGCTGCTCCCATCCCTGTTTGCGATGTCGACAGAAACCTTCTACTGGACTGCGGCGGCGTTATCAATCATCTGCCATCTGTTGCTCTTTCTCTACTGTAGAGCAGGAGGCGCTCGGGTAAAGCCGTGTGTGAAGGCAGCTGAAATCCTGAAGCATTTCAGCCCCATCTGAAGGGAAGCCAGTAAGTTTCAGATTGCCTGGATTTTTCACAGGACTTATCTCACCCAAGTCTGAAGATAATACCATCTAACAGTCGTAGGTTCTAATTTCCAGGCAGCAAGATAACCTTCATCATCAAGGCAAGGCATAAATGCTATTAGCAAATAGAGAGGTGATTTAACTCAATCTTAGCCTTTTCCTTGCACCTCTGGATTTATGGCATCAGCTGCGATGAAATGAACGTTGTCTTAGATATAGACAGACAACTAAAAGCACGGGCCTCAGCAATCTTCAAAGGACGCTCAGTTTGTAGCCTCTTTAAATTCTCTGGAACAACCCAAATGTTTGTCGTGCTTATCACTATCACTCAAAAGAACGTGTTGTTGCAATATTACAGCAGGGTCATTTGCCAGCACAAGAGTCCAAAATGTAAGCACAGAGAGATGAATAGTGCCCTCAGCTCCACCGAGTAATTCCTTCAGCTTTACACTGATTTACGCTGAAATTGCTGAGAGCAGGATCGTAATGCTGCTGGAACATGTTTTATATCGTTTTTCCAACAGCTTTCTGTGCCTGGTATTTTCCAAAGAAGAAACTTCCGCTGAGAAGCTCAGAGTTGAGGTCATGAAGTAACTGGCAAGCAAACACATCAAACTAGGAATAACAGTGATCAAAGGCCACTTGTCAAGCTACCACCATAAAATGGCTTCAGTTAAAATAATGATACATTTGAAGTTTGTCTTTCCTTCTATACTAGGAGGCATGCAACCTTTGGAAAGGACATATGGGTCCCAGTGGGTCATTTTTATTTTCTGGTCTTCTCTAAAAACAACAGCTCTGAATTGTTTTCCCACTTCCAATGCTTGTCCAGCATGGTGCCTGCTATGCTGCTCTGATGGTTTAAGAGACCATCAGTATCATGTCTGGAGGAAGCACATGTGTTCTGGACTTCGCCTGGTCCATTCAGAAACATGGCAGGTTCAGGCTGCTGAGGGGCCTGAAAAATTTGTCCCAAGTCAATGGCTCTGACTTTTCCAGAGCAGATTTTACCTACTGGCCAAGTAATCCAAAGACCTATTCTTGTGCCAGTGAATTTCCACTGCCTAAAGAAATTGAGGGTACCACCAAAGTCCAAGTACCAAAGATTCCTCTTGTTATTCAAACCCAAATATGCTGAAATTATCAATATACGGGGTTTTCATTATTATGCATAGCAGATATTGCTACTCTTGTTTCACTTGTTTTCAGCCCCAGCTGGAGCTCACAGCAAATGTTTTTGAATAGAGCAGAACGAAAAGCGCCTACTCCCAAGCGATCAGAATAAGGGAGGGATCGACCATGGGTGACCTCTGCTCTCCAGAGATCTCGGCGGATTCTGAAGCAA
This sequence comes from Crocodylus siamensis, assembly GCF_052110815.1. NCBI lineage: Eukaryota > Metazoa > Chordata > Crocodylia > Crocodylidae > Crocodylus > Crocodylus siamensis. The sequence goes on from NC_143404.1 coordinate 65,251,575, forward strand.
ACCACTATATATGTAGCTTGCACAGATCTTGGGCTCTTTTCCAAAATAGGAGTCAGGAAAACGACAAACTGCTTCATCCAATGTGCTCTGATTTGGATTTCAGTTTGTAACCCACAGTTAGCCAAATATGCTCCTAGTTTGTGCTTCCAACTGCCAGAGTAGCACAAGCAGGAGAGATAAAGGCAAGGGCAAGTGAGCAGAGCCAGCTGCCCATATGCACTTACAGGATTTTCCAACACAATTGCAGTAAATTAGTACCTTTGCATTTGACTATTTTACTTGAAGTCCTGTAGCCCATCCCCTCCATTCCTCAACCACTGTCCAAGCATTCCTTCCTTACAGTGTATTTTCTGGATATGGACCGAAACAAAATTCAAGACGCAGGCACCCCCTAAGCTTAATGCAAAGTCTACAATTTGAAGCTATCTCTAAGACCCTCTGCACGGCAGATTGCAGTGAAATAGTTTATCAGGTCTAGCATAAAAAGCAGGATAACTTAGTACCCCCTGAGATCTATACTGTGGCAGCTAGCACGTGTCCACTCCTGAGCTAGCTTGTTTAAATTTAGTTCAGATACCTCTATGCAACACTGCAGGCTAGACGCGGCCTCCAGTTTGCTAATATATTCCATGTAGTTTAGTTTTAAGTGTGTTTGAACATGGAGCTGGTTCCGCAGTTGCTCTTAGAGCCATATAAACCTTTTTAAGCATACAGGGTTTTATAGACAATTGAGTCAAGCCACAGCTAGTGTTATGTATCCCAAATGCATCATTTGAAAAAAAAATGTAAGTCTAGTCTATGCACTAACAATCTTCAAAAGGATTTCAAAAGGGATCTTGAATGTTTCACCCTTTCGTTAGCAGGGTATGAGTGACATTAGAAGTCATTTTTGGCACTAGCTATTATCATCACGTCCTAGTAATTGCAGCCCACAGCTGCCCACATGTTGGAAACAGCAGTGGAATAGATCTGTAACACTATCTGACACACACCAGGAGAGTTTGTGCAGCCCCAGCCACAGCTCAACCACGCAGGAGATATCAGTCCTGCACGACTAACTATAGACTTGCTGAAACATTATCATACATGAAGGACTAATTAGGTGTGCTGGGCCATTAGCCATCTCTGAGCATTGACTGATGAGAAACATAATTAATGGCAGCTTTCATAAACAGACTCCAGAATGTAGAAATAAATTAAAAGGAAAGCAGCTGTGGCTAATGGAAAGGGCCATTTCTTTCTTAAAATATTTCCCTGTCTTTCTGTGGGAGGCCATTACAGAGTGCTGGCATGGATGGGAAGATGGTAATGAGAGATCTGGGAGCAGATGAGCTACAAAGATTTCTTCTGAAGAAAACAAATCTCCTTTAGCTGGAGATTCTGAGTGCTTTTCTTTTCAGATTCACGCTGGATTCATAGATGGAAAAGGCCGACAAGGTTATCTGGTTCATCTCCCAGCCAACCAAGGTCTCTGAGCCTTGGAGATGAGACCAGAGGTGCAGGAAACCAGTCCAGCTCTCAGAACGTGGTAATACTCTGCATTAAATGAGCTAAATTGATCTAGTTAGATATGGATTCAAAAGGCCGTCCTCATTGCCCTAAGCTAGGGGTCTGTGATACAAATATTTGATTCTGGAAAACAAATGGAGACATATTCTTCACACCCATCTTTTTCAAGCCCTTTCCACAGAGCTGCAAAGAAGGGCTGTGCAAGGCTTTGGACTGTGCTTTGGATCTAGAGAAGCTTCAGACGCTTTAGCATCTGAAGCAGCATGTCCAGGTTGAAGTGCTGGCTTCTTTCGGCTTTCCGAAGTGGTTTGGAGCTTCCAAGCTGCCTTGGAAAAGCTTCAGAGCCGCCTCGGAGATCCGGCCATAGGGTGTAATGGGGAGTCAACGAAATATCTATAACGTTGTTGGTTTTTGTCTGATTTGGATGAAACCTGCAGGAATGGTAGCCTCTGTTGAGAGCATGAAGCCTGCCAAGTTTCAAGAAGATTGGTGCAGGGGTTTGGGAGGAACTGTACCCCAATTTTTTAAAGCAAAACTCATGTCACATGTACGTGTTACACCACAGGGGGCTGAAAACTGCAGGGGTGATAGCCCCTGGTGAGACCACAAAGTCTGCCAAGTTTCAAGGAGATAGGTGCAGGAGTTTGGGGGAAGCTGCACCTCAAGCTGCAGACAAGCCAAACTCATGACATGGGTGACACTGTGTGTGTTAGGGCACAGCAGGTGACAGCTGCAGGGGTGGTGGCCCCTGCTGAGGCCATGATGCCTGCCACCTGTCAAGGAGATCGGTGCAAGGGTTTTGGCTTCTGGGGCCCTGCACCTCTAACTGCTGACAGGCAAAACTGGTGCCATGGGTGCTTGTGCAACTGATTGTCTCTGTCTTGGGGCAGTTGATTGTCTGTATTGATTATTTCCTCTCCTTAGTCTGTGGTTTTGTAGGTGTTAATTTTGTGTTAACGAGTTAATTAGCAATTATTCAGTCCCACAAGCACCCATGTCACCAGTTTTGCCTGTCAGCAGCTAGAGGTGCAGGGCCCCATGGGCCCATCCCATTCCCATGGATGGGGGGCCCCAGAACCCAGAAGCCCTGCACCAATCTCCTCAACAGCTGGCAGGCTTTGTGGCCTCACCAGGGGCCACCACCCCTGCAGTTTTCAGTCCGCTGCACCTTAACAAACACAGGGTCATCTATATCATGAGTTTTGCCTGTCAGCAGCTTGAGGTGAAGTTCCCCACAAGCCCCTGTGCCAATCTTCTTGAAATTTGGCAGGCTTTACGGTCTCACCAGGGGCCACCACTCCTGCAGTTTTCACCCCTCTGTGGTGTAACACGTATACGTGACATGAGTTTTGCTGTTAAGAATTTGGGGTGCAGTTCCCCCTGAACCCTTGCACCAATCTTCTTGAAACTTGGCAGGCTTTGTGGCCTCACCAGGGGCTACCATCCCTGCAGGTTTCTTCCAAATCGGACGAAAACCCCCCAAAGTTATAGATATTTCATTGATTCCCCGTTATACCCTATGGCTGGATCTCCGAGGCAGCTCCGAAGCTTGGGAGCGGCTTCGGCCAGATCAAAGCAGGAACCCAGTCCGGAGCTCCAGATTGGATCGCTGGCAACCAAAAAGGCTGAATCCAAAGCCTAATCAAATAGCTTCCTACTCGCACAGGCCTACTGCAGAGGCAGAGAGCTCCAAGGGAGAGTCCTCAGCTGAGCTTCCCCAGCAAAGGGGACACCTGCCTGCCCAGCAGTCAGCCTCTTGGATTCAGCAAAAGTTTGTCAAACTGGGAAGGAAATATTGTTTCCTCAAAAATTTCTCAACCCACTCTACTCATCTTCAAAGACCTTTCCTTTGCCTCTAATGTCTGGAACAACTCTCTGTAGCACCATCCCATAAGCACCATCCCATAGGTGGCTACAGAGAGTTGCTCCAGACATCTACCGTTTAGTAGTTGGGATATCTACATTTTAGTAGTTTCGGGGGGTTTAATATAGCAATTGGCCTCTTTCATAGTTCCCAGCCCAAAGAGCTAAGCTCTGGAAACTTGATGCCCCATGTGGCATGACAGTGAAGAGATGCATGCTCCATACTACCTGTGCCCTGCAGGATGCTGGATCCTGAAAGGCTGCATTATCAGATTCCTAGTGGAAAACAAGGAGAGGGGAAGGTCTGACAGACGTGCCAGCCAGAGGTGCCTGTCGCTTCATCTTTGATCTGCCTGAGCCTTTGATGTGGTCTTTTAGCCCGGTGCACTAGGTAACATATTCTGCATGCACCTCATGGTACCACCAATGGATTTAAATGAAGCAAAAAGCCTGGCTCGTCAGCTCTCACTCAGACACTGTGAATTGGCAGCATAGTTCAGCCCCAGCTCCCTTTTCTGCCCCATTTTTTGCTTGCATACAGAGCCTGGTAGGAAATTCCCTTGAATAAACACAAAAGTGTTTGATGTTTTTATAATGGCATTTCAGGGAAAGGAAGCATAAAACCACATGAGTTATTCATCTCCATATAATGGTTTTATCAGGGGCCCAGAATATAATTCCTCAGCTGGAGAAAGTCTGATTTTCTTCAGGAAACTTAACCCCATCAGGGTTTTTGTGCTCATGTACCCTGGTGATGGATTCCAGTTTAAGAACCCAGCACAGGAGAGATCGTTTTGAGATGATCAGCACAAACACTTGCTGATGGCTGTTGGGCTGTTTGCATATTTCAGACCAGAAAATCCACAGTGCAACCAAAAGGTAAGGATGTTTCTCCATGTTTTGGAAGGAATATTTGCACGACCATAGCACCCAGGGGCCCCAGTCCCAGCCCAGACACCACTTGTTAAGGGTATACCAACAAAGAGCACAAAATCAGTCCTTGCCCCAAAGCCAGCAGCCTCTACTTGAACTCTGTTGCAGGTCCACTAAAGTCACCAGATCTACCCCAGGGATGGGCTTGGCCCCCCAGTGTCTAAGCAAATTCTCATCTTGACTGTCGTAAGCCATTTAGTAGTGCTGGTAAATCCTATGACATGTAATAGCCTGAAGGTGGCTGCATTTTAGTGGTGGGTGAAGGGACCCTCTATTTATTGCACAGTGGTGTGGGGTGGGTGGAAGGTGCTGGCTGCACAGCTGGCTCTAGAGCCCACAAACAGCCTCAAAATAGATAGTAGCTCCTCTTAGCAATGCATGCCCACAATTAACAGCCATTGAACACTATAACTTATGCTTCAGACAACTGGATCCTAGCAGAATTTCCCCTCTTGGTCATTCACAGTACGCCAGGAACCACTGGCACCTCCATACCAGAGAGGTGGATATGAGCAGGTGGACGGGTTGGTCCTGTGAGTATTGCATGAAGTTACTAGACATTGGTTGTCCCCTGGGTCTCCTGCTGGCTTGCTCCCCAGCCTTGCATATGTCATTTAGTTTGTCTGTGCCTCTGTTTTCCTACCTGCAAAATGGGAATACTATGTAGTCAGCCTGCTCTCCGGGGGAAGGCACTCATCTGCAAAACAGTCTGAATGCGAACTCTGGCCCTCAACTCCCCGTCTGAGCCGGAGCTTATCTGGAGGCAGCAGATGCACTGTGTTCACTTGTCCCACAGCGTTCTCCCGGCTCCATCTTTCCCTCTCAGAAAAAAGGCATTCAAAGTGAAGCTGAACTCCCGATCGTGTGAGGTCTGAGTCACTTCAAAAGGCAGAGACGCTGTCTCCCTTCACCCAACAGAGAAGCTTCCCCTCGCCACACCTCCCAAGCGACAAGGGAGGTGTTGAGAAACATGACGGAGCTACCTGCTCCAACCGTCCCCACAACACTGGGTCCGAGTGTGGGAGAAGAGGAGCCCAGCATTGACACAGCTCTTGCTGCAGCTTTGTGCCTCAAGTAGTCCTATTCTAAGCGAGCCAGATTGGCCCCTGCCGGGACAGAGCCCCTCAGCCTCTTTCCTCTGCCTATCTACCAGCCGTGGGATCTGCAAACGACGGCTATAACCTCACACCACAACTGAGGGAAGACAGTGATGATGCCCAGAGGGACGCAGGCCATGTTTGCACCATCTCCGTGCCACAGCTGGGAATGTCCCAGGGCAGGGGTGGGCAAAATGCAGCCCGCGGGCCAGATGCGGCTCGCCAGGCCATTCTATCCGGCCCGCAGGGCCCCTAAAAATATTTATAAAATTAATATTTATCTGTTCCTGGCTGCCCGTCATGCGGCCCTTGATGACTTGACAAAACTCAGTAAATGGCCCTCCACCCAAATAATTGCCTGCCCCTGTTAGGGGATCATGCCCTGCCCATTCACTCCCACCAGCTCCTGAAATGCGGCTGCCTTAGCCCAGCGCTGAGCATGCACCCAGCATTGCTCTTGGGGGCCCTGTGCCAGGAGCGTTTGCCGTTGTGTGCTCAGAGCCACAGGAAGGTGGCTCTATTGCCTTGTTTCTGGGAACTGGCACAGCCGGAGAGGCATGGTGGGGTGGGGTGTGCTTCACAGCGGTGCTCCTGGCCGCGGCATGGAGGGGCCTCAGACGTGGCCCAAGTGACCCGCCTGAGGTTACACAAGGAGCTTGTGCCAAGAAGTCAAGCTGGATCTCTTGAGTGCCAGGCTAATATTGTAACCACTTCCTCTCAAACACAGCCTAGCTGTAAACACCAGAGGAAAGCAATTTGTATCCAACGGCTGTTGCTGCCGTGCATGTACATACAGATGTCAGGTTCCCCTGCAAGTGGCAAATGGATGTGCACATGTGTTTTGAGGAGTGTTATTCTACCATTGCATTTCCAGGTGTCCTTTTTCTAAAATCTTACCCTGAAGCACGAAATAAAACACTTCTGCTTAAACGGAGACAGTCCTGAAAAATGCATGTGAAACAAGTCAGGTACAGGGAGAAAACCTAGAGCCGTTCTCACTTGCCTTTCTCCTCTGCAGGCTTTAATTGAGCATTATTCATTAAGCCTTTGTTCTTCAAAGCAAGCGGCTGTTACATGACACTTCTGTTATATAAACAAGCAACTATCCCTCTCAAAGATGTGCGCGCATGTGCGCGCGCATGTGCGCGCGCACACACATGTGCTTGCTGATTTTTCTGTTCAGTTTCTGCATTAAAAAAACCCAAGAAATTATCAGCCCATGGCACATTGGGCCTGGGCTGATAATTAGAGGCACACAAATATAGAGGCAGACACAAAAAGTGACCATGACTGGTCATTTGTGATCGCGGCTGTCCCCACCCGTGTCGCTGCTATCCTCAGCTACATGCAGGAACTGTGTGCATGCAGTTTGGTTGCGTGATGGTGAGTAAAAATGGCCAGTGCATTTCAGTAGTCTCAGCAGATCTATGGTCTGTGGGACCCCTCGTGCAACTGTGTGTGCAGGCAAGATGCACGAATCCGTCCGTACCTTGTTCAGACGTCTCACCTTCGGGCGTATACATGATCACTGTCCTGTACATAGGGCAGTAATAAAGCAAGACTGAAAGAGCTGGCATCAAGACACCCAGAAAGGACTGGCTCCTAGTGCCGATGCGGAGCGGTGGCACAGTGCAGGTTCAGGTCCAGATTGGTTAGGGAATTTTCCTGGGGGATGTATGAGGTATGATGCATGTTAACCCACCACTACAGCGTCAGCAGTGCCACCTGCAGGAGAGGATAATCAAAGGCAACAGCAATAGAGGCAGACCACCAGGCACAGGCAGCTAGCTTCTCAAGCAACCATTACCTGCTGTCCTTTCCCTTCAGAAGTCTTGGCAGGAGCATGTGACCCTGTGGGCACTGTTCCTCTTCTGCAGGTTTTGCAAGTAATTAAATGAGAAATCTACAGGACAGCCACTGTTTGAGCAATACGCTGATGAGATGGTTGGTAGGATGCACCTTAACAAAGAGCTGCTTTTCCTTTCCAGCTCATCCAAAATATACCTGAACAGCAGGACCACATGGGATTGGATGGAGGGAGGGAGGGATGAGGGGAAGGATAGTTGCATTCACAGCATACCCCCAGTACCAGAGCAAGGAAATTTGGCGCCCGGGGGCAAGTCTGCAGCAGCAGCCTGCCCTTGCCTCGCGCACAGATCCGAGGGGCACACCCCCCGCCCCCATGCTTGCCTGGAGGTGCATGCAGCTTCAGGAGCCACCCCCCATCCCTGTGCCCCCCTAAACGAGCTCTTTGTTGGCGCCCCTTTGCTTTGGCACCCAGGGAGTTCGCCCTGTTCGCCCCTCCCTTGCTATGGTACTGCATACCCCTATAGGCACTGTATTCCCCATTAACTGAAGCTACCATTTTCTCTGTAGTTCACCCCTCTTTCATTTTTGCTTACAAGCAGCATTCATTTAGTTTATTAAGAGCCCTGACTGAGGTCAAAGGGAAGATTCCCAGCTTCAGGAAGAGTTGCATGGGGTCTGTCACATAGCCATGGACCCAGATCATAAGAACTATGGATCCATAAACTCCTCTACCATGCTGGATTTGCTATTCCCCAGCCTAGTTCTGTGTGCAGAGGCTTCCACAGGAATTCTTCATAGCATGCCCACCATTTCACCCCAAGTACTGTCCTCACTCTCCAGCTTTCCCTCCCAAATAAAAAAGAATGTGCATGGAAGTAGCTTCTGTGCAGGATGTGAATGCTGCATTGTTTGTCATATGCTTAAGTGCATTGGAAACTACTGGGCAATACAGAGTCTTTGGCTAGGTCCACATGGCACAATGCTAATTTATCCCGCTGAGAAGGAAGCCACATTAACACTCCTACTTCTAACCCAGGATAGCTTGCTTAGAGCTGGCTCAAATATCAACATGTGGCACTGCACTGGCATGTAACTCTATTCCTCACAAAAGTAGAGGATGCAGCTCCAGTGGCAGAGAGGGATAAACGAACAGCAGGTGGAAAAGAGATGGAAAAGGACTGAGGTGGACATGAGGAACAAGTGATGAAGTACTCACAATCAAGCATCTCTCACAGTGAGACTGATAGCCCGGTTTTCGGGAAAAATCTGGTGGTGTATTTTGATACTTAGGGAGCAGCTGGTTCTTTCTGAAAGCCCAGCCCATGGAAGGAGGCTGTGGCTCTTGCACTAACAGAGGCAAGGCAATGTGGTGCTGAGTAAACAGGAAACCAGTATTTTCATACATGCAGCAGAAACAAGTGGAGGGCAATGGATAGGAACAGATCTGGATGGACTTCATATGACAGAGGACAATTATAAAATGAAGCAAGTGGGAAGGTGTGTGCAGCTATTTGTAGACAGGGTGAGTGTAGCTACGCTGCTTTCTGGGTGTGTAGAAGAGCAGTATTCTGGGCCTGAGAGGAATGGGTAGGGGTTACTGTAGTGAAGCGGACAAGGAATAAAAGAATAAAAAGTCTAAAATAATAAAAGTATAGTAGCATTGAGGGAGGCAGAGGGAAAAGCCTCCTCCTAGTCCCCCTTGCATGCTGCACTAATGAGTGCTGCCTGGCTCAAGGCAGCAGAAAGCAAGCAGGAAGCAACAGAAGTGTAGGATTTGCTCTTGCCATCACATCTGGAACAGGAGAACACAGGGCATTTCCCTTCACCTAGATCTAATGTCACATGGACTCAAGCACAAGTGCCACCAGGCCTTTTGCTGCTTCATTAAAAGACAGGAAACCTACTGCTGCCCACACAGGCGTAGGAGGGTGTCAGAGCTAGGAAACTTCTAAGTAGATTTGGAGCCAGGCTTTCAATTGGAAAAATTCATTCCTGGTGTAAGACTGCTGAAAAGCTCAACTCCCTTCATCTTCCACTGCACTGCACCAGGGATTAATTTGACCTTCTCTATTTATTCAAGATAATCCAGCTGCAATATGAACCGTTCTTTACAAACCAATGGGCCTTCCACTGAAAGGTCCCACGGGCACATGCCAATCTGACACATCTGAGTTCACGAACTGCAGATGTCTCTGGCATCCATACTTCATTTTCCCATTTCCCTAAATACCCACAAGCAAACTGAGAGGAGCGTGTGTTACCACAGTGCAGAGGAGGCCACGGACAGGAAAAGATCACATTTTCCAGCTTTGCCTCAAGCATGTCACACATCAGCAGACAACTCCTTTGCCTAATGCCAGCACATTGTGTTTCACCTCGTATTTCCCATGACAAGGTGGAGTGCAGCGATACAAACCCAGCAGCCCTTGTTCTAGCTGGCTGCCTGATATTTATGGAGACAGCAATTTCCAGCAAATTAGTTTTTAGCGTGCTCAAAGGCAGCAGGTGGCACAGAGCCCTGGGTACAGGCGGGCGGGATCTTTGCCTCTCCTGGAATTTCTGCCAGACCACTCAGCATATCTCCAGCCACAAGGCATTTGCAGCTGTTTTAGCTTGCGTTGGTGTGGCAGGGGGGAAGGGGAAAAGCAGGAATGGTTTTGTGGGTTCCTCGTACCTCATCTGGGGTCAGGAAACCTAGCTTGGAGATGGGCAAAGCTGCTAAATTTTACTTAGACAGCCTTAGACAACGCCCCCCCTCCCCCCAGCCAAAATTGTGTTGCCAGTAATTGCTTCAAACCCATTGGGTTCTGCCTAGATTGTTAATGTGTATCGGAGTTGTTAACTCATGCGACTGAGAAGCACCGCACAATCTTTAATGTATTCACATTCACTTTTCACCAAAGTGACAGAGTGCAATGCTATGATCCTCACTGTACAGACGAGGAACTGAAACACAGAGCGATGAAGTGATTTGTTCGAGGTCATACACGAAGTCTGCGTCTACGGTGGAATCACACTGGGAAACCTTGGAGCAAAATTCAGGCCTGAAAACAGCTTTTGCCTCAGTTTCCTTCCCTGAAAAACAGATCATAAGAGTCACCTTCTTCTCCATGGGGTTGTAATTCATGTTAGTAAAAGTTCATTGATGGTGCTAGAGAAGAACCCAGATAGTTTCATAGTTGTTAGGGTCAGAAGGGACCTCAATAGACCATTGAGTCCAACCCCCTGCCCTGGGCAAGAAAGAGCGCTGGGGTCGCATGACTCTGGCCAGGTGCTTGTCCAGGCTCCTCTTGAAGACCCCCAAGGTAGGGGGGAGCACCACCTCCCTTGGAAGCCCATTCCAGATTCAGATGTTCAGAGAGAAACTATAATTACAATTCCTGACGCTTGTAGGGCAGCATCTTGCCAAAGGTATGTCAGCTGCAAGCAGCAATCTGGGGTGACTTAAAGCCGGTTTGGAAATCTAAGATTCTGTCTTTTGAGAATACCCATATTCTAGCCACTTGGCACCACATCGTAAAGAAATGTCCTGTCTAGAGCTCTAAAGGAACATCAAGACCAGGAGAGTTTTGATTTGCAAGCTAGAGGACTGCTCTCGCATGCCCTCTGCCGCTCACAACAGCCACTGCCAACTGGCAAGATGAATTTCTGTTTTCCCTCCAATCCCCAAACGGTGGATGATTAAATGCTATTTAATATAAAACAGAGTCAGTCTATTTCTGTACATTACAGGAGAATGTACTTGATGTAGTCTTTCTGAAATTAAGCCCCTTTGCTGTTTCATTGGGTAGTCTCAGTGGTTCAAATGCTACTAATTTGAAAAGCCTTCTGTCTGACTGTTTCCTAACTGCTTGCAAGATACCTGTTTTTAAATAAGTGATATTGTAAGAATGAATTTCCACCCACAACCTACTCCATTCCTGCTCTCTGAATTTCTCTTTAGCAGAACAAACATTATAATGTAAAGAGGTCAAGACTTTCAGAGGGTGACCGTCATGATCATAGCAAGAATGGGGCTGAAGCCACAGGGGAAGCTGGAATCTGCAGTTGTTTTTGCCATCAGATCAACCTTACTTATTAAGCAATCACATGGAAGACTTCCCGGCAGGAGCAGGATTTAAGAGAAACGATAGAATCAGAGTTGGAAGCGACCTCAAGGGTCATGTAGTCTGACCTTCCGAAAACAGTTGCAAACGAACAGGAAGCCTGCAGCTGGATTAGTCAGAAAGACTAATCTGCTCCAACCGTCCCCACAACACTGGGTCCGAGTGTGGGAGAAGAGGAGCCCAGCATTGACACAGCTCTTGCTGCGGCCTATCTTCCAGCCATGGGATCTGCAAACAACGGATATAACCTCACACCACAACTGAGGGAAGACAGTGATGACGCCCAGAGGGACGCAGGCCATGTTTGCACCATCTCCATGCCACAGCTGGGAATGTCCCAGGGCAGGGGTGGGCAAAATGCAGCCTGTGGGCCAGATGCGGCTCGCCAGGCCATTCTATCCGGCCCGCAGGGCCCCTAAAAAAATTTATAAAATTAATATTTATCCACTTCTGTATTTAACTGCTTCCTACTCAATGTTTCCCCTAGAGATTCTTATTCTCTAACACCTACAATCTGCTGTTAAAATTCTAGTTAGCTTAGATCATTTCCAGTGAGAGACAAGAAATCGGACCGTGGTTAGAACGCAGAAGCGATAGTCTTTTTCCTCTATTTATGTAACTTTCCAATGGGTGCTTTTTAATTATAGCTCAGCAAAATAAAGATATTATGGGCAGTTCCCTCAGTTCTCTTTAAGAAAGCTGAAATACCGTGGAGGACTAGAAACTAAGGAGATTTCATTAAGTTTCCCTGTGGCGCTTCACTACTCCAGAGCACCACCTACAGAGAGCTTGTCAGAATATCCATCTGCAAAGTGAAGGTTGGAGCCTCCATTCTCTGCCAAAGCAAGGTGCTGCTTTAACTTCTCAAATGAATGTTATATTTATGACAGTGGGGAGCCCTGGACTCTGCAAATCTCCCTCTGAACAGGTGTAAGAGCAATGTCAGCTTCCTCCAGCCTGTCCCCACTCCTGTCCAAAGGGATTAACTCCAACTGGCACAGAGTGAAACCAGTCACTTCTGCTCATTCCCTCTGCTAAGGTTGCCAACGAGGGTCCTAGCCGTGAAAGGAGTGTAGGCTTGGCCATACTGAGTTGGACTAATTGGTCCATTAAGTCCAGCATCATGCCTCTGGCACAGGCCAATAGCTCATGCTTCAGAGAATTGCAATGCTCCCGCTTCTCCCCCTTACTGCACCTACCCAATTATGTACAGGAACATGCGAGTGGGGGAGCTTTTCTTTCTAACCCGTGTTTTGATCGCTGAAGCATGAATCTGAATGTCCTTGTCTTAGCCTCAATAGTTAGATAATGATGGTGATTTTTATGATGCGGGTGGTTCTCCATTAGGAATTGGACTGGGGGAGGCAAATGCTTGTCTGCACAGTTTTAAAGTGGGCTTTTGAAAATGTGGCTCTAATTATCTAACCATTTTTTAAATTGCTTAGCTCTTTGCCTCAAAATAGAGTTATTAGCTGAAACAGGGGTATTTTTGGCTTTCTTTAGAAGTCTCATATAAAGTCCATTGTAGTAGATGGAAAGTTCCCACCAAGTTCAATGAGTTTTGGATTAGGCCCTAGTTGTGGAAGAGGATGCGGGTGGAGGAATGTGTGAGTACATAGAGCATCTACTGTATTATTGTTCAGTAAGTAGGGCAGCGAGGCATTAAAGACACAGAAATGAAGCCAACAGAAGGAGAAATTCTCAAATAGCAGCAAAGTGTAACAGTGAACTGTGCTATCAGAGAAGTCAGGGGGGCTGGGAATCAAAGGAACATAAGCTGGGACCATACCTCCTGGGTCATCAAATCCAACCCCTGTTAGTACTGGCAACCAGCTCATGTAATCCCTTTCACAAATTGGTCAAGCTACATATGAAAATCAGTTAAGTTTTTGCCCCTAGTGCTCTCTCGCATTAGAAGGCTGTTCCAGAACCTCACTCCTCTCATGGTTAGAAACCTTCTTCTAATTTCCAAGCCAACTTTATTCACGCACAATTTAAACATGTTTCTTCTTGTGCCAACATGGTTCTCTTCAATAGTTTTTTTTCTTCTATGGTATTCTGCGCCTCCAGTGTATGTAGAGACGACTGTCCGATTCCTCTTAGCTTTATTTTGCCAGACAAAATGTCCCAAGCTCTTCCAGTCTCTTCTCCTAAAATAGGCTCTCCACTCTCCTGATTATTTTAGGAGCCTTCCCCTGCTCCCATTCCAGTTTAAATTCATCTTTCTTGAACACAGGTGACCAGCACCAGTGCCTTGTACAGTAGCATGAATACTTCCTTCCCTCTACTGGAAATGCCTTGGCTGATATGTGCTGGTTTCATTTGCCAGTTCTTTCAGAAATCTGTGGTTCTGCTCCTCTTCCTCCAGACCCCATTAGAGATTTTTTGTTTCCTTTGCCCTGCCCTCATTCCCATTAGCTATCCTGCTCTTTGTTCCCATGTTCAACATCATTCTTACAGAAAACCAAGGTAAAAATACTCATTTAATTTTGGGTCAGTCCTAGAGTCCCTTTCATCTTTATCTCATCCTCAATGAAGCACAATAGCAATGCTTCTTTCCTTATTCTCTTTTTATTCATGTGTATGAAGAACCCTTTGCTATGTGTTTTGATTTCCTTTCCAAGCTTCCCTTTTGGCAATTTTCACTTTATCTTATACTTTCTGATTTTGAAAACTTACTTTTATTTGAGCAACCATTGTTTCTTTTTAAGTTCTCTGCTTACTCCTAGCATGTTTTCTGAGGTTGCTATTTATCTTCTTAGGTATGGAGCTCTTCCCTCTTGCCAGGGATCTGAGTTCCAGATAGCGTTTGCACCTTTGACTTCACATTCACATCCTGAGCTTTTCAGTGCTAGTGTAAATAGAGAAGTCAAAGAAAAAGGGAGGGAAACAACCCCACAGGAAAATAAATTTAAGGTTTCCAAAATGAAGCTGTCACATGTTAGGAAATGCCAAAATTAATGTGCAACCTTCCCCTTCCAGGATGGCATAGAACAAAGCCTCATTGCAGACGGAATCCCATTCATCAAGCCTCTGAACACAAAATCCCAGCCAGGTTTCGCAGGTACATAGATCCAGAACTAAAGATTTGTTGAGAGATTACCTGCAGCATGAGAAATTCCACTCAACTTACACACACTTACGTGTTCAGTGCCAAAAAACAGTTGGACGAACATTTGCAGTCACCTGTTGTCGCAACATAAAAAATATTACAGCATGGAGAAAATGTTGGGGTTTTTTAACATTTGTAATTCAATCAGAACAGGTTTTTGCCAGACCATGGAAAATTAAGAGCATGCTTAGGTCTTTGAGGACTGGGGCTTATTTCCCTGTTAAATTCCAAATGTCTAGCCCTTCCCACTTACAGAGACCTGACTTTTGGCAAGCAAAAGCCGGGACATGGTCTCAGTTGTCCAACAAACCTCTGGAACCAGAAACAGTCTGCACCACTTCTGGCTCTTCTTGTTAATGTAGGCACTTCAGTGCAATGCTGATAACAGACTTGTTAGCTCTGACTCTCAGCAGAACAGTTAAATACTAATAGTTGTGTCCAAGTCGTGCTGAGCCCATGCTCATTAGCTCTATGCAAATACAAAGTTAATTAGCTCAGGTACAGCACCATATGAAGTAAACCCTGACTGCCTGCTGAACCAGCAACAGAACAGCCACATTCCCACAGTGCCAGGTTAATGTTTTATCTAGTGAGAGGCAGAGCAACTTAGGCATGACAACTGGGCAGTAGAGGTGGCAGGATGTTGCCTGCCATCACAGTAACATTTGATGGGGCTGGCTGGTTCTGAATTAATTTTATGGGACTCTCTAGGATCACAGCCCCCAAATTCAGGACCATCCTGAAAAACTGTGGGGCAGTAAGCTGAGGCAAAAAAGCTGTCCAAAGACAGTCTTGAAATACCTTGTATTGGCAACAGAGTATTCCTTTGCACTCATCCCTGTATGGCAATCCCAGTTGTTACATACAATAATCTAATTTTTCAGGAAAATGAGAATGTGAATATGGTAAGTGCCTTCAGCACTTGTGCAAACACTCTGTTGTGAAAAATGTAATTTAAATTTTCAAAGTAGCTGTTTTTGTTTTAATTGGTAAATAACCTCTCCCACACTTAAAATGAGCCCCTGTGACAGGAATCCCAAAATGGTCCTGACTGTGGCCTGCTTAAGGAGCTACTTCTCCATTTCTCTTTTCTCTTCATTTTAAACGTGAGTTTACACTCTGCAGTTGAGTGTCCCACCATCATCCCCAGTCTCACAACACATGGCGGTTCTTTAAAGCCCCAGCTCCTGTGATTTCACTTGCATTTAAAAGTAGGAGTTTCTTGCCCTGACTTTGCAAAGAACAGTTGGTTTTTAAAGCAAATATGCTGGCAACAATATTTATTTAGTTTCTTTCTCATCATTTTTAAAGCCAGTTGGACACAGCTTATGGCTTTTATACAGGTGGAGTGAGCAAGAGAAGAAGATGTGGGAGAGAAGGACACGTGAGAGGGGCAGTTTCAGAGCCACTGAAAACATTCAGGGTTAAAGATGACAAAGGAGAAAAGGGGCAGAAAACAGTTAACTAACCTAAACTCTAATCCTCATGTTTCAATAACCAGAGCTTGTTTCTTTTCAGCATTTTCCTTCTGAGTAAATGCTAAATGATCTTTTATTTTTCCAGCTCAGCCCCTGAACTGCCAAGTCGGTGAGTTTCCCAGCTCTTGCTCCCAGGTTTGCTAACACACCCCAGCCTTTGTCCCCGTGCCTCGCTCCACCAGGACGAGCAAGGCCAGATTGGTGGCAGCCCTCACGCTAAGAGCCTGGGGCCCTTCCCTCAAGGGCAGGCTCCTGTTTTGGGGTCGGAGATCAGCCCCTGCAGACAATGGCCTACTACACTGACAAGCATAACCCCTATGGGTGATGCCACCACTGGGCAAGCCCAGGTATTGGGGGACCCTGGGACAGCCTAACAACCTCCTCCCTCTCATGATCTATGGCTGAGGTAGGTCGGACAGCCCTATTCCCAGCCCACCCTGGCAGCATTGCCTGATCTTAAATATGAAATGATTGTCTTGGAAGCTCAAAATAATCGTATTTGCTGAAAAACTATTGTAGACTGAAAAAAATGAGCATGCAAATAAGTATTTTTCTTATTTACAGGCAACCACTACTTAGCGCTCTTAATTGGTTCCTGAAAAACTGAACATTAAGTGAAACAAGAGTTAGGTGAAACCGAAAGTTTTTGACGACCCAAGGTGGCGACCGCGAGCATTATAACGGAACTCAATGAGCGCTAAGTGGAATCAGGTCTCAATTTAAAATGAGCGTTATAGCAAAATAGCAGTAAGTGAAATAGCATTAAGCCGGGGGGTTGCCTGTACTTTATATTGTTCACTATAACTTGCCAGTGACTGAGTAAGAACTGGGTCCTCCAAGCTGAAGCATTTCTTTATTTTGAAGCCAGCAGTCCTAAGAAAGTGCTGACGCTTACCTGGCCGAGGAAAAACCAGGACCATGATGCTGGCAGGGGAAGTACCCTGGCTGAGGCAATACCATTAAAACGGCACTGTGTAACAGAGGGTTGCACCCTTGTCTCCTTGCAGACCCGTCTCCCTACAAGAGCCTCATAGTTACCTTCCCACTGGGCAGCTTCCAGCGGGAGGATCTCAGCTATGCACCGACTTTACGGAAATGGGAGACTCCCCCCTAGCTTGCTCCTGGGCCATATGGCTGAGGGCAAGCGAAACTCGGGGGCATCTGAACCCCAAGCTCCCAGGCCTGGGAGGATGTCCAGGCTCCCAGGCCTGGGATCCTGCATGTAGGGTGTCTGCCAAAGGATTTGGAAACATATGAAGCCCCAGGCGGGGGTGGAGGTTGTTTGCTGGTTGTAGGGAAACACTTGATTCTTGACTGACTCACAGATTTGGAATTGATTTGACTGGTTTCATAGTTTCATAGCTGTTAGGGGCTGGAAGGGACCTTACAGATCATCGGGTCCAGCCCCCCTGCACTTGGGCAGTAATTCTCTTCTCTTTGGTTTCTGACTGATGGCAGGTTTCATACAGCAGCGCTGTGGGCCTTTATATTCAGAAGACTGATTTCTTAGTCCTAAGCGTCTGTGACTTTTTTTTCTTAAGGAAAGGTTCAACTTTACGAAGGCTGATGAGCAGGCCCACTATGTGCCAGGCAAAACTTTTTTCCTTCCCGCTGGCAATTCGGAGAAAACTTGGAACATGACAAATTTTCCTTAAAGAAGAAAAAGAACTTTTACAATCTTTGCAATTTCCTAGGCCTGACGAAGGGTGCTTGTGCCTGAAAGCTTGCAAATAAATAAATATTCTTCAAGAGAAGAATAGAGGACATAAAGGTGTCGGGTTCCGTATCAATAGAGCACAGAGGAGCAGAAAACGGGAACGTCCTCTATGATGGCCACCCTCCATGCGCCCGTTACAATAAATACACCCGGTGGCTCGCAATCTGGCAGAGTTTGGGAAGCGCTGCTCTACACCAACACGGCTACAACTTAGATACCTGGCAGCAAACCCAGCAGTCAGCTTAGACTTCCTGAGACCGACTCGGGTTTTGCACCTACTACTGCATCAATTAACTTAAAAGCAATTGTACGGGTTGGGGGCATCAGCTGTAGCCCTGAAGGTCTACGGCAGCTTTGGGTAAACCCAATCTCTTTTATTAGACCCACTCCAATAGTTGGGAAAAACTGCTTTCCCATTGCATCCAGCACAGCATGACGGAAGGCGTTTGTGCCCTGAAGCTTGCAAAGAAGAATTTTTCCAACTATTTGAGTGGGTTGAATAGAAGAGATGGGATTTTCCCACAGAGCCGTGTCTGCCTATTGTACGTTTTGAACTCTTACTCCGCCGGCTCGTGCATCGCATAAGGACGGGGCGCAGACGCGATCACTATGGTACCAGCCCGATTAGCATTCCGGATGGGAGAGTGGCGGCACACCTGGGAGCGCGCGGAACGCGGAGGAGCGGCCGCGGGGCCGGGGGGTGGTGCGAAGGGTGCACCGGGCGGAAGTGAGCGGAGCCGGGGGTCGGGTGGGGGGGGTGCACCGGGCGGAAGTGAGCTGGCCGAGGGGGTGGTAGGAAGAGTGCACCGGGCGGAAGTGAGCGGGCCGGGGGGGCGGGGCGGAGGGTGCACCGAGCGGAAGTGAGCGGGCCGGGGGGCGGAAGTGAGGGGGCCGTGGGGTGGTGAGGCGCTTGCACCTGGCGGAAGCGATCGTGCCGGGGGGCGGAAGTGAGCGGGAGCGGGGGGCGGGGCGGCGGGTGCACCGGGCGGAAGCGATCGGGCCGCGGCTCCGGCAGGAAGGGATGGATGGAGCCGGGGTCTGGGCTTCCGCTGGCGGGCCGCGGTGAGCGGCGGGGTCAGGGCTGAGCTAGGGCGGGGGCCCGCGCCATGGCCACCCGGCGCTTAACGGACGCGTTCTTGTTGTTGCGGAACAACGCGATCCAAAGTCGGCAGCTGCTGGCCGAGCAAGTGAGTAGTCCCCGCTCCTCCAGCCCTCTGCATTCACGTAGCTTGGCCGCTGCGGTGAGTCTCTCCCTTCATCCTACTCCCTTCCTCCCCACCCCGACCCCTCTGGGGGGTCTCCTCTCTGCTCCCCTGCTGCAGCACCTGGTTGTTCGCTCCCTCCGTGTCACCCCCTCCTTTCCGTGGCCCGGGCCCGTCTGTGCCCCTGGGCCGAGAGTGGGGGGCGGGGGTTCCATTGTGTTATCTCGGGATCGGGGCCTTTCCCACCAGTGTGCCGCTGGGTGCAAATGTGTCTTGGTGCCGTCACGCAAAAGGGGGCTAAGAGGCAGGTTTGACAACAGGTGCAGAGTCTGGTCTCCTCCGGGTGAGACAGTGACTGGTGCCTGTGCTGTCTCCTGTTTTAGTTAGAAGACAGGTCCATGAGTCTTGTTAGGAAAAGGAAGGGGGAAACAGAGATACAAGCAGTCCTCGACTTAGAACATTTCGAGTTGCAACGTTTCACACTTGCAGCGTTCATCAATGAACACCCTGTTTCAACTTTCTGATATCAGTTTCAACTTACAACGCTTGATCCAACACCCCGCCATGCCAGCGAACAAGTTCGCTGCATCGCCCATCTCCCTGGAGAACATCTGTCCAAACTTCCTTGGACACTGTCTTTAAGAGAGCAGATGAGACTCCAGAAAAACCTGCAGCCAGGACTTCTGAGAAGAAACCAACCAAGAGCCCTTCAAAAAGTCCAGCAAAATCACCTCAAAGAAGTCCTTCCAAATCCATTTGATTGCTATTTACAGTATACATATATTGATGTAGCTATATTACTCATCTATAATTGATTGAGTACAAAATTCCGGGTTATTTTTGGTGAAAATAGGGTATTGGGCCTTGGTTCAGGAACCAGTCCCCCATTTATAACATTGTTTCCTATTGGAAAATCGGTTCCGAGTTACAACATTTCGACTTAAGACACAGTTTTCAGGAATCAATTGTGTTGTAAGTCTGAGGACTGCCTGTAATAGAAAACTGCCCTGTTGTGTTTGCAACTAACACCTCCAGGCTGGAGTGCTATGGCTGTATTAGCGTCGAAGGACTTGCAGAATATGTCACTTATTAGTGGAGACAACAGGCTTCCAACTGAACTTGCAAGCCAATGTACACCGGCTGGACAGACCGCTGTTAGTTTCCCTGTTGTTGTTTTCTGAAACCAGGACTTGGTTCAGTAGAAAAACACAGGTTTTGCGTAGCATTTTATCCAAAGCCATGTTACTGTAGTAAAAACAGCTGCTGTTCTGTGCATAGTAGGAAGACGTGGCGTCATTAAAATAGGTGATGATGAAATTCTAGGATGGAAAAATGATAACCTTGGGGGAGGAAAACTGAATGACTTGTGTACAGATATACTTAGCCCCTGATCCTGCTTGCAGATGTGATTGGGCTCGTCTTGAGCAAAATCGTGAGGATCAGGCCAGTGTCTTGAAAACTGAAGATAACTCGGACTAGACCTATGCCTCTGGATGGTTATATTTTTACCCTTGAATTTGGTGCTCCCCCAGTAAACAGGAAAATAGATACTTGCACAGAGCATTTTGTTGTCATGCGTAACCACTTGTCCTTCCAGCAAAGAGAATTACAATCCTAACGAACTTCAGCCTCTAGATTGCTACTGGGTGATAAAGTGCTCTAAGAGGAATGATACAGTCTCTTTTGGGAGCCAGGTAAAAAGAGAACAAGTAGTGGTTGTGCGGAAAAAGTATAAGCTGTCTCTCTTCTTTCCTGCACTGTGCCAAGTATCATTATGTAATGCTATTTTCAGAATTTGGAGATTGAGTAATTATACATTTGACAAGCATTTATTGATAGAAAACTTCAAGGAAAAAATTTTCAGTTCTAGTGGAGTGTCACATTACATGAACTTTAAAAGGCTGCTGGTTTATTGGCACTCTGTTTCATGTGGCTGTTTCTAAATTTTGGCCTGGTCAGACTCTGATGGAAAACTTTAGATTCCAAGGCTGCTTTGAAATTGCCAATAAAATAATCATTGTGCAAGATGCATAAAGAGGATTTTATAAAGGCACATTAACAGAGCCAGTTTGATCTTGGGAACACAGCATCCTGCTTGACGAGCAAGCCACTCAGATTTTTCTGGTTGGAAAAGAAACAAAACCACATCAGTACAAAATTATCATTCTGCTTTTAGGTTTGACTCATTTATTTAGAATAGCCTTAGTAAGCATATGTGGGTCCTCTTTTCTTTCTCAGTGACTTTGCCTTTGTGATTTTTTTGTAAGAAAAAGCTGCCATGGACTACTCTGTTTATTGCTAAATTTAGTGGCCTATCCTTATGGAATTTAATTTATAAAACACTAATGATTTCATTTATATGTTTTCAGTGCATCTTAGTCTGGAACTGTTTGCTTATTATTAAAATTGTACTTCACCAAATTGTAATTAGCAGTTTTTACATCATTGGGATATTTTTAGACCTCTAAAAGGTTTAATACTTGCCTTGAAATTAGAAAAGCTATTCATAATACAAGAAGGAATAGGAATCCATTGACCAAGTACATGTAGTTTCTGTTGGATAGATGATAGGATAATAGCCCTTTGCTTTCCATACATTTTACCAACGTTTATGGAACAGAATCTATTTTCTTAGGTTCAAATGCAGCCAAGATTATCAGTTATTGAAAGTCTTTATTGACGACTCCTTGCCATATGTGAAATGAGTTCATAATGGACAGGTGTTTATTCCATAATTGCTTCTTGTTTAATCACATACTTGTCTCAGCAGAAGGACAAGACTGCCTAGCTTGGGCCATCTTGCATGTTTCCGAGGTGCTATCACTGTGACATCCATATAGATTGGAGCAGGGTCGCACCATGCTAGTAGGGCAGTGTAGCAAAGCCTCCTTGTCCTTCCTGGGTGTGAGACTCCATGTTAAGAAAGAACTTTTTGTTTTTAATTCAACTTTAGTACAGGTTAGCCTTCTGGTGCTGACTGCAATAAAATCAATGCACTTAACGTTTGAAGAACCAGAAGCAAATACTGAAAGCTCCCTAAACAATACAGTTTTATTTCTAAAAGTGAATCTGTGAATAGAATAGAGAATTAAAAGTAGTTTGACACCTTCCCTTTTTAAAGCATTTTGTCCTAAACTGCAATATAATGTTTACCTCATTAACATTTCAATGAATCTTCTGTGCATCCAAAAATAGCACTTTGATTACTGGGAAAGGTGCATTGTAGTTGTTAGCCTACACTTTTTAAACATGTGGGGCAGCAGTGTTGCAAAGCTGGAGTATAGCACAAATAGGCTCTTAACACTGCTTCCTTTTCTCATTTTTCCTGTTTTATTTTGTGGTGGCTGGATGCTTATCAGTAAAGTGTACATCTTTCCACATTTTGCCTAGTAACTATTTCAAGCTAAAATGTGCATAAATCTTAATCTTTCAGTTTCTTTATTGAATCAAGTGTTTCAAAGTGTACGATGGATTTTTCAATAATATGGCCATAATGGTGATTGCTTTGTTAAACTCTTGTACCTCATGTGTGCACACTTCGCACTACTTTTTTCCGTCTGATATTTTGATCACTGAAATTATATTTATGATGTGTGCTTAATTGAAAAAACATAACTGTTGGGTACTTTCTGTTTAGCGATCAACTGGAAAAAATAAAGAAAATGTGTATTTGTGCAGCAGGTTAAATGCTAATGTAGATAAATCAAGATTAGTGTATTTAATTATCCATGTTTTAAGAGTGTATCTGGTTTGTTCTTGGTAAACTGACAAGTTTAAAAAAAAAGTTCCAATGTTTTCTCGACTGACTATACCCTATCTCTGTCCTGTGTGTGTCTCCTTACCCTCTGCTGCCCTTAAATGGATGGGGCTGATGGGATCAACAAATCTCACATCAGGAGCTGGATGAGGTATTGTTTTTCATGTTTTGTTCTATCATGGCGCATTTTATAGACCATGAGTTAGTTAAATCTCACAAGTGGAGGTCAAGCGATAAGTGTTTTATTATGAGATGTTGCCTGATTTCCCCCTTCCCCACCCCCTCACCTAAGTTTCAGGCAGCTTTCCCATTGGCACAAAAGAGATTTCATGAGACATTTCAGTGATAATCATGTAGTATTGCTGCCCGCCAGATTTACTGTGCACACTCGAGATTTTTAATTGTTTCACTGTATGCAGTTACTAATACTCTTCTTTTGCAGTGCCTGATCTTACAAACCATCAGACTTGGTCCAAAAACATAAATTTCAATAGGACTAAGATTGCCTAATAGAATTTGAAGCAATAGGCCAGTCTTTGAGGCCTAAGTAGCATATTTGCCCCAATATAAGATGACCGTGAATATAAGGCAACCCCCCAATAATTAGGTTTTCTATATGGAAATTTTATTAATGTATTATGATTTTCCAGGTATAAAATCTAAGTAGTAGAGGATCATTTCCCCTTGCTCCTTTCCCCTTCCCCCTACTGCTACAGCAAGAAAATCTGTGGGTGACCCCCCACCCCCAGCAGCCTTCTTGCCACCTGCACCCCTCACCCCCATCTCCCCACATCCTCTGCCCCTTCCCCTCCAAACTCTGCTTCTTTTACCCTCGTTCCCCCCCACCCCCAACTTACTGTCAGATGCTGCTCGGGCTGCTCCATCCTGGAGCACGACACATGGAAGCTCAGCCCTTGCCTGCCCATGCAGTGCTGCTGATTGACCGGGCAGGGGACAAGTTTGCAGGTGCCCTGTGCTCGGGAGAGACCCAGGCCAGGACTGAGCTGTGCCTGACAGTAAGGAGAAGGGAAGGGGGCAGGTGGGGGGCAGAAGCTGCAGAGGGGAAGTGGAGGCAGCTGCTGTGGGTCTGACTGTGGTCCTGACCCGCTCACGCCAGAGTCAGAACCACAGCAGCTGCCTGCTTCCCGG